>NC_045963.1:67118151-67718151 GCF_010909765.2 Amblyraja radiata
AAACCTGGTAGCAAATGGCAACTACTTAAGTCTCCCTGGGATTATTCCTAAAGAACAATAGAGCCATAGCCTACAGTAAAGTTCTTAAGACTTTTGATTGGTCATAAGGAATAGGAGTAGAATTAAGCCATTCGGCCTATCAAGTCTACTCCGCCATTCAATCGTAGCTGATCTATCTCTCCCTCCTAACTCCCTTCTCCTACCTTATCGCCATAACCTCTGACACCCGTACTAATCAAGAATCGATCTATCTCTGCCTTGATTGATTGGTACTTTATTGTTACATGTACTTGGTACAGTGATATTCTTTGTTCTGCATATTGAACGCAAAGAGTCGCCTCGTATTGGCCGCTGACAGTTACAAACATATTCAATACACTCGTGATGGTCCCCCATGTTCTCGGTAGCGCCCCCCCCAATGATAGGTGTCTGTAGTGGCCTGGTTAAGGTCAGGAAAAGACCGGACACCAGGCGGATTCAAAATAAACTTTTTAATTCCAGCAGCCCGAGTACACACCACGACACCCTTATCTCTGCCCCTAGGGAGTCGTCAGGAAACCCCGTGGCAGACCAACGCCCCTGTCCCTCAATCGGCGAGGGGGATGATCCAAGGAGTGGCCTACCCCCCAGGGACCGCCACAGGACCCCCCCCCCCCCCCCAAGTACCCAAGGTACGAAACGGACAGGAGGGCGTACACGGTGGCCAGCCCGGGTGCACACAACGCTCGGCCACGGAACAGGAGCCTGGTCAACAAGTGCGGGGGACGAAGTAGCCAGAGGAGGAGGTACCCTAGACAGAGGCCGCCCTCGCTTTCGGGGCAGCGCTACCAGCGCCGGCCGATCGATATCGATATGTGCTGGCTTCAACCGCGCAACTGAAACGGTCTCACGCCGACCCCCCCATGTCCAGGACGAAAGTCGACGAGCCATGTTCCAAGACCCGGAAGGGACCTTCGTACGGCCGCTGTAGAGGTGTCCGATGTGCATCCCTGCGCAGAAAAACAAACTGGCAGTCCTCCAGAGCAGAGGGAACGTGCGGACGGAAGGACCCATGGCGAGACGTGGGCACCGGCGCCAGCTTGCCCACCGTCTGCCGAAGACGTTGCAGAGCGTCCGAAGGCTGCTCCACCTGGCCACGTGCCGGCGGGATGAACTCCCTGGGCATCGTTAACGGAGACCCATACACCAACTCGGCGGAGGAGGAGGCCAAGTCCTCCTTGGGTGCGGTGCGTATCCCCAGCAAAACCCACGGTAGCGGTCCCGACCTGCTCTTGAGTCTCCAAACGCCTCGGGAAGGACGTCCACTGCTTCCAGGTTGTGATGGTGAGAATTCCACAGCTCGTCGGCTTGTTCACCCAGCGCCTGCATGTCGTTAAACGGATCCCTGGCGAGCTGCATGCGAATGTCGGGAGGCAGCTGCTGCACCCTTATCTCTGCCCCTAGGGAGTCGTCAGGAAACCCCGTGGCAGACCAACGCCCCTGTCCCTCAATCGGCGAGGGGGATGATCCAAGGGGTGGCCTACCCCCCAGGGACCGCCACAGGTCCTTCTTTGTTCTCAACCCGCGGCCTGTCATTGACCGCCAGCGCCCGCACCAGCTGCACGTCAGGAGTTTACTGCACTCTTGTTTGTGTACTGTTTTGCAAAATGACTAGAGGCAATTCAGTGTTCAATCGAACATAAATTGGCACTGAACCACGAGGGAGTGACAAAATGCTTGAGGTGTTGTGTGCCTGGTGAGTGAAAAGTCAGGGGTTCATTAAGTAATTCCAGACTTGGAGCCTTTGTAGTTGAAGGCATCATTTGTTGATGGTGTGATTTAACATTTAAGGCACAGCAAGGGATCAGAGTTGAAGGGATTTTGGGTCCCCGAGGGTGTAGGTCTGGAATAGTTGACGGATCGCTCGGTCGGGTGGGTATGTTGGTGCCACATGATGGGGGGGGGGGGGAGAATCAGCAAAATTGAAATCCAGGGGGAAGAGTGGACAATGGCAGAATGGGTGCAGAATTGGATTGAGATGCAAGAGATGATATTGGTGAATGGCACTGAGGCGACCGATTTATGAAATGACTGGGGGTGGGTGCATTCTGCAGGTAGGAAACTGGTGGTGAAATGGCACTTGGGGTGAACACTGGTAAAATGAGCGAAGAGGTTGCATTTCAAGAGGTGGTGAAAATGCAAGTGAAATTAAGAGCAGGTGTAAGAGGGAGGGAATGTCATTTAAAAGATTGAAAATAAACATTTATCTTGTACTGTTTTATGAATGTTCATTCCCTCTGAAGTCAGGAGAGTAGTTGTGCAGTCTCGTTGGTCTATCCTATTGACCAGGCAGTCAAATGTGCAGGCTCCCACCAACAGCAGTGTAATGATGACTGACCCGTGTCTGAGTGGTAACAACCTTGCTTTTGCAACATTAGTAAAAATCTAATTGCTTTTCTCCAAATCTAATTGATCTCCTTCCCATTGCCCCACTGTCTTGTTCTGTAATCTTCAAGTAAAATTATTTCTGGTTTACCATAATAATAATAATAATAATAATGGATGGGATTTATATAGCGCCTTTCTAATACTCAAGGCGCTTTACATCGCATTATTCATACACTCAGTCACACTCGGTGGTGGTAAGCTACTTCTGTAGCCACAGCTGCCCTGGGGCAGACTGACGGAAGTGTGGCTGCCAATCTGCGCCTACGGCCCCTCCGACCACCACCAATCACTCACACACATTCACACACATTCACACACAGGCAAAGGTGGGTGAAGTGTCTTGCCCAAGGACACAACGACAGTATGCACTCCAAGCGGGATTCGAACCGGCTACCTTCCGGTTGCCAGCCGAACACTTAGCCCATTGTGCCATCTGTCGTCCCATACATGTTCTCTGAAAGCTGATTCATAATTAAGAATGTGTTGGAAGGAACTCCAGATGCTGGTTAACACGGAAGATAGGCACAAAATGCTGGAGTAACTCGGCGGGACAGGCAGCGTCTCTGGAGAGAAGGAATGGGTGACGTTTCGGGTCGAGACCCTTCTTCAGATTATTTGGATCGAGACCCATCTTCAGACGAGGCCCGTCTTCAGTCTGAATAAGGGTCTCGATCTGAATCGTCACCGATTCTTTCTCTCCCGAGATGCTGCCTGTCCCGCTGTGTTACTCCAACATTTTGTGTCTATCATAATGTAAGAACATTGTATTGGAGCTACCACTGTTTACCAGTTGCTTAAAGGGTGGTTGTTATTTCCCTTTTAGGCTGGAGACGGTGACATGGTGGAGGTGAAGAAGATGGCCGAAGAGGTGAGTTTTCTTGCATAAGTAATGACGCATGAATCTCGAGCATAACTCAGCTGGTCAGGCATCATCCCTGGAGAAATGGGTAGGTGATGTTTCGGGTTGGGGCCCTTCTTCAGACCTTCAGCATAAAATTGAAACTTTATTTTTGTTTGTGGAAAACGAACAAAGTTGTGCTGAAAGTCTGAAACTGGGTAAGTGAGGTATCTCTGCCGTCTCTTTTGTTACCTTGGCCGTCTGGAGTATTCCACCTGTTTCTTGAGTGAGCTTTGATTAACCTTCATCTTTGACTGAAATTGCAAATATCTTTGTCGTACGTACTTAGTCTGTCTAGCATTCTTTAGTCTGTCATGAAATCATTCCTGGGGCAGATGTTGTGAGTCTCTGCCTTCTGTATTTTGTGGGTTGAAACTCCTGAAGTGTTGAAACTTTAGTGTGGTTCTGTGTTATTCCAGGATAAGGTCCCTCTGGGCACCCAATGGTGTAGCTGCTGAAGCTGCTGTCTTCCAGCTCCAGGGACCTGGCTTCATAAAGTCCCAAGTCATGGGAGCAAAATGAGGCCATTCAGCCCATCGAGTCCGCTCCGCAATTCGTTCGTGGCTTGTGCCTTTCCCCCTCAATCCCATTTCCCAGCCTTTTCCCCCATAACCCTTGACGCCCTTGCTAATCAACCCTGACCTCAGCTGTCCATGTCGACTTTGAACTTTATCCCTGTGATCACATGGCGCTCCTGTTTCTTCCTATATTCCAAAGAGGATAGTGTGTTGGTTACAAGTTAAATATTTAGTTGACTGGTGGAAACTAGGGTTAGGGTTACGGAGCAGATGGGAGTGTGGGGGATGTAAGATGGTTTTGGTTTTGATCGAAGCTTGGTGATTAGACGTGGCGGGTGCTGAAACACTTTGATTGTGCAGGTTAACCCTTCCATGGGTTGAAACCATGGGGCAGTGTCCACTTGCCAATATTGACGCATGGTGCTGATGAGGTTATCTTCTGTGTGCAGCTGCAATCTTCCTGCTCTTCCACACAGTGCAGCTATTGTACTGGAGTACTTGCCTCCAAGCTCTTGTGGAATAGTTTGATTGAATTTAATTATAGAGTCAAACAGCATGGAAACAGACCCTTAGGCACAACTTACCCACAGCCGGCCAACATGTCCCATCTACACTAGTCCCACATCCCACTAGTCCCATATGGTATTTGGCCCATATCCCTCTAGACTTGTCCTATTCATGTACCTGTTTAAATGTTTCTTAAGCATTGTGATAGTCCCAGCCTCAGCTACCTCCTCTGTAGGTTGTTCCATACCCCGCCACCCTTTGTGTGGAAAAAGTTACCCCTCCAGTTCCTATTAACTTTTCTCCCCCACCACCTTAAACCTGTGCTTTCTAGTTCTTGATTTCCTGTCTGTCCGATCTATTCCTGTACACCTCTGGGTTCACTCCTCATCCTCCTGCGCTCCAAGGAATAGAGTCCAGCCTGCCCAACTTCTCCCTAAAGCCCAGGACCTTGAGTCCTGGCAACATTCTCACAAATCCTGGTAAGATCCTCGCAAAACCTGTTTGAGAGCCCTGATTATTTTAGATTGATCTGGAAGCTGTTTTTATTTGTTATGAGTACCCTGTGAATTGGAAGAGGCAAGGGACTCGACTTGACTTGTCCCTGCACCTCACGTCATCAAGCAGTGTCCTGTTTCTGTACACTGTGGATGGCTTGACTGTAATCATATGTAGGAAGAACTGCACATGCTGGTTTACAACAAAGATAGACACAAAATGGAGACACGAAACGTCACAATTTCCTTCTATCCAGAGATGCTGCCTGTCCTGCTGAGTTACTCTGGCATTTTGATTAATTATGTACAGTTCCTTATCTGTTGCTGTGCTGCTTTTGACACCTTGGACTGCATGTTAGACAGCAGTTAGTTACTCTTGTACCTGGCCAAGTATTTACCACCACTGAATTGTGAGGTAGGCAGAACACTTGGGTTTATGGTCAATCAATGGAGAGGCAATCTACAGAAAGTCAAGAATCTAAATATTTGCTTGCGTGGATTGCAATGTATGGTGGCTTTTGAGGTTAATTGGCATCTGGTGCAGCAGTGACCAAAGTGCAAATTAGGAATGGGAATAGGCCATTCAGCCCCTCGAACATGCACAACCTTTTAATACAGTCAAGGCCAATCTGATTGTAACCTTGACTCCACATTCAAGCATAGCAGGGGGACCTTCCACCCCATGACTTATCAAAAATCCATCTACATCTTCCTCAAACATGTTTCCACTGCCAAACAAGGAAGTATTTAAAAGCATGTGGCCCACATGAAAGACACATTCTCTTTCAAATGGTTGACTGCTTCTTTTGGAATGGTCTTAAATTTCTAGATTTTTCCTACAAGAGGAAACAGTTACTCCCCATCCACCCCTCTCGGATCTTTTTGGACTTAATCACACTTACAGTATGGTCACCTTGTTCCCTTGCTGCCAGTGGCCAGGGGTCTGACCTTGATCATCACGCAGACCAGACTTCCCACCAAAGACACCATCGACACTTCATGCAGCCAACGCAAGCAAAGACTTGGTCATTCCTTCTTCTCCCGGCTCCTGTCAGGCAAAAGGAACAGAAGCTTGAAAGTACATACTACCAGACTTGGGAACAGCTTCTTCCGCTCTGTTAGCAAGCTTCTGAACACTCTGTCGACAAAATCTAATGTCCACAATGGGGTAGAGGTGAATTGGATAGTACCTTCGTCTATGAAAACGTTACAATACTGAGAACTATATTCTGTGCTCTGTATCTTCCCCTTTGCTCTATCTATTGTACTTGGATTTGACTTGTTTGTACTTGTGTATGGGGAATCTGATTTATTTGGACATCATGCAAAACAAATCTTTTTGCTACCTGTGACAAAAAGAAACCTAAACCTTAAAATCATTTTTAGTTCTACTTGGTTTTATTATTGTCATCCTGGCCTGTCAACAAAATTAAAGTTGGCTATTTTTAATTTGTGTTTTGTTCTGAACTCTTGCCTGAGATCCCACAACCTGCAGGGACTTAAATTCAGATTATCTCTTGAGAAGCAGGAAGAACCAAACCACTGGACTGAGTGGGGGAAAGGTGGTACTGATGCCCAGAAAGATGGTGCTGATGACACAGTGAATTGGCAGGAAATGGGTGGGGAAGATGAATGGTTACAATGCTGAAATGAGGTGAGGTCGTGGAGCGATTGACTAATCAGAACTGGTGAGCTATAAAAATGGAGACACAAGGAACTGCAGATCCTGGTTTACAAATAAAATAACAATGCTGGCGTACCTTATTTTGTACGGCGGTTTGGACATGGGTCGGCAACATTGCCTACCCATGCCCACCAGAGATACTGCCTGACCTGCTGAGTTATTCCAGCACTTTGTGTTGTCTTTTTCTTGTGAGCTGCGGTGCGTTTAAAAGAGGTTTAATGCTTCTCAAGGAGTTTTATTTTGCTCATTCCAAGTTTCTTCTGGTGCTGTTGCTTAATAACTTCAATTTGTACACCCTTCTTGTAGGTAGACCTTCTAAGGTGGCACAGGAGGGAGGCAAACGTTGATGCCAAGTTAGAATGTATTGGAGGGAATGAGAATTTTGTCATCAAAGTAGTCTTTTAGGAAAGAGAGGCAGAGGATTTGGGAGGGAATTCCAGAGTTGTGAATCTTTGCAGTGACAGACATGGCTACCAACAACGAAATGGAAACTAAGGTGTTTAGTTTAGTTTGGAGATACAACGTGGAAACAGGTCCTGCGGCCCACCGAGTCCACGCCGACCATTGATCACCCGCACACTAGTTCCATGTTGTCCCACTTTTGCATCCTACACACTAGGAGCAATTTACAGAGCCTAATTAGGCTACAAACCTGCACATCTTTGGGATATGGGAGGAAACCAGAGCACCCGGAAAAAACCCCACACAGTCACAGGAAGGTAGTAGAAATGCCACACAGTCCGCCCCGGTTGTGAGGCAGCAACTCTACCGTTGCGCCAATGTCCCCGTCACGATCTGTAGTGCTAGGCATTTGCATATTGAACTTCCCAATCAGCTCTTCAGCCCTACTGCGTCCTGGGCCACAACCAGATAAAATCCAGAGACACAAGCAATTGCAGATGCTGGAATCTTGAGCAAAACAAAGTGCTGGAGGAACTCGGCAGGTCCGGCAGCATCTGTGGAGGGAGGGAGGATGTTTCGTGTCAGGACCTTTCTTCAGACTACTACTCGTACAAAACATTGCCTGACCATTCCCTCCACCTGACCCAACTGAGTTCCTCCAGCACTCAAGAGAAAATCCAGATTAGGATTTGTTCTTTCACCAGCCACTAGATGGCATGAGCTGCCCTAAAGTTGCAGTGAGTTAGATGCTTTGGAAAGTAGTGGGCGGATAGAAACATCCCTTTTTTTTCCTGGGGAAGACTAATGGGGTATGAAGGAAATAAAGCAGGTGAGCTGAGCTGAAACAAAATTCAGATGGTTTTGAAGATGCAGACATATTCAAATCATAACAGGCATGGTGATGCTGATGAGAAATGTCAGTGAGTCGGCATCAGAGTGGGTGCGGAGACACATACATGGACTGAGGCAGATTAGACTAAAATAAGTAACCACAAAGAATTGGGATTGACTGGAAGAAATACAGGAAGAGGCTGCAGAAAGTTAAACACCTTGGGATGTTCTGAGACCTAGAAGACCCTGACACGAATGTTTTTTCTCTGACTAATGATACTGGACTAGAAGTTGTTGATATGAGTCTTTATTCATCAGGAGACGTAGACATTCTCTTGGTGATCTTTACAGTCGAATCTCCCAACTCGAAAGCGCATGTATTTTAAATATAAAGACAATAAATGACTAACCACTGTTTTAATGGGTATAATGATCTGGTTAGTTTTGAAACTTTGGATGTTGATGGATAATGTTGCAGAATTAAATAGTTACAATGGGAAGTACACTGTAACTGCCAAGATAGCTCTAAATGCTCAAACATGTTTGCTGGGTCAAGGTAATTCATATGGATGGACTAAATCCTATGACTAAATCCTTCAGTGGCTAAAAGGACAGAGAACTCAAATACCTGAAATATACCCGTTTTGCTATAAGGGATGGCTCCCAGGAGACACAAACAGCAGATATTAAGTGACAGGATACACTGTTTTTGAGTGTCAGGGACTAGCTTTATCGATGAGGCAACACCAGAGATGGCCCCTTAATGACTTCACTGATCTCACCTAGAAGGTTTCAATGAGGGCCAATTAACATTCAATAGACAATAGGTGCTGGAGTAGGCCATACGGCCCTTCAAGCCAGCACCGCCATTCAATGTGATCGTAGCTGATCATCCACAATCAGTACCTCGTTTCTGCATTCTCCCCATATCCCCTGACTCCACCATCTTCAAGAGCCCTATCTAGCTCTCTCTTGAACGTTTCCAGAGAACCGGCCTCCACCGCCCTCTGAGGTAGAGAATTCCACAGACTCACAACTCTCTGTGTGAAAATGTGTCTCCTCATCTCCGTTCTAAATGGCTTACCGCTTATTCTTAAACTGTGGCCCCTGGTTCTGGACTCCCCCAACATCGGGAACACGTTTCCTGCCTCTAGCGTGTCCAAACCCTTAATAATCTTAGGTACACAAAAAAGCTGGAGAAACTCAGCGGGTGCAGCAGCATCTATGGAGCGAAGGAAATAGGCAACGTTTCGGGCCGAAACCCTTCTTCAGACTGATCGGGGGTGGGGGGGGGGCGGGGACAAGAAAGGAAAAAGGAGGAGGAGCCCGAAGGCTGGGGGATGGGAGGAGACAGCAGGGGGACTGAGGAAGGGGAGGAGATAGCAAGGACTAACAAAATTGGGAGAATTCGATGTTCATGCCCCCAGGATGCAGACTCCCCAAGCGGAATATGAGGTGCTGTTCCTCCAATTTCCGGTGCTGCTCCCTTAATAATCTTATTTGTTTCAATAAGATCACCTCTCATCCTTCTAAATTCCAGAGTATGTAAACCCAGCCGCTCCATTCTCTCAGCATATGACAGTCCCGCCATCCCGGGAATTAACCTTCAGATGCCATCCTCAATGGTACAGTGTCAGTATGTCCAACACGCAATGATTGGTTTTGATCGCCCTAAAGTAACCTTGCAAGCTAAATCGTGAACTGTTTGTCTTGCCATTTTGAAGACTGGTTTGTGTTTTAATAAATATCTCCTATCCATCTGTATTTGTATAACTCCTGAATATTCTCCAACAGTGAGTCTTGAGGGGTGGTAGGAGGGTGGGGAAATTAGCTGTTGAGCCAGATGCCAAAGCGCAAGGATTTCTGAATGGTTGGACAGCAGATTGTCCCAAGTTTTTCTTGGATATTCACTCCTGGGCTGAATTAAATTTTAGCACAATGGGAGAATTGGAGATATGCAGATCATGTGAGAAACTGGCCATCGCACACATGATCAGCCACTTTTATTCAACTTTGAAGCAGACTTGTGGGGCCATGTCTACTTGCATTTCCAATATGCTACGGGTAGATTCACTGGAATGATACTGGGCTGATGTTAGATGATGTGGTCAAGTCTTATAAACTTCATTTAAGTAGGGTCCAGACCCAAAACATTCACATTTCCATGTTCTCCAGATATGCTCTCTGACTCCCTGAGTTAGTCCAGCATTTTTAGTCCTTTTTCATAAACAAGCCTCTGCAGTTCCTTGATCCTTCAAACTCGTTTTAGTTCCTTGACTTGAGAAGATTGTGCGATAGTCTAATCAAGATCCTTAAATTAATTTCTCTTGTATCAAACTTAATTTCCTGGAGGGCTAATGAGAAAGAAAAAAGGCGTTCCTGATGAGGGATGTAATGCATATTCCTGGAGATAACAAGTAATCAAATGGTAGAGCATCTTAGGAGGAGAAAAAACAATGTTGACCCCAAGAAGTCATTGTGACTTTTGGCACAGATTGATTTCTGTTGAGTGGATGAATCCAGGCTTATTGAGTCGAATACTAATGGGCCAGAGATGCAAATTAACAATGACTGGATCGAAGAGGTTGATGGACTTCTACAACTCTGGCCATATGCTTTACTGATAGAAAGGTGAGGGTAGAGCCAGCAATTGGTATAAAGACCTTGCTGGAAATACGAAGCAGTCACGTGGCATTGAGAACTGAGATGCCGTCCCTTCATTGAAAATGGAGAACGTTTGGAGATTAAATTGTTCAAGATGCCTTAACCATATAACCATATAACAATTACAGCACGGAAACAGGCCAACTCGTCCGTGCCGAACACTTATTCTCCCCTAGTCCCATCTCCCTGCACTCAGACCATAACCCTCCATTCCTTTCCCGTCCATATACCTATCCAATTTATTTTTAAATGATAAAATCGAACCTTCCACTGGAAGCTCATTCCACACAGCTACCACTCTCTGAGTAAAGAAGTTCCCCCTCATGTTACCCCTAAACTTCTGTCCCTTAATTCTCAAGTAATGTCCTCTTGTTTGAATCTTCCCTACTCTCAATGGGAAAAGCTTATCCACGTCAACTCTGTCTATCCCTCTCATCATTTTAAAGACCTCTATCAAGTCCCCTCCTTAACCTTCTGCGCTCCAAAGAATAAAGACCTAACTTGTTCAACCTTTCTCTGTAACTTAGTTGCTGAAACCCAGGCAACATTCTAGTAAATCTCCTCTGTACTCTCTCTATTTTGTTGACATCCTTCCTATAATTAGGCGACCAAAATTGTACACCATACTCCAGAATTGGCCTCACCAATGCCTTGTACAATTTTAACATTACATCCCAACTTCTATACTCAATGCTCTGATTTATAAAGGCCAGCACACCAAAAGCTTTCTTTACCACCCTATCTACATGAGATTCCACCTTCAGGGAACTGTGCACAGTTATTCCTAGATCCCTCTGTTCAACTGCATTCCTCAATTCACTACCATTTACCATGTACGTCCTATTTTGATTGTGAGAAGAACGAGAGAGGTCTTGTGGATGGAAGATTGCAGAGATTGGATGGTGAAAAATTGAAGCATTAACTTAATTCCACTTGCCATGGTTGTTGGCTAACCGCATTGAACATCCCTATTTTAGTTTTGGATTTCCAGCAGCTTTGTAAGCAAGATAAACACTAAAAGCTGGAGTAGCTCAGCGGTTCAGACAGCATCTCTGGAGAAAAGGAAAGGTGACGTTTCGTAATAATAGATTCTAGTGCTGGTTGAATGTTGTATATTGGCCTAGACCTTACAAAGAGCTCTGGTGCTCTTTAAAAGATCATCATGGGGGTCTTCTATATCCACCATGGTTGTACTTAATATATCTTCAGAAAGACATGTCTGATAGTCCAGTAGTAAGTGTGGTGGGAA
Source organism: Amblyraja radiata (assembly GCF_010909765.2). Lineage (NCBI taxonomy): Eukaryota > Metazoa > Chordata > Chondrichthyes > Rajiformes > Rajidae > Amblyraja > Amblyraja radiata. The sequence goes on from NC_045963.1 coordinate 67,129,826, forward strand.
TGTAGACAGTTTCTGTTTAAATAGGGCTTCTACCCATGACCTTTTAATTTGTAGACAAGTGCCATCACTGAGCAATAGCTCAAGATTAAGTAGATAGAAACATAGAAACATAGAAATTAGGTGCAGGAGTAGGCCATTCGGCCCTTCGAGCCTGCACCGCCATTCAATATGATCATGGCTGACGTTGTAATTATCCAATGGATCACTTCATGATTTTTCAGTAGATCACTTCATAATTTGTATTTATAATCCATAATTTATAAAGCATTATTTGTATTGGAAAACCCCCCAATTCCTTTACACAGGACTACACTGGTTCCAATCATATGGTTAATTGTCAATCAGATCCTTGTTTTAATCTCTAAATATATTTTCTTTTTTCATAGGTCGGGTTGCATGTTGTTCAGGTCCATTTGCCCGAAGAAACGGCGGCAAAGGAGGTAACTGTTTTTTGCCTGTGCTTATGTACTTTCTCAAACCAAGCTTGAATTTTTTAATGTACAGCTGACCAAGAATGTGTAGGGATGTTGCTGAACCATTCACCTGGAAACAAATGGTAAATTCTGATTCTCTCTCTCTCTCTCCATGAGGCCTTGTGCGGGTTACATAGAACGTACGGCACAGAAACAGCCCAGGTAGTTTGTGCCAATGTCTCGAACCCGAGGTGATCCTCTTCCCACTTGCCTGCCTCCTCCATGATTGTGTTCTTCTATCTATTCCCCTTGTAATTGAGCAGCTTACTCTAAAACGTGTGTGTTGTCATTGTCTCAACAGTTGCTCAGAGCAGTGAGATCCATTTTCTGTGGCTTCTCTTAACTGTGGGTCTGTTGTGAGAAATTGTCCCTCACTAGATATACCTGGCTGACGCCCTTTCACCTTCCATCACCTATGGGTCCTCACCGTTTCATTTCTAGAGAAAAAAGCCCCACAATTCCTGATTCCTGTTTTCATGTCACTTTGAACCTTTATTTCCCCCTTCTTTCTTTATGCTTCCAATCTGTATCAATGTGACTTGGCTCTTGGGAAGTGGTAGCGAAACAAAAAATATATCATGTAAGTAACTTTTTGAGTTCTGTTGTGCTAGAACTTGATGCAGCCTACTTTAGTTAATTGTCATGTCTGCTGAAGTACAGTGGGAAGCTTTTGTTGCATGCTCACCGGTCAGTGGAAAGACTATGTGATTATAGTTGAGCCATCCACAGTGTACAGATACTGGATAAAGGGAATAACACTTAGTGCAAGTTAAAGTCTGATTAAAGATAGTCCATGGGTCTCCAGTGAAGTAGATAATTGCTAAGGACTGCTCTCGAGTTGTTCGTAGGATGGTTCAGTTGCCTGATAACATCTGCGAAGAAACTGCTCCTGAATCTGGAGGTGTGCATTTTAGAAACATAGAAAATAGGTGCAGGAGTAGGCCATTCAACCTTTCGAGCCTGCACCGCCATTCAATATGATCATGGCTGATCATCCAACTCCGTATCCTGTACCTGCCTTCTCTCCATACCCCCTGATCCCTTTAGCCACAAGGGCCACATCTAACTCCCTCTTAAATATAGCCAATGAACTGGCCTCAACTACCTTCTGTGGCAGAGAATTCCAGAGATTCACCACTCTCTGTGTGAAAAATGTTTTCCTCATCTCGGTCCTAAAAGATTTCCCCCTTATCCTTAAACTGTGACCCCTTGTTCTGGACTTCCCCAACATCGGGAACAATCTTCCTGCATCTAGCCTGTCCAACCCCTTTTCACACTTTAGTACCTCTTGGCTGAGGGTAGTAGAGGAAGTGACCAGAATGAGACTTGTCATTGATTATGCTTGTCATTGGAGGCCAATTAAGCTACAAACCCACTTATCTTTGGGAACGGGAAGGAAACCGGAATACTTGTGGGAGACCCACATGGTTACAGGGAGAACGCGCAAACTCCACACAGTTCCCGAGGTCAGGATCAAACCTGGGTCTCTGGCACTGTGAGACAGTGGCTCTACTGGCTGCGCCACCCCATTTTGTGCACTTCCCAGTCGTATGTAATCTTATATACTCCTGAGAGTCACCTGGAAGGTAGACACAAAATGCTGGAGTAACTCAGCTGGACAGGCAGCATCTCTGGAGAGAAGGAATGGGTGACGTTTCGGGTCGAGACCTTTCATCAGCCTTCTGGGGTGTGCTTTACTCCACTTGTATCATGGTATATGAACAAATTGTTGGAATGATGGTTTTTTTTTTTTTTTGCTTTTCAGATTGTAAACGAGATTATGAAGTTAAACGAAGATCCAAAAATTCATGGTTTGGTTCTTCCCCTCAGCCTTGTGAGCGATGATGCCGTGAATGTGGTGAATCCTGAAAAGGACGTGGATGGGTAAGTATCCATTCATCTTCAATTGCCATGTCTCCTCCCTGTGTCCTGATGGGAGTATTCCCTCCTGGGAGAAACCTGCTCGGGAGCAAGGGGTGATGAGGAGTACAGGGCAGTACGGCTTTGCAACCTTGTGTGAATGTTAACTTGGGCCTTTGAGTCGGATGGTGTGATCCCGTTGTGAGATGATGACATGTGATATGGGCATTTGCTGAACTGTCGATATCTCTGTGGGAGATAACACCAAGGTAATGGTGGTGGGAGGTTGGGGGAGATATTGGAGTACATGCTAGAGATTATTAAGTGTTGCAGGACTAAGGCGGTGAGCACATGGTCTGAACTGCAACTCCCAGAGCTTTTGGAGACTGGTGACGATGGAAGATGAATGCAGGAGATTTAGATTTAGAGGTACCTCACGGAAACATGCCCTTCAGCCCACCGAGTGTCGGCGCCGACCATCGATCATCCTGTGCACTGGCACTATCCTACACACCAGGGCTAACTTACAATTTTACTGAAGCTAATTTAACCTACAAACCTGTGAATCTTTAGAGTGGGAAAAAACCGGAGCGCCCGGAGACAATCCTCACAGGTCACAGGGAGAACGTACCAACTCCGTAGTCGGAATCGAACCTGGGTCCCGAGTGGTGTAAGGCAACAACTCTACCGCTGCCCCACTGTGCTGCACAAAATCCTCGGTGTATATTAGGGTACATGCTGGATATTTTGAAGTATTGCAGGGGCTAAGGCAGTGAGTACGAGGGTGAAGGGGCCTGAGATGGAGGCATCAGATATTTTGGAGACCGAGAGCTTTGGGAGATGAGGTCTGAGGAGATGATGACTTGAAAGCTTCTCAATACAATACAATACCTTTTATTTGTCATTTGAACCTCACATGAGGTTCAAACGAAATTTGGTTTCTGCAGCCATACAAAAAAAGAACCAAGACACACACCAACACAATTCAATTCACATAAACATCCATCACAGTGAGTCCTCCTCACTGTGATGGAAGGCAAAACTTAAACATATCTCTCCCCTGCACTCCCTTCTCCCCCCCCATGTCAGAGTCAAAGACAGAGTCAAAGCCCCCGGCTGCAATTGGCTGCAATCTGAGACAATACCACAAAGGCTTTGCCACTTTTTTAAGGACTAACAGGACGAGCATTGCTGGCACGGTGGACACCAGTGCAGTGAAGTGGACTATCCATGCTTATATTTAGTTTAGTTTATTGTCACATGTACCAAAGTACAGTGAAAAGCTTTTATTGCGTGCTGACCAGTCAATGGAAAGACAATACATGATTACAATCGTGCTATTCACAGATGTACAGATACACGATTAAGGGAATAATGTTTAGTGCAAGATATTAAAGTCCAATCAAAGATACTCTGTGGGTCTCCAATGAGGTAGATAGCAAAAGCTTTTAACTCTACCTCTGTATATTTGACAATAAACTAAATTAATGGCTCAGGACTGGTCTCTCTTTGTTGTTAGGATGGGTCAGTTGCCTGATAACGGCTGGGAAGAAACTGGTTAGAGATTTGTTGTAGTGCGTCGTCTGGGTGCATGATATAGTTATTGTGATGGTGCTTATTGAGAAGTAATTGTTAAGCTACTGTATTGGGTGTGATCATGAGGGTTGCCTCGCCTTCGATTGTGTTGAGGTTCATTTGGTGGAGGTGCACACAGTAAGGCAAATGGAGAGCTTTTCACCCACTTGCTGTTTGGCCTGAGTGTGGAGCGGAAGGATTTGGACATCAGGAGGTGAACATCTCACCATAATACCCAGCCTCCAGCAACCATGGCATTTCTGCAGCTGACATAGTTGAATTTCTAGTCATTGTCCTCAGGATGTTGACATTGGGTAATGTCGATGCTATTTAATGTGAAGTGAAGCTCTTTCCTCTCCCTCTGGTCGGCTGCTATTGTAAACTTCAAGTTCTGGTTTATTTAAAAAAAAATGTATTTATGTTTTGTTTCCCCCTCTTTTCCTTTCCCATGGCTTACCCACCCCCCAAACAAGGATCACAGATGTTAATTTGGGGCGATTGGTCCGTGGGAATTTGAGCGCGTGCTTCGTCCCGCCAGCTGCAAGTGCAGTGATGGAATTTCTGGACCAAGCAGGTGAGTCCTGGGATATTCCCACTGATTCCCACTGGTCTCCATCACCCACAGGTTGACCAAACACTAGTGTATAATCATTGCAAGAAATTGTTTTGGATAGTACCCTGTTTAAAATTGATTGTTGAACAGCGAGTCGCCGCCATTGGGGAAACTGTTGTGAAGCCTCTTTGAAAATTCATATCTCAGTTGCAGGATTCCTCCTACATTGTGCTGGCTCCTTGCTGCTCATTACCATGAATGAATGAATGCTTTATTGTCACAGTGACAAGTCCCAGTTAAATTCTTTGTTTGCATACCCAAGGTATATGAATAGTCGCCACATACGGTGCAGACAAAATGACAAGGTATACACAGTATCTGCGCCAGGTTCCCCTTTGACCTCCTGCGATCCAACTAATTCTATCCAGGCAGTTGTGCCCATTGAAATAGTCAAGAGAGGTTTATTGTCATGTGTCCCAGATAGGATAATGAAATTCTTACCTGCTGCAGCACAACAGAATATGTAAACATAATACAAAACGGAAGATAAAAGTTCAGTGTGTCTATGGACCGTTGACCATATATACACAATAAATAAACAGATATAGTGCAATAATAATAATAGACTGTTATTGTTCTGAGCTTATTTGATGTTGTGTATAATAGCCTGATGGCTGTGGGGAAGAGCTGTTCCTGAACCTGGATGTTCCAGATTTCAGAATTTACTGAAATAGCAGTACAGTTTGTACAAATCCTCCTTCCCAACTATTTCCTTTAATCTTAAACACAGTATGGAGGAACACAGCGCGTCAGGTCGGGCAGCATCTCTGGAGGGAAAGGAGAGACGGTGTTTCGGGTTGAGGCCCTTCTTTAAATTGAACAATGGACCCTTTGACTTTAGGTTTCATTTTACTTTGGAGATAAAGCACAGAAACGGGCCCTTTGGCCATATAGTCCGCGCCGACCAACGATCACCCCGTACACTAGCACTATCCTACACACTAGGGACAATTTACAACTTTACCAAAGCCAATTAACCTACAAATTGTACGTCTTTGGAGTATGGGAGGAAACCGGAGCACCCGAGAATACCTTTGAGGGCATGGAGAACGTACAAACTCCGTACAGACAGCACCCGTAGTCAGGATTGAATCCTAATCTCTGCCACTGTGAGGCAGCAACTCTACCACTGTGCCATCCTAAAATGTCGCCTGCCTGACCCGCTGAGTTACTCTAGCACTTTGTATTTTGCTCAAGATTCCAGCATCTATAGTGTCTTGAGTCTTTCTTTAACCGTAACAGCCTTCAAATCTTCGTCTTGAATTGTACAACAAATTGCATTAATTTCACATCTTTAACAAAGTACAATGTCCCAAGGGGCTTCACAGCATTATCCAATTAATATTTAATGCTGAGTGAATTGAGGGGAGGTGGGGTAGGCGTTCAAAGAGGTGGCCATAACGAACATCTTGAAGGAGAAAATAATTGAATTATGGTGGAATTTCATAGTTTAAGAGCCCAGGCAGCTGAAACCACAGCTGTTGTGATAACAATCTTGGCTGCTCGAGGCCAGGCTTGGGGGGCACCGCTCTGAGGGTGGTTGCAGATTCCACTAATTTTTTTTACTGCCTAAAAATTCTTCTGGTCTCTTTGTGTCTTCTGTCAGTTATCTCAAATCTACCTCCTCTATTTCCTAATTCTCATGCCAATCATAATTCGTTTTTTCCCCAAATACTTCATGGTTGTGGAGTCCCTTATTAGCTTTTCTCTAGAGACTTAAGGAAAACAATCTCAACTTCATTGTGCAGCTACAATACCTTGCCCGTGGTAACTTTCCTTTGCTTGTGTTCTGAGTTTTCATACTTCCTAAATTGTAAGGGATGTAATGCTGAGGCTCTATAAGGTCCGGTCGCATTTGGAGTATTGTGAGCAATTTTGGGCAAATCTGAGGAAGGATGTGCTGGCTCTGGAGATGGTACAGAGGAGGTTTACAAGAATTATCCCAGGAATGAGTGGGTTAACTTATGATGTGTGTTTGATAGCACTGGGCCTGTACTTGCTGGAGTTTAGAAAGATGAGGAGGGACTTCATTGAAACTTATCAAATAGTGAAAGGCTTGGATAGAGTGGATGTGTAGAAATGTTTCCACTAGTGGGTGAGTCTAGGACTGGAGGTCATAGCCTCAGAATTAAGGAGCTTGAGGAGGATTTCTTTAGTCAGAGGTTGGTGAAACTGTGGAATTCTTTGCCACAGAAGGCTGTGGAGACCGCCAATGAATATTTTTAAAGCAGAGATAGATTCTTGATTAGTACGGGTATCAGGGTTTATGGGGAGAAGGCAGGAGAATAGGGTTAGGAGGGAGCGATAGATCAGCCATGATTGAATGGTGGATTAGGCTTGATGGGCCTAATGACCTAATTCTGCTCCTACCACTTATGATCTTATGACCTTATGACCTTACGATCTAGAATTGGGCATAATAAAATTGCTGTGGCTGAAGCAATATCTTTTAAATGATTGATATGATAAAGAGGTATTTTTGAAAGGTATTTATTTGGAAGGGAAGGTGTGTAGGGCTTTGGGGCAGGAACTGGGGAGAGGGACAATTAGATAACATTCTTGGAACTGATTTTATAGATCTAGTGAGTGGAATGGCTTGTGTGATACTAGCAGAGTTGTTGTTTGTTTTACTGCTTTGTCAAGTAATGATCGCTATGGTTCTCATTCCTCTTCCCATTTTGTATCCATGTGTTTTTCCTTTTAGTTTGCTGACTGTGTGAGATTATCTAACATCCTTTTTTTTAACCTCCTTTTCATTTCTACCCTTAGTCCACTGATCTGCCAATCTAAACCCCCCTTCATCTGTATCCACCTATCACTTGCCAGGCTTTGTCCTGTTCCCTCCTCTTTCCCAGCTTTCTGTCCCCTCCTACAATCATTCTGAAGAAGGGTCCTGACCCAAAACGGTGCCTATTGTATGTTTGGCAACACACGAGAGTCGCCAAGTTTCCATGTTGCCATCTTGTACTCTTGAAGTTTAAAATTGTTCAAAATGTAGAATCTTAACTTGGCTGCAAAGGCCTTATTTTAGTTTAAGAAGGAACTGCAGATGCTGGAAAATCGAAGGTACACAAAAAAGCTGGAGAAACTCAGTGGGTGCAGCAGCATCTATGGAGCGAAGGAAATAGGCAACGTTTCGGGCCGAAACTTTGCCTATTTCCTTCGCTCCATAGATGCTGCTGCACCCGCTGAGTTTCTCCAGCTTTTTTGTGTGCCTTATTTTAGTTTTTGGTCACGTGTTCTTGCATTGTGTTGACATTTATTTTGTGTGAGGGGTGAGAATTCATGAATGAATTTGATGTGCAAAAATTTGTTTATTTTGGGGTATATGACAATAAAATACTGTTAACTCTTGACTCGCGTGCTTGCTATCAATATATGCGCGACCAATGTCACCAAATTGATTTTGTCTATACTCCACTTGTCCGCAGATCTGCTCACGCTTGGAAAGAAGGTTTTGATTATAGGGGAGGGTGGATCACGGGAGGCAGCCCTGCAGATACTCGTGCAGAGGGAGGGGATGGTGGCTGTGAGCTGCCTGTGGCAGAGCTCCAACATCGTGGAACTGGTAAGTGTCCCAATCCCACCGTGCAGGATATTTGAAAATTGGACTAAATGCACACATTATAATGAAACAATCGAAGCGTTCTGTACATCCTATTTGTGTTAATGGCCCTGTCCCACTGTACGAGTTCATTCAAGTGCTCTCCCGAGTTTAAAAAAAATCAAGCACGTAGAATGAACGTAGCGGGTACGTCGGAGCTCGGGGACGTCTCTTAGAGGCTCGTAACACTAACGGCAGGTACTCGGGAAGACTCGCTAACATGTTGAAAAATGTCCACGAGAGCCCCGAGTACTTACGAGCGGCCATTACCGTAAATCTCCGAGTTCGAATCGGGGCATACTCGGGGAAAACTCTTGAATGAACTCGTACAGTGGGACAGGGCGTTAAGACTGTAAACGCGATGTGTTTTGCAGGGAATAGCTCACAATAGGAGCAGAATGGGAGCAGAATTAGGCCATTTGGCTCATCAAGTCTACCCCACCATTCAATCGTGGCTCAATTATCTTTTCCTCTCAACCTCATTCTCTTGCCTTCTCCCCATAACCCTTGATACCCGTACTAAACAAGAATCTGTCAATCTCCATCTTAAAAAATATCCATTGACTTTGCCTCCGCAGTCTTCTATGGCAATGAATTCCACAAATTCACCACCCTCTGACTAAAGAAATTCTTCCTCATCTCCTTTCTATAAGTACATCCTTTGTATTCTGAAGCTATGGCCTCCGATCCTAGTCTCCCACTAGTGGAAACATCCTCTCCACATCCACACTTTCCAGGCCTTTCACTATTCGGTCAGTTTCAATGATGTCCCCCCATCATCCTTCTAAACTCCAGTGAGTACAGGCGCATTGCCGTCAAACGTTCATCGAATGTTAATCCACTAATTTCTGGCATAATTCCTGTATACCTGCTCTGGACCCTCTCCATTGTCTGCACATTCTTCCTCAGATATGGAGCCCACTACTCGCAACACTCCAAATGCGATCTGCCCATTGCCTTATAAAGATTCAGCATCATATCCCTGTTTTTGTATTCTAGTCGTCTCAAAATAAAAGCTACCATTGCATTTGCCTTCCTACCTACCGATTCGACTGATACCAGCACTCCCAAGTCCCTTTGCACCTCCAAGGAAAACCTTGTATGTTTGTTAACACCCCACAATATGTTTTTCCAAGTTGTGTAAATAACGTGGGTTATGCAGCACAGAAACAGCATGTTAGTCCTAACCCATGTTTCCATTATTCCTGCTTCACTGGTGCCTCCCTGTATCTTTCACTTGTTCCACTTTCCCTTTTCTGTCTTCCATGCCTCTGGCGTATTGAGATTACTTGCCTCAACCTTTCCCTGTGGGAATTAATTCCAACTTCTCACCACTAAGGTTTCTTCTGAATTCCCTTTTTGATGTATGGATGACATTCTGGTTTTGGTTCAAAGTGCACCTTATTTTGTCCTGCTCCTTGCTTTCACATTTTGAATACCATTGTGTGGTCAGTTGCCTTTTCAAATGGAAGGAAACCCAGTCTCTTCATCTTTCCAAGATGTATATTTCTTTTAAACTTTGCCCCTTTTCACCTTGAAGCTATGCCCTCTCTTGTCTTTGACAATCCCACCCTATCTATGCCAAAATATTCCATATCCCTATGTGGCCCAGTGTCCTATTCACAGCTTGCTTTCACGCCTGTTGTCTTCAGCACCTTTATTTAACATTTGTATGGATTGGAAAAACTTGGGCCACAGCACTGATACTGAGAGACGGTTGCTGGGTGCTAGTCAACCACTTTTATCCTTTATTTTCTGTTAGCCAGCTAATCTATCCATGTCAACATTGTATCTTCTATGCCACAAGATTTTATTTTCTGCAATAACTTGCACCTTATCAAAATTGAAGGATAATACATGCACTGGTCCCGTTTATCCACCGCATGCATTACTACAGCAAAGAACTACAAAAAACTGCAATAAATTGGCCAAACATGTCTTCCCTTTCATAAAAAACATTGCTTTTTCCTCTTAACCATGGGTTTTTCTGGATCCTTTGTTGGGCCCCGTATCTGAGGAAGGATGTGCTGGCCCTGCACAGGGTCCGGAGGAAGTTTACAAGAATGATTCCAGGAATGAGTGAGTTGGCATATGATGAGCGTTTGACAGCACTGGGACTGCCTGCTGGAGTTTAGACGGTTGAGGGGGGACCTCATTGCCTTTGATTACTCTGTAATTTGCATAGTTAGAGTGGATGTGGAAAGGATGTTTCCACTGTTGGGAGAGTCATAGCCTCAGAATTAAAGGGAGCTCTTTTAGATGGAGGTGAGGAGGAACTTCTTTAATCAGAGGGTAGTTAATCTGTGGAACTCCTTCCCACAGAGGGCTGTAGAGGCCAAGTCAGTGGATATTTTTAAGGAAGAGAGGGACAAATTCTTGATTAGAATGGGTGTCGGGTTATGGGGAGAAGGCAGGAAAATGGGATTAGGAGGCAGAGATCAGCCATAATTGAATGGCAGAGTGGACGCAATAGGCCGAATGGCCTAATTCCCCTTTCATTAAAAAAATAGATATCTTTAATCACTTCTAATACTTGCCCTATTAAAAATGAGGAGCTAATTGTTCTGTAGTTTTCTCCTTTGTCACCTACTCTGTGTGGAGGAGAGAGTTAAATATACAGTTTTCCAATGCTACGCAACCTTCCAAGAATCCGAGGAACTCTGGAAAGTTAAACAATGAATCCACTAACGTGCATGTCACTTCTTTCAACGCCCATGAAGTATTGAATGCAAAATATGAAGTTGTACATTTTGTCAGCCTGTGGTTCCAACAGTTTCTTGGTGGTGATTTTCCTCCATTCCTGCATAATGTCCAATTGTCAAACGCCCCAAATAGTAGAAAGTTGCGAGTATTGCTCTTGTCTATGGAAGATTTTTGACACCTATGTAATTTATCTGCTGTGTCCTCTTCTTGGTTATTAATTTCCTCAGATTCATTCCATCAGATCAGTACAATGTTAGCGTTATAAAATATCGTTTGCATGCATTTACTTAAATTTACTTCAAGTGAGTTTATAGTCAAGTGTCCCTGATAGGACAATGAAATTCTTGCTTTGCTTCAGCACAACAGAACATAGTAGGCATTGACTACAAAACAGATCAGTGTGTCCATATACCATAATATAAGTATATACACACATGAATAAATAAACTGATAAAGTGCAAATAACAAATACTTGCACTATTGCTGCCTTTAATTTGTAATATTTTAATCGAATCTTGCTTTACTTGGAAGAAAATGTGGATGGGTTGGTTTGTAAGTTTTCAGCTGACACAAGAATGGAAAGAGGCTGTCAAAGGATCGGGCATGATATAGATTGGTTGGAATCATTGATGGAGAAATGGCAGATGAAATATAATCTGGGCAAAGTGAGACGTGTTGTGCTGATGGAATTTGAAAGTATACAGACGCCTAACAGCATCGATGTACGGAAGGTGCTTGCCGACTAATTCCATAGCTCCCTGAAAGTGACACACAAGCAAATAAAGTGGTAAAGAAGGCATATGTTATGCTTGCCTTCATCGTCAGATCGTTGAATACAAAAGTCAGGAAGTTGTGTTGCAGCTTTATAAAACTTTGGGTAGGCCACATTTGGAGTATCGTGTGCAGTTCTGGTTGCCCCATTACAGGAAGGATGTGGAGGCTTTGGAGAAGATGCAGAAGTAGTTTATCAAGATACTGCCTGGATTAGAAGGTATTGGCTATAAGGGGAGGGACAAACTTGGTTTGCTTTCTCTGGAGTTTGGGTGGGTGAGGAGAGTAGTATATAAAATGATGAGAGGCATAGATAGGGTGGACAGTCAGAACTTATTTCCCCAGGGTGGAAATGTCAAAGATTAGAGGGCATAGCTTTAAGGTGAGGGGGAAAATATAAAAGAGATGTGCAGGGTAAGTTTTTTTGCACAGAAGAGTACATGGAATGCACTGCCAGCAGTGGTGGTGGAGGCAGATATGATATTGATGTATAAGAGGCTTTTAGGTGGACATGTTCATCGATATGCCACGAATAGAGGGACAGGAATCACATGCAGGCAGAGGAGATTTGTTTAATTTGACATCATGTTCTGCACAAGGACCTGTTCCCGTGCTGTACTGTTCTATGTCTACGCTGTGAGTACACTGTAGTTAATCCAAGTAGTGTCCCATGTGAAGTTCTGCTTTAGAACGCAGCTAGTGCGGATTTTTTCCAGAATACCTATGATGAGCGTTTGTCAACACTGGGCCTGTGCTCGATGAAGTTTAGAAGAATGAGGGGGGGATTTAATTGAAGCATTCAGAATAGTGAAAGGCTTGGATAGAGTGGATGTGGAGAGGATGTTTCCACTTGTGGGAGAGACTAGGACTGGACATCATAGCGTCAGAATTAAAGGATGTTCTTTCAGGAAGGAGATGAGGAGAAATTTCTTTAGTCAGAGGGTGGTGAATCTGTGGAATTATTTGCTGCAGAAGGCTGTGGAGGTCAAGTCATTGGATATTTTTATGGAAGAGATAGATAGATTCTTGATTAGCACAGGTGTCAGGGGTTGTGGGGCGAAGGCAGGAGAATGGGGTTAGGAGGGAGAGATAGATTCTTTGAATCACTTCCCTCTGGAAGGCGACTCCGGACTGTCAAAGCTGCCACAGCCAGACATAAAAGCAGCTTTTATCCACGAGTAGTAGCTCTACTGAATAGCCAAAAATCTGTAGTCTCCTTTTGCTCTGGTTTTTTGTTTGGTTCACATGTTTGATAATGTTTAGTGTTTTATGTGTCATTCGTAACTGTCACTGTATGTCATGTTGTCACTTGTGGGCGGAGCACCAAGGCTAATTCCTTGTATGTGAATACTTGGCCAATAAACTTATTCATTCATTCATTAGATCAGCCATGATTGAATGGCTGAGTAGACGATGGGCCGAATGGCCTAATTCTACTCCTATTCCTTATGACCTTACAAATATGCAAACATGTTCCATGACACTCAAATTGTCGAGTCCCTTGATTTAATTTGCTAGTTCTGCTTCCACGCCTTCATTATTAACCTTCTTTCAATTTCAAAATGCAACAAATGCACCTAGACCTACTGTCTTCTCCTTCAACATGAAAGTGATGTGAATATTTAAGCCGTATTGCTATTGTTTTGCTGTGAATTATTCTGCCCATTTGTTTGTGTTTTTTCCCCCTATTCTGAACTTTCCTTATTTTCGTCCCTGTCTGATATCTTTACTGTTGGAGTCATAGTGTTATACACCACAGAAACATCGTTAGGTGCGTCTTCTAAAAGTTGAAAATATTCTACAGCAAATGAATAGTTTTCTGATATGGGGTCAGGATAAAAAGTGTAGCAGAAAACTTGCACATTGCAAGCTCCATCAAACAGCAGTGTGATTCATGGAATTATCTGGGTTATGGTCTGGTTGTGTATTAATGCCAGTTGGAACATTGAGAGGAACTCCTCTTGAAATGCCATTGTGGGACCTCCGATGGAATGCTTTATGTTTATTTATTCATGTGTGTATATATTTATATTATGGTATATGGACACTGATCTGTTTTGTAGTAAATGCCTACTATGTTCTGTGTGCTGAAGCAAAGCAAGAATTTCATTGTCCTATACAGGGACACATGACAATAAATTCACGAACTTGAACTTGAATGGGTATTTCATGAACATCATGGCTGAAAGAAGAGCATAGGTGGTAGAGCCACTGCCCCTCATCTCCAGTGAGCTGGGTTCAGTCCTGACCTCCAGTGCTATCTTGTAGCTGAGGACAAGAGAGGTAGGTGTGTGCTATCAAGGGCGTTAGACAGGAGGAGGATGGTTTACAGAGGTTGGGGAGCAGACAGCTTGAGGCATAACATGGGGCATGTGGAATTGGCATCTTCTCCTGTTGCTGCTCCATGAGTTTGCACCGAAACCCCCTGTTTGCTCTTGCATCCCAAAGACGCAAGGATTGATTGGTTAGTTAGCCACTGGTGTGGAATCAGGAGCAAGGTAATGGGAAGGTGGGGAGAATGAAATGAGTTGGGATAGGATTAGAGTTTATAGTTGACGTGGGCTGAAGGGTCTGGTTCTATGGAAATATTAGTCTGACTGCGTTAGTTGAAATACCACACCTCCAGTGATGTGGCATTACTGTCACTCCGGGTAATGTGCTCAGTGACATGAAGAGCTTCAATCAGCCATTCAACTGTGTAATTCTCATTTCAAGATCCAAATCATAAGATTATAATTTTGAATTGCTTTATTGTTCTGTGGAATAAAATAAGTTGGACGGAAAGAATTACAGTTCGTCACATCCCGTTCACCACACACCGATGATAAAACACACTGCTCTTTAGAGACCAAACAGTTGATTGGGATCTATATCAAACACGTTTTTGCACGTGGACACAAGAAACTAATGCTGCAATCTTGAGCAGTACATAGCGTGCTGGAGGAACTCAGAGGGATAGGTAGCATCTGTTGAGGGAATGAAAAGATGATGTTCTGGGTCCCATCTTCAGACTGACAGGAGACAAAGAGCTGGGGTGGGATCAAGCGTTGCAAATGAGGGGTATATGTATATGTGTGCCGGGGGGGGGGGGCTGTTGAATGGCAGATGGTTGGAATAAATGACAAAAGCTAGTGGTGAACAGAAGATAAAAGGGTGCCGGATAAGAAGAGGAAGAGAGAAAGGTAAAGCAGGAATGAAGGATATTGGTGAGAGGGGATATGAGGAGGGGAAAGTGGGGGCTAAAAGGGAAATGAGAGACGTGGTGGGGGGGGATAAGAGATAAATGTACGAAGCAGGGTGACGGGGGAAGGTGGGGGGAACGTGTGCACTGGTTGGGGAAGGAGTGAAACAGGGGGGAGAGAACTTGGGAAAGGAGTGGGGTGGTTATCGCTTGAAATGTATCGTGTTCTTACCATTTGATTGTAATCTACCCAGTTCTAATATGGGGTGATGTTCCACCATTATGCTGGCGGCCTCACTCTGGCAATGGAACAGGCCTGGGACATCATTTCTACCCCGCTAAACTTGTCTTCAAATATCTTTATTCTATCTTGTTTCCTCCCTCTTCAACCGCACCCCCCCTCCTTTTCCAGATCATTCCAATCCACACCCGAGGTACCCCGCAAGCTCTTCACCACTTCAATAACTTTCAATTCTTAGGCTCCCGTCACTTCATCTTTACCGTGGACGTCCAGTCCCTTTACACCTCCATTTTCCAACAGGATGGCCTCGGGACACTCAGCAATGTCTTTGAACAGAGACTGTTACCCTCAACTACTTTCGCTTGTCACTTCTCACCCAAACCACCCTCTCCCCTGGCACCTCCTCCTGCAACCGTTGGAGATGCATCACCTGTCCCTACACTTCCTCGCTCACTTCCATCCATGGACCCCAGCAGCTCTTCCAGGCGAGGCAAAAGTTCACATACACCTCCTCTAACCTCATCTTGACAATAGACAATAGGTGCAGGAGTAGGCCATTCAGCCCTTCGAGCCAGCACCACCATTCCATCTGATCATGGCTGATCATCCCCAATCTGTACCCTGTTCCTGCCTTCTCCCCATATCCCCTGACTCCGCCATCTTTAAGAGCCCTATCTAGCTCTCTCTTGAAAGTATCCAGAGAACCGGCCTCCACCACCCTCTGAGGCAGAGAAATCCACAGACTCACAACTCTCTGTGAGAAAAAGTGTTTCCTCGTCTCCGTTCTAAATGGCTTACCCCTTATTCTGCCACATTTGGTCTTTCCATTCGCGAGCAAGCATAGACAAGGCAACCATTTTGCCGAGCACTTGTGCTCAGTCAGCTGAGGCCTGCTGGATCTTCCCGTGGCTAACTATTTTAACTCCCCTTCTTATTCCCAAACTGAACTTTGTCTTTGGCCTCCTCCGTTGCCAATGTGAGGCAACCTGCAAACCTTATATTCTTACAGAGCTTATAACCCAATGGTATGAACATTAAATTCTGCAATTTCAAGAAAAGCTGTTCACCAATCACCCCATTCCTTCCCCTCCGCCTCATTGCATGCCTTCCAGCATCCCCCCCCCCCCCCCCCCCCCCCCCCCCCCCCCCCCACCTTTCTATGTCTGAAGAAGCATCCCAACCTGAATCATAATCTGTCCATTCCCTTCCCTGATGTTGCCTGACCTGATGAGTTCCTCCAGCACTTTGTGTTTCGTCCAAGTTTTGTTTGTGGTGTTAAACTGTTATGTAAAGCCCCTACCCATTTCCAATTGCACGTTGACTATTGCCTCAACAATGCCCCTTTATATTTGTATAAATTCATACATTATTCTGCCTTCCCCAGTCTTTTTGTATTTGTGTAATTTCCTTCCTGCACCATAAATCTCATGTCTTTGTATTCCATTAGGCCTCTTTTATATCTCCTCACTTTTCCCCCGCCATTGGTGGTTATGCTCCCTAAGCTCTGTAAACCATCCTCCTCATGCCCAATGCCCTTGTTTGCACACACCTATCTCTCTTGTCCTCAGCCTGCCTCAAGAATCTAGGGATGCTTATGTAAAACGGCAATAGATCTCCCATGGAGAAGGCAACTTACTAACGCAAATTGTTGGAAGCAAATATTTGCATAGTGAGAACTCTGAGACTATTTCCATAATCCTGGAAAGAGATTATTTGATTGCCTATTCTTCCATCCTCCTTTCCTTCCCACAACTTGGATTGTACTCGCTAGAATTTAGGAGATTGAGGGGGGATCTTATAGAAACGTACAAAATTCTTAAGGGATTGGACAGGCTAGATGCAGGAAGATTGTTCCCGATGTTGGGGAAGTCCAGGACAAGGGGTCGCAGCGTAAGGATAGAGGGGAAATCCTTTAGAACCGAGATGAGAAAAACATTTTTCACGCAGAGAGTGGTGAATCTCTGGAACTCTTTGCCACAGAAGGTAGTTGAGGCCAGTTCATTGCCTATATTTAAGAGGGAGTTAGATGTGGCCCTTGTGGCTAGAGGGATCAGGAGGTATGGAGAGAAGGCAGGTAAGGGATACTGAGTTGGATGATCAGCCATGATCATATTGAATGGCGGTGCAGGCTCGAAGGGCTGAATGGCCTACTCCTGCACCTATTTTCTATGTTTCTATGATTGACATAGTGGGATGCTTGGAGATGCTGACAATAGATAGTTTCAGCTCAGATTTTTTAGTTTTAATATTTTTTAATATTTTATTTATCATTTTAACACATAGCAAACCTCATCTGTTTGGATAGCATGCAAAATAAATCTTTTCACTGTCATAAAAAGGATCCACAGATGCTGATTTATACCAAAGATAGTCACAAAATGGTGGACTAACCCAGCGGGTCAGGCAGCTTCTCTGGAGAAAATGGATAGGTGACGTTTCGGGGTTGGGACCCGTCTTCAGACTTTTTACTGTACCTGCGTACACACGACCATAATGAAGCGAAATCACTGAATTGTCAGAGTGTCGTTTATCCACATGGAATGAAGCTGTGCACTCCTTGAGGGCTGCGTATACGTTGGTCTTGCCAACAATGATCACATCCCAAGAATGAATAACAAAAATAAGAGCTTTGCCTCGGCTGTTAGCACAAAGCAGTTTGCAATATGGAATATATTGTCAAGTCTTTCATTCCGTCTTTATAATTTATTTTTCTTACTCCTCCAGTCTGTCATTGCTCATACTTTTTTCGGGGGTTTGGGAGGGAACGGAACAACATCAACATCTGTTAGTAATTTGCAACATTTACTTTGACTTTCAGCAGAAACGCATCTGGAACAAAAGGATTGAGAGTTTGATTGCCATGTCTTTGGGTAGAATTTGAGCTCAAAGCTTCTTCTGAGCTTATGGTTTCCTAGTTAGCCGAGTGTTTTCTTCAATGTATTCTGAGGTCGTGCGTCCCATTGCTAAGCAGGGGAAGCCATCTGCATGGGTTTCCTCCATCAACTGTTCAAAGATCATTACACAAGGGACCCGCAGTCAAGTATAATGACTCATGCTGGCGAAACTGGCCAGCAAGGAGGAACTAAGTGATCAGTTATGTAGAAGGGAACTGCAGATGCTGGTGTATATACCCAAGATAGACACAAAGTGCTGGAGCAACTCAGCAGGTCAGGTGGCATCTCTGGAGAAAAATGATGGGTCCGGAGAAGGGTCCTGGCCCAAACAGTCGCCCATCCTTTTTCTCCAGAGATGCTGCCTTACTTCGCTGAGTTACTCCAGCACTTTGTGTCCATCTAAGTGATCAGTTGTGCTGGTATTGGTTTATTGTCACGTGTATTGAGATGCGGTGGAAAACTTTATGTTGAATGTTATCCGGGCAAATCATGCTGCATATGGATGCAGTCATACCATACATGATATAAGCATTCCTTTGAGAAGGATGTGTCCAGAACAGAAATTACTGCGTGAATATTTGGATACAGCTGTAGGACCATTATCATCCCTCCATTCAAGAATACAAACAGGGTGGTGAGGTTGTACTGTCTGGCAATGCTGTGTCTTCAGTTCAATGATTTGTTACTCCTGATCGAACCAACAAATGGCATCTCTAGTCATTCACCGTATTCTATTTCTATTTGATTTTAGATGCTCTGTTTCGGTATCTGTGCTGCACAGTTCCATTTCATGGGGTGGTGCCATGTTAAATCATTGCTCCATGGGCAACTTGCTCCTGAAACCTTGTTACAGTATATGGTATTAATCTATGTGTCCAAGTCCATATCTGTTTTATTACTAAGGATAAACTATCAATACATTTGTTAAAATGCAGCCTACAGGAAGCCATCTGATGAACTGAACCTGTCTGATGTTGATTCATCTGCTCTTAAGACTATCTATTGGGTTTTTTCCCCCCAAATTATACTGATTCCCTCAAGTGATTTAAGATGCTTTTTCCTCCATGTTTGTTTAGGTGAATCAGACTGATGTGGTGGTGGTGACCAGTCCCGCTCCAGACGGCCGTAAAGATGACTGGCTGAGAGCTGACTCAACCATAATCGCCTATGACTTGCCAGGTAAAAGGGTGGTTGGAACGGCTGAGCAATCAGTTCTTTTAGATGCTGTTGACGAGACGTGGTTCTGTAAAGAAACGAGCTTGCATTTACGCATGTAGCAGCTTTCACTATCTGGGACATCCCCAAAGCACTTTGCAACCAGTGGGGAGATTTTAGAAACATAGAAATTAGGTGCAGGGGTAGGCCATTCGGCCCTTCGAGCCTGCACCGCCATTCAATATGATCATGGCTGATCATCCAACTCAGTATCCTGTACCTGCCTTCTCTCCATACCCCCTAATCCCTTTAGCCACAAGGGCCACATCTAACTCCCTCTTAAATATAGCCAATGAACTGACCTCAACTACCTTCTGTGGCAGAGAATTCCAGAGATTCACCACTCTCTGTGTGAAAAATGTTTTTCTCACCTCGGTCTTAAAAGATTTCCCCCTTATCCTTAAACTATGACCCCTTGTTCTGGATTTCCCCAACATCGGGAACAATCTTCCTGCATCTAGCCTGTCCAACCCCTTAAGAATTTTGTAAGTTTCTATAAGATCCCCCGTCAATCTTCTAAATTTTAGCGAGTACAAGCCAAGTCTATCCAGTCTTTCTTCATATGAAAGTCCTGACATCCCAGGAATCAGTCTGGTGAACCTTCTCTGTACTCCCTCTATGGCAAGAATTTTGAAATGGCAGCCCTTGTTATGCAGTGAACACAGTACCCAACTTGCACAGTAAGCTCCAACAATGTAATAAAGGGCACGTAATCTATTTTAACGACGTTGGATGAATTGATAAGTGATATTAAGGTTTAACTTGCCTTTTCCACACAGTTAAATAGACTTTGTTGAATATTGTGGATATGGTTTTGATTTAACATTTCATCTGAAATTCAAACAGCACTGCATTCCCTCCATTGTAAAGCATTCCTGGTGTAGGTACAGTATATTATTGTGCCAAGATGCCGTGGGGAATTTGTTTTGCATGCTATTCGAGCAAATCATTACCATACTTGAGGGCAACAGGTAGTGCAAAAGGGAAAATATATAGAATGCAGAATATAGTGTTACAGCTACAGAGAAAATGCAGATAAGAAAAGCACAATGACCTCAATGACATAGACTGGAAGATCGGGAATTCATCCCTACCATATGAGATCTGTTTAAGAGTCTTATAACAGCAGGGAAGCTGTTCGTGTATCTGGTTGTATGTAGTTTCAAGCTTTAGTATCTTCTGCCAGACTGGATGGAAAGCAGTGAAAATGACCAAGGTGCTAGTGGTCTTTGATTACGGTAGCTGTTGTCCCAAAGATGGCGTAGATGGAGGGGAGATGAGTGTGTGTGTGATAGATACCACAATACCATTTCCTATACCAGGGGTTGAGTGGATGTGATCGGGGTGTGTTCACAATTCTGCAAGCTCTTGCATGTCTTGAGCGGAGCAGTTGCCATATCAATTTAGATTGTTAAATATCTCCCAAAGCGGAACAATTCCTGGAAATATTGCAATGCAAGCTTTGTGTTTGGTAGAGTAGTAATTCTATAATGATAGGGTGCATTGGAAGAGGTGCAAATATTTTGCAATGTGGAGATGTTTCACCAAACTATAATTAGCCAAGTTATGCATGCGGTTGTGTCGCAACAGAGAATGGAGCAAATATTCATAAAAAATAAAACATCATAGCAACTCTTGCCAGTTAACTCCCCCAGAGCCTGTAATGTTCACCATCACTGTCTTTACTCTCGCTGCGCTCCTGCTCTGACAACCCAGCAGTGATGGGATGCAGGAGCAATGAGGAACACTGTCATTCCCAGTTGATCCCGGCTGTTGCTGCTCCTGCATTGTGATCAATGGCTTCCCCTGGGCTGTGTTTTGACAATTTTATGGACTGTGCAGCCACAACAACATCTCCACCGGGCAGCAGCATATTGCTCCACCACCTATACATGCACGTTACATATTGGAGAGCGATCATGGTTAATGGTCATGGCACAAAGCTCTAATTGGCAGTGCAACTCTTTACTGGCACTACAGTTACTAATATTCTGTCGGGTCTCCACTCAGCCACTGATGCTCCAGAGGGAACAACCAAGTTTATCCAACCTCTCCTTACATCCATTACCTTCTAATTTAGGCAGCATTCTGGTAAACATCTGCGCCCCCTCCAAATCCTACCTGTAATGGGGTAACGAGAAGGAATGCAACTTCCATCGGTGGTGAGACGAGGCTCACTGGGTGGCTTGGGGCTTTGTTGGAGTTACAAGGTTTTGGCTTAGAAGCCATTCTCTCCTCTGTGTCTTTGCTCTCTGGGGAAGGAGGGTGGAGGAGATGCAAATGGCCACCGGGAAAATGTCCTGTGTCTCCCAAGCCTTTAGTTTCATATTCTTAGAAAACCTTATCAAAGTTTGTGATTTTTTTTTCTCTGATGGCTGGACAAGGAGGGATTTAAGTTTATTTCTATTGTGCTTCCAGTAGAGGCCCATCACAGACGGGAATGGCTAACTTCCACTTAACAGTGGCCTTGAAGAGATTGGGGAATTCCTGAGCTACCAATACAGTTAGTGCTGGCACCAATCAATTAGTTAATTAGCCAGTTAATCAGATTGCTCACATTAATCAAAAAAGACGCAAAGTGCTGGAGTAACTCAGGGGTCAGGCAGCATCTCTGGAGAACATGGATAGATGATGTTTTAGGTTGGTTCTTCAGTCCCAAAACATTGCACGCCCATGTTCCCCAGAGATGCTGCCTGACCAGCTCAGTTACTTCAGCAATTTGTGCCTTTGTGTTGGTAATCCAGCACCTTCAGTTCCTTCTGTCTCGTCTTAAATTTATCAAGCCAACTATCTGCAAATATCTCCATAGCTCTCTTCTTGCGAATGAAACATAAACCAAAGGAATAGTTAGATCTCAAGCTGGGTGTTGAGCAGCCAGGTTGTTGTCCCTGTGTCAATGTCTGCCAGGGCCTGAGCTCCATTTGGTGGGTGGTAGAGCGGGCACCCAGAGATGACATGGCTGGCTGTCTCTTGTTCTGCTCCGCTGGCATTGAAACGCCCAACTCCAGTACGAAGTCTGTTGAGCTTCACCCATGCTCCTCGATAACTGAACCCTCACAGCTCTCCTTCCAATGCATAAACTGTTTGGCTTAATGGCATGTGGCAGTGGGTCTGATCCAATCAACCCAACAGTTCTTCATTCTGTCGAACTGCACCTCATGAGTGATGTTGTAATCAACCAATGTAACTATTACATGAAAGCCTTAATCTTATTTCCGTGGTTCAATGAAGTTCAATGTGGGACTAAACCCAATAAACGCCACACAGAGACTTCATAGAAACATAGAAAATAGGTGCAGGAGTAGGCCATTCGGCCCTTCGAGCCTGCACCGCCATTCAATATGATCATGGCTGATCATCCAACTCAGTATCCTGTACCTGCCTTCTCTCCATACCCCCTGATCCCGTTAGCCACAAGGGCCACATCTAACTCCCTCTTAAATATAGCTCTCCTTGCCTGTATGAATAAGCCTAGCAAAACTACACTTTCACTATCTTTCCTGGTAACTTTTAGTCATTATTACATTTTGTGTCTATCCCAATCCCAATACATTCAACACTTGGCTTTTTAATAAACATCCCAGGGTTCAGTCACTTACAGTACTGCAAGCAGACAGGATATTTGCACACCAACTGTGCAGAGAAAACAGTGACCAGAATATTCCTTTTAGTAATACCGACTGAAGGATAATCATCGGTCAGGATCAAATGTGAAAGTTCGCTTGCATTTCCGCCACTACAAAAACGAGATCAGGGCAGCTTCACTGTGCAGATGACACACATGAAAACTAAACCCCTAGTTATTGTCGGCTCGTTGATGAGGACAGGCCTTACACTTAACATTTGCAAAACGTGAAGGTCCTTTACAAACTTGTCCTAGCTACACAACAGCACTCTCCAAACATAATTATGCACAAGACTTTGTAAAGCACAGACTGTTTCACATATGTCAGGAGTCCCTATGAACAAAGGCAGACCATGATGAAATGAGCCACCATCTTTAGTGACCACATGGGTTTCCTCTGGGTCAAAGACGTGTGGGTTTGTAGGTTAATTGGCCCCTGTAAATTGTCCCCACTGTGCAGGGAGTGGATGAGTAAGTCGGATGACATAGAACTAGTGTGAAGGTCAGCGTGAACTGAAGAGCCTATTTTCAAGCTGCATCTCTAAAGCTGAAAGGGTCCAAAACTGAAACATCGCCTATCCATTCCTTGCACAGATGCTGCCTGACCCGCTGAGTTACTCCAGCACTTTGCATTTTAAATCAATGCCAGTGTCTACCACGAGAACAACTCCCAGAGAGCAGAGACTCTAATTACACAGCCTGTGCACGGGAAAATAGGTAACATTCCCAGAGTCATGGGGACCTCTTGGGTCATGGTCCAGGTGTGATTACATGGAGAACATTGAAAAGACAACACCCAGTGCAGACAGTGGATGATTTGGGAGGTCATGAAGCTCAAAGAAAATGTAGAATAGATCATTGTTAGCTGGGGGAAAATGACAAATGGGATGTTGTGCTTGTGAAAGGCTTTGTGTAAACGCAAATTATTATTTATGGTTCTTTAGAGATATACAAGTCAAAGCAAGTCCACCGAATCCACACTGCCCATTGATCACCCGTATACGAGTTCCGTTATCCAACTTTCGTTATGTTATATTTGTGTGTTTTGGGCAATTTACAGAACCAAAGTCACGTACAAGCCTGTACATCTTTGGGATGTTGGAGGAAGCTGGGGCACCCGGAGAAAACCCACTCGGTCACAAAGAGAACGTGCAAACTCCGCATAGACAGCACCCATAGTGAGGATCGAAAATTGGCCTCTGGCGCTGTGAGGCAGCAGCTCTACTGCTGCGCCACTGTGCTGCCCTTGGTGAAATTCTGCCTCTACCTCAAACACTCTGCAAACGAGGCCCAAGACTGATATTTAAAGAAACTTGAAATCAATAGATCTGAATGTTTGCTGGCTCGTACGTTTTGTCTTAGTAATTTTCAGTGTGTAGCGTCAGAGCCACTGTCCTGCTGGCTTAACGTTCTAAAGTTAGATTTGATTCATTTCACTTGATTCAGTTGAAGACTGTCAGGAACCCAATCATGGGGGAGTCCAGAACCTGGGGCCACAGTCTAAGAATAAAGGAGAGGCCATTTAAAACTGAGATGAGAAAATACTTTCACCCAGAGAGTTGTGAATTTGTGGAATTCTCTGCCACAGAAGACAGCAGAGGCCAATTCACTGGATAAATTTAAAAAAAGAGTTAGATAGAGCTCTAGGGGCTAGCGGAATCAAGGGATGTGGGGATAAGGCAGGCACGGGTTACTGATTGTGGATAATCAGCCATGATCATAATGAATGTGGCTGATCAGGCTCGAAACGCCAAATGGCCTCCTCCTGTAGCTATTTTCTATGTATCTATGTAGAACTGTTCTGTGTTTAAGAAGGAACTGCAGATGCTGGAAAGAACTGTTCTGTGTTTCGTTACATACAGCCTTTAGCTCGAGGTCTGGCTGCCAAGATTTCCAGCACAAAGATCCTGGACCATCGCACGATGAAATTGGACTCCTGACAGTAGCTATGCAGATCAAGGTAGGAAAAAGTTTGTTTGCTCATCCCCTGAGGAAGCCTCTTTGCTGAATTCTATTTTATTATTCCACGAGCAGGAGACATGAGCCTGAAGGTCATTCTCCATTAATGTGAGGCATATACTTGCTGAATCTCTTATCAGGTGCGTGTAGGAAAGAACTGCAGATGCTGGTTTTTACCGAAGGTAGACACAAAGTGCTGGAGTAGCTCAGTCTGAAGAATGGTCTGGACCCGAAACGTCACCAATCCTTTTTCTCTAGAGATGCTGCCTGACCTACTGAGTTACTTCAGCACTGTCTGTCTACCTTATATTATAAAGTATCTTTGTCCAATTTTGGACTTGGCTATTTATTATTAAAGGGAAAGCATGAAGTGAAATTGGCCTGGGCTTTCTTTGTTATCACCTTTGGTCACAAAATATTGGGATTCTGGACAAAAGATTCTAATTGAGGATCAGTAACAAAACTGCCAACCATTAACTTTGCTATCTGCCTGGGAGTTAGTTTGGCTGTAGACTAAAAAAGAAAAACACAGATTGCTGGAATAATTCCGTTGGTCAGACAGCATCTCTTAATTCTTCAATTAATTACGGTGGTGGTGACCCCCGGGGGGGGGGGAGAGGAGAAGAAAGCTAGAGGAGAGGAGAAGCTGGGCAAAGGGACAAAGCCAGGATGAGCAGGCTTCCTGATGGGCAGATGGTTGGACAAATGCCAGGGATTAAAATAAGGCATGAAGCGGAAGGATTGAAGAGTTGCTAATCGTGCAGCAAGGGGAAGGAATGAAAAGTGAAGGTCCAAGTGGGTCACATGGAAGAGAGGGGGAGATAAAAAAAAGAGGTGGGGGGGGGGGGAGAATTCAAAGGTTTACTTGGTGGGGTTGTAAGCTATCCAAATGGAATATTTGCTGTTCCTCCACTTTCCCCCATCTGGGCTCGGTCTGAAGAGGATCCCGACCCAAAACGTCACCTATCCATGTTCTCTAGGGATGCTGCCTAACCTGTTGAGTTATTGCAGTGCTTTTTGTCTTTCTTTTGTGGATAAATGTGAGGTTATCCACTTTGGTGGCAAAAACAGGAAAGCAGACTTTTATCTAAATGTTGGCCGATTAGGAAAAGGGGAGATGCAATGAGACCTGGGTGTCATGGTACACCAGTCATTGAAAGTAGGCATGCAGGTGCAGCAGGCAGTGAAGAAAGCGAATGGTATGTTAGCATTCATAGCAAAAGGATTTGAGTATAGGAGCAGGGAGGTTCTACTGCAGTTGTACAGGGTGTTGGTGAGACCACACCTCGAGAATTGCGTACAGTTTTTGTCTCCAAATCTGAGGAAGGACATTATTGCCATAGAGGGAGTGCAGAGAAGGTTCACCAGACTGATTCCTGGGATGTCAGGACTTTCATATGAAGAAAGACTGGATAGACTCGGCTTGTACTCGCTAGAATTTAGGAGATTGAGGGGGGATCTTATAGAAACTTGCAAAATTCTTAAGGGGTTGGACAGGCTAGATGCAGGAAGATTGTTCCCGATGTTGGGGAAGTCCAGGACAAGGGGTCACAGCTTAAGGATAGAGGGGAAATCCTTTAGGACCGAGATGAGAAAAACATTTTTCACACAGAGAGTGGTGAATCTCTGGAACTCTCTGCCACAGAAGGTAGTTGAGGCCAGTTCATTAGCTATATTTAAGAGGGAGTTAGATGTGGCCCTTGTGGCTAAAGGGATCAGGGGGTATGGAGAGAAGGCAGGTACGGGATACTGAGTTGGATGATCAGCCATGATCATATTGAATGGCGGTGCAGGCTCGAAGGGCCGAATGGCCTACTCCTGCACCTATTTTCTATGTTTCTATGTTTTCAGTGACATTGATGTTGGCTACTGCCAGTTGTCACCAACCATTCGTAGTTTCTGCATTCATTTGCACCTGCATTCCTGTGCTCTTTCCTTTATCCTGTTCTAAAATGGAGGAGGGCACTCGACATGAAAGTCCATCCATCATCCCAGCACTCAATGACCTGTCATTAGAACCTGAATGAAATGCACTCATTTGAAATTTGTCATCATTTTCAAACATAGCTACACATACCCTCTAGGCTTCAAGCTCTCCAAAGTTCTGTGCCCCTAAACATCTCCATTTATGCATCCCAAATTCCCAAAGTAATGCTACCCCAATCTGCTACTGCAGCCAATTCTCTCCCAATGCTTCCTTTTGTCTCTTGTTACTTTCCTCCGAAAGATCCTTTTCAAAATTGCTTTATTGTGCATGCGTTTTGGACTCCTACACTTTTAGCTCAGTTAAATCTTAATGCAGCATCCAAAGGCACCTCAAATATGTTGGGTTTATATTAACATAGTCTACAGTGATAGGTTGTCCTCGGTGCATGCCATTTCAAGAAGACACTTAACCTTTTCAAAAGTGTAAACTAATGCCCCTGTCCCACTTAGGAAACCTGAACGGAAACCTCTGGAGACTTTGCGCCCCACCCAAGGTTTCCGTGCGGTTCCCGGAGGTTTTTGTCAGTCTCCCTACCTGCTTCCACTACCTGCAACCTCCAGGAACCGCAAGCACATTTAACCATTCCTATGACCTTTCTGTCCTGGGCCTCCTCCACTGTGAGGCCCCAAGCAAATTGGAGGAACAGCACCTCGTATTTCGTCTGGGCAGTTTACAACCCAGCAGTATGTGTTGATTTCTCTAATCGCGGCATTTCACCTGTCTCCGCTGCTCCCCCACCCTAGTCATCTTGCCATTTCCACTGTTTGCATCCATATATCTTTTCATTATCACCTCTTCCACAGCCAACAATGGTCCATTATGGGTTCCATCTTTCCTTGGTCATAGGTGTCACCTCTGCTTTGTTCTGTACTTTTTCATACCTCTAGTTTCCCTCTTGCCCCCCCCCCCCCCCCCCCAGGCACTCAGTCTGAAGGATTTTGACCCGAAACGTCACCTATTCCACTGCGTGACCCGCATGAGTTTTGTGTCTATCCAGCACTTTGCGTCTATCTTTGGTGTAAACCAGCATCTGCAGTTCTTTTGTACACATACGTATCAGCTGAATTGTCAGGCACTTGCTGGGTGTATAATCTGTGAACATCATCTCATTTTCTTGATGTGTTTTTCCTTTAGAACACAGTGGAAAGCAGTACCCGGTGGTTGAAACAGCAACAGCACAAGAGATGGAATATTCAACTCCTCAGGTTACACACCATCTCACCTGTCCCCAGGTAAACTTATCAAAACCTAACTTTCCTTGAGTGTGGTGGTTTGCTTTAATTGGATTTTCAGACCCCATGCCTTAATACAATTAAACTGTTATAATCAGCGACTGACCATTTGGGAATCCCAATGGTTCTATCCCTTGTTCACCAGATGACCGGTACCATCTACTTCATCAATTGCTGGTATCCTGGTTCCAAAGCTCCAATGCAGCTTGGAAGGTTATGTTATTTGTGGTGTGGTGTGGTGGGGTGTGGGGTGGGGTGGGGGGGGGGCAGAAACAGGCCCTTTGGCCCACAGAGTCTGCGCCGACCAGCGACCCCTACATACTTGCACTATCCTGTACACACCAGGGATAATTTACAATGATATCAAGCCAATTGACCTACAAACCTGTACCATTGGAGTGTGGGAGGAAACCGGAAATCCCGGAGGAAACCCACGCAGGTCTCGGGGAGAACGTAAAAACTCCATTCAGACAGCACCCGTAGTCAGATCGAACCCGGGTCTCTGGCGCTGTGAGGCAGCAACTCTACCGCTGCAGCACCGTGCCCACCCTTGCTGGGCCTAACAGTTTTGCTGTGGATGACACTGAGATTGGAAGCACTTGTTTCTAAGGGTGCATTTTTGTGGTACAAATTGGAACTCGTTTACTGATCTGAATCCCGTGTTCAAACATTTTCAGTGACATCGAGATCTCCAGTGCACAGACTCCAAAACCGATCAGCCTCCTCGCCAAAGAAATTGGGCTACATCCAACTGAAATAGAATCCTATGGAAGGAACAAAGCAAAAGTCAAACTGTCTCTCTTGGACAGATTGAAGAACCAAGAAGAAGGAAAATATGTACTGGTTGCTGGGTAGGAACTTTTTATTTGCTTTTTTTGTTCATTAACTTCTTTAAAACATTTTCTGGCATTTCTTGTTTCAGTATTATATTGCCATATTTAAGTTGTTACTTTTTGGAAAGGGATGTCGCAGTAACCATGTAGAGTATTGTGAGACACTCTGAAAAGGCTTATACTGAGAAAATTCCCAATTACAAGCGTGTCCAAATCTATAAAATCAAAGTTTGAAGCCCAGAAGGTAGCTATTTTGTCAATAGTGACTCTATGTAACTCTTTGTAACTAGAGGTGGTAAATATGATCACTAGCATCCAATTAAGAATAAAGGGTAAACTTGTAGCGGCACCAAACGTGGTGAATAAACGTGGAGACGTCAGTCCGGATCAAACAGTCGTGTATTCGACACGTTAGGTTGGTGCGCTAACTATATTAACATTGCTGCTGTAGCTGAACGATGTGGTTCTCTCGGGCTCAGCTACCTGTTGAGTCCTAAGGTCTCGAGGTGAGAAAACCTTAAGTAGCAGGACACTCCCTCTAGCCCATGACGTCACGTGCCCGCCCTCATACCTCCTGACGAGGGTTCGACCATAAGTGGCCCGTGTATAGGCTGACGCCACAAACTTCTGTTAACAGAGTACTGAAGCTATGGTGAATAGCACCGAGGGAAACAACATATCTGTGTAAAGAGTATAAGGACATGCTGATAGTGGTCATTGAAGTTAAGGCAGAAAAGGATTTGTGCTGATGATGAGTATAGGCAAAGTCTATTTGGGCTAAACAGCCTGTTTCTTTGTTGTGAATTTTATATACATTTGGTAAACCTCTCTGGCAGGATTATGTACGGGATGAATGGATGCTGGAGCCACAGCTTTATATTTTACAATTTATTGAAATGATTTGGACGAGTGATGCCAAAGATTTGCTGATGAAACGGATCAGTAGAAAGTTGTGAGGAGGGTATAAGGGATAGGTTACGTGAGTGGGCAAAGATCCGATGAATGGGGCAAAACAAGGAAAGGTGAAATTGTCCATTTTAAGGGTGGAAGGAAGAAAATGGAAAAGCTAAATGGAGACACAAGGTGCAGAGAGATCTGGGTTGGTAAGGCGATTAATGTTTATCAATGAAGAAATGGAACTGATAAATAGAGGGATTATCCCCCAGTAATATAGGGCATTGGCAAGAAGTTGATAGACTACGTGACCACTGTGATTGCCCTGGCCTGTGGCTGTGTGTAGGATCCGAGGGCTATTTAGGGGATGTGGGGAAAATACTATTGGATAGATGTGAATTAGTGTTCACTGGTTGGCACAGAGCGAGTGAGCCAAAGAGCCCATTTCTGTGCCGTATGACTGTAAACCAAGGCACAGTTTGCCCTGGCTACATCTGCTCAGTGAATAGCAGGAGTTTTCCCAGTGTCCATTACAGTGCTTATCCCTCCTCCCTGGGCCAATTTACAGCGGCCAGTTAACCTACCAATCTACATATCTTTAGGTTCTGGGAAAAAAAATCGCAGCATTTGGATCCAGGGAGAACATGCAAACTTCACGCAGACTGCATCAGAGATCAGGATTGAACCGAGGTCACGGGAGCTGGGTGATTTAAGAGACTTTAGATGCTGGAATCGAAAGCAAGCAAAAACAAAGGAGAGTAATTGGAGGAACTTGCTGGTCAGGCAGTATCTGTTGAGGGAAGTGGAGAGTCAACGTTTTAGGTCGAGACCCTTAATGTAAGCTAGATGAAGGGTCTCGACCAAAAAGGTCAACGTCAATGGATGTTGCCAGATCATGGGATCTCCTGAGGCAACAGTTCTAATACTGTGACCCGAAAAATGCATATCCATCACCGGAGAGATGACTATGTATTGGTCCTTTAGTTCATCACCAAAATCTTAATCTAGAATTTTATGCGCAAATTAATTGGAGTAATGGTTTTGTGTATTAAAGCTCTTAGGCCGGCAATTATTTTCATTGGGCGATTTGTGTGCATGAGTCTATGGGATAGACTGTTCAAATTGAGCAATTGCACTACGATTAATTTCTCAACTTCATTTGTCTCCAGAATTACACCGACTCCTCTGGGAGAGGGAAAGAGTACAGTGACTATTGGATTGGTTCAAGCACTGGGTGCTCATCTGGGCATTAATGCATTTGCTTGTGTGAGGCAGCCATCACAGGGGCCAACATTTGGTGTTAAAGGTAATCAACTTACGGTAACTGCATGCTAAATAGCTGAGCAATTTTTATTCATTGGACAAAGAGCGAAATTGTCACGATTGTTTGATTGTCATATGCAGATGGACCGGAACAATTAAATTCTTGCTTGCTGCAAATGGGTGGCACGGTGGCGCAGCGGTAGAGTTGCTGCCTTACAGACCTGGGTTCGATCCTGACTACTGGTGCTGTCTGTACGGAGTTTGTATGTTCTCCCCATGGCCGTGTGGGCTTTCCCGGGTGCTCCGGTTTCCTCCCACACTCCAAAGACATACAGGTTTACCAATTGGCTTTGGTAAAAGTTGATAAATTATCCCTGGTGTGTAGGATAGTGTTAGTGTAGGGAGCACGCTGGTCAGCGCGGACTGGGTGGGCTGAAGGGCCTGTTTGCGTGCTGTATCGTAAACTAAACTGAACTAAACGCAACAACACAACAAATAAATATTCAGTTAAATTACAAGGGTCATAACACCCAAAACACAATGATCATATCTGGATAACACTGTGCAGTTTAAATGCCACCTTAATAGTACCTGAGCAAACTTGTATCACGAGAATCTGATTGTAGTACTGATTCTTCCCAAATTTACTTTGTCCCCCCCATATTATTCCCAAAAATAAATTCAAGGTCACTCTCTCTACATGGTCCAATTTGTTCAGTTGTTGGTTTCTGGTCTACTCGGGCTTGAGTCAGTTGGTTATAGACTCCAGTCCTACATCAAGCTAATCACTGCTGTATGTATTATTAGAGTCACGTTCATACGTTCTAGCAGCAGAATAAGGCCATTCAGCCCATCAAGTCTACTCCGCCATTCAATCATGTTTGATCTTATCTTCCCCTCTCAACCCCATTCTCCTGCCTTCGCTCTATTATCGCTAACACCCTAAAGCCCCCGCTTCTGGTTTGGTCGTGCTCGCCGCATGCAGGTGGGACCGGCCCTGTACGGGTATCACTCGACCTCCGCGCAGCCCACACTTCCGGTTTGGTTGCGCTTTCCGCATGCAGGTCGCATGCTCGTGGGACAGGCCCTTTACTAATCAAAAAATCTGTCAATCTCCGATTTAAAATTATCCATGACAGTCTCCGCAGCCTTCTGTAGCAGTGAATTCCACAGATTCCACAGCACGGAAAAAGGCCCTTCAGCCTTACTCGTTCATGCCGACCAAGGTGCCCCATCTAAGCTAGTCCCATTTGCCTATGTTTGCCCTATATCCCTCTAAAGCTTTCCTATCCATGAACCTGTCTGTATTATTGTAGCTGCTGTCCTTCAGTCGCAGTGTTAAACTGAGTATCCACCAGCTCCTTTGGCTTGACGTAATACCTCGTGATAATATCAGCAGGTTGTCTGCCCACTGGCCTTACCTGTGGATATCATTCAATCAGCACCATTAAATGCATTGCGTTTTGGTTCTGCTTTTGGGAAGTTGCTGCCTATAAATTGATTACCGTATTATTAGACTTTAGAGATATAGTGTGGAAACGGGCCTTTCGGCTCACCAAGTCTGCGCGACCAGCTATCACCCCGTACGCTAGCACTATCCTACGAACTAAGGACAATTTTCCATTTTTACTGAAACCAATTAATCGACAAACCTCTACATCTTTGGAGTGTGGGAGGCAACCAGAGCGCCCGGAGAAAACCCATGTGGTCACAGGGAGAATGTACGTACTCGGTACAGCACCCGTAGTCGGGATCGAACCCACGAAGATGTGAACACGCACGCACGCACACACATGTATAGTTATATGGAGGATGATAACCAATACATTACATAAAATGATGTTTTCTGCATCATTAAATCTCGGCTTCAGTGATGGATATATTCCAATGTAAATAGTGAGCAGAATGAAGTCTATATATTGCAGTTCAATGTAACCAGTGATTGTCTCTCGGCAGGTGGAGCTGCAGGAGGTGGATATTCTCAGGTCATCCCCATGGAGGAGGTGAGAAGTCTGATGCTTAACCATTTTGAGTGCCTTACTGTCTTCTTAAATTGCAAGAAACTTGAACATTGATGGATTTGCTTTTAATCAGATAGAACTCACAAGAAAATAAGTGAATGGTTTGACACGCACTGCTGTTTCTGCTCAACAAAGCTTCTTCCCGCCATCTTCTCTGACAGACATATCCTTCCTCTCCCTTTGAATGAATGGGTGGTGCAGCGGTAGAGTTGCGGCCCTACAGCGCCAGACCCTGGTTTGATCTTGACTATGGCTGCTGTTCAGGTCAGGTTGGGGGGAGTTCCCACTGCCACGGGTACCATGTAATCCCGTGCCACCTGCTCTATTGTCGGAAGGTCGGCGAATAAACCGTCTCCCCCACCTGGTTTGCCAGTGTTGTGGCTGTGGACCCACATAGGGGCCTAAAACAAGACCTGTCAAAGGGCGGATGAGCTCCTAGCGAGCCAACGGCCATCCACACTTCAGTAGAAGCTGCGATCACTGTCTTTCATAGCCTTGTAAGACACCGTGCCCGTTGATGTTTTCAACGATGATGATGATGATGATGGGTGTTGTCTGTAGGGAGTGTATATGTTCTCTCCGTGAAATCATTGGACAAAGTCAGCATGGATTTATGAAAGGTAAATCATGTCTGACGAATCTTATAGAATTTTTCGAGGAGGTAACTAGTAGAGTGGATAAGGGAGAACCAGTGGATGTGTTATATCTGGACTTTCAGAAGGCTTTCGACAAGGTCCCACATAAGAGATTAGTATACAAACTTAAAGCACGCGGTATTGGGGGTTCAGTATTGATGTGGATAGAGAACTGGCTGTCAGACAGGAAGCTAAGAGTAGGAGTTAACGGGTCCATTTCAGAATGGCAGGCAGTGACTAGTGGGGTACCGCAAGGCTCAGTGCTGGGACCCCAGCTATTTACAACATATATTAATGATTTGGAAGAGGGAATTGAATGCAACATCTCGAAGTTTGCGGATTACACGAAGCTGGGGGGCAGTGTTAGCTGCGAGGAGGATGCTAGGAGGCTGCAAGGTGACTTGGATAAGTTGGGTGAGTGGGCAAATGCATGGCAGATGCAGTATAATGTGGATAAATGTGAGGTTATCCACTTTGGTGGCAAAAACAGGAAAGTAGACTATTACCTGAATGGTGGCCGATTAGGAAAAGGGGAGATGTAACGAGACCTGGGTGTCATGGTACACCAGTCATTAAAAGTAGGCATGCAGGTGCAGCAGGCAGTAAAGAAAGGGAATGGTATGTTAGCATTCATAGCAAAAGGATTTGAGTATAGAAGCAGGGAGGTTCTACTGCAGTTGTCCAGGGTCTTGGTGAGACCACACCTGGAGTATTGCGTACAGTTTTGGTCTCCTAATCTGAGGAAAGACATTCTTGCCATAGAGGGAGTACAGAGAAGGTTCACCAGACTGATTCCTGGGATGTCAGGACTTTCATATGAAGAAAGACTGGATAGACTTGGCTTGTACTCGCTAGAATTTAGAAGATTGAGGGGGGATCTTATAGAAACTTAAAACATTCTTAAGGGGTTGGACAGGCTAGATGCAGGAAGATTGTTCCCGATGTTGGGGAAGTCCAGGACAAGGGGTCACAGTTTAAGGATAAAGGGGAAATCTTTTAGGACTGAGATGAGAAAAACATTTTTTACACAGAGAGTGGTGAATCTCTGGAATTCTCTGCCACATAATGTAGTTGTGGCCAGTTCATTGGCAATATTTAAGAGGGAGTTAGATGTGGCCCTTGTGGCTAAAGGGATCAGGGGAT
This sequence comes from Amblyraja radiata, assembly GCF_010909765.2. Classification (NCBI taxonomy): domain Eukaryota; kingdom Metazoa; phylum Chordata; class Chondrichthyes; order Rajiformes; family Rajidae; genus Amblyraja; species Amblyraja radiata. The sequence goes on from NC_045963.1 coordinate 67,164,548, forward strand.
ATGGAGAGAAAGCAGGTACAGGATACTGAGTTGGATGATCAGCCATGATCATATTGAATGGCGGTGCAGGCTCGAAGGGCCGAATGGCCTACTCCTGCACGTATTTTTCTATGTTTCTATGTTTCTATGACAGCGTGGGTTTTCCCCGGGAGCTCCGGTTTCCTCCCGCACTCCAAAGACATACACGCTTGTTGTTTAATTGGCTTCAGTAAAAATGGTACATTGTCCCTAGTGTGTAGGATAAGGCTAGTGTACGGGGATTACTGGTCGGTGTGTGGATTTGGTGGGCCGAAGGGCCTGTTTCCACTCTGTATCCCTAAACTAAATGAAAAAATTAGTATCATGTGCTTCAGAAGTTCCAAGAGTTAGCATATTCCACATTATTCCTCACTTTCAGCAGGGAGGAGTTGGCAGAGAAAAGGTTTGCCATGGGTTCTTTAATACAGCGTGTTTTTTGCCGTTGATGGAATTCAATCTATGAGCTAAGTGCAGAGCCAAAACTGAATCAGCAAAATGTCAAAGGAAAGTTAGTTTATTGCACCAGTAATGGTACATTTGGCCTTATGCATTTGTGCTTTAAGTATGTCTTGATCAATTGTTTCTATTTTACATTGTAGTTCAACCTTCACTTAACTGGGGACATTCATGCCATTACAGCAGCCAATAACTTGTTGGCTGCAGCTATTGATGCCAGGATGTTGCATGAAGCTGCTCAATCAGACCAGGTGAGCTGTCTACTTGCAGGCTGGTGTTTCTTCTGGAAGCTTAACATTTTTCTTTTTTATTGCATCCTTTTTCTCATTCCCTCTTTTTCTTTCAGATATAATTTATTTAGAAACTAAGCTGTAAATACAGCACAATCTGGTGTCATCCTTCACAAAGCATTCTATTTATTATTTCCACGTTGTATCAGCAAAACACTGAGTTTTTCTTTATGTAATCCATGAACGAAACACTAATTTTTTTTAAGGTTTTTTAAACACGATTTCCAATCTCACTGACAGTGAAAGGGCTTTAAACTGTGGCTTTTCTCGATACCTTGTGGTGACTGTACCAACCTAGTGTGTCAGTAGTTCGTAGTCCTGGACTATATATATATAATCTATATATCTATATATGAGACACGCACACACACACGTGTGTGTGTGTGTGTATATATGTGTGTGTGTGTGTGTGTGTGTATATATACACATACACACTGAACTTTTTTTTCTCTCGTTTATTATTGTTTACAATGTATTATGTTTATATATTCTGTTGTGCTGCTGCAAGTAAGAATTTCATTGTTCTGGGACATATGACAATAAAACACTCTTGTCTCTCTCCCTTGAACATTGGGATCTTCCTGTGTGCGACATCCAGTGGATGGTTTGCATTGGAAGATTTGCAAGTTGTTCTTAAGTTATTCTTCTTAAGGAGCAGTTGACATTTATCCAGGTGTCCCTCCCTTGAGAACATTAAACAATACCACCACATCTCCTTCCAGACCTTCCAGGTAAATGCACGTTCCGTAGGGAGATCAACAGTGGTCGCACCTGCAACTTAGCCACCTCAAGGGCAGAGTGCTGTAGTGTGGAAACTCTGGCTGTGCATGAAAGATCTGACCACGAGAGTACTCCTGTTACCAGCTGAGCAAAATCTTAATGTCCATTGCAGACACGGTCTGCTTGGCAATCCGGCCAACAGGAACTGCAAAACCCTCCCTCCCTTCTTCCCCCAAAACCACTCCTTCCTGGGCCCCACCTGGACTAGCGCCTATTTCTCCCCTACCTCTCCACTTCTACCTGCATTCCTTCCTCTGGCTTCACAATTCACAACGCTTCTATGTTTTTGTTTCACTCCTGTCTTTTTATCTCTGACATAGTTTGTCCACCATCTTGCTATTAACCCTCCCCCCTCACCGAAATGAACCTATTACCTGCCGTGCTTTGAGTTTTTTTGTAAACCAGCATCTGCAGTTCCTTGTATCTAACAGGAACCACCATCTCCACTGCCCGACTAATCCCTTCACTGTGTACCACACCTCACTACCAGGTTGTCTCCTGCAGTAGAAAAGCAACTCTACACCCACAATCTCAGATTCTTTGTACTTTAGCCATATGTACTAGGCCCCCCCTCGGTCATGACTGACCATGGGAAATGCATCCTGGTCGGATGCAAGCCTGGGCAATGTCATATGGAGGACAGACTGTTGCCCATGCAGCACGTCCCCCCTCTCCACGTCGCTGATCGATCCAAAGGAACAGCAGGGCCGTTACAGTTTGGCACCAGCGCCGTCGCAGGAGCTGCCAGAGCGAGGTTGTAGACAACGATGAACTGCCTTAAGGGCTCCGACTCCGGATTTTCTTGAGGTTTACTCCTGGAGCCTTTTCCATGACTGGATATGGCCACAAGGCAGCGTAGATTAGTGGGTGGATCATATGGCAGATGGAGATGGCCTCTATCGTACACGTGCCGGTCGTGTTAGCAGGCCGGTCGTGAAGTATTCGGACTATGTTTGACTTTACATACGTCTGTCATCGGTTGTGATTTTTCCTTTGTTTAGTTATGGGTATACATTGTTATTGATTATTTAAGAAGGATGTAGATTAGTGGCTCGTGTTATGAGTCATGCTTTTGAAGTTACGCCCACTAGCTTATTAGCGTCGCAGTCTACTGCACTCCGCAGTATGAAGTTAACTCTCAAGTGAGAGCTTGTAGTTGTTTATTCTAAATAAGCAGTGTATAACCTGACAAGGTGTGAGGTCTTTATTACTACAAGGACTCTAAACCAACAGGCAGTGGAGGTTTTAAATCAGAGTTTTCCCTCTCCTAGATGGACTGCCTTCCCAGGCTGACCAGCCACATCTGCCATACGATCCACCCAGTTATTGATGCAAGTCCCAGTCAGACCCTCTGAATTAAATTCCCAGCATCTTCAAGTAATTGGACCTGATGGTGCTCAAACTGCCACAAGATTGGCCTTTTACTAGATTTTCTCTCTGGTAACTTGCTCTAAGTTTGAGCCAGGGGATTGTATGGGTTAACAAGGCTAGCACTCCCTAGGATCTATTTTGTGGGCGGCACGGGGTGGCGTAGCGGGAGAGTTGCTGCCTTATAGCGCCAGAGACCCGGGATCAATCCTAACTACTGGTGCTGTCTGTCTGGAGTTTGTACATTCTCCCCGTGACCTGCGTGGGTATTCTCCGGATTCCTTCCACACTCCAAAGACGGACAGATTTGCAGGTTAATTGGCTTCAGTAAATTGTCCCTAGTATGTGTAGGATAGTGTTAGTGTGCGCTGATCACTGGTCGGCGCAAACATGGTGGGCCGAAGGGCCTGTTTCCGCGCTGTATCTCTGAACTAAACTAAAGATTGGGTTGAGTCTCAGGCTGACAAGATTAGTGCAGTACCACAGAAACATTACCATAGAGGGTGCTTTCTCTTAGATGTAGACCTTAAATTGAGACCTTTCAATCCTGTTGGATAAATAGTAACATCATGTTTATTATTGAACTAATATTCAGAGGTGTCTCTTATTAATTTGAATCCCAGTGTGCTACTTGGAGAATTTAAATTCAAGTAATGTAATAATTCTGCAATTTGAAAAAAAAACTTGTTGATGATAAAGAAACTACCTGGTAATTGCACAGTTTTAAAAATTCCATCTAGTTCTTTAATGACCTTGAGGGGGAGGGATAAGGTTGGATGCCTCTCCTGGTCTGGCTAATACATGACTCCAAGGGAGATAACTCTTAAATGGTTGAGTGAGCCACGTAATTCTGAGGGGCAATCGTGAGGGGCAATCGATATTGTACTTGCCAGCTGCGCCCACCCACTAATACCACATGATTGCACCTGAGATTATGCAAAGAAAATGTGAGCAGATATTTAGCACATTTATCCCTCAAACTGTGTAACAAAAACAGGTGCTGTAATGGCTTCCTGTGCAAATTAGTTGTCCCTGTGCCTACACAAAAGCAAGGTCTACATTTCAGAGAGGCCTCACTGGCTCTATAACCCTCATAGCTCACTGAAGTCATGTCGGGCTTGATACTTTTCAATATAATGGTAATTATTTTGTACCAATTGATTTTATTTTGTGATATTTAAAAACTGGCAGCAGCGCAGGTCCAAGTGATATGGGTCACAACATGGGGGGGCTTCCCCTCCTTTAGAGATGAGTGTGGATTTGTTTTGATGGTGTTATGGTTCACTTTTCTAGGCACTCTATAATCGTTTGATGCCTATTGTGAATGGAGAGCGACACTTCTCTGCCATCCAGCTTGCACGACTAGCAGTGAGTAAAATGTGTTTAATTGTATTAATATCCTGTGTTTTTATCCCAAGTCTCTCTGTCTCGTTCTTTGATCGGATTTTGCTGGCTTTATTTAACACTAAACTTTATTCCCTCGTGTATCTGTACACTGCGAATAGTTCAAGTGTAACCATATATTGTCTTTCCGCTGACTGGTTAGCACGCAACTAAAGCTTTTCACTGTACCTCAGTCCACGTGACAATAAACAAATCTGAACTAAACTCCACGTATCTCAGTATTCAGTATTTACTTTAATGTTATTTTAACTGAGTACTTACATACACAGAAGAAACAAAAAAATTGTTTGTCAATCAGTTCCCGTCAGTGCAGTTAATAAAAACAGAATAAATACATATAGCTTTAAAAATTAAAATTAACATATCTAAAATAGGCCTAAAAATTGAACTAAAAACAGACATTCAGATCGAACAGTGGCTTTGCTTTGACAGGTGCCTAGCTGTCAAAGTATGGGCGAGGTTAGATGTGTTGGTGTATGATATATGGGGGGGGGGGACACAGTCCGTTAACCAGTCTTATTGCCTGTGGGAAGAAGTTGTGTAGCATCCTGCTGGTTTTGCAGCTGATGCTCCTGTACCTCTTCCCAGATGGCAAAATGGAGAAAATGTGGTGTGATGGATGATAGGGGTCCTTAATAATGCAGACGCTCTGTGGATGCTTCGCTTCTGATAGATCTCCAACAGGAAAGGGAGTGGAGCACCAATGATCCTACTGGCTGTCTTCACTATCCTGTTAAGTTGTTTTTGTTCATAAGCCTTGCAGCTCCCAAACCAGGAAGTGATGCCGTAGGTCAGTATACTCTTGATCTCCCTCTCCTGATTGAAAATGCCCACCAATCAATGAGTTGTACAAATTGAATTACTGATGACATGCGCTCAAAATGTGAAGAATACATCTGCCATTCATTCTACTGGTAGCTTTTAACAATTTATGGTTTATCAGGAATCCATTTGGCTGGGGGGATATAGTCAATAGTCAGATTTATTTGTCACATACACAATGAAGTGCAGTGAAATGAGCTTGCCAGCAGCGGTACAATAAAAAAACCCACACAATACACAATAAAAATTTAACACAAAAACATCCACCACAGCATTCATCACTGTGGTGGAAGGCACAAAGTTCAGTCAGTCCTCCTCCATTTTCCCCCGTGGTCGGGACCATAAAACTCTACAGTCACCGCTGCGGGCGGCCAGATGTACAGGCAAGATAAGTCCCGAATCGGTGCTTCCCTAACGGAGACCGCGGCTTGAAGATGACGTAGGCCGCAGGCTGGCGGGCGGAGCTCTTCTCCAGGGATTCCCGGCGAGGGATCCCACTCCGGATGGTAACTAAGTAAGTCCCCTCTGCACCCGCGGCTAGAAGATTCAAGCTGTTGTAGGCTGCAGGCCGGCGGTCGGAGCTCTTCTCCTCTGGGGTCCCCAACAAGGGATCCCAGGCTCCGGACGCCGCGTCAGCTGGAATCTCCGCAGACCACAGGCTGCCGCTGGCCAGCGATCGGAGCACTCCCTTCTGGCGACCCCTGGTGAGGGCTCCGCGATGAAAAAGTTCAAGCTGCGCCCGCTGCAGAAGCTCCAGGCCCGACTCCGGGAAAGGCTGCACCAATCCTTAGTGTTAGGCATGGAAAAAGTCGCCTCTCCGTGGAGGAGGCGACCGAAAGTGGTTCCCCCCTTACCCCCCCCCTCACCACCCCCCACACGGCACACCGAGAGACAGTAATACAAACATTTGGACATACTAAAAAAAATCCAAAAAAGGTCGAATTGACTAACACGCTGCTGGCAGAGCAGCTGCCTCGCAGCGCCTCCACCGACCACCAAATGCTTCTATCTGGCAATGTAGGACGTTTTTCAAATGAGACAGTTGTCCGATAATTTGCCACTACGTTTGCCCAAACTATTGGAACCTCGTGGATTGGCATTGTACCATGCTGGAGTTATATAATAGTTCTGTCAAAGCAAACCACATTGACAGCATGGCCAGGAATGCTTCCTAACGCCTATATGTCATCAGACTAATGAAATTCAGCATGTTTCCAATGAATCTTACCAATTTCTACAGATGCACAATAGAAAACATCCCGTCAGGATGCATTACAACTTGGTTTGGCAACAGCTCTGCCCACGACCGCAAGAAATTGCAGAGTCGTGGATGCAGTCCAGACAATCACACAAACCAGCCTCCCCTCTTTTCACTGTATCTTTGTACACATTGTAAATTATAAATGAATACCAAAAGTTAACAGACTATTAGTGGCAAATTGTAACAGGATGTCCATTGATTTTACTGTAGGTTATGATGAGTGTTTCTAAACCCAAATAGCAGTAAACAAAGAGCCATCTGTTTGCCATAAGTTCCCTTTAGCAGTGCTAACTCGTGAACAAAAAGATGGTGCCTGTCTTTCATTGGGTCATCTGCTTTGAACTTCATAGCTTTTTAGAAGTTGTTCTTTTATCTTAGAATTCAAGACCAGAGGCAAAAACTATAGTTTTGGGAAGTTACTGGTGTGGAAGAGAGGGAGGCTCAAACTAAGTTTATTTGTGTTCTCTTGTGTGGCTGGCCTTGGTGTGGGTAATGGGTGATCAGGGCAAAAGGCACAATGGACTGGATAATTCCCAACCAGCTGGCACCTCACTGTCACATCCACGAGTAGCCTTCTGACAGCTTGTGCAGTGGGACATCATTTCACTGTTTAGAAATATCTTTCAACGATAAGCATTTGAAATAGCCGGAAAATCTTTTTCAACTTATCGGACTGCTGTTAATAAAAGTAGCAGTGAAATGAAGGAAAATAAGAGAGGTTATCTAAACTCTTATATGCAGTGTCATAAAGTCATACAGCGTGGAAACAGACCCATTGGCCCAACTGGTCCATGCCGACCTAGATGCCCCATCTAGGCTCTTCCCATTTGCCCCCTTAAATCAATGGGGCGATGATAGTTGCATCGGCTTTATCTGTCATCAAGTTCACGTTCACAGGCTATGGGAGTAGTATTAGGCCATTAGGCCCATCGTCTGTCTCCTAGTCCCATTTTCCTGCCTTCTCCCCATAACCCTTGACACCCATTCGAATCAAGAATTGGTCTACCTTAAAAATATCTACTGACTTGGCCTCCACAGCCCTCTGTGGCAATGAGTTCCATAGATTAATTACCCTCTGACTAAAGAAGTTCCTCCTCACCTCCTTTCTAAAAGAGTAAAGCTGGAAGGCTGGTATTAAGTGTGCTGATGCAGGGTGTTGTGACACATCTGTGGTCTCATGTGAATCCCAATGTTTAGATCCCCTGCACTCAACCTGTTACAACTTTGTGTTTTTTTTTTGACACAGCGGCTGGGGATCGAGGCGAAGGAACCCCACTCACTGACACCAGCGGAGATCAGCAAGTTTGTCCGCTTGGATATTGATCCATCTACAATTACCTGGCAACGAGGTGAGTGGTGGTCTTAAACTAAAATAAAACGGCAGAAATTTTAGCATTGATATCTAATTTAAGTGTAAAGAGTTGAGTTTATTGTCACGTGTATTGAGGTACAGTTTAAAACTTTTTAAAAGGAGCCGTTTAACCAAATCTATGTGACCACGTGCCATCAGTGACTCCCCGTTCTTGTGCAAATTCGACATGATGTCTGAAAGAACGATATGGCCACTGAATTACTTTTAGGTGTGTGGTCACCTTAAGTAGGGTACAGAGCAGCCAATTTGTCAAAAGATAGATAGATAGATAGATAGATAGATATAATTTATTGCCACACAGCCAGGCTGGTGGAAATTTGGGTTGTCTGCAGCGATACAATAATAAAGAACACACAACCACAATAAAACTGTAACACAAACATCCACCACAGCATTCATCACTGTGGTGGAAGGCACAAAATTTGGCCAGTCCTCCTCCATTTCCCCCCCCGTGGTCAGGACCAGAGTCCAGAGTCAGTCCAGGATCGGCTCTTCCTCACCGGAGACCGCGGCTTTAAGTTGTTGTAGGCCGCAGACCGGCGGTCAAGATTTAAAGTCCCCGCCGCAGCCAGAAGCACCGTAGACAGCAGGGCCGGCGGTCGAAGCTCCCCTCCAGGGGTGATGGTAAGTCCATGCCGGACCCGCGGTAGAAGTTGGCCGCGGGCCGGCAGTGATGGCTTCTTCTTCCCCCGGGTCCCCCACGAGGGATGCCGGGCTGTAGACGCCGCACCAGCTGGAGCTCTGCAGACCGCGGCTTCAGGCTGCGACTTCAGGCTGCCGGCTGCCCCGGGCCAGCGAAACGGAGCGCTCCCCTCCAGCGAGGGCTCACCCGCTCCACGCCGAGAGTCCACGCTGCGCCCGCCGCTGAAGCCCCGGGCGCGTCTCCGGGAAAGGCCGCGTCGAACCTTGATGTTAGGCCACGGGGGAGGCGACCTGGAAAAACTCGCCTCTCCGTGGAGGAGGTGACCAAAGCGGTTCCCCCCTTACCCCCCCACACCACCCCCCACATAAAACACACAAAGAAACATTAAATACTGACTTTAAAACATACTAAAAAATGTTTTAAAAAAGTTGAAAAACTGACGAGCTGCTTGACATGGCTGCTGCCAGAGCAGCGCCCCCTACCGAAGCTGGTAGAGACGCGAGGAACAGCAGATGCTGGAATCTGGAGCAAAACACAAAGTGCTGGAGTATCTCGGCGGGTCAGGCAGCATCTGTGGAGGGAATGGACATGTGATGTTTTGAGTCAGGACCCTTGTAGGTGATCAAGAAATGAATTAAAAATAATGTTCCCGTGCTGGAAGCACGAGACGGGTCAGAGATCCATGATCTCGTCAGTCCATTTTTCTAGTGATGCTGTCTGATGGGCTGAATTCCTCCAGCACTTTGTTTCGTGTTCAAAACGTGAGTGCTGGAAATACACTGCAGGTCAAGCAGCATTTGTGGAAAGAGGAATGGTTAACGTTTCAGGTTGCAGACACTTCATTAGAACTGAGGAAAAGAGCAAGCAAGTTGGAGGGAAGGACGGTGGATGGAACTAAGGGAATGAATGCGCTGTGGAAGGTTGTTTATTATAGCCCTTAGATGGACAGTCAGGCTCTTTTGTCTGTGTCATGTGTTGCTAATGTGGTGAAGTGCGGGTGATGTGTACACATAGAAACATAGAAATTATGTGCAGGAGTAGGCTATTCAGCCCTTCGAGCCTGCACCGCCATTCAATATGATCATGGCTGATCATCCCACTCAGTATCCCGTACCTGCCTTCTCTCCATACCCCCTGATCCCCTTAGCCACAAGGGCCACATCTAACTCCCTCTTAAATATAGCCAATGTACTAGCCTCAACTACCTTCTGTGGCAGAGAATTCCAGAGATTCGCCACTCTCTGTGTGAAAAATGTTTTTCTCATCTCGGTCCTAAAAGACTTCCCCCTTATCCTTAAACTGTGACCCCTTGTTCTGGACTTCCCCAACATCGGGAACAATCTTCATGCATCTAGCCTGTCCAACCCCTTAAGAATGTTGTAAGTTTCTATAAGATCAATAAGATTCTGTGAGATAAGATTCTATAAACACATGTTTAGCAGGCCAGAATATACAAATGGAAGGAAAAAAGAACGAGGGGCAAAAAAGAGAGAAACAAGTTATCAGAAGTTGTATCAAAATAATTCAACATTGAGTCCTGCAGGTTGGAATCTGACCAGTCAAATAAAGGTGTTTTACTTGGGTTTGCAATGGGCTGTGTTGTAACAGTGCAGGAGGCTCAGCGGTGAATTAAAATGTCTGGCGACAGAAAACTCTGACTGTGATTAGCAGATTGAGGGCAGCTGCTTCACCAATCAATTTAATCCACTGCAGTGCAGATACGTGAGCAAGCTGGCCAGTGCAATACTCGTTGCAGTGACTCCTTTACTAAGCAAATAAAAGGTTTGGGACGGGCAAAGATCAGACAAATGACTGGTTTCTCACCAGCACTTGTGAAGGGTTGAGGTATAATACAATACAATACAATACAATACAATTTATTTGTCATTTGAACCCCATTGTTTCTGCAGTCATACACACAAAAAAGAACCAAGACACAACACAATTTACACAAACATCCATCACAGCGCATCTCCTCCTCGCTGTGATGGAAGGCAAAAACTTATCTCTCCCCTGCACTTCCCATTCCCCTCCCGATGTCAAAGTCAAAGCCCCCGGCGGGCGATGGTAATTGTCCCGCGGCCATTTACGCCGCGCCGGGTGATGCAAGGCCACGCTCCGGGTCTTGTTGTTGGAGCCCCCGGCGGGCGCTAGCAAAGTCCCGCAGCCATTCCAAGCGGTGATGTAAGGCCCCGCTCCAGGTACTCTTCAACCCCGCAACTCGGGCGGGTGAAGTTGCCGTTGCGGAAGCCCCGAAAAGCGGTCTCCCAGCAGGGACCCGCGGGCTCCCGGTGTTCCTGTCTGCCAGACCTGCGGTAAGCCTCCGAATCCCTGGGGTCGGGTCGCAGCAGCGCCCCACCACCGCTCCTCCCGCTCCGAACTCTGCCAGCTCCATGATGGTGAGTAGGTCCGCAGCTCCGTGACTGGAGCCCCAGGTCGTTCCTGCTAGAGGCCGCTCCACGGTGCTAGGCCCCAACGACAACGGAGACCCGACAGAGAAAAGGTTGGGTTCTCCGTGCAGGGGATAGATTTTTTAAAGTTTCCCCCGCCCCCCACACACATACCCACACCCATACACAAAAAAAAATAATAAAAACTACATTCAAACGAGACAAAAAATAATAAAAAGACAGACGGACTGCAGAGGCCGCTGCGACGTGAGTCGCGCCGCCCACCGGAAAACGTATAAGACCCAGAGCACAATCTCACTGGCAGTGAAGGAAAGAACTGCAGATGCCGGTTGAAATCAAAGGTAGACACAAAATGCTGGAGTAACTCAGTGGGACAAGCAGCATCTCTGGAGAGAAGGAATGGGTGACGTTTCAGTTCGTGACCTTTCTTCAGACAGTGAACGTGATTTGAGTCTAAAACATACCACATTGGTTAAAGAGAAAACATTACTGTGCAATATTTGACACTGGTGTGGAATTCTGTTGCTCTCTATCTCCTGTCTATATATAAAATTAAATTGTATTTATTTTCATTTTGTTTTTCAGTGGTCGATACAAATGATCGTTTCTTGCGTAAAATAACGATTGGGCAATCTAACACAGAGAAAGGATTTATGAGAGAGGTATGGACTATTTGAAATGGCAACAAGGTGGATAACGGTGATGAGTGTTACTTCTGTGCATGATAGTATTGCCAGCAGGATACGGGCTTATTTCTTGGCCCAATATATCCTTGAAGGTGGTGATGAGCCGCCTCCTTATGTGAGTCCGAGTCATAGAACTGTCAGCACAGAAACTGTTCATTTGCCAACAGTGTCAGTGCCAAGTCTGTAGAAACTGCAGCAATGCTGTTTGGGAGGGTTTGTAAGGAGGGATTGAATAGAGTGGGTTTATTCTCCGTCCTGGTGACCATTAAGGATTGACTTTTGGACACACAGTGCTGGAGTAACTCAGCAGGTCAGGCAGCATTTCTAAGGAAAACATGGATAGATGCCATTTTACGCCACAACCCTCTTCAGATCGATTGTAAGATGGAGGGGAGAGCTGGAATAGCGGATAGACAGGACAACACAGGAAATAGGTTAACACAGGCCAAGAGGATTTAGATAGACAGATGGTTAGAACAAAGACCAGAGATTAGAGGTTACCAAAAATTGGAGAAATTCAATGTTCATAACATTTGGTTGTAAGCTACTCAAGCGGAATATGAAGCACTGTTCCTCCAGTTTAGGTTTGGCCTCACTGGCAATGGAGGAGGACTAGGACAGGGAGGTCCATATGGGAATGGGGAGGGGTATTAAAATGATTAGCAGTCAGGAGACCCTGTAGGCCTTGGCGTTCAAGTGTTCAGAGAAACTGTTGTTTTGTTTATTCTTTGTCTTGCTGATTTATAGAGGGCCACATCGGGAACACCAGATGCAGTAGATGAAGTTAGAGGAGGTGCACATGTTCCTCTGTCTCATCTGGAAGGACTGCTGGGATCCTTAGAGGGAGGTATAGGGTCAAGTGTTACATCTCCTGCAGTTGCTGGGGAAAGTACCGGGGTGGAAAGTAGCAGAGGGAGCAGTTTCTGCGGAAAGTGGAAAAGCGGCAGAGATGGGAAAATGTGACTACTGGTGGGATCACGTTCAGGGTAACGGAAATGTCAGAGGATGATATGTTGGATGCGGAGGATGGTGGGTGAAAGGTGAGGACCAAGGGAATTCTGTCCTTGTTCCGCCTGTGGGAGGGGGAAGGCGAACAGAACTAGGGGGCACAGGGGAGATGTGGGTGATGGACCCATCTATGACTGCAGTGGGGAAACCATGTTTACTAAAGAAAGAGGACACCTTGGATGTCCTAGGATGGACTGACTCTTAGATCAGAGTAAACCTGGAAGAGGGCGGTGCTTCTATGTACCTGCTGGCCTTGTCCAGAGTGGGAGAAATCGCAGGTTTGAACGGTGCTGCCTGAGTTGCTCAGGTGAGTAACTGCAATGGTAGGACATGGCAAATCTATGATAGAAAACCACATGGCTTATGTCCATGCCAGTTAGAAACAGCTTTTAAGTCAATTTCTATCTTCCAGTTATTTTTTCATAACCCTTCAAATGCATGACCAATCATTTTTAAGATATGATGAGTATTTTTGCCTGAATTACCTTTTGCAAACTGTGAGTTTATAAACCCTCTGATGAAAATACATTTTCCTTAACTTACCTCAATCTTCTACCAATTACTTTAGGATCCATGTCCACTCGTTCTTGACCTTGCAACTGTCTAAACCTCTCATGTCATGCACCCCAATTAAATCTCCCCTCAGCAGCCTCTATCCCAAAGAAAATGACCTAAACTTATCCAAAAATCTAGAAAATCCCAGAGTTATTGTTCTGAATTAAATAGCTAATTTTCTAGCATGTATGATGGAAAACAAATTGAGCGTGTGCAGAAGAGATTCACCAGGATGTTGTGTGGAATTGCACTGTAGTTGTAAGGACAGATTGAACATGCTGGATTTATTCTCAGCTCGACATAGGACCTCGATATGTGACCTTATGGAAAGTTATAAATTAGTTTAGTTTATTGTCACGTGTACCGAGAGTGAAAAGCTGTTGTTGCGTGCTAACCAGTCAGCAGAAAGACAAAACATGATTACAATCTAGCCATTCACAGTGCATAGATACACGATAAGGGAATAACGTTTAGTGCAAGGTAAAGCCAGCAAAGTATGATCAAGGAATATCCGAGGGTCAGCAATGATCTGAGAGGAGTTTAAGAAGATCATAGTTAAAGTAAGAAACGTTGCTGTCAGAATAGAGATTTAAGAGTGTGGAGCGGTTGTAATATGAGATTGTAGATCTGCTTCTGTGACTAGCATGCAAATGTCGCCGGGGTTGGGCACCATCTTGGAAGCAGGATTCCCCCCCATCTAGAGAATAGATAGTCTTTTTCCCAGGGTATGGGAGTCTAGTGTAAGAGGACAAAGGTTTTCGATGACAGAGTAGAATTTTAAAGGAGATCTGAGGAGTTTTTCACACAGATGTCGGTGAATATGTGGAATGAGCTGTCAGAGAGGTGGTGGTGGAGGCAGGTACAATTACAGCCTTTAAGTGGCATTTGGACAGGTACTTGGATAGGAAAGGCATAGAGGAGTATGGCGCTAATGCAGGCAGATAGGATTGGCATGGATGGGCACCGCAATCAAAATGGACGAGTTGGGCTGAATAGGGCCCATTACTTTTTGTCCTCTCGTTCTGAAATGTCACCACATATTTCCCCAGCTGTTTTTGCAGGAAGCCATTTTCTGTAATAGTGCTTGCATGTTTGAAACATGAGATTCTGCTGCCTGTTCTGTGAATGCACTTGTCCGTAGTCCATGGGGAGGTATCGGCAGATGGTGTTTTGTTCATTACCTGTGGCTGCGTGCCTGGTTTATCACTGCGTACCACCCACTATTCCTGCAGCCAGGGCTGAACTCATTGTAATTGTAAGATGTACACCACTGGAGTTTCTGTGAGAGAGGGTGCAGAGAGTGACTCAATCGTTGAAAGCTATAATAAAAAACTTTGTGCACACAAAAGAAAATTGGCAGCCGTTGTAGAATAATATGCTTATGATTATTGCCCCCAAGTGGCTCCAAGTTGAAGTTTATCGTGAAGAAGTAGATCAGTGGGAAGACATTCAAAGGAGTCTCGTGAGGAAATCATTCGCAGGGCTATGAGAAGCAAGGAGGTAGGAATGTCTAACTTCCAAAAACCTGCACAGGCAAAATGGCTGTGCACATTGGGCGACGGGCGAGAACTTTAAAGGAAGACCAAGGAGCTGATTATTGACTTCAGGAGATCACATAATGGAGAATATGCCCCAATCTCCATCTACGGGGACAGTGTGGAGAGAGTGTCCAGCTTTAAGTTTCTGGGCACTCACATTTCAGAGGACCTCACATGGTCCACCAACACCGCTGCGCTGGTCAAGAAGGCACAGCAACGACTGTTTTCCTGAGGACATTAAAAAAGACTGGTCTGCCCCAACAGTTGCTGACAAGCTTCTACCGCTGCACCACAGAGAGCATATTAACGTATGGCATCTCTATGTGGTATCTCAGCTGCACGGAGGCGGAGAGGAGTGCTCTTCAGCGTGTTGTCCACAGAGCGCAGAAGATTATTGGGACACAGCTACCAGCCTTGGAGGGCATCTACCACACACGGTGCCTCAGGAAAGCCGTCAGCATCCATAAAGACTCCTCACACCCTTGTAACGGACTGTTCGAACAAAACCACAACCGTAAACAAATCCTCATCCGTTTTTAGATGTAATGTTGGGATGGGTAATGAAAATTTAGGCACATTCACACCACAAAAAGCTCCCAACGAGCTGAAAAGTTCAAAAACTGAGATGATTGGAGTTTTCTGAGATATGTCAGGATGTAGGACCATGGTGGATGAAACTTAAACCAAGGCCCAGCCACGATCCACCTGTATGCTAGAGTGAACTTGAACAGCCTTTTCTGGTTTAGTTTAGTTTAGAGATACAGTGCAGAAACAGGTCCTCTGACCCACCGAGTCCGCGCTGACCAGCGATCACCCCGCACATGTTCATTAACCTGCAAACCTTTGGTACGTCTTTGGAATGTGGGAGATAACCGGAGCACCCGGAGAAAACCCACGCGGTCACAGGGAGAATGTACAAATTCGGTACAGACAGCATCCATAGTCAGGATCGAACCCGGAAGCCTGGCATTGTAAAGCAGCAACTCTACCGCTGCACCACCTTGCCGCCCTTTTGCTTGCTGAGTAGTTTTGCCTCCTTTCCCCCCACCCACCCTTTGTCCAGCGGCCTGTCTGTATTTGCGTGACTCATCATGACAGGTGTCCCTTGGCTTTTCTCCTGAACTTGTCTCTTTGATGAAATTCCCCGCGACTGTTTCACTGTGGTGCACAATTTGTCGTCATCTGCACAGTTGATTTGCATGCATCTCCCTCCAATGTCATTGTCTAATTGAAGGTTATCACTCCATGTCATGTACTCCTTTCCCCAGGATGTGGAGTGGCTCCTTTTGGCTGCTGCTTTGTGCATTTTGCTCTGCGTGAATCCCAAGCCTATTGCCCGTCTCCTCCCACAGTACAATCTTCTTTTCTCACAGCTGAGCTGCACTTCACTCCTCACGTCTTTGTCAGTCTTGGGAAAGAACACCATCCCCCCCCCCCCCCCCCCCCCCCCCCCCCCCCCAATGTGGACATGAGAATTGCCTCATATTGTGGAAGCGGATGCAAACGTAGCTTCCAGGAAGGAAATGAAATAAAGGCAGAGAAGTCGAGTACTTTGAGGAAAGAGCAAGGCTGCTGGGCTCTGGGCCAAGTAGATACTTCCTGTGTTTTGCAATTTGGTGATGGTGGTTTAGAATGTGGAGGCAGTGGACAGGAATGGGATCTTTCACTGAACGAGACCTGCCTGAGGAGAACTGATTTATTTGATGTTTATAACTGTAGTGCACTTCCTTCTGAGCTGTCTTCAGCCCTATCACCATTGTCTTGGTAGTGTGAGAACCACTTGCTTTATAGCCTTTTTTTCCTTGCTATGTATTTGGCCAGGCACGAGTTGTGTTTACTGCTTATCAATAATCATTTATGTCAGCCCATTAATGTGGGGTGTAAACTACCCAAGCGAAATATGAGGTGCTGCTCCTTCAATTTGCGGTGGGACTCACTCTGGCCATGGAGGAGGCCCAGGGCAGAAAGGTCGGATTCGGAATGGGAGGAGGAGTTGCTTTTTACTTAGTATGGCTGTATGGTAACTCAAATTTCACTGTACCTTAATTGGTACATGTGACATAGAAACATAGAAACATAGAAATTAGGTGCAGGAGTAGGCCATTCGGCCCTTCGAGCCTGCACAGCCATTCAATATGATCATGGCTGATCATCCAACTCAGTATCCTGTACCTGCCTTCTCTCCATACCCCCTGATCCCTTTAGCCACAAGGGCCACATCTAACCCCCTCTTAAATATAGCCAATGAACTGGCCTCAACTACCTTCTGTGGCAGAGAATTCCAGAGATTCACCACTCTCTGTGTGAAAAATGTTTTTCTCATCTCGGTCCTAAAAGATTTCCCCCTTATCCTTAAACTGTGACCCCTTGTTCAGCACCTCCCCAACATCGGGAACAATCTTCCTGCATCTAGCCTGTCCAACCCCTTAAGAATTTTGTACGTTTCTATAAGATCCCCCCTCAATCTTCTAAATTCTAGCGAGTACAAGCCAAGACAATTAAATTGAATCTTGAATCTTGGTTTGGTGGATCAATGTTGACCACATCGTGGGTCCCTCAGTGAAGCACTGGAGCAGGATCTCTTATCTTCTTTTGATAGGCAGCTGATTGGAACAAGGGCCAGAGATAAGAGCAGAAGTTGTGAGACAGGTAGAAGAGTAGCGGATTGTGAAACCGGAGGGAGGAAAGTGGTGGTGGGGGGGGGGGGGGGAGGATGGGAGAACATGGGCCAAGCATCTACTGCCAGTAGAAATACTTAAACAACCAAAACTTACGCAATTGAAAACGTACATCCTAAAATCCGGGTGCTGTCTCTGTGGAGTTTGGACGTTCTGCCTGTGACCGTGTGGGTTTTCTTCGGGTGCTTCAGTTTCCTCCAACACTCCAAAAGCATACAGGTTTGTAGGTTATTTGGCTTCTATCCCTAGTGTGTGGATTAGAAGTAGCGTACGGTGTTGTTGATGGTAGGCACACACTTGGTGGGCCGAAGGGCCTGTTTCCATGCTGTATCCCTAAAGTCTAAAGTCCACTGATGTTCCACCACCTTGAGGGAAAAGGACATGATTATAGAGTGAAGTGTTTGCAGTGTCAGATTCTAGTAAAGGAATTAATAACAAGGAAAAGTATAAGAAAATTCCCAAATGTGGGACATCCATGGAAATAGAATGATTTTGCCCTTCCTTGTTTTTGCTGCTGCTGCCTGCTCACCTCACTGCACCTTTTGATGTTCACGACTTCACCTGTGTCCATAGTGAGAGTTGTTACAGTATTAAAATCGAACTGATGCTCGAGTAATTTGAACTAATGGTATTCAGCTAGAATGACAAAGAAAAACAGGCTACAAGGTGCAAATCAGGCCTTTGTAAGACAACCCATCATCACTATTGACGTAGGTCGGACTTAACTTCAACATTGGTTAATGTCATCTAAAGAGGTCTGAAGAAGTGTCCCGTCCCAAAACGTCACCAATCCACGTTCTCCAGGGATGCTGCCTGATCCGCTGAGATGCTCCAGTATTTTGTGTCTTTCCTTGGGAAAACACCATCTGCAGTTTCTTGTTTATACCTTAATTCCAGCTTTGGTCACTAACTAGAGCACAAAGGCCAGGTGGCTATCTTTACCCTAGTGGGCATAGACAGCTTCTTATCAAAAAGGGGATGCAACTCCTTAAAGCATGGATCTTTTCATATCCGCTGTGGTCTCAAGTTGTCCGTTTGTGCTTTACCCCTCAAGGCTCAGTTCGATATTGCTGTTGCCAGCGAGATCATGGCGATCCTCGCCCTAACGGACAGTCTGGCCGACATGAAGAAGCGACTCGGAAAGATAGTGGTGGCCAATGACCGGAAAGAACAACCAGTTACAGCTGAAGATCTGGTAGGTTCCAAATTACGTTCCCACTAACGTGGAAAATCGAAACCTTTAAAGTCATGTTGACGATGGCCAGTATTTACCAGGAGTACAAAATTAAACTAATTGTCTTCAGAAAGTTTAGTTTGGTTTAGAGATACAGCACGGAAACCGGCCCCTCGGCTAACTGAGTCCGCGCAGACCAGCGATCCCCGCACCTTAACACTATCCTACACATACCAGGGAATAACACTGAGCCCTGCCCAAGGTAAATGATATGTTTTCAACATGTATTTTGGGGTGGGGAGGGGGAGTGAGGAGAAGAGTCTATAAAATAGTGTTTTATAATTGGACTCGTTGCTTTCTCTGTTCGTGCGCAGTAAAGAGAGGCCAAGGTTTATCCTTTTTTTAAATAGTGACCGACGTGAATACAGGTTTAATTTAATTTTTCAGAACTGCCAGTAAATTAAAATTAATTAAAATTATTTTTTTTTAGCGTGTTCGTAAATGTGGCCGCAACTTACACGGTGCAAGGCGCCACTGCGGCACAGGTGGCAGAACCACTGCCTCACAGCACATGAGACCCTAGTTCGATCCTGACCTCTGCTGCTGTTCGTGTGGCGTTTGCACGTTCTCCCTGTTCGTCCACTCGTGTGTCAGGCGATGTAGCTCGCTGTTGGCTTCTGTCGTCGTCCAACATGTTGACAGAATTGTCGCCCGACTCGTCACAGAGTGCATCGCTTCCAGGGATCGCCACGGGGAGGCTTCTGTCATGCACCCCGTTCTCCCTGTGGCCACGTGGGTTTCCTCTGGGTGCTCTAGTTTCCTCTCGCATCCCAAAGACATGCGGCTTTGAAGGTTAATTAGCCTCTGTAAAATTGTCCCCCAGTGCGTCTGGAGTGGATGGGTAAGTGGGATAATGTAGGGCTGGTGTGAATGGGTGATCGATGGCCAGTGTGGACCCACTGCCCCGCAACACCTGCTTCCATGTTGCATCTCTAAACTACACCAAACTTAACCCCTTCTTCTCGACCACCAGCAGGATCAGTCATCATTTCTTTAGTCAGAGAATGGTGAATCTGGAATTCATTGCCATAGACAACTGTGGAGGCCAAGTCAATGGATATTTTTAAGGTGAAGATTGACAGATTCTTGATTAGTAAGGGTGTCGGGGGTTATGGGGCGAAGGCAGGAGAATGGGGTTAGGAGGGAGAGATAGCTCCGCCGTGATTGGATGGTGGAGTAGACTTGATGGGCCGAATGGCCTAATTCTGCTCCTCGAACTTATGAATTTCAACCATCTCAAAAGTTTGATGCTGCTTAGCCTTGCTCTTGGGCAAGTTTTCTTGATTGATTCACATCTCTTTGCAGCTTCCTTTCTCTAAATAGGTCCCGTGAATCACTAATATGCCATGATTGCACTCTAGGCCTTGCATCAACGCAAGCTGTTACTGTTGTCAGATGTGTGTAAACAACTCTGCCTGCTTATCAAATGCAACCAACATCCTGCTCATTCAAGACTAAAGGGCCTGTCCCACTTTCACGACCTAATTCGCAACCTTTTTTACTCGTGGACATTTTTCATAATGCTAGAAAAACGCCCCGACCTACATGATGCCACGAGTACCTACGACTAGCATCACGGCCTGCTATGACCTACCTAAGACATCGTGACGACCATGCTGCGAGTATGAGTCAAGGGCAAACTCGGCAGTGGTCGTGAATTAGGTCGTGAATGTGGGATAGGCCCTTTATGCCCCTGTCCCACTTAGGAAACCTGAACGGAAACCTCTGGAGACTTTGCGCCCCACCCAAGGTTTCTGTGCGGTTCCCGGAGGATTTTGTCAGTCTCCCTACCTGCTTCCACTACCTGCAACCTCCGGCAACCACCTGCAACCTCCGGGAACCGCACGGAAACCTTGGGTGGGGCGCAAAGTCTCCAGAGGTTTCCGTTCAGGTTTCCTAAGTGGGGCAGGGGCATAATGCTTCACCTGTGTTCACCACTGTCCTCTCTCAAGTCATTCCTTTGGCCACGTGGCAACATGCATAGAACTGGCTTCAACATGTGAAACTCTAACCGACTGAAATCTTGAACTGAATGAGAATCTAATCAAATGCTGGTCAATGGTGGTGCGGCAGTGACATTAAATTCTTCTGTTAAATAGGATTGAAATGCTGCATATTTCATGACTTTAAAAGGAAGCAGGAAGAGTTCCAGTTAAATATTTACCCTTTTTAATCGAGCACGCAGTTATGTTGCTAATTCAGGTCTTGCCACTGTTAGTTAAATGTTTTCTATTAAAACAAGGACTTGTTATTGCGTCGGAAATTCCAGTCATGGTTATCTAATTTACTTGGCTATTTAAAGGCAAAGATCGACTCTTCTGAGTTGCCCCAGTATATGCAGGCAAAGTTGAATTTACTGCCAACAATAATGCTAAATTAGCAACTTTGAGTTGAGCGCCTTTGTGTCAAACATCTGAACTCCAGTTAACGCTGGCTACATAAAGCAATCTATGTATTAGTGTGGATCATGACCTTTCTGCTGGAACAGGAGTGATAACACATTCAGAATCTGAGTTCCCAGTCTGACCACTCTGAAGCAGAGAAAGGCTTGCTCTTCGGTGCAGGAAGGAACTGCAGATGCTGCTTTACACCAAAGATAGGCCCAAAATGCTGGCCCTGACACCCATACTAATCAAGAATCAGTCAATCTTCGCCTTAAAAATATCCATTGACGGACTCCACAGCCGTATCTGGCAAAAAAAAAAAGAGAAAGTCCTGCTACCTGAAGCTGTTAAATTCGGTGTTGCGGGCTGGAGAAAGCTTTGTTGGAAGAGGGGATGCTGTTTGTTGAATTTACACTAGGCTGCACTGGAACAGTGCTAAATGTCAGCCTGAAGAAGGGTCCCGACCCGAAACGTCACCCATCCTTTTTCTCCAGAGATGCTGCCTGCCCCACTGAGTCACTTTGTGTCCATCTTTGGTATAAACCAGCGCCTGCTATTCTTTGTTTAAATATGCATTGTTCACTTGAATGGGTTTGAAAATCGCATCCTCTGGAATTGTTCAGTTGGACAATGCATTTCTTCTTGAGAATTACATGACTTTCAATACAGCTTCATTTTTAGAATAACTTTCTAAAGTTGTTCTCAATTCTAAAATCTTGTTCTCGATTCATGCAGGGAGTTAGTGGTGCGCTGGCGGTGCTGATGAAAGATGCAATCAAGCCAACATTGATGCAAACACTAGAGGTAAGCACATACAAATACTGAAATGTCATTGCAACTGAACTATAAGCCTGAATTATTTAAAGAAAAGAAGGTAGCATTGATCGGGCGCTACAGATTTCTGCAGATGCCGTTTGGTATTAACTCGGAGAAAAATCGCATATATTCGAGGAGGAGTATGATGTCTACATGGATGCCGCTCATCACAGACTTTAATTGATTGAGGTCTTCTACACCCAGTACACCACAGCCGTTAATAGTGAATGAACTACTTTTAATTGTAAAGTGGGAATTGTGGCAACCGAGATTGCAGATGCCGGAATATTGAGCCAAAAACAAACTGCTGGAGGAACCTGGTGGGTCAGGCAGGAAGGGAATGGACAGACAACGTTGTGGGTCAAGGCCGTTCTTCAGACTAGGGGGAGAAGGGGTGGGGAGGGAGTAGGTTTGGTGGGTTTAGCTTAGTTCAGTTTTAGTTTAGAGATACGGTGTGGAAACAGGTCCTTTGGACCACCGAGTCCGCGCCGACCAGCAATCTCCGTATACTAGCATTATCCTACACACTAGGGACAATTCACAGTTTTTTCGAAGGCAAGTTAACCTACAAACCTGTACGTCTTTCAAGTGTGGGAGGAAACCGGTGCACCCACGGAAAGCACACAGGGACACAGAGAGAGCGTACAAACTCCGTACAGACAGTACCATTGGTCAGGATCGAACCAGGGTCTCTGGCGCTGTAAGGCAGCAACTCTACCGCTGCGCCACAATGCCGTCCAGTCTCGTCCAGGTTTCATTTACCTGATAGAAGAATTCAATGTTTGTATCATTGAGGTTTAAACTACCCATACGGAATACGACGTGCCGTTTACCCAGTTTGCATCTTGGCCTCATTCTGACAATGGAGAAGGCCAAGGACAACCAAGGCAGTATAATGGAAGGGGGGTTAAAATGGATTGCAAATGGGAGCTCCAAATGATCCTGGAAGACAGGGCACAAGTGTTCATTGAAGTGGTCACCTTGTCTATGCTTGATCTCGGCAATCAGTTTGCAGACAATGAGAATCAATGTGAAATTGATGATCGTGCTGAACTGTGTGCCTGTTGCCTGGAATATCTGTCACTCCTAATTCTCCACCTTCGAGTGGCAATATGTCCCTGGGGTCACCTGGACTGTCGGCGGCAAACATGCTGAGACCCCGCTCATTCTGAGATTCTTTGGCAGAAGCCAACGGTGGAGGTAATAATAATAATATATTTTATTGTCATTGCACATAAGCGCAACGAGATTTGGTATGCAGCTTCCATCCGATGTCATAACATAGAAACATAGAAAATAGGTGCACGAGTAGGCCATTCGGCCCTTCGAGCCTGCACCACCGTTCGATATGATCATGGCTGATAATCCAACTCGGTATCCCATCCCTGCCTTCTCTCCATACCCCCTGATCCCTTTAGCCACAAGGGCCACATCTAACTCCCTCTTAAATATAGCCAATGAACTGGCCTCAACTACCTTCTGTGGCAGAGAATTCCACAGATTCACCACTCTCTGTATAAAAAATGATTTTCTCATCTCGGTCCTCTTATCCTTAAACTGTGACCCCTAGTTCTGGACTGTAATGACTTCCAAACACGCGTGGTCTTCACTACATGTTTTATTACAGACACTGGTATATAACACACACTGTGCCCTAGCTGTCCATGGTCTGCCACTGGAGCTAGAGAGCGAGAGGGACGTGGGGAGGCTACAGTTATACTGAAGATAATGGGGAGTGGTTAGTAATGGTGAGGTCACTATGTTAAAGGAGCATGCACTGATCTACATCCTTCCCCTCGGAAACAAAGTATTATGGCAGTGACAGTGCGACCACGACTCATACGCTAGAAACACTCTCTGCGCGTACACCGGCAAGAAACAGTTAACACATTCACGCAAACTCCCCGTAACGTACAGGCGGCTTGACCAACCGGCCGGAGCGGGTGCGCAGCCCACCCTCCCCTCCCTCCGCAGGAAGAGCAGGGACGAGAACCGGGGCGGGGACAGGGGAACGGGCAGGAGAGCTTGCGGGAGAGGGAGGACGAGGAGAGCGGGGAGGTGAAGCGGGAGAAACGGGAGCGGGCGAGGAAGGAGAAGGCGGACTGGGAGGAGCCGGGGGAGAACTAGGCACACAGAGCTGAGACGGCAGAGACCTGGGCATGTGAGGAGTGGAGGGCAGAGAGGAAGGAACCGGAGGGGCAAAAGGGGCAACAGGGGGTGGAGCGGGCTCGTTAACCAGGAGCAGATGCTGGCGGGTGCGGCGGTAGATGGTACCCTCGTAGTCAATGAGGTAGGACCGAGGAGAGTCCGCACAGCCGACGACCACGGCTAGCCGGTAGTGGCCGGAGCGGGACCGCATCCGGACCACCTGATTCGGGAAGAGACGCGGAAGGGGACGACAGGACTTGTCGTGGGAGCGCTTCTGAATGGCCTGTTTCTGGGCAAAACGCTCCTGGACGGTGGCAGGGCTGAGGACCGCGGGCTGCAGAGATCGCTGGGAGACAGGGATTGGAGGGCGTGTGGTGCGGGACATGAGCCGCTGAGCAGGCGAGCCCAGGGCAGGGTCGCGGGAAATATTGCGGAGGTTGAGGATGGCCAGGTAAAAGTCCGACCGCGAAAGTCTGCAATGCTCCAGCAACTCCTTAGCACTGCGGACGGCGCGCTCAGCAAGGCCGTTGCTCTGCGGGTACTCGGGGCTGCTGGTGATGTGGCGAAAGTTCCAGGATGCAGCGAAGGCGCTGAACTCCGCACTGGAGAACTGGCCGCCGTTGTCAGACTGCAAAGTAACTGGAGAGCCAAAGGTCGCAAAGTGGCGGCGCAGCTTCCCGATGACAGCAGCAGATGTGAGGGTGGGCAGCTGATCCACCTCGAACCAGCTGGAGTAGGAGTCCACAAGGACCAGGAAATGTTTGCCGCGCCACTTAAAAATGTCAGTGGCGACCGACATCCACGGCAGGGCGGGGGCAGGCTGCTGCAGGAGCGGCTGGCGTTGCTGGTGGGGAGCGAGGCAGTTGCAGGTAGAACAGGCGGAGACTCTGTCCCGGATGTCTTGCGCCATGCCGGGCCAATAAAACTGACTTTGGGCCTGGGACAGAGTGGCTTCGGCCCCTGGATGGCCGCTGTGGGCAGACTGGAAGTAGTGGTCCCGCAGCGCAGCAGGCACCACGACCTTGTGGCCCTTCACCACCACGCCGTCGTGCAGTACAAGTTCATCCCGGATGAGGAAGTATGGCGCAGCGCCATCAGGCAGGGACGAGCGGCGGTCGGGCCAGCCACGGCGGATGACGTCCGCAAGCTGTTGCAGGGCAGGATCCTTGGCAGTGTGCTGGACCAGGGACCGCATCTGCTGGGAAGGCACAATGTTAACGTTCAATATCATCAGGTCAGACGACTCGTACGGGTGTTGGGCAGTGGACGCCAGCGGTGCGCGGGACAAAGTGTCGGCCACAAACATGTCCTTGCCCTTGCGGTATACAATCCGAAAGGTGAAACGCTGGAGCTGCAGCATCATACGCTGCAGGCGGGATGAGGCAACGTGTATCGGCTTATTCAGGATCGTGACTAGCGGCTGGTGGTCGGTCTCAATAGTGAAGGTGTTGCCCAGGATGTAGTCCTTGAACTTCGAGCAGGCAAACACCACGGCAAGGAGCTCTTTCTCGATCTGAGCGTAACGCTGCTCAGCAGGGGTCATGGTGCGGGAAGCGTAGGAGACAGGCAGCTGCAGCCTGTCGTAGAGCTGCAGGCAGGCGGCACCGAGGCCGAACTTCGAGGCATCGCAGGTGAGGACGATGGGGCGCTTGAGGTCGAAGAATTTGAGAGTGGGGGCGCGGACCAACTGGGACTTCAGGGCTTCGAAAGCCGACTGATGGTGCGGGAACCAAACCCAGGCGGTGTCCTTCTTGGTCAGTTCCCTCAAGGGCGCACTCAGCTCGCTGAGGTCGGGAATGAATTTCCCCAGGTAGTTCACCATGCCCAGAAAGCGTTGCAGGCTGGGCACGTCAGTCGGAGCGGTCATCCCCGAGACCGCAGCCGTCTTCTGTGGGTCTGGCCTCAGACCCTCAGCCGTGAAGACGTGTCCCACGTACGTGACCTCCGGGACGCGGAAACGGCACTTCTTGGGGTTCAGTTTGAGGTTGACCTCACGAGCCCTATCCAGGATTTGACGGAGGTGGAGGTCGTGCTCAGCGACGTCCCCTCCCGTACACCAGGATGTCGTCGACAATGATAGCACACGGCAGACCGGCAAACAGCTGCTCCATGGTGCGCTGGAAAACCTCGCTGGCAGAGTTGATCCCAAAAGGCATGCGGAGGAAACGGAACCTGCCGAAAGGAGTGCTGAAGGTGGTCAGGAAGGAGGAACGTTCGTCCAGCGGAATCTGCCAGAAAGAGCTCTTGGCATCGAGGACCGAGAATACAGTGGCCGGGCCAACCTGTGCAGCGACGTCCTCCACCGTTCGCATGGGGTAGTGCGGGCGCTTGATGGCAAGGTTTAGGTCCTTGGGGTTAATGCAGATTCGAATCTCGCTCTTGTCCTTCTTAGCTGCGACAACCATGGTGGAGACCCACCGGGTGGGATCACTCACCTCCTTTAGTATGCCCGTGGCCACCATGTGGCGCAGAGTCGACTCCACCCTGTCCTTCATGGCAAAGGATACGCGGTGAGCCGGGCGGACCACCGGATCGACCTCCGGGTCCACAGCGATCTTGTAGTTGCAGGGTAACTTCCCCAATACATCATCAAAACGATCGGGGTACTCGATCATGGGGTCCATGGGGGCCTGCACCGGGTGGATACCGCGGTGGAAGGAAACCAAACCGAGGTCCTGGCACGCTCGAGCGCCCAACAGAGTAACATTCTCAGAGGGTTGTTTTTCCGACTTGTGTGAGCACTTCTGACACCATGTAATGACTTCCAAACACGCGTGGTCTTCACTACATGTTTTATTACAGACACTGGTATATAACACACACTGTGCCCTAGCTGTCCGTGGTCTGTCACTGGAGCTAGAGAGCGAGAGGGACGTGGGGAGGCTACAGTTATACTGAAGATAATAGGGAGTGGTTAGTAATGGTGAGGTCACTATGTTAAAGGAGCATGCACTGATCTACATGGACTTCCCCAACATCGGGAATAATCTTCCTGCATCTAGCCTGTCCAACCCCTTAAGAATTTTGTAAGTTTCTATAAGATCCCCCCTCAATCTTCTGAATTCCAGCGTGTACAAGCCGAGTCTATCCAGTCTTTCTTCATACGAAAGTCCTGCCATCCCAGGAATCAGTCTGGTGAACCTTCTCTGTACTCCCTCTATGGCAAGAATGTCTTTCCTCAGATTAGGAGACCAAAACTGTACGCAATACTCCAGGTGTGGTCTCACCAAGACCCTGTACAGCTGCAGTAGAACCTCCCTGCTCTTATACTCAAATCCTTTTGCTATGAATGCTAACATACCGTTTGCTTTCTTCACTGCCTGCTGCACCTGCATTCCTACTTTCAATGACTGGTGTACCATGACACCCAGGTCTCGTTGCATCTCCCCTTTTCCTAATCTGCCACCATTCAGATAATAGTCTAGACATAAATAACTAATAATAACTAAACATAAATAACTAATAAAATATTGAAATATTGAAATATTAAAATATAAAATAAAATAGGTGTCGGCAAACGTACAATTTTCAAATTCAGACATTGACTTAATCTATTGAAATGGAAGTGATGTAATTAAAAAAATTAACTAAATTAATTGAAAGAAAGCACTAAGAAATTTAAAAGGTATGATTGGGTGGTGGAGAAAAATTCTCTTTTAAATAGTGTAGGAAGGAACTGCAGATGCTGGTTTACACCGAAGATAGACACAAAAAACTGGAGTAACTCAGCAGGTCAGGAAGCATCTTAGAAAAGGAATAGGTGACGTTTCGGGTGGAGACCCTTCTTCAGACTTCTTTAGTTCCATTGGAACTTTTATACTGCCCTGAGAGGCTTGCATGGTTTAACATTTTAAGAGAGCATCTTGTGACTGTTGGCATTCCTTCAGTACCGCACTTGGATATCAGGATCAAATCTCCAGCATTGGGCTTAAACTATGATGTACTGACTCCAAGGAAAGAATACCTTCCACCGAACGTGCTAACTCAAAACATGGTACTTAAGTGTAGAACCTCTGCTGGACCCTCTGCAGTTTGCATACCGGACCAATAGATCTATGGATGATGTAGTCAACCTGGGCCTGCACTTCATCTTCCAGTACCTAGACCGCCAGGGGACCTATGCGAGGATTTTGTTTGTTGATTTTAGCTCTGCATTCAACACCATCGTGTCAGAGCTACTCTCCAAGTTGACTGTGACTGAACCCCTCTGTCGGTGGATCACCAGCTTCCTGACAGACAGGAAGCAGCATGTGAGGCTGGGAAAGCACATCTCGGACCCGCAGACCCTCAGCATAGGAGCACCACAAGGCTGTGTACTCTCCCCTCTCCTCTATACACCAACGACTGCACCACCACAGACTCCTCTGTCAAGCTTCTCAAGTATTGCGAATTATGCGGATGACACAACGTTGATTGGACTGATCCAGGATGAGGAGGAATCTGCCTACAGACAGGAAGTGACACAGCTGGCATCCTGGTGCCGTAGCAACAACCTAGAGCTCAATGCTCTTAAGACAGTGGAATTGATTGTGGACTTTAGGAGAGTTCCCCCTCCCCTCATCCCACTCACCATCAATAACATCACAGTCACATCTGTGGAGTCTTTTAAGTTCCTGGGAAGCAGCATCTCCAAGGACCTTAAATGGGGGGGGGGGGGGGGGGGGGGGCACCATCCACTCGACAGTCAAAAAGGCCCAACAAAGGATGTACTTCCTGTGGCAGCTGAGGAAACACAATCTTGCCACAGGCAATGATGGTCCAATTCTATACAGCCATCGTAGAGTCTGTCCTCACCTTCTCCATCATGGTCTGGTTTGGCTCAGCCACCAAACACGATACTCGGAGGCTGCAGGAAATCGTCCAATCAGCTGAGAAGGTTATTGGCTGCAACCTTCCCTCCATTGATGAACTGTACACTGCAAGGACCAGGAAGCGAGCGGGTAAGACCATCTCTGGCCCCTCTCATCCTGGCCACAAACCCTTTGAATCACTTCCCTCTGGAAGGCGACTCCAGACTGTCAAAGCTGCCACAGCCAGACATAAAAACAGCTTTTTTTTCCATGAGTAGTAGCTCTACTCAATAACCAGAAATCTGTAGCCTCCTTTTGCTCTGGTATTTTATTTAATTCACATGATTAATCGACAATGTTTTATTATTAATGTTTTGTGTGACATTCGTAATTGTCACTGTATGTCATTTTGTCACTTGCGAGCGGGGCATCAAGGCAATTTCATTGTATGTGAATATACTTGGCCAATAAACTTATTCATTCAGAAGGGATTCTAGATCATGACTGAGCACTACCTCAGTACCATCTGCTTCAAATTTGTTACCCAAGTAACATACTGGCTCTGAGGTCGGGTTAAGCAAAAGTCTAATAAATCTCTAAATATTTATCAACTGGATTTCAGTTAATAGTGCATCTGTCTCCGGAACATGATATCTTTCTTTGTGTTTGCATCTTCCTGTTATTTGGTTTTCATGCTTTGGGGCCGAATAGCTGTGTCTGAGAACTTTCCATTGTGGCTCTTTCTCTTCAACACCTTCCAGCTCCCCTCCTGTGTGAGTGAAAGGGCAGTTTGTGTTTTCACAGATGGAGCTTGAGGGGCCTGTGAGGAACAGGGAAAAACATGGCAAGTTGCGGGCAGGGTTTAAAGTCAAGGTCGCTGTGTTGTTGTGCGTTTCAAAAGTGATTCATGTAAAATTGAAGGAAAAGTTTGAAAGAGAATTTCAGTGCTGAAGGAAAGTGAAGGGGGAAAAAAAACTAATGTACACTATTTATCAAATGGAGTAGAACACTTGGAGCATTAGGCAGCTTCCAAAGTCACTCTCTGCTCTTATATACTAACCAAAAAATTAATACTGAGAGGGTTTGGAGGACAGGGTGGAACCAACTTGAAGGATGTCGATGATTTCTATGCAAGTATGCATTGGAGCATGAAATGCAATGAGGGGTTGTCATGGTATTGCTAAAATTGTTCTGTTCATAAGAGATTGAATTTAGGGAGTTCACACTAGGTTTCCTGTCTGAAGAAGTATCCTGATCCAAAACAACACCTATCCACGTTCTCCAATGATGCTGCCTGACCCGGCTGAGTTACTCGAGCACTGTGTATTTTGTTTATATTAAGTTAGAAGTTACAGTGAGGAAACAGGCTCTTCAGCCCACCGAGTCCACGCCGACCAGCGATCTCCCCGTACACCAACACTATCCTGCACACTTGGGCCAATTTTTACTGAAGTCAATTAACCTACAATTAACCTACAATTAACCAACGGCCCGAAACGTTGCCTATTTCCTTCGCTCCATAGATGCTGCTGCACCCGCTGAGTTTCTCCAGCATTTTTGTGTACCTTCGATTTTCCAGCATCTGCAGTTCCTTCTTAAAAACCTACAAACCTCTATGTCCTTGGAATGTGGGGAGGAAACCGGAGAAAACCCACGTGGTCACGGGGTGAACGTACAAACTCTGTACAGACAGCACCCGTAGTCAGGATCAAACCCAGGTCTCTGGTGCTGTAAGGCAGCAACTCTACTGCTGTGCCACCGTGCCAGTGTTTTTTGTTTTTTTTTGTAAACCATTATCTCCAGTTCCTTGTTTCAAGGTTTGCAGAGTTGTTCGCTTTGCTGCTTGTGAAGGTTTATCTACCTTAATGTTTTGTACTAGCCTGGGGGCAACCGAAACTGTGTTAGACACAAAGTAAAGGGCCTGTCCCACTTCGGCCGTCACTTACGCGACGGTCCCACGAGAGTCGCGCACGTCATCATGCGCCTGCACAGCCGTCTGGATCGCGTGACGTCATTTGAAGATGGACACAAAATGCAGGAATAACTCAGCGGGACCGGCAGCATCTCTGGAGAGAAGGAATGGATGATGTTTCAGGTCGAGACCCTTCTTCAGTCTGAAAGAAGGTTCTTGACCCGAAACGTCACCCATTGCTTTTCTCCAGAAATGCTGCCTATCCCGCTGAGTTACTCCAGCATTTTATGTCTTATGATCAGGCTGACAAGTTAGTTTGCCAATCCTTCTGCAACGTCATCCTGTTCTCCAAAAAGCAGATTGAAGATTTGGAAATGCTTATCTCCACACGTTCAGACTGTCTTTATCCTACAGTTAACGCCAAAGTCCACTCAATTAGAAGTAGTTCTGCTGAAAGAGTCTACAAAACTGGTCCATAGGAACTTGATACCAAAGCGAGCAGTAACTGAGAATCAAAATTGGAGGGACTGACCGTAGTGATTGTCATCACTCTCCAGTTTACTTTGACTTCATTCCGAAAGGCGGCACATAAGTTTTGTTCTTGTGTGTCTTGGCTGCTTCATAATATGGAATCTACATCAGAGACCCAATTCTGTGAAAAGCCAGTTTGCAAATAATAATTAAAACCAACCAAACAAACCACAGTTTACAACAAGCCATGAACACGCATAACATATAAAATTATAAAAGGACTGGACAAGCTAGATGCAGGAAAAATGTTCCCAATGTTGGGTGAGTCCAGAACCAGGGGCCACAGTCTTAGAATAAAGGGGAGGTCATTTAAGACTGAGGCGAAAAAAAAACTTTTTCACCCAGAGAGTTGTGAATTTATGGAATTCCCTGCCACGGAGGGCAGTGGAGGCCAAATCACTGGATGGATTTAAGAGAGAGTTAGATGGAGCTCCAGGGGCTAGTGGAGCCAAGGGATATGGGGAGAAGGCAGGCACGGGTTATTGATAGGGGGCGATCAGCCATGATCACAATGAATGGCGGTGCTGGCTCGAAGGGCCGAATGGCCTCCTCCTGCACCTATTTTCTATGTTTCTATGACTACTGGTGCTGTCTGTACGGAGTTTGTAAATTGTCTTTGACCACTTGGGTGCTCCGGTTTTCACCCACATTCCAAAGACTTACGGGGTTGTAGGTTAACTGGCATCGGATAAATTAAAACATTTCCCTAGCTGGTGTTGGATAGTGCAGGTGTACGGGGTGTGATTGCTGGTCGGCGCGGACTCTGTGGGCCGAAGGGCCTGTTTCCGCGTTGTATTTCTCAAGTCTCAAGTTTGTGAATGTTCTTCCAGCTCAATGTTGCCAGCATTAAATGTGATCATGGTTTTTTTCTACCATCTCCTTTACATTTTAACTTGTAAAAGTAACAGTAACTCTACCGCTGCGCCTCCTGTATCGTGACTGTTTGGAATTAAGTTCCCTGATGCTGATGACAATGCTGCGTGTTTTCTAAGAGCCTTTGTGTTCCTCTCCTACCATCCAGGGAACCCCTGTGTTCGTGCACGCGGGACCTTTCGCAAACATTGCGCACGGCAGTTCTTCGGTTTTGGCTGACAAGTTGGCACTGAAGTTGGTTGGCCACGAGGGGTTTGTGGGTAAGTAAGCTGTTTTGTCCGATGAATTGATGTGGTCCAAGGAACATTTGAACCATAACTGAACCAGTGCTCCCCCCCCCCCCCCCCCCCCCCCCCCCAGTTGAGCAGAGAGGTGAGCGATGGCTGATTCTGGACCCGAGATGGATTGGAAGTGTCAATGTTACTCTTCACAATTCCCATCACAATTCCTCAAACAAAGTACTTAGTGATGGCGGAGTATTGAGTATTGAAGTTGGGAGGTCATATAGCAGTTGTATAAGACGTTTGTGAGGCCACACTTTGAGTATTGTGTTCCGTTTTGGGCATTGTGTTGTTGGAAATATTTTGTCAAGCTGGAAAGGGTGCAGCCAAGATTTATAAGCATATTGCCAGGACTTGAATGCCTGAGCTGTAGGGAGAGGTTGAGCAGGCTAGGATTCTATTCCTTGGAGTGCAGGAGGATGAAGAATTATCTTCTAGAGGTGTACAAAATTATGAGAGGAATAGATCGGGCCCAGAGTAGAGGAATCAAGAACTAGAGGACATAGGTTTAAGGTGAGCGGGGAAAGTTAAATAGGAACCTGCGGGTAACTTTTTTTACACAGATTGGTGGGTGTTTGGAGTGAGCTGCCAGAGGAGGTAGTTGAGACAGGTCCTATCGCAATGTTTAAGAAACATTTAGACGGGTATATGGATAGGACCTGTTTAGAGGGATATGAGCCAAAAGCAGGCAGGTGGGACTCGTGTGGATGGGACATGTTGGTTGGTGTGTTCAGCCATTGGGCTTGTTTCCATGCTGTATGACTTTTATGATGCAAGGATGGAACAGTTTCCACATGCCTGGCTGAATGCAGGTCCAACGCTGGCATAATTTGGAGTAATCTGCTCCTCCGCTGGCGGAGGGCTGCACTGAATGCCATCGACAAGATGCTGTGGCAAATGCTGCCTTTGGGCTCCAGAGAGCTGGGTTCAATCCCAACCTCTGGTGCTATCTGCGTGGAGTTTGCACATTCTCCCTTTGGTCGCTTGGGTTTCTACCCACATGCTGCAGGTTGGTAGGTTAATTAGCAACTGTAAATTGTGTTGGTATGTGTCAGGATGTGGGAAGAATAAAGTATAACAGTACTATTATAAATGAGCACCTGAGGGTCGATACAGGTGCAGTGGACTAGAAGGGCCTGTTTCCATGCTGTACAACTCTTTGGGGATGCACTCCCCCATCTTATCACAGTATTTTCTACTGCAGGGGTAAATAAGATGACTTTCAGTGCACTGCCCTGCATCAGTAAAAGTAGTGAGTATAGAAGGAATGGGCGACTCCTCGACCCAAAACGTCGCCCATTCCTTCTCTCCACAGATGCTGCCTCACCCACTGAGTTACTCCAGCATTTTGTGTCTACCTTCGATTTTACCAGCGTCTGCAGTTCTTTCTTACACATTGTGAGTATAGAAGTTGAGATATTATGTTATAGTTGTACAAGATGTTGGTGAGGCTGCATTTAGAGTATTGTGTTCAGTTTTTGTCACCTTCCTATAGGAAGAAAGTTGTCTGGAAAGAGTGCAGAAAAGATTCATGAGCATGTTGCCAGGACTTGATTGCCTGGGTGAGGTTGGGCTGGCTAGGATTATACCCCTTGGTACGCCAGAGGATGAGGGGTGAGTCTTTTACTCAGAGTAAGAGAATAAAAAACTAAAGGACATAGGTTTAAGGTGAAGAGGAACCCGGGAGGCAACTTTCTCACACAGAGGGTAGTGGGTATATGGCATGAGCTACCACGGGAGAAAGTTGTGGTTGGTTCCACAGCAACATTTAAAAGACATTTGGGCAGGTACATGGATAGGAAAGGTTTAGAGGGACGTGGGCCAAATGTGGGCAGGTGGGATTTGGTCACAATGGGGAAGTTGGGCTGAAGGGCCTGTTTCTGTGCTGTATGACTCTGACTCTACTGTTTATAAGGACAAATGCAGCAGATGCATGAGATCACCATTTCCAGGTTAAACTATCTCTCATCCTGTCCAATGATCTATTTTGTTTCATTGTAGTTACTTGGGTTAAATTTCTGTTAAGCAAAACTCAGTGCTGGAGAAACTCTGGGCCAGACGGCATCTGTGGAGGGAATGGACAGGTGAGGGTTTGGCCCAGACTACTACGACAAATCCACGGACTCTCGCAGTTACCTTGACTGCACCTTCTCCCATCCTGCCCCTTGCAATGATGCCATCCCTCACTCTCGATTTCTCCATCTCCATTACATCTCCCAGGGTGAGGCTTTTCATTCTTCGACGTCTGCGATACCCTCTCACTTGTGCCCTCGCCCCCTCCTGATGTTCTAGTAGGATCCATCACCTCTGCCTCTTCTGTCCTGTAGTCCTGCTCTGTCTCCCTCCCTCCAGATGGATTGAGAATAGAGAATAGAGATCCCCTGGTCCTCAACTTTCACCCCAACCAGCCTCAGCATCCGATCCATCATTCTCTGACATTTCTATCACTTATGAGTCTTGTCCCAACCTGAAACATCATCTGAACATTTCACTCCGCTGATGCTGCCTGACCTACTGAGTTCCTCCAACACCGTCCTTTGCTCTAGATTCCAGCATCTACAGTTTATTGTATCTTTCTTAAAGCTATGTTAATCCTGATCCAATGTTCCCTGCAATGTTTTAAGAAAGCAGCTCACCCAATTCAAATGTCCAACAAAGGCTGGTCTTGCCATTGACACATATCTCATAAGTGTATGTTTTTATTTAAAATAATTATGTTTTTTATGAAATAAATTTCGTAAAATGTTTTTTCTGAAAAATAATTGTCTCTATAATCCTGTGAGGGAGAAAAGGACTGATTTTAAACATCTTGTGGGTGAAGGGCAGTTATGTGCTGATGCATTTATTTCTAAACCTGATGATAACCTGGAATGCCTTATACTTATATCTTAACTTTTTCAATGCATCCATCAATTGTCAGTCTAAAGGGCCTGCCCCACGAGCATGCGACTGCATGCGGCAAGCGTGACATAACGTGGTCGCTTGAGCCGTACGGCCTCGCGGGGCCGGTCCCACTTTGATCGCCGTATGGAGTTGTGCGGAGCTGGTCCCGACATCGCGCAGGGCTCCGGAAAACTGACAGTGTTCAAAAATTCCAGGCGACAACGGCCTGCCGGCCCGCAGCCGCCTCGTCGCCGTACGCACCGCTTCGAGGGATGTCTCGACGCAGGATGCAGCGTATTGTCGCCGTACGTCATGCACGAACTTCCGCGGACTTCGCTCGAACTTCACGTCACTCACTCGACCTCCGCGCGGCCCCCGCTTCCGGTTTGGTCGCGCTTGCCGCATGCTCGTGGGACAGGCCCTTATTAGTCTCTCAAATTCAATGTAGATAATTTGTGATGGAAGGAACTGCAGGTGCTGGTTTATACCAAAGATAAACAACTCAGTGGGTCAGGCAGCACCTCTGGAGAAAAGGAACAGGTGATGTTTTGTGTTGGAACCCTTCTTCATACTGAGGAAGTTCAACCATTTGGCTGTCTTTCCAACCCTGATCTGATCATGATTTCACTTTGTATAATCACAATTTGAGCAAGGATTAGCAGACTGGAGAGCAGCAGCAGCCGTGGTGGGATGGAGAGAGATAAAGGGAGTTTTTCTTCTAAACTCCAGCGAGTACAGGCCCAGTGCCGACAACCGCTCATCTTAGGTGGACACAAAATACTGGAATAACTCAGCGGGACAGGCAGCATCTCTCTGGAGTGAAGGAATAGGTGACGTTTTGGGTCAAGACCCTTCTTCAGACTGATCACTCATTCCTACCCTCCAGAGATGCTGCCTGTCCCGCTGAATTACGCCAGCATTTTGTGAATTTCCTTGACTTAAACCAGCATCTTACAAATAAAGGAAGTTCTGTGTCCTTTGACAACATTCGGGAACAGCGTTTGTACGACAGGGAGGAAATGTTGTCAGCGTGCAGATGTTTTGAAAGGAAGCACGACACGTCTTTCCTCAGTCAACACATGACTTCATAAAATAAAATAACCATTTCCTCTCCGAGCAGGTGCTGTTTTTTCCACAAGTTTACAAGTTATACGAGTAGAATTAGGCCAATCGGACCATCGGGAATACTCCGCCAATCAATCATGGCCGATCTATGCCTCCGAAATCCATTTTTCTGCCTTTGCCCCGTAATGCTTTACACCCATAATGATCAAGAATTTGTCTATTCATGAGTCCATGCTCTGTGCATGAAGAGTCCCATCCCCACTGACTGAGTGAGTGAATGTGTGTGCAAGTATTTGCCAGGCACACAAGGACCAGCTCGTGTTGATTTACTGTATCTGGAGCAAATGAGCAATCTTTGCTGGAATTGGTAGCAAGGCAGTGTCTGAATCGCCTTGAATCGCGTCTAGTTTTGTTTAATTGGAGATACAACGCGGAAACAGGCCCTTTAGCTCACCGAGTTCGCACCGACCAGCGATCTCCATTCACACTTGTTTC
This sequence comes from Amblyraja radiata, assembly GCF_010909765.2. Lineage (NCBI taxonomy): Eukaryota > Metazoa > Chordata > Chondrichthyes > Rajiformes > Rajidae > Amblyraja > Amblyraja radiata. The sequence continues at coordinate 67,201,250 of NC_045963.1, forward strand.
GGGTATGCACCAGTGACCTCAGCTGAGGTAGAAAGAAGTTTTTCACAACTGAAGCATATTCTGTCTGACAGACGGCATAGTTTAACACCAGATAATTTGGAAATATGCTAGTAATTATGTGCAGCCAGGCAACTTTGGTCATTTAATGTAGTATACCTTTATATTATCATTTTTAACCATATTTTGGTGGTGGAAATACATGCCTTTTTATGCCTTTTTTTGTCAAAGCCTTTTTCGTGCTTTTTTTGTAATTTTATTATGCCTTTTTGCCTGCCTATTTCAGAGATTTTATAGTGCCTAAACATCCAGGCTCCAGTAATAATGTTCTTCCACCTCATCCCACTTGCATCTTTTGCCCAAAACTTTACATTCGTGTTCCCTGGTCCTGATCCCATCAGCTAATGAGAACAGTATACGACGTTTCCCCATTTAAGCAAGTCTTAATCCACCATTGAGTTGCAAAGTTGTATCTCATGAAAATAGGCTCTCTGGCTTAGGCGCCTAACATTCTGTGCCTTGGACTTATTCGTAGAACTATCACAGGTACTATCACAACGTTTAAGAAACATTTAGACAGGTACATGGACAGGACAGGTTACTCCCGCATTTTGCGTCTATCTTCGGTGTAAACCAGCATCTGCTGTTCCTTCCTACACATGTTTGCGCCAAGCATGGTACCATGTTAAACTGATCCTATCTGCCGGTATGTGATCCATATTCCTCTATTCCCTTCACTTCCATGTACCTATCTAAAAGTCTCGTAAATTCTACTATTTTATCCGCCTCCATCACCACCCCTGGCAATACATTCCAGGCCCCCACTACTCTTGAAGATGACTGAACTTTGGTGCCTTCCCTCACAGTGGGAAACTTTGATTCCGCTTGTGGGGATGTTTATGTTCAAGATTATCTTGTTCTGTGTTCTTTTTTTATTCGTATGGTGACCACAAATTTCACTGTACCAATTGGTGCATGTGACAATAAATGTCTCTCCCTTCTCTCTCTTTATTTTGTGTCCTTCTGTCCTTGCCTTTGATCCTGTGTGCTTCCATCAATCGTCTTTGCGACAGGGAAAACTATCCCAACTTATCCATTGCAGCTGAAATCCCTTATCTAAGGAATCATTACACTTGTATTGCACTGTTGTGGCACTGTGTCCAATTTGGACAAGGCGTATCAGCTGTGGGTTGTAATGTCAACTTCCCTGCTCATTGTACCCAGAAATAAAGTAATTTAGCATTACACAGGAACAGTTGGGCTGAACTGTGGCACAGCGGTAGAGTTGCTGCCTTACGACGCCAGAGTCCTGAGTTCAATCCTGAATCGAGGTGCTTGTCTGTACGGAGTTTGTACGTGCTCTCCGTGACCTGTGTGGGTTTTACCCGGGGTCTCTGATTTTCCCACACATTCCAAACACGTACAGGTTTGTAGGTTAATTGGCTTGGTAACCCTAGATGTGTGTAGGATGGTGCTAATGTGCGGGGATCGCTGGTTGGCACGGACTAGGTGGGCACGGACTAGGTGTTTCCGCACTGTATCTCAAAAATAAACTAAACAGACAAGAGAGGTGACGGAACAAATTGACACTTTTGGAAAGTGTGTGTATGTGAATACACTGAACTAAAGCTGGTGAGTAAAAGGCTGGTCCCACGAGCATGCGACTGCATGCAGCAAGCGCGATCTAGCGTGGTGGCTTGAGCCGTACGGCCTCGCGGGGCCGGTCCCACTTCGATCGCCGGAGCAGTATGGAGTTGTGCGGAGATGGTCCCGACATTGCGCGGGGCTCCGAAAACCTGACCGTGTTAAAAAATTCCGCGCGGCAACGGCCTGCCGGCCCGCAGCCGCCTCGACGCCATATGCACCACCTCGACGGGCGTGCGCAGCGTCTTGACGCCATACGTCACGCGTGAACTTCCCGCGGACTTCGCTCGAACTTCACGTCACTCATTCAACCTCCGCGCGGCCCCCGCTTCCGGTTTGGTCGCGCTCGCCGCATGCAGGTCGCATGCTCGTGGGACAGGCCCTTCAGAAGGGTCTCGACCCGAAACTTCGCCAATTCCTTCTCTCCATAGATGCTGCCTCACCTGCTGAGTTTCTCCAGAATTTTGTGTCTACCTTCAATTTTACCAGCATCTGCAGTTCTTTCTTAAACATAAAGCTGGTATGTGTTGCATGGACAGTTGCAATAAAATGCAAGCAAGGTTGCTCTCTCTCTGAAAGGAAAAACAGTAATAATGAAAATAATATATTTGTTCTCTCTGGCTGGTTCCATCTTCTTTTGAGCACGCTTGCTTTGTTTCAATAGAGTTGCTTGTTTACCTACTTCCTCTGGAATCACGCGGGCTGGTTTTCTCTCAGCGTTCCAGACGTTTAAGATCAATTACTCGAGCTACGTCCTGCCACGTTTCTCGAGAATTATTTTCCATCTATTTCCTCGATTAAAAAAAAAAAAGAAAGTAAATAATCCTTTGAAATGTGCGCTCGTTAGCACTTAACACATGCACAGTGGCTGGATATGTTTAACTCCAACGCATCCTGTTATTGAAACAGTGTCATTAGACATTTCTCACGTTTTATAAACCTGCCAATTCTAAGCGCTCTGCTCATTGTAAAGAATACATCTGAAAGAAAAATGGATGTACTTTTTGGTCATGAAATGAACACATCAAGCCGCTCTATTGCCGCATTCAGTTGAGTGGTTCCTGTGAATTACAATTGTGGCCAATGATAAATTTGCCATTGATTTAACATTACAAAGAATCTAATGGATACTTCCGGAGAATATATTCATCTAAATAAATTGTGTACAGTTTGCTGGCTTTTCTCATGATTGAAAGTTGTTGCCTCATTTCAACAGCTGGGGAAGAGACCATGAGGACTGTTTTTTCTGCACCTTGTGAAGCATGACCTAGATGTCAGCATGGGCTTGTTGGGCCAAATGGCCAGTTTGTTTGCCCTTCCAGCTTATATACTCAAATCTATACTCCACACCTGGAGTATTGTGTGCAGTTTTGGTCCCCTAATTTGAGGAAGGGCATTCTTGCTATTGAGGGAGTGCAGCGTAGGTTTACAAGGTCAATTCCCGGGATGGCGGGACTGTCATATGCTGAGAGAATGGAGCAGCTGGGCTTGTACACTCTGGAGTTTAGAAGGATGAAAGGGAATCTTATTGAAACATATAAGAATGTTAAGGGTTTGGACACGCTAGAGGCAGGAAACATGTTCCCGATGTTGGGGGAGTCCAGAACCAGGGGACACTGTTTAAGAATAAGGGGTAAGCCATTTAGAACGGAGACGAGGAAACACTTTTTCTCACAGTTGTGAGTCTGTAGAATTCTCTGCCTCAGAGGGCGGTGGAGGCCGGTTCTCTGGATAGTTTCAAGAGAGCTAGATAGGGTTCTTAAAGATAGCGGAGTCAGGGGATATGGGGAGAAGGCAGGAACGGGGTACTGATTGGGGATGATCAGCCATGATCACATTGAATGGCGGTGCTGACTCGAAGGGCCGAATGGCCTGCTCCTGCACCTATTGTCTATTGTCTAATCCAAGCAACATCCTGGTGAACCTCCCTCTGCACCCTCTCTAAAGCCTTCACGCTCCTCTTGGAAATGTGGTGGCCAGAACTGTGTACAATACATCAAATGTGGCCTAAACAGAGTTTTATACAGCTGCAGCATGACGTCTCAAACTTCATACTGAATGCCCCATCCGATGAAGGCGAGCATGCCAAATGCCACCTTTGGCAATCTATCCACTTGTGTTGCCGCTTTCAAACAGCTATGGACTTGCACCCCACGTTGCCACTGTACACCAGTGCACCTTAGGACCCTGCCATTTACTGTCTAAATTCTTTCCACATTTAGAACAAACAACAATACAGCACAGGAACAGGCCCTTCACCCAACAATGTCTGTGCGGGACATGATGCAAAGATCAGCTCTTATCTGTTTGCACATAATCAATATCCTTCCGTTCCCAGCATATCCATGTGCCTATCCAAAAGTGTCTTAAATACCATTATCATATCAACCTTCACCACCACAACCGGCAGCATGTTCAAGGCATTCACCGCACTGAGTTTTTATAAATTACCCTGCACATCTTCTTTAAACTTGGCAACACTCACCTTAAAGCTAAGATGTCTAGTATTTGATTTTTCCATCCTGGGGGGTAAAGGGTTCTACTATGTTATTTGTAATTGGATCTACTTCTATCGAGTCTCCCCTCCACCTCTGGAGCTCTAGAGAAAACAATCCAAGTCTTTCCAATCTCCAGTGAGGGGGAACTACATTGAAACATACAGAATAGTTAAAGGCTTGGATAGAGTGGATGTGCAGAGGATCTTTCCACAGGGGGGGGGGGGGGGGGGGGGGTCGTTGCCTCCGAATTAAAGGATGTCCTTTTCGGAAGGAGATGAGGAGAAATTTATGTAGTGAATCTGTGGAATTCGTTGCCACAGAAGGCTGTGGAGGCCAAATCAGTGGATATTTGTAAGGCAGAGATAGATTTTTGATTAGTAGATGTGTCAGAAGTTATGGGGAGAAGGCAGAAGAATTGGATTAGGAGGGAGAGATAAATCAGCCATGATTGAATGTTGGAATGGACTTGATGGGCCAAATGGTCTAATTCTACTCCTATCCTTTATGACTTTATGACCTCTCCCTGTGGCTAATACCCCTTCATTTCAGGCATCCGTCTGGTTAAAACACCTCTGCACTCTTTCCAAATCCTCCACATCCTTCCTGTAATGGGGTGACCAGAACTGCGCATAATACTCCAAATGCGGCCTAACCAAAGTCCTATATTGCCGCATCATGACTGCCTGACTCAACATGACAGATGAAGGCAAGCAGACTGTACGCCACCTATACCACTTTATCTACTTGTGTTGCCTGATTTGGAGAGTTATGAACTCTGACCTCAAGATCCCTCCGCACATCACTGTGGGTCGGCACGGTGGCCCAGCGGTGGAGTTGTTGCCTTACAGCGCCAGAGATCCTGACTACGGGTGTTCTCTGTACGGAGTTTGTACGTTCTCCCTGCGACAGCGTTGGGTTTCTCCGGGTGCTCCGGTTTCCTCCCACACTCCAAAAACATACAGGTTTGTAGGGTAATTGGCTTTGGTGAAATTGTACATTTCTCCTAGTGTGTAGGGTAGAACTAGTGTACAGGGTGATCGCTGGTCGGTGTGGGCTGAAGGGGCTGTTTCCATGCTGAATCTCTGAAGTAAACTAAATCAACCTTCCAAAATACAGCACCAGGAATGGTTAGTGTAAAGGTAAAAGTTGAGATACTAACAGCAGAAAGGCCAGTGATAGAATTGAATATGTAGAATATAGCGACAAGATACAAGACTCGTCTTTGTCAGTTGACCACTTCCTTATTAGCGCTGCTCTGCAAATGCTACCCAATTGCCGTGTTCTAATTGCAGTGTTCTTCCACTCATCTGTAATGGGCTCACTTTCCACGAAAGGAGCTGCTTTTATTATAGAAAGAGCATGCAGCAAAGCAGGAAATATAATCCTCTTAAATCTGCGCAAATTGAACAGTAATTTCTTCCAGCGTCATGACCAGATCTGCGTTTCATTTTGGATTAAATCAATGTATTTATTTTTCCTCCACTAAGTCTGTTCAGCATCCTTTCCACTTTAAGAGATGGTGGTATTAGATTGAAGGCCACCAGTTCAAAGGGAGCATGACCTCCTCAAGAGGATCACTTCCCCTCTCAACCAAGGTGCCTTCGTGATTTTTCCAAAGCTGCGTTATTGTGAATAATCCTCATTTTTATTTGTCTCCTCCACTGAGTTTGTGGATCTTGTGTGTAATATTGCAGTTCTGTAAAAAAAAGACCCTTTCTTTTTCAAAAGAACATGGTTAGAACTTATTTAAATGTTGAATTGCCTAAAAGTGGCAGCTTTTAGCTGTATATGCTAACGTTCTTGGGGGAAACACTATCCTACCAAAGATAGAAAGAAAATGCTGGAGTAACTCAGCGTGACGGCCAGCATCTCTGGAGAGAAGGAATGGGTGAAGTTTTGGGTCGAGACTCTTCTTCAGACTGACTCGCGCATTCCTTCTCTCCAGAGATGCTGCCTGTCCCGCTGAGTTACTCCAGCATTTTATTTCTATATCTTTGGTTTAAAGCAGCATCTGCAGTTCCTTCCTGCACTATATCTAATCATATGTGTAGGAAGCAACTTCAGATGCTGGTTTATATCTTAGATAGACAAGATCAGGGCAGCACAGTGGCGGATTTGTAGAGTTTACAGCACCAGAGACCCGGGTTTGCTGTCTGTACGGAGTTTGTACGTTCCCATGGTGACCTGCGTGGGTTTTCCCCGGGTGCTCTGGTTTCCTCCCACACTCCAAAGATGTACAGGTTTGTAGGTTAATTGGCTTTGTTAAAGATTGTAACTTGTCCCCAGTATGTAGGACAGCGCTAGTGTACAGGGATCGCTGGTTGTCGGCACGGACTCAGTGGGCTGAAGAGAATTGTCTCTGCGCTGTATCTCTAAACTAATCCAAAAATGCTGGAGTAATTCAACAGGTCAGACAGCATCACTGGAGAAAGGGAATAGGTGACTTTTCAGACTGGAACCATATTCAGGCTGGAACCATACAGATACCATGTCTTGTGTTGTCGGGATCAGTCACCCTTATGGGCTTGTCCCACTTAGGCGATTTTTCAGGTGACTTTGAAGCCGTAGCAGGTTGCTGAAAAAACGGTCACTGCAACGAACACACACACACACACACAGATGTCTGAGTGAAATTTATGCGGTGCAAAACCAATGTGATACAGACACACACCACGATGAACAGGATGGTTGACACTGTACTTAAGACGGTCAAAGCACAGTGTACGGGAAGGGTCACTTAAGTCCTTTGAAAGAGGGGGGAGAAGGGGGAAATGGGGTGGGGAGAAGGAGTGGAGACAACTTTTAAGAATCGAGAGGTACACGGCTGTGAAACTCAGCAGACATTACCATTACTAATGAAGTTCACCGGTCAGTACCGGCTACAACCTACGAGAACCTACGACCTCCTGGCAACCCACTACCACTGCACCTACGGCACGAGAATTCTCGCTACTCTCCATGGCGGCTTCATTCTGGTTGCTGCTAATTTTTCAACATGTTCCGAGAATGCGGAAGTACTCACGACCGTGAAGGTGACTCCCCGGCAACCACCCACAAACATGTGGCGACCGCATAGTCTCCTGCAGTCGCCTAAAAAGTTGCCTAAGTGGGACAGGCCCATTAGTCCTCCCATTGGGGTTGAGGACTTAACCCTCCCTGAGAAATCTTTTGCAAACTGCAGTTTATGCAAACGGTTGTTAAATTTAAACTTGAAATGGATGGATTTGTATTGTTGACCAAAGGTACAGAAGGCGGTGGACGCCGTCAATGGATATGTTTATGGCAGAGATAGATTTGTGATTAGTATGGGTGTTTGGGGTTATGGGGAGAAGGAAGGAGAATTGGTTGAGAGGGAAAGACAGATCGGCCACGGTTGAATGGTGGAGTAGATGATGGCCAAATGGCCTAATTCTTCTCCTATCACTTATGAACCTATATGGGTAGAAAGTGGGTATAAAGAGTTAAATCATAGACCACCCGCAGTCTCATTAGTAGAAGAACTGGCTTGGGGGAGAGGGCAAAAGTCCCGTTACTGGAGCTGTGTTCTTAATGTGAACAGTGCAGGAAAGGAAATTCTATTCCCAGCCATCGAGGAAATTACCCAGCCATTGATTTATGTGAAAGTGAAACGTTGATCATTCCTTGCATTCAAATTAATCATCCTCAGCTCCTTGAGGAACAGGATCTATTTCCTGTGTTGCAAACGTGTTAAGAGGTGAACTTCTGTAGACCTTATGATTTAATTCCCACAAACCGTGCCTATGTGTCTTATCTTTGTATATTTGACTGTAGGTCTGTGTATTTTGTTTAAGTCCTTGAATAAATGGTGTGCAGATGTGTGCGGTAACATTGCTTTGAACGTCCAAAATTAAGTGTTTTTTTAAAGGAGAGATTTGTTATATTGAACAAACCTAATTGAATTTTTTGAGGAAGGGAAGGTTGAAGGGGATGCTTGTGGATATGATTCAGACTACTCCTGGCAGGTTACACAAAAGAAAAGAGACCTGACTGAAATTATTGCTCATGCATCTGTAGACAAGTAAGTTGACCAATTCACGATTTGATTGTGCTGAAGTGAAGTAAAGATTGTGACGATATGGTCTTGCACTGGAAGTCTATAATTCTTGGTGCCTCATAAGGATCCATGTTGGGACCTTCACTGTTCATCATTGAATAATGACTAGACTAACACTAGGCTGCCATATATCCTTGCTTGCTGATGGCTCAGATTAATATTTGAATCTTGATGTCAACATGCTCTTGTCTGCATATAAAGATTGGTGAAAGTTTAGAAGGATAGAGCACCAAGTAAATTTGGGGAACTGTATATGCACTAGAAGACAGTAGTCTTGTATAAAGGAAATAATGTTAGGGGAGGAAGTCTTGCAGCAAAGCCTCAATTAAACCACAATATGCACTGATTTCTGGAACACAATATAGAGTTCTATGCACTGAACCTTAGAAGGAGGGTGTTAACCATGGAGGGAGTACATGAAGGCTTTTCATCATGTTGTCAAGGTTGGGCTATTTAGAGTCGTAGAGTAATACAGTGTGGCTTCAACCAGATTTTCAGTCCAACTTCTCCGCACCGGCCAACATGTCCCAGCTACACTAGTCCCACCTGTCCTTGTTTGGTCCATATCCCTCCAAACCTGTCCCATCCATGTACCTGTCTAAGTGTTTCTTAAATGTTGGGATTGTCCCAACCTCAACTACTTCCTCTGGCAGCTTGTTCCATACATCCACCACCCTTTATGTGAAAAAATTACCACTCAGATTCCTATTAAATCTTTTCCCCTTAAACCTATGTCCTCTGGCCCTCGATTCCCCTACTCTGGGCAAGAGTCTCTGTGCATGCACCCGATCTGTTCCTCTCATGATTTTATACACCTCAATAAGATCACCCCTCATCCTCCTGTGCTCCAAGGAATAGAGGCCTAGTCTACTCAACCTCTCCCTATGGTTCAGACCCTCTAGTCCTGGCAACATCCTTGTAAATCTTCTCTGTACCCTTTCCAGCTTGACAACATCTTTCCTATAACACGGTGCCCCGAACTGAACACAATACTCTAAATGCGGCCTCACCAACATCTTATACAACTACAACATGACCTCCCAACTTCTATACTCAATACTCTGGCTGATGACCACTTTATCTACCTGCGACTCCACCTTCAAGGAACCATGCATCTGCACTCCTAGATCCCTCTGCTCTACCACACTCCCCAGAGCTCTGCCATTCACTGTGTAGGTCCTGCCCAGGTTAGACTTCCCAAAATGCAACACCTCACATTTGAAGAGGTTATCCAAACTAGATGTACACCTAGATTGTCTGTGGTTAATTTATCTTTAGGAATTTGGAAGGAAACAGTAGGATGGCTGGAAACCTGTCTCACTGATGAAGGAGTCTAGGGTGAGGGGGCTAATTCCAAATCAATATTAGGGTGGACAGGAGACAAGTATAAAAAATCTTGTTACTTTCAGATATGTTGAACGTGCCCACAAAAATAGCAGTAAATGCTGTTAGATTAACTTTGAGTCTGGGATTGATGGAAACCTTTTGAAGTACAAATATTCAGCCAAGACAAATGGATGAGGTCGAGACTGATCGAGCATGATCTCATTAGATGGTGAAACAGGCTCAGCTGCATTAACTTCTGTCTGAAGTATGTCTGGTTTTACAGACCTTCACAAAATCATTTCTAATTAAACACGAGGTGCTGAGTGGCTCAAGTTTGATGCCAGTGTTCAAGAAGTCAGATCGGGAATGAAGTTCAGAGGGATACACAGGATGTGGAGTATTTGATTTAAAAGGTGATGATTTTAAAATCCAGGCTTTGCTTGATCTTTGCCTTCTGGACGGTCTAATCAGTGTGTTGCCTTTCAGTGACTGAGGCTGGCTTTGGTGCGGACATTGGGATGGAGAAGTTCTTCAACATCAAGTGCAGGGCCTCGGGGCTCCAGCCTGACGTGGTGGTGCTTGTGGCAACAATCCGAGCCCTGAAGATGCACGGTGGCGGTCCCAGTGTGAGTAAACGTGGGGAAGGCAGTTAGCCACCCAGTGTTCGGTTTAACCAGCATCTGCTGTTCCTTCCTACATGGCCACTCAGTGTTGTTATGCCATTCATTAAATTGTGCAGGCTCAATTCGTCCAGGACTGCCTTTTTTTTTTTTTTTACATTAACGCCTTGCAGAGATGCAAACAATTGCATATGGCAGCTAAAATTTTGAATACCAAGTCTTTTGGGCAAGTGGATGTTATTGCTTAAAAAAAAGACACAAAGTACTGTAGTAGATATAATCAGCCATGAATGAATGAGTAGACTTGATGGGCCGAATGGCCTTATTCTGCTCCTAGAACTTATGGGTAACTCAGTGGGTCAGGCAGCATCTCTGGAGAACATGGATGGGTGACTCGAAGAAGGGTCTCAACCCGAAACATCACCCATTCCTTCTGTCCAGCGATGCTGTCTGACCCGCTGAGTTACCCCAGCTTTTTGTGTCTATCATAACTAGGTGACTTATTGGTTTTGGGCCTTTCTTCGAGAAGAAGGTCCTGATTTGAAATATCACTTATCTATGTTCTCCAGTGATGCTGCCTGGCCCGCTGTGTTACTCCAACACTGGAAAAATAGACACAAAATACTGGAGTATCTCAGCGGGTCAAGCAGCATCTCTGTCAAAAAAGAGAATAGGTGACATTTTGGGTCAAAACCCTTCAGACAGTCTTTTACACATTTTCTCTTCATCAGAACTTCTGACCTGAAATGTCATCTATTCCTTTTCTCTAGAGATGCTGCCTGACCTGCTGAGTTACTGCAGCATTTTGTGTCTATATTTGATATAACCCAGCATCTGCAGTTCCTTCCTACACATTTACTCCAGTGCTTTGTCTTGTGTTCTCGATGTTTTTGCTGCCAGTTTGTCAGTGAATTGGGAAATGCCGAGTGGCCAACCACAGTTCCCTGAATGGACACCAGTTGACGGAGTCTCGAGCTAAGAGGTAGTAATTACCAACCCTAGGCTCTTGCCAGTTGTGCTTTGCCTGAGTAAGAAGGGTATAGTTGAAGCGTGATTCAGGGCAATGGGAATTAGTTTGAACAACACCTTTTTGTGTGCCTTACAATGCTATGTACAACAGTGGTCGCAACTTCTACTGAAGTGTGGATGGCTGTTGGCTCGCTAGAAGCTCATCCGCCCTTTGACAGGTCCTGTTTTTGGTCCTGCTGGGGGTCCACAGCCCCCTCCTCACCTGGCAAACCAGGTAAGGAGACGGTTTAGTCGCCGATTATCCGACCATGGAGCAGGTAGCACGGGATTACATAGTACCCGTGGCGGGGGAACTCCCCCCCCCCCCCGACCTGACCTGACAAAACATAAAGATCATCAAACAAATAATTACAAATAACATTTGACACTGAGCCATGCAAAGGAGTTGTTGGATAGACGAGGTGGGTATTGAGGAGTGAACACAGAGGAAAGCATGCAAGTGAGAGGGAGAGATTGAGTGAGGGAGTTCTGGAGCTTGGGGATTTACCAACCACTGATGGAAGAATTTCAAGGTCCCGATTGCTCAAGCGGTCAGGAATGAATGAGGGTCAATAAACCAGAGGAGTTTAGAGATGAGGAGGAACAAAGCCATTGCTGGACTTGTTGATGAGGGAAATACATTTAGCTTAAAGGCTTCACTGAAAGAGGAGCTCCTTGGTTAACTTGGATTGGCAATTGAGTGTGGGATGGGCCAGTCGGAGGGGGGGGGGGGGGTCTAGAACAATCAAATAATGGCAGAAGATGAGAAGATGAGAGGATGGTGAGTAGGGACAAGGATGGGGTTGCGACATAAATAAAGGGGGAAGTGGGCAGCTCTGGTGTTATTGGAGATAACAGATTTGAATCTCTGTGTATAACCTTGCAGTTGTAGGTTGACCTGCCATGGTCCATCCAGGGTAGTTCCCCAGAAGATTGTTGGGAGTGGTAACGGCTGGACATTTTGGGATGGGGACCACTGATGATGGGGTTGGTTTTGCCAATATTTAGCAGGCGATCGTATTCGGCTCGTTGGCAGTCAGCGAACCAATCTAGCCAAGTGTCATCGGGTGAGAACTCATGCCAGCTCCTGATGGAGTTTGTGAGCAGAGATGGGATGAGAAACAGGTTGGGAAGGGGGCGAGAGCTGGGGGGGGAAGGGGGGGGAAGATAGATCAGCAGGGCAGGGCTGGGGGAGCAGAGGTGGCTTTGTAGGTGTGAGAAGAGACGACAAGGTAAATATTTTGTGGACATTCATCCTGATGACCGTGGAAGTGAGAGAGGCAGCTGCTTGATTGGAGTGAGACAAGCCCGTTAGCCATCTATACTTAAAGGAGAGAAGAAATATGTTTGAGATGCTATTGTTGCATTTCAGAATGAACTTGGAGTATTGAACAGATTAGGCAATGACTGAGGGCTGGAGGCTTGACTGAGAGTGTCAGATTAGAGCATGTCATGCCTCTACAGATCAGGATTTGCTCAGTGTCACTGTCTGTTATTTGATCAACGGTGATGAACAAGGAGCCTTGCAAATTGGTCCATTTTTCTGCAAAAGCTGGTGTGGGAAAGGTTTCTATGTTTTGGGGGGAGAGGAGGGGTTGGCCTTGGCTTTTCATTTTAGGTCTCGGGTGAGTGGTGTGGTTTTATAGTTGACATGTTAAACTGAGAAGCTAGCTGGCCACCCTGAGTGAATATATAGTCAATCCAGGACATTATTAGATAAAAGCAGAAGCTTTATGTACCCTGGCCCAATAGATTGTCTCTGCGTCATTGTGATGGGGGCATTATGTAAAACCAGTTCTGTTGAATTGTCTCCACTGATGTGGTTTATGTTTCTCAATTGCATTACAAGCAAAAATGGCTTTTGTAATGTACTATAATGTAATATCTTACCTCTATGCTTGGACAAGTATTTAAACTTATGACTATCATTATTTTGTTCTCTTTCAGGTTTCTGCGGGCAAGCCCCTAGCGAAAGAGTACACCAAGGAGGTGGGTACGCTTCTATGGTGACCAAGAGATGCTTCACTTTTTCTTGGTGATTTAATTAATCTTGGATTCTGTGCCTTGTCCATGGCATAATGGTCTCCTCCAGATTATGACAGAGTTCTGGTCCTGAGAACCATTTGTAGGCCGAACAGTTTGCAAGTCGGAAATGAATGGGGCTGCACAGCAACATATTTAAATACAAAAGCCAACCGAAGGCAACATGTAGTTAAAAACGGTGTTTAGTTGAACATCAAGGGGTGGCACAGCTGATAGAGCCGCTTCCACAAAGCGGCAGAGACCCTGGTTCGATTCTGACCTCTGGCGGTGTCCATGTGGAGTTTGCACGTTCTCCCTGTGACTGCCTAGGTTTCCTCCGGGTGCTCCGGTTTCCTCCCACATCACAAAGACGTGCAGGTTTGTAGGTTCATTAGCCTCTCTAAATTGCCCTTAATGTGTCGGGAGTGAATGCGAAAGTGGAATAACATAGAACTATGTTATAATCTTTTGCTAAATTTTATTTTATGTGGCCGCGTGTATTGTTGCCTTTCACTTAGTATGGCTGTCTGGTGACTCAAATATCACTGTACCTTAATTGGTGCATGTGCCAATAAATTCAAACTTGAACTAGTATGAACGGATGATCGATGCTTGGCGTGGACACGGTGGGCCAAAGGGCCTGTTTCCAAGCTGTACCATTCAATCAATCTTTCAGAAGATGCCTGCAGCCCCGCAGCAGCCAGTAAAACCATCCCACCGGTCTCACAAACACTTGTTTGTGTGTGCAGACCGTAGAGCAGACTGTAAGCCAGGGAGATCTGCATGTTGCTACGTTTACCACTGGAGTCTAAATAGGAACAACCCTCCCACATAACCAGATAAAATCCACCAAAATAGTATTTTAAAGTTGTAAGTAGATATTGAGAATTCATAAAGAACTGAAAGCTGCTTGAATTTAAAGTCGGGTTCAGATTGAGGTTATTGAGGTACATTATTATTTGTTCACATGAAGCTCACAGATAAACAGTATACATACAGTAATGAGAAATATAACAATTAATATAATGACAAATGCAAACTAGCAAAATGGTGCAAGATTGCAGTCTCATATATGACTAAAATCCTGAATGTGGGCATGGATGAAAGACTGGCGATATATTTCCAGGTCAGGGTGCTGTGACATGGGGGAAACCTGCAGCTTCTTTAAATTACAACTTAATGGTAGTCTTTCCATGCACTTGTTGCCCTTGTTCTCAAGTGGTGCAGGTTGCCGGCTAGGCAGGAGTTAACGGAGTAGCATGGACGGGTAATTGCAGTGCATTTTGCAGATAGTAGATGGTGTATTGGTGGCAGGGGTGGTAAACATGCAGTGCAGTGGGTTCAATTCTTTGTGTTGAAACTGCACTCGACCAGGCAAGCAAAAGTTATTCCACCGCACTCCAGACATGTTCTATGCCAATGACTGAAAGGCTTTGTGGTACCAAGAGGTTTACGTTTATTAGTGTCACATTTACTGAGATATACAGCAAAAGGCTTTTGTTGAGACACTTGCCCCAGGATATCCAGTCTCTGAGCTCACTTGCCGGTTCAGTGCCTGTGATCAATTGGTCGGTCGTGATACCAGAATGTTTGTGCTGGGGGATTATAAAGTTGATGCCATTGAATGTCAAAGGTAGGTGGTTAGATTCTCTCTTTGTCAATGCCCATTGCCTGGCACTGGTGTGGTGCCCGTTTTGATCTGGTTCCTTGTTTGTGGGATCATTTCGCTGTGTCTATAGCATTCTGCTTGTGCCGTGGGACTAATTTACTGGTATACCTCTGTCAAGGATGTTGCACTGTTGACATTGCGGGCTTAGAGGTTCTGGCCCTACTGCGTAGTATTTTCAGAATGTCCATCATGATTGCGGATGTAATTAGCAACCCAACACTCACTCGTGACGCCCACTGTACTTCACCACCTTATTCCATCAGAAATTGTCAAGCCGAGAAGCGAAACTGAAACATTTTTTAATTTTTCTCTTTCAAATTTTTTTCTTTAAATTAGAACTTGACTCTACTTGATAGCTGCCTTTAAACCTGTATATTGGGCAACTTCACAAATGCCAAGTATCAATCCGTGAAAATAAGGGTGGCACAGCTGGTAGATCTGCTGCCTCACTGCCCCAGAGACCCAGGTCCTGACCTCAGGTGCTGTCTGTATGGAGTTTGCATGTTCTACCTGTGACGGTGTGGGTTTCCTCCTCGGGACTTTGGTTTCCTTCCACATCCCAAGAACATGCGGGTTTGTTGGTTGATTGTAATATTCCCCCGGGTGTGTCGTGTGTGGATGAGAAAGTGGGATAACATAGAACTAGTATCAACAGATGGCCTGTGTAGATTGAAAGACCTGTTTCTAAACTGTATCTTTCAATCATTCAATCAATTAAAACGTTTTTTGCTTTCAATTCAACTGTCTTTGCCAACTCATTTGACGCCTGTTGCTGTTCAGTATTGGTCCAAGAATGCATTTGTAATACACATGCTGAACACAAGGTGTTAATGGTGTCACTGGCAACCTCAAACTAGCCCCATACCTGCCCTTATTTGGATCAATCTGTTCACGGAGTCCAACAGTGGGAGACAGCGGAATGTTTATAAGAATTAGGTGGTTAGAGCTGATCTTCCACAGGCCAGGTATAATTAAACCAATTGTAGATTTAGACTTTAGAGATACAGTGCAGAAACAGGCCTGCCAAGTTCACACCTACCAACAATCACTAGCACTATCCTACACACTAGGGACAATTTACAATTTTACAGAAGCCAATTAATTTACAAGCCTGTACGTCTTTGGAGTGCGGGAGGAAACCAAAGATCTCGGCGAAAACCCACGCAGGTCACAGGGAGAACGTACAAACTCCTTACAGACAGCCCCATGGATCGAACCCGGGTCTCTGTTGCTGTAATGCCCCTGTTCCACTTAGGAAACCTGAACGGAAACCTCTGGAGACTTTGTGCCCCACCCAAGGTTTCCGTGCGGTTCCCGGAGGTTGCAGGTGGTTGCTGGAGGTTGCAGGTAGTGGAAGCAGGTAGGGAGACTGACAAAAACCTTCGGGAACCGCACGGAAACCTTGGGCGGGGCGCAAAGTCTCCAGAGGTTTCCGTTCAGGTTTCCGTTCAGGTTTCCTAAGTGGGACATGGGCATAAGGCAGCAACTGTACCACTGCACCACTGTGCAGCCCTAACCGCTTGCCATATATCTCCCTCACATTTATACCTGCTTTGCCCTTTTGTTCATTTTCTAACCTCCCTGCACTGAGGGGCGATCGTTGACCTAAAACATTAGCTACGCTTCCCTCGTTCTCGGCAGTGCCTGTTTGACCTGTGTGTTTGGAGCAGCTGCTGTATTTAATGCATCTGCCTGTGTGATTGTTGTTGCAGAACCTGCCGCTGGTCGCTGACGGGTGCTGTAACCTGCAGAAACAGATCCAAATCGCTCAGCTCTTCGGCATTCCGGTCGTGGTCGCCCTCAACGTTTTCAAGTAGGTGCTGTGTGCTGAGACTTGGGTTCATCCCACCCGGGGAATTTCTGGCCGCATTGGTGTCGGTTCTGCCCTTTGTACTCCCCTCTGACTGTCGTCCAAGGGTCCACTGGAGCTGGTGTCAAAAGTGTTGTATTGTCATATGTCCCAGATAGAACAATGAAATTCTTACTTGCAGCATACTTACTTACCTTCATACATGCACATAAAATCAACAAACAAATTATAGCAATGCAAAATGAAAAAACCACTGCCTCCAAGTCTATGTAGTTCATAGCTTATTTGGAGGTAGTAATGTTTAATAACCTGATGGCTGTAGGGAAGGTGCTGTTCGTGAACCTGGATGTTACAGTTTTCAGGCTCCTCTATCTTCTTCCCGATGACAGGAGTGAAATGAGAGTGTGGCCAGGGTGGTGTGGGTCTCTGATGATGCTGGCTCCCCTTTTGAGGCAGCGATTCCTCTAAAACCCTTTGTGTCCAAGTAAAGTGATCTAAACAAGAGTTGGTGACATATTTAAACCACAATGATTGTAGACGCTGCATAGCCAGAAGCGATCAGCTAACGTCAGTGATGTTATTTGTAATCTTTCAGGTCACTGCTGTGCTTGCTGGCTTCTCTTTGCATTAGTGCCTTGAATTTAAAATCCTCTGCCCTTGTGTTCAACTTCACCCATTGTCTCATCCCTCCCTGTGATGAAATGGTAAACCACAGAGGGCTACTTGACCCATTGATTTTGAAGAGGAGATGCTGTTGGTCCCACTTCCCACACCCCTGTTCCTTTGCCAGATGTTTCTCCAACTCCCCTTTGAAGGCTACAATTGAATATCCACGTATAATCCTATGAGGCATTGTGGTCAAAATCCTGTCTGCTCATAGCAAAAATATGTTTGTTTTTTTCTTCCTATATGCAACTGCTTTGGCATATTTTGAGATTGTGAAAGGCACTCCAGAAATGTGGTTTATTATTGTTATTTCCATACCCTATTTTAAATTCCTTCCCATTCCCCATCCCAAGCTCATGCCTTGAAACATTCTCGTAAATATCTTCTGCTGGCTCTTGAAAGCCCTTGCCTTTTTTTTTAATCCTTAATTGATGCCTGGAACTGGACACAATGATTCGCAGTTGATTAAAGGCGGATAATGTTGGAAACACTCGACTTGTCAGGCGGCATCTATGGAGGGGAAATAGGCAGTGGTTTGCGTCATTGACTTTTTATCAGACCTCCGCAGCAATGGGAAGTGGGTGTGTTTCAAATTGCGGAGAAGGTTGAGGGAGCAAAGGGAATGTCTGTAACATGGTAGTATCTCTACTCCAATGCTAAATTGGTGCTTTATGGACCCAGAGCCATGTGTGCTTTAATAATCTTATTAATCATGTAGACTTCAAAGATTTGCCTTCGGACACTTCAAAACTCGTGCATTTAAAAATATACAGTTTAGATCACATCTTTCCCTGTTCCTCTCCAAGAATATATTATAATCTTCTGCAAACTCTTGTGTTCTTGTATCCCCTTCACTCTGCCGTTGTGTGCTGTGTCTTAAACCATCTGATTCCTAACCTTACAAAAATCTCTCCCTAAACCTGCACTTCAGTTGCTCTTGAAATCCACCTCTTTGAATAAGGTTTTGGTCGTCTGTCGGTGAATGTGTTTGTAGTTTCATGTCTTTGCGTTAGAGATACAGTGCAGAAACATTCGGCCCACATGGTCCACGCCGACCAGCGATCACCCCCCCCCACCCCACACTATCCCACACTAGGGACAATTTTCAGTTTTACTCAAGCCAATGAACCTACAAACCTGCACATCTTTAGTGTGTGGGAGGAAACTAGAGCACCCGGAGAAAACCCACGCGGTCACAGGAAGAACGTACAAACTCCATACAGACAGCACCCATAGTCAGGATCGAACCCGAGTCTCAGACGCTGTAAGGCAGCAACTCTACCGCTGCGCCACTCACTGTACCAGTATGTTCTGTATTGTCCCTTTATGAAAGACACCATGTTGTTGCTCGTTCTAAGTCAACGTGCCGAAATACAAGTTTCAAGGGACAGTATTTTGGCAAAAACAATTCAGTTTTAATAAGATTATTTAAAATTTGCACTGGAGCTGCAGTGAATTAAAAAGTCGGTCTTTGTCCAAGAGTCTGCTCCTAATGATTCCAAGTTATTTTTGGTTTCAGTATCAAAACTAATTTGAATTATCCATTAATTTGAATTAAACCATGTAGCTAATACCAGAATCCATTTCTTAAAGCTTCATTGTTAGATAATAAGCAAGAAGTGGCTTTGAATTTTGGAGAAATTGCCTGTAATATGTTTTTTATTTAAAGATAGATATGAGGGGACAGATAAAATGTATGCATCAGTCAGCTTATTAAGCAAATTAAGAGGACTCTTAGATTATGACTGAAGGTCTTTCAAATCGTATCAGACATGAGTTAACAAATTCTGAAGGACATTCTAGGGCATTGGCAATTGATCAAGTCCCTCATCATGAGGCTTAGTTCTCAATGCAAGTAACTTTCAGCTGTAAAGTCTGCACTGAATGTACCATTCGAGCATGGTTCCTGGGGTACACTCTGCAGCAAAGTTTAACGTATGTGTCAAGCTGCTGAAATATTTATTTCAGCAGGGTGATTTGTCTGAGTAACCTAGAAATTCAGGCCTTGAGGGTCTTTCAAGTATGCAATAGCAATGTGCCGAGTAGATGGTCAGAATCTTTCCCAGAGTGGAAATATTAAAATGATTCGAGCGCGAGGGGTTATGGGAAGAAGGCAGGAGAATGGGGTTAGGAGGGGGAGATAGATCAACCATGATTGAATGGTGGAGCAGACTTGATGGCCAAATGTTCCAATTTTGTTCTTATCACTTAGAGCAGTGGTTCTCAAATGGGGGTACGCGTACCCCTGGGGGTACGTGAAGGCACTCCAGGGGGTACGTGAGATTTTAAAATATAGGCCTACATATATGTAGGCCTATATTTTTGCGATGGTTAGGGGGTACTTGGCTGAAAAAATATTTCACAGGGGGTACATCACTGAAAAAAGGTTGAGAACCACTGACTTAGAGGGCATGGCTTAAAGATTTGAGGGGGAAATTTTAAAGGAGATGCACTATGGAAATTTTTTTTTACACAGAGTTGCGGGTGCCTGGTACACCCTGCTGGGCTGGTGGAGGCAGATGCGATAGTGGCGTTTAATAGACTTTAAGATAAGCACATGGATATGTGAGGAACGGAGGGATCCGGATCACGCGCAGGCAGAGGAGATTAGTTTAATGTGGCATGGTGTTTGGCACAGATGTTGTGGGTCAAACGGCCTGTTCTTGTGCCGTAGAGTGTTGGAGAGAAGGTGCAGAGTGTTCAATGTGTCCTAACAACGTTGGATGAAGTTGCTGACTGGAGGATGAGGTCTCTGAACTTTGATTCCTGTCTCTGTTCTTTGCGCCGAACCAAGATGCCAAAGCTTGTTATATTTGCAAACATCAAAGTGGAGAGGATTAGGGAATTTGATCATAGCCCGAGAGGATTTTTATCAGGGATTTAATTGACTTAAGACAACCAGCATGTAGATGGCAATTACAATTTAAAGTATTTTTCTCGATGAAAAATAGCGGAGCATAACATAATGCGTATCCTGTTTAATGTAAAAAGATGCTTGGAATGTTGGAAAATATAACTAGGACATGAGGCAAAAAAAGATGTTGATGTTGTTTCCCTCACATTTAGAAAAAACTGTTTGGTTCCAGTCATTATTTCACAAATGAGTTTGTGCCTCGGTTTGGGTTTATTACTGCCACCTCTACCAAGGTACAGTGAAAAGCTTTGTTTTCCATGCTATTCAATCAAATCAGATCATAAGGTCATAAGTGAACGGAGGAGAATTGGGCCCTTCGGCACATCAAGTCTACACCGCCATTCTAATCTATCTCTCGGGGTGGAAGATTGCAACCTTCCCTGTATTGACTAATGCAATCAACTCGACGTGCACAAACAGAAGATCAAATAGAACAAGTTGCCCAACAACTTTAGGCTATGCACGCCACATGGAAGGAGAAGAAGATCTATCTCTCCCTCCTAACCCCATTCTCCTACCCATAACGCCTGACACCCGTACTAATCAAGAATCTATCTACCTCTGCCTTAATTATATCCATTGACGGATAATACAATACATAAATACCATCAAGCCAAACTCAAGTACAATTTGGTACAGCAAAGGGCAAGATACAGTATGCAGAATATAGTTCTCAGCATTGAAGCGGATCTGTTCCAGAGACTAAAGTCCAATGTCCACAATGGGGAAGAGGTGAATCTGGCTTAGGGAAGGTCCATTCAGAAACCTAATAACACAGGATAAGAAGCATTTCCTGAGTCTGGTGGTGCATGCTTTCAAGTTTCCGAATCTTCTGCCTGATGGGAAAAGGGAGAGGAAGGAATGACCTGGGTGGAACGTCTCTGGTTATTTTGGCTGCTTTTCCAAGGCAGTGTGAAGTGTAGATGGAGTCAATAGTGGGAAGTCTGGTCTGTGTGGTGGACTGTGCTACATCCACAACTCTCTGCAATTTCTTGTGGTCTTGGGCAGAGCTGTTCCCAAACCAAGCTGTGATGCAACCCAACACTATGCTTTCCGTGGTGCATCTGTAGAACTTTGTAAGCATCATCGGAGCTTCTACAATCAGTCTGAAGAAGGCTCCCGAACCAAAACAATGCCCATCCATGTTCTCCAGAGATTCAGCCTGACCCACTGAGTTACTCCATCACATTGTCCCTTTTTTGTAAACCAACATCTGCAGTTCCTTGTTTCTACAACTGTGTGATGTGATTAGCTATGATTTGGAGTTGCAGGTGACAGGAGCGTGGCTTTCTCCCTGGTGTTCTGGCCATTATTTATCCCTCAACTAGCATCACAAAAACATGCTCGGCACACAATTGCCTTGGTGTTTCAGAGCTTGTGACTTGCATGCAAGCTGCTGGTATTTCTTTGAGTTGACCAGCGACTATGCTCCAAGAATATCTTGGTTGTGCAAGGCCATTGGAGCATCCTGATGTTATAAATGGGACCCACATAACATGAAGATAGACACAAAATGCTGGAGTAACTCAGCGGGTCAGAGAACATCTCTGGAGAAAAGAAACGGAATGTTTCAGGTCGTGACCCTTCTTCAGACAAGGGTCTCTTCCCGAAACGTCACCTGTTCCTTTTCTCCAGAGATGCTGCCCGACCCGCTGAATTACTCCAGCATTTTGTGTCTATCTTCAATTTAAACCGGCATCTGCAGTTCCTTCCACCACATAACATGGGTTCTCCTTTTCCTTAGGACTGACAGCAAGGCGGAGATTGAGCTTGTCTGCGACATTGCAAAGAGTTCCGGTGCATATGATGCAGTCCGTTGTGACCACTGGGCAGCCGGGGGCAGGGGAGCCGTGCAGCTGGCGCAGGCTGTCAGCAAGGCTGCCGACCAGAAGAGTAGCTTCTGCTACCTCTACGACCTACAGGTGAGACTTGCTCCCACTTCTTCTTCAGCTCTGTCTCACTCATCCAGTATAAATAACAATTATAAAACTTTTGATGATCTATTGACAAGTGCATCACAGCGGCGGAGCTGGTAGAGCTGCTGCCTCAGCGCTGGAGACCCGGGTTATATTGTGGCCTTGGGTGCTGTCTGTGTTGAGTTTGCATGTTCTCCCTGTGACCGCGTGGTTTTACTTCCGCCCACATCGCAAAGACGTGCAGGTTTGTGGGTCAATTGGCCCTATGTAAATTGCCCTCCGGTGTGTAGGATATGAATGTGAAGATGGGATAACATAGAACTAGTGTGACAGGTGATTGGTGGTCAGCAAGGACTCAATGGGCTGAAGGGTCTATTTCTATGCTGTATCTATAAACCAAACTAAATTGGTGGGATAAATGGCCAGGAAAACACTTGCAATTGCTGCATATTAACAATGAGGATCTCATGCAGGCTGTTCCAGGCTTTTGACTTGGGTGTGCATCGTGGAGTTTCCTGACCCATAGCTCTCATGGAGTTATTGCTACGCACAAACCTGATTCATTTTCCAATGATCCAAAGGGTTGTTCAGCATTTCCCTGTAAACTCTAAGGACCCATTAAAGAAATAGAACCTCAGACCAGATATCCAAGATGTAAATTGCAGTGACATGTGGCAGTAATGTGAATGACAATGAAAGATGGCTAGACTTGCCTTTTATGTAGTATTTTTCCATGAGAGTTGAAAAATAGATCAGCCATGATCGAATGGCGGAGCAGACTCGATGGGCCAAATGGCCTAATTCAACCCCTTTGTCTTATGGTCTTCAATGTAGTCAATACTTCTCAGAGCTCTTTACAGCCAAATACACTACTGAAGTGCAGTCACCTTGTGTTGTAAGAATGAAAGGTGCGGACCAGGGGAACTCTATCCTTGTTCCATCTGGGGGGGACCCTTTCTTGATCTCTCTATCACCATCACAGGGGACACTCTGTCGACTGACATCAACTACCAACTCCCACAGTTATCTGCGCAGCACTTCCTCCCACCCTGCCTCTTGCAAAGGCACAATTGCCTACTCTCAATTCCTCCGTTTCTGCCGCATCTACTCACAGGATGATGCTTTCGGTTCTTGAACATCCGAGATGTCCTCTTCAGTAAACGTTGCTTCCCCTTCCGTTCTCCCTGTGACCTGCGTGGGATTTCTCCGAGATCTTCGGTTTCCTCCTGCACTCCAGAGACGTACAGGCTTGTAGGTCAATTGGCTTGGTGTAAATGTTAAATTGTCCCCAGTGTGTGTAGGATAGTGTTAATGTGCGGGGATCGCTGGTCAGTGCGGACGGTGGGCCGAAGGGCATGTTTCCGCGCTGTATTTCTAAACTAAACTGAGCACATGATCTCCCTCAGTAATACATTGAAACCTACCAGTGTAGCAGTCTCAGAGTAATATTCTGGTAGTTCTGTGCCGTTTGTGCTGCTGTCTTCAATGTAAAACTGTAAGCTAATGCCTCGAATGTTCTATGACATATTGCCATTTGAAGAAGGGCAATAATACTTCTCTGTGTTCAGGCCAATGCTTGTCGTTGAGTCAGCTTCACAAAATAACCTCATAGGTTTAAGGTGAGGCGGGGGAAGATTTAATAGGAGACTGATGGGTAACTGAAGGGTGGTGGGTATATGAAACGAGCTGCTGGAGGAGGTAGTTGAGGCAGGGAGTATCACAATGTTTAGGAAACATTTAGACAGGTCCATGGATAGGACAGGTTTAGGGGGATATGGGCCAAATGGAGTATGGGCCACATTTGGAGTATTGTGTACAGTACAGGTTGCTCAGCTATAGGAAGGAAAGTTGGAAACATGTTGGTTGGTATGGGCACGTTAGGCCGATGGGCCCGTTTCCACGCTGTTTGACTAGAATTTAACAGTGTACTATATATCTAAGGCTTTTCAGCAACCTATTGGGCCTCACATTCTTCCTCCTTGCTCTTCTGATTTCCTGTGCAAATTTACCACATTCCTCCATCTTGACTCCCAGTACTTCTGTCAAGTTAGGAAACCAAAATTCCTTCCAAGAAAATGTAGGCAAGGATGATGAGGCAAATGTTCACATTCAAAATGTTTTTCTTTGTCCTTGCATATCACGTGGTTGAAATAATTCCACAGATAATTTGCTGCACAAAATATTTTTTTTGCACGTGATCCCAAACATTTCTAATTGATTATCTTTAATGAGCAATCAGAAGTACCCTAGATTCAATCTTGACATTTGAACACTTCAAAGTGAAGATTTACTTCCTATAAGTCTCTGTAGATTTTTGTTAATCTATTTATAAGGATTTGAATTTAACTGCAAAACTAGATTTTCTACTAAAATCACAAAGATTTTAAATTCTGTAAGCCATAAAACTTTGACAAAATAAGGTAAACTGACCATTGGTGTTGAACAGAGGGCAAAATTAAAGCAAATGTATGTCAAGAACATCGAACATAGCATAAGAACGGACCCTTGTGCCATGTTTGTGCCAAGCATGATGCCAAGTTAAATTGATCTCATCTGCCTGTACATGATCCATATCCCTTTCTTGCTTGCTTCCATGTGCCTTTCCAGTAGTCTCTTTAAAGGCACCATCGTATCTGCCTCCACTACCTTCCCTGGCAGTGTGTTTCAGACCCCCACCACTCGCTGTGTAGAAAAAATATTTTCCCACATATCTCCATTAAATTTTCCCCTCTTATAGCTATGCCCTCTAGTGGTGGACCTTTCTACACTGGGGGGGGGAAGGTTCCGACTGTCTACCCTATCTATGCCTCTCATAATTTTATATGCTTCTATCAAGTCTCCTCTAAACCTTCAACGTTCCAGAGAAAACAATCCCAGTCTATATGACCTCTCCCTGTAGCTGAAACCCTGGAATCCAGGCAGCACTTTGCTACATTTCCTCTGCACCTTCTCTAAAGACTCACATCTTTCCTAAAATGGGACAACCAGAACTGCACACAATACTCTAATTGTGGCCTAACCAAGGTCCTACAGAGCTGCATCATGACTTCCTGACTCTTATACTAAATCCCCATAGCAATGAAGGCAAGCATAGCATATGCCTTCTTAACCATCATTTCTACTTGTGAGTTATGATGACTTTGGACTTCAAGACCCCTTTGCATATCAATGCCATTAAGGGTCTTGCCATTAACTGTATATTCTCGTCTTGGATTCAAACTCGCAAAGTGCTTCACTTCACACTTGCTCAGGTTGAACTCCATCTGCCATTTCTCTGCAGCTGCTCTACATCCCACTGCAACTTCCGCCAGCATTCCTCACTCTCTGCAGCTCCTCCAATGGTGGTATTGTCAGCAAACTTTGGGGAGCTTTGAACATTTTACTTTAGTTTTGTTTAGAGATACAACACGGAAACAGGCCCTTTGGCCCAACGAGTCCGCACCGACCAGCGATCCCCGCACATTAACACTATCCGACACACACTAGGGACACTTTACACATGCACCAAGCCAATTATCCTACATACCTGTAGGTCTTTGGAATGTGGGAGGAAACCGAAGATCTCTGAGAAAACCCACGAGGTCACGGGAGAACGTACAAACTCTGTACAGACAGCACCCGTAGTCGGGTTTGAACCTGGGTCTCCGGCGCTGTAGGGAAGCCACTCTACCGCTGCGTCATTGAGTGAGGTTTGATTGGAATGGACAGGGAGAAACTGGATGGATTTAAGAGTGAGTTAGATAGAGCTCTAGGGGCTAGTGGTAGCAAGGGATATGGGGAGAAGGCCGGCACTGGTTATTGATTGGGGACGATCAGCCACGATCACAATGAATGGAGGTGCTGGCTCGAAAGGCCGAATGGCCTCCTCCTGCACCTATTTCTATGTTTCTATTTCCACTGACAAAGGCCAGATGCTGGAGAAATAGAATTAAAATATTTGACAGAGGACTCAACAATTACTTGGGGGTGCAATCGAAGGTGTGACAGAGGCACAGTTCTCCGTAATACTCAAAGGGAATTGGATCTCTACTTAAATGGAAAATGTGAATGGCTTTTGGAAAAAAGCACATGAATGTGACACAGTGGCGCAGTCGGTACTCTCACCACCAGAGGCCCAGGTTCAATCCCGACCGCGGATTCTCTCTGCGTGGAGTTTCCCCATGACCACGAGGGATTCTAGGTTAATTGGCCTCTGTAAATTGCCCCTCGTGTGTGGGGAAAGTGGGATAACATAGAACTAATGTGAGTGGGAGATCAATGGCCGACATGGATTCAGTGGGCTGAAGGGCCTATTATTTCAATCAATAAAAGAGTGGGACTGCAGAGCATGAGACTGCCGATAGTAGAATCTAGAGCAAAAAATGAGTGGGGCTAATTGGCTCTGAGGACGTATTTAATTTAGTTTTAGTTTAGAGAAACAGCGCGGAAACAGGCCCTTCTGCCTACCGAGTCTGCACCAACCACCAGTCCCCGCACATTAACACTATCCTACACACACTAGGGACAATTTATATTTATACCAAGCCAATTAACCTACAAACCTGTACATCTTTGGACAGATGTGGGAAGGAATGTAGGACACCAGCTTGTCTCACTTGTGATATTATATTTTTGTTAATGTGCTTTGGCCAAAGTTTAGTTAAAATACACGATACTAAATGGTATGAGAAGTGAGCAGGATCGTGGTTAGAATGTTTTGCTGTTGGAATAAAAATGCTGGTGTCTGGCCTTCGTGTTCATACTGAAAACGTACCTAATGGGCAGTGGCAATTTAAATGAGGACTACTGTGCATGAACTGTGTCAACAGCTTGCTTTGCCTTTCTTTTAAGCAACAATGTTGTTGGATGCTATCTTTATTTTGGATTAATTCACCTGCAGTCCGCAGTTATACTTTAATCATTTATTGCCCCAGAAATTAAATTATTCAAATATTCCAATCAACAAACCTAATTAAAGTGGCCTAATTTGTAGAAATATTAAGGGAATACACTGGAAGCAGTTAATGAAAGATAAATGACCCACTAATTCATCTTTGATCAAATGATTTCATTCTGCCCCTTTTCCTGTAATGTTATATTTTTAGTTTAGAGATACAGCGTGGAAACGGGCCCTTTCGGCCCACCGGGTCCGCGCCGACCAGCGATCCCCGCGCATGAACACTGTCCTACACCCACTAGGGACAATTTTTACATTTACCAAGCCAAGTAACCTACAAACCTGTACGTCTTTGGAGTGTAGAGGGAAAACGAACATCTCGGAGGAAAAAACGCGCAGGTCACAGGGAGAACATACATACTCCGTTCAGACAGCACCCATAGTCGGGATCGAACTCGGGTCTCCAGCACTACATTCGCTGTAAGGCAGCAACTCTACTGCTGCGCCACTGCAACCGCCCAGATACATTTTCTGTCAATGTATTTGCTGATGCTTTTTGGCTCAATTTAAGAAGCTTCATTTACGGATGCTTAAACAGCTAACAGTGCCACTGATGGCCTGGTTACATTAAATTATGTTTCCAATTTACCAATTGTGGCTCAAAAATTGTACCATACACACTTTGAGTCGGACATTTTACTCTGGAGACCAGATATTGCAACGAATTGTGGGCACAGCCCAGACCATCACACAAACCAACCCTCCCTTCCATTGACTCCATTTATACCTTGTGCTGCCTCGGCAAGGCCAGCAGCAAAGATCCTATAGCGGAGCAAGATAGACCACTCCTTCTGAATGCAATGGGCTGACGTGTAGTACGCAACAGAGCGGAACGTGGGCCTTTTTTTCATCCATTTCAGTAACCCGACCCGACTCGCAGTGTAATCAACGTTGCGGGGGAACGGTTTGTGTTAATAAATTATAATTCTGAAAATGAGGAGAAGATTTTTACCAAATAACTTTTATTTTTACGAGGATGTTTCCGTAACCGGCTTCCGTCTCCGCACTAGTTATCTTTGCTCCGCTATGGGATCCTTGGTGCAGAGAAGGAAGCCGGTTTCAGAAATGGGGCCGGAAATTGCCCATGAATCTGCCCATGACCGTACTACGTCTTTTTCGTCGAGTGATCTATCTTGCTCGCTATAGGATCTTTGGCCAGTAGCATAATCAAGGACGAGTTGCACGCTGGCCACTCCCTCTTCTCCCCTCTCCCATTGGGCAAAAGGTTATAGAAGTGTGAAAACGCACACCTCCAGATTCAAGGAGTTTCTTCCCAGCTATTATCAGGGAACTGAACCATCCTACCACAACTAGAGAGCAGTGCTGAACTTTTATCTATCTCATTGGTGACCCTCGGACTATCTTTGACTATCTTTACTGGATTTACCTTGCACTAAATGTTATTCCCTTATTCCCTTATCATGTATCTATAAACTGTAAATGGCTCGAATGTAATCATATATTGTCTTTCTGCTGACCGGTCAGCACACAACAAAAGCATTTCACTGTATCTTGGTACATGTGACAATAAACAAAACTGAACTAACGAGCAAATACCCCAATCTAACACTCCACTGTCAATAAAGTGCTGATTTTCAAAGGTTTTCTAAACTGAGATCGATCAACTCTCTTGTGTGAATGTAACTGATCACATTCCACAGACGAGAGGAAAGATTTCTCTCAGTGTGCTGAGAATCATAGCCAGGAATGTCTAGTCATTATCACGTTGCTGATTGTGGGAGTTGCTGTGCACAAACTAGCTGGGACATTTCAAACTACATAGCAAATGCTACATTTCAGAAGTTCATTGACTGCGAAGCCTCTTGCCTCTCTGAAACTTACCGAATAGTGAAAGGTCTGGATTGAGTGGATGTGGAGAGGATGTTTCCACTAGCGGGAAAGTCCAGGACCAGAGGCCATAGCCTTGGAATAAAAGGACGTATCTTTGGAAAGGAGATGAGGGGGAATTTCTTTAGTCAGAGGGTGGTGAATCTGTAGAATTCATTGCCGCAGAAGGCTGTGGAGGTCATGTCAAAGTATATTTTTACGGCGGAAATTGGGCGATTCTTGATTAGCGAGGGTGTAAGAGGTTATGGGGAGAAGGCAGAAGAATGGGGTTGAGAGGGAAAGATAGATCAGTCATGATTAAATGGCAGAGTAGACATGATGGGCCTAAGTATGCTCCTGTAACTTATGTCCTGTCATGGTGAAAGGTGCCATAGAAATGCAAGGCTGCTAACACACCAAGTGAAGTTTTGGATGGGCGACACCATGATACAGCGTTTTAGAGCTTGCAGCTCCAGAAACTCGGATTCAGTCTAGGCTTGAGTTACTGCCTGTGTGGAGTTTGCATGTTCTCCCTGTGATTGCATGTTTTTCATTCAGGTCCACGGGTTTGCTCTCATATCCCAAAGACTTGCAGGCTGTTGGGTTAAATGTCCACTGTAAATTGCCCTTGGGGTATGAAGGTGATGGGTAGAATCTGGGGGATTGATGAGTGTTTTTTAAAAAGTAGGATTAATGTTGTTTTAAAGTTGGGCAAATGGGCAAGTAGGCAGATGACATTTAACTTCAAAAAGTGTGAATGTTACATTTTTGTAAGTTAAACCAGGGCAGGACTTGCTCCGTAAATGGTGGGGCCCTGGAGAGTGTTGTAGAACAGAGAGACTTGGAGATACAGGCACAAAATGCTGCAGGAACTCAGCTGGACAGGCGGCATCTCTGACGAGAATTAAACGGTGCCGTTTCGGGTCGAGACCCTTCTTCAGACACAGTTTACTGAAAGTGGCAAATCTTTTGAAACCATGGTGAAGGAGGGATTTGGCATGCTTGCCTTAAACGGTCCAGGCACTGGCATTACGGTATGTTACAACTGTACAAATCATAGGTAAAGCACATTTGGAGTATTGTGTACAGTTCTGGTCGTTCAGCTATAGGAAGGATGTCATTAAGTTGAAAAGGGTGCTAGAAATATTCATGAGGATGTTACTAGCATCCGGAAGGTGTTTGAGTTATGATAGGCTGAAACAATTTAATCCAGGAGGTTCGGATGCTATAGTGTGACGTTATAGAGTTTTCCGAAATTCATGAGGGAATAGATAAGGTGAGTAGCTGCAGTCTTTTCCCCAGGATAGGGGAGCCAAAACTAGAGAGCATTATATAGTGAGAGTGGGGTAGTGACTAGTGGGGCAGTGACTAGTGGGGTACCGCAAGGCTCAGTGCTGGGACCCCAGCTATTTACAATATATATTAATGATCTGGATGAGGGGATAGAAGGCAATATCTCCAAGTTTGCGGATGACACTAAGCTGGGGGGCAGTGTTAGCTGTGAGGAGGATGCTAGGAGACTGCAAGGTGACTTGGATAGGCTGGGTGAGTGGGCAAATGTTTGGCAGATGCAGTATAATGTGGATAAATGTGCGGTTATCCATTTTGGTGGCAAAAACAGGAAAGCAGACTATTATCTAAATGGTGGCCGACTAGGAAAAGGGGAGATGCAGCGAGACCTGGGTGTCATGGTACACCAGTCATTGAAAGTGGGCATGCAGGTGCAGCAGGCAGTGAAGAAAGCGAATGGTATGTTAGCTTTCATAGCAAAAGGATTTGAGTATAGGAGCAGGGAGGTTCTACTGCAGTTGTACAGGGTCTTGGTGAGACCACACCTGGACTATTGCGTACAGTTTTGGTCTCCAAATCTGAGGAAGGACATTATTGCCATAGAGGGAGTGCAGAGAAGGTTCACCAGACTGATTCCTGGGATGTCAGGACTGTCTTATGAAGAAAGACTGGATAGACCTGGTTTATACTCTCTAGAATTTAGGAGATTGAGAGGGGATCTTATAGAAACTTACAAAATTCTTAAGGGGTTGGACAGGCTAGATGCAGGAAGATTGCTCCCGATGTTGGGGAAGTCCAGGACAAGGGGTCACAGCTTAAGGATAAGGGGGAAATCCTTTAAAACCGAGATGAGAAGAACTTTTTTCACACAGAGAGTGGTGAATCTCTGGAACTCCCTGCCACAGAGGGTAGTCGAGGCCAGTTCATTGGCTATATTTAAGAGGGAGTTAGATGTGGCCCTTGTGGCTAAAGGGATCAGGGGGTATGGAGAGAAGGCAGGTACGGGATACTGAGTTGGATGATCAGCCATGATCATATTGAATAGCGGTGCAGGCTCGAAGGGCCGAATGGCCTACTCCTGCACCTAATTTCTATGTTTCTATGAGAGGTAAAATTTTAAAGCAAACTGAAGGGCGAACTTTTCACACAGAGGATGGGAGTATATGGAATATACTGCCAGAGGAACCTATAGAAGTGGGTACAATTGCAGAGTCTGCGCCGACCAGCGATCCCCACATATTAACAATATCTTACAAACACTAGGGACAATTTATATTCATACAAAACCAATTAACCTACAAACCTGTACGTCTTTGGAGTGTGGGAGGAAACCGAAGATCTCGGAAAAAACCCACGTGATCATGGGGGGAACATACAAACTCTGTACAGACAGCACCCATTGTCAGGATCGAACCCAGGTCTCTGGCGCTGAAAGTGCTGTAAGGCAACAACTCTACCACTGTGCCACCGTGTTTTAATTTAATGATAAGTGACAAAAGTAGCATTTAATTAACCAAAAGAATATCTAATACACTGTTTATTATGAAACGTATAAACTAAATTGACAAGAGGTTGAAATATTTAAGAAAGAACTGCAGATGCTGCAAAAAATCGAAGGTAGACAAAATTGCTGGAGAAACTCAGCGGGTGAGGCAGCATCTATGGAGCGAAGGAATAGGAGACGTTTCGGGCAAAGACCCTTCATATTTATTGTTTGTTCTATCTTTTTTAAGTAGTTACCATTCATGTTGTATTAAGTTTCGACTTGAAAGTTACACATCCTTTGAAGATTAAACCATGCTGTCACTGTTAGTACATTCAGTGACCAGTGATGGCAGTACTGTTGTTTGCCTCTTGATGTGGGAATTATAAATAATACCTTGCTTCTGGTATACCTGCCTAGAATCCTGTGGCCAAGACAGTGGTGGTGAACCAACATCCTACTCATTCTATGTGTTTCTCAAATTAATGAATCTCGGCAGTTCATTCTGCGTTTCTTTATCAGCTTGTACACACATGCGATCGACACAAAATGCTGGAGTAACTCAGCGGCACAGGCAGCATCTCTGGAGAGAAGGAATGGGTGGCGTTTTGGGTCAAGACCCTTCGTCAGACTAGTCAGGGGAAAGGGAAAAGAGAGATATAGACGATGATGTAGAGAGATAAAGAACAATGAATGAAAGATATGCAAAAAAGTAACGATAATAAGGGAAACTCCATTGTTAGTTGTATGTTTAAGAAAGAACTGCAGATGCTGGAAAATTGAAGGTAGACAAAAATGCTGGAGAAACTCAGCGAGTGAGGCAGCATCTATGGAGAGAAGGAATTGGCGACGTTTTCGGGTCGAGACCCTTATTCAGGCTGATGAAGCGTCTCAACCTGAAACTTCACCAATTCCTTCTTTCCATTGTTAGCTGTTTGTTGTGTGAAAATGAGAAGCTGGTGCGACTTGCATGGGGGAGAGATGGAGAGAGAGATGGAATGCCAGGGTTCCTTGAAGTTGGCGAAATCAATACTCATACCACTGGGCTGCAAGCTGCTCAAGTGAAATACTCATACCACTGGGCTGTAAGCTGCTCAAGCCTCACTCTGACCTCAGACAGAACGCTCAGTGTGGGAATGGGAAGGAGAATTAAAGTGTTTAGCAACTAGGAAATCAAGGATGTCCAGAGACACAAGAATCACAGAGTGCTGGAGTAACTCAGCGGGTCAGGCAGCATCCCTGGAAGACATGGATCAGAGAGATTTTGGGTCTGAACCCTTCTTTCAGAGTCTGTAGTGGATTCGGGGCCAGAGGGTTGTTTCTGTACCATATCTCACTGAATCTTCCTGCACCGTTTTAAAATGGTGTTGTCTAATGCTCCCAATTCTGTTTGTTCCAATAGCTTGGATTGAATTGAATTGAATTGAATTTCCTTTATTGTCATTCAGACCTTTCAGTCTGAACGAAATTTCGTGCCTGCAGTCATACATACAATAATACAATAATAGACAACAGAACAGACAGTAAACACAAATTAACATCCACCACAGTGAGTCCACCAAGCACCTCCTCACTGTGATGGAGGCAAAAATCTTAGGGCTGCAGTCTCTTCCCTCCTCTTCTCCCTCTGCGCTGAGGCGATACCCCACCGGGCGATGGCAAATCAGTCCCGCGGCTCACCGAGCTCCGCGAACGGGCCGGTTCAAACACCGCGGCCCGGGGTGGTCGAAGCTGCCGCCCTCCAGTCCAGCGGACGCAGCTGTTGACGACGTCGTCCACTGGCCCCCGGCCGAACCCCGGACTCAGGCCGCCGCCGCCAGAACGCCGTCTCAGCCACCGGAGCACCGTTCCAGCCCCGAGCCGGGTCGCCCTCACGTGAGCGTCTCAGCCCCGCGCCAGGCCGCCCCGACGGGAGCGCCGTTACCCTCGAGCTGGGCCGCCCCGACGGGAGCGCCGTCGGATGAGGCATTTTGGCCAGTATGGACTGTGTACGTGCTGTATGACTCCGATTGCGCTAGTTTGTCTGATTGCACAATTTTGTCTTTTCACAGATGCCCATTGTGGAAAAGATACGCACAATAGCCAAGGAGGTGTATGGGGCTGATGATATAGAGCTATCTCCTCGAGCTCAGTCCAAGGTGGATCTCTACACCAGCCAAGTGAGTAGGGTTCAGTGAGCAATGTGCCTGCAATTGTCTGCACTGATGCTGAATTACCAGGTGGTTTAAGGGCCTATTACGCGACCTTTACAGGCGACTGCTGGCACCCGTGATAGGTCGCCGAAATTTTCAACATGTTGAAAATTCAGCGGCGACCAGAAAGACGCTATGACTCTTTGGAGACCCCTCACGACCATAGGAGAACTCTCACGATCATACAGGCGACCCCTGGCGACATGTCGCGGGTGACCTCTCACGACCATAGGAGACCTCTCACGACCATACAGCCTGTATGGTTGTGAGAGTCTCCTATGGTCGTGAGAAGTCTCCAAAGAGTCGTAGCGTCTTTCTGGAAATTTTCAACATGTTGAAAATTTCGGCGTCCTATCACGGATGCCAGCAGTCGCCTGTAAAGGTCGCTTAAGTGGGACGGGCCCTTTACTTATTGATGAAGAGTGTAATCATCAATCCAAACTCTTGGCAAAGTGGTGTTCATGCAGGCTGTAAGTCCAGAATCACGGGACTGTCATGTGGAACCAAGAGTGTAAATGGTTATTTTGGAAGACGTGACCCCAAGGAGTGATGGGTCAAGTGGGAGGATTTTGCACATGCATAGCTGCTGGACTGCCCCAGATGAGATTAGATGACTGAATGTTGTATCACTAATCTTGTCACAGACGAATAAGCTACTTCATGCACTAGCAATGTGGGAAAAAGGGGAAAATACAATTCCTCACTGTGTTATGGACACACAAAGTTATGGACAGAGTAATGGGAGATAAGTTCGACCGTGTATTCAGAAATTACTGCAGGACATTTTATGAGGAGGAATTTCTTTGGTGAATCTGTGGAATTCATTGTCACAGGCGGCTGTGGAGGCCAAGTCGCTGGGTATATTTAAAGAGGAGATTGATAGATTCTTATGTAGGAAGGAACTGCAGATGCTGGTTCTCACCAAAGATAGACCCTAAATACTGGAGTAATTCAGTGGGTCAGGCAGCATCTCTCTGGGGAAAAGGAATAGGTGACGTCTTGGGATGGGCCCCTTCTTCAGACTGGTAGTCGGATAGATTCTTAATTAGTAAGGGCATCAGTACGGGGAGAAGGCACGAGAATGGGGTTGAGCGGAAAAAAAATGTGCACATTCTGTGCAGTTTATATCCATGCCTGTTGTCACTCTCTCAATGACCAACGCTTCTCCTTCTAACACAGGGCTTCGGAGAACTGCCAATCTGCATGGCAAAGACCCATCTGTCTCTGTCGCATCAGTCTGAGCGAAAGGGAGTTCCCACTGGCTTTACTCTGCCGATCCAGGATGTACGTGCTAGTATTGGGGCTGGCTTTATCTTCCCACTGGTTGGCACGGTAGGTGAATTACCAAGTGCAGCATTTACCACAAACAAAAAGAAGAATGTCCGAATCCATCATTCATTATCATCAGCGGAAACACATTTTATTTTGAGATAGCACCCATAAAAACCAGAGGAGAGATGATAGAAAATGTGTTCCATTTGGGATGTCCTGAGGTGGAAAATGGTGCAAAATTAAAGCGCATTATTATTATTTTATTTTCTACACCCAGCTAATTTCATATTCTTGCCGATTGTAAAATTGGTCCACGTTTTGGAAGAGCAACTGAATCCCGTACCTTTTTAGATTTTTGGAGTAACTGGAAAAAGATGGGATTATTTTCTCCCTCCTTCATCAGTACATCAGCTATAGAAAATTGCTGGAATTTGTTTAGTCAATAACATAGAAACATAGAAAATAGGTGCAGGAGTAGGCCATTCGGCCCTTTGAGCCTGCACCGCCATTTGATATGATCATGGCTGATCATCCAACTCAGTATCCCGTCCCTGCCTTCTCTCCATACCCCCTGGGCACTTGAAATAGAATACTAGGATTGGACAGGATTAATGTGGATTTATTAAGAGGAAATCACATTTGAGAAATATGTAAGTTTGAGGTACAGGTAGTAATGAGCAGAATTGATAAAGGCGAACCAAAGGGATATGATGTACTTGGACATTTACCAGGCCTTCGATAAGATGACACAGACACGAGGTTATTAAACAAAGTATGAACGCGTGGAATGGTTCTAGATATAATAGGGTGTAGCATTTGGAGTATTGTGAGCAGTTTTGGGCCCCATTTCTGAGGAAGGGTGTGCTGGAGTTGGAGGGTTATGAGAATGATTGCAGGAATGATTGGGTTAACATTTGACGGCCATTTGATAGCACTGGGCTTCTACTAGCTGGTTAGAAGACTAACCAGTAAAATGTCGGAATCAATGCTTCGGGGAGCCAATATATATGGTCATGGCAGAGATTGGTAGATTCTTCGATCTTAAGGGAATCGTGCGAGCCTGGATTAGTACATAAAGGTGATGTCGCTAAGTTGGCCAATGGTTTATTGAATGGCAGAGCCAGTGTTCATGGCCAATGAGCCTCGTGCTCTTGTATCTTGAAGGGACATTTAATGGCTCAAATTTGTGGCAGATTTAATTTTTAGCAAACTACACAAGGACGACCAAAGGCACAGAATTCTCACAAGTGGCAGAGAACAAGAGACCATGAGATTTTTTTTGTCCCACGTTTTGAAATACACTGCCTTCAAGCGAGGTGGCAGTGGAGTCAATTATTACATTCAAAGAGGAACTGATACTGCTTGGACAGGTGAAAAAGTGTTTGGCTGCAGGGAAAAGATAGGGGAGTGGGCCTAATCAGAATGTATTTAATTGACCTATTCACATGAGAAATGGACTGAAAGGCTTCCTTTGGTGTACAATTCCATGAATGGGACGCTTTTATCCTTTTAAACCAATGACATTAAGCAGAATGTAAACAAGGATTTATTCATCCATAAAGGGAGAGCTTGCTTCTTGTAATCTCCAATCATCCTGGACTGCTTGCAGAAAATAAAGCATCGTCACAGTTGTAATAGGGGAGTCGAGGCTGCTAATCGTTGCACTACAAGATCCCACAATGTGATAGAATCGTAGAGTCATAGAATGATACAGTGTAGAAACAGGCCCTTCAGCCCAACTTGTCCACACCAACCAACATGTCCCAGCTACATTAGTCCCACCTGCCTGCACTTATTCCATATCCCTCCAAACCTGTCCTATCCGTGTACCTGTCTAACTGTTTTTTATTTGTTGGGATAGTCCCAGCCTCAACTACCTGATCTGGCAGCTTGTTCCATACACCCACCAACCTTTGCATGAAAAGGTTACCCCTCGGACTCCTATTAAATCTTTTCCCCTTCACCTTGAACATATGTCCTCTGGCCCTCAATTCCCCTACTATGGGCAAGATCTTATTCATAATCTCCGCATATTTGGTATTTTTTGAGCAGTAAATGTTGGGCAGGATTTGAAGCAGAACTAGTTTGAGTTGGTACTGCGGTTCCTTTATATATTCTCAGTGTTGTTCTGGCATGTCGGCCTGGATTATGTGCTTGGATCTCCACAGTAGGACTTGAACATGGAACCTTTCTGACAGGGGACACGAGTTACCAACCAAATCTCTGGCTACTTATTTGCAGTAAAGTTCATTGGAAAGAGTTAAACGTTGATTTATTGCACATCACCCAGTCTCGCACTTTTGAGCTTTGAAAGGGGTGGAGTGGGGGAGCTAATGGGAATGCGGGGAGAAAAGGTGATAGTAAAATTAGTGGAGGAATGTAACTGTTCCACGAGGAATGACACTCAGTGGATCAAAATGGCCGCTTATATTATTGGGACATATAGAACAATTACCTTTATAACGTGCCTTCAGAAGTCTCATTTGTTGTTCTGTGTCTCAAAGCCAACTTATTTTTATTAAATGTATTCAAGATTTTCCGATGATTATGTTGGATGTATGTTTTACTGTATGTTTTACTCCTCCCAGAGGCAGTTCTTTTATGAGGCATGGTGAAGAAAAGGCTGTGTCATCAAGGGAACACTCTTTCTTAAAATACAGAGCACTAACTGCAGGGGACACAAAGTTCTAAAGTAACTCAGCAGGTCAGGCAGCATCTCTGGAGAATGTGCATAGGTGAGGTTTTGGGTCAAGGCCCTTCTCCAATCTAAAGAAGGGTCATGTCCAAGAACGTCACCTATCACGTTCTCCAGAGATGCTGCCTGACCTGCTGAGTTACTCCAGCACTTTGTGTCCTTTTTATGTAAACCAACATCTGCAGTTCCTTGTTTCTACTCGCTGCAAGGAGTT
This sequence comes from Amblyraja radiata, assembly GCF_010909765.2. Taxonomy (NCBI): domain Eukaryota; kingdom Metazoa; phylum Chordata; class Chondrichthyes; order Rajiformes; family Rajidae; genus Amblyraja; species Amblyraja radiata. Next base: position 67,239,324 of record NC_045963.1, read on the forward strand.
TGGGTTCCTAGAAAACGGCCCCTATTGTGTGCGAAGCCTAGTCATGTGCAAGAAATGCGTTGAGGAAAGGATTCGAGTTTTTTTGTTTCAGAGCAATTTTTTTCATTTCTTGTCCTGGATATTTTGAAAATTGCTTGTGAATCGCAGAAGAATGAATTTCCATTACCTGAACTGTCATAATGCAGGGGTTGCCTTTATACTAAGCAGAATAGCCGAGTGTGGGCAGCACAGTGGTGCAGTGGTAGAGTTGCTGCCTTCCAGCTCCAGAAACCCGGGTTCCATCCAGACTACAGGCGCTGTCTGTGCCGAGTTTGTACGTACTCCCTGTGACCGTGTGGGTTTTCTCCAGGTGCGATTTCCTCCCACATTCCAAACCCGTACATGTTTGTAGGTTGCTTTGGCTTCAGTAAAATTTGTAAATTGTCCCTAGTATGTAAAATAGTGCTAGTGTACGGGGATCGCTGGTCGGCGCGGACTCAGTGGGTTGAAGGTCCTGTTTCCACGCTGTATCTCTAAACTAAACAGAAATATGCTAGCTTTCTATTTGAGCCTGCTCCATCGTTCGACAGGATCACAGCTGGTTCAGTCTTAGTTTCAACACTTTCCTGCACTCTTCCCCTCACTCTTAACTCTCTTGTAGTTGAAATGTCAGTCTTCTCCTTGAACATGTTGAATGATTCCAGCTCTTCATGGTCGAGAATGGCCCTCCAATAAAATAAATTCCACCCCTGTCTGAAATGGAAGAGTCCTTACATTGGAATCATCCTTACTTTAGATGTTAGAGATACAGCATGGAATCAGGCCATTCGGCCTACCGAGCGTGCCAACGAGTGATCACCCCACACACTAGCACTCTCATGCACTCTAGGGACAGTTTTACCAAAGCCAATTAACCTACAAACCTATACATTTTTGCAGGGTGGCAGGAAACCGGAGCACCCGGAGAAAACCCACACAGTCACAGGGAGAACGTACAAACTCTGTACAGCCATAGTCAGGATCGAAACCGGGTCTCTGGCGCTGTAAGGCAGCAGCTCTACCGCTGCACCATTGGACCGCCCCAATTACTTGTTTAGGGCATCCCCAAGAAATGAAAAAAATTCTGTCAATATCCCGCTTTTTGATTTCCCCCCGCTCATGTTTCGATAAGATATTTGTCTCCACATAAATGAAGACAGGTCCAACATTCCCATCCTTTCTTCACACATCAGCCACTTCATTCATTGCAAGAAAGAAAATATCTGCACTGCCTCCAAAGCAGGCACATCCTTCCCCGAATATCAGGAGCAAAAAAACAAATGCAGTAGTCTCACCAGCACCCTGAAATGTTGCATTAAACCTTCCCTACTTTTACACTTGTGCAGAATTGTGTTAAGTAACAAGATAACTTATTTTGCTGAATTCATAAATGTTACTCGAGTCTTGTAGCTCTGTGCTTAATGGATTGGAGTGCAGTACAATGTGAAGGTTCATTTAATTCATCACCGCCCACCACCATCCCCATCTTCCACTTCTTAGCTTCTCTGCTGCAGGAGCTCGTATCCATGCCTTCATTTCCTCACGACTTGACTATTCTCACACCCTCCATGAAGCTTTACTGATTCAAAGCCCGGCTGCCCGTATCCAGCTCTCATTCACCCATTGTGCCCAGTAGCCACTGACTGACTTTAACTTCTGACAACATTGCTCTTTCAAAATTTTCATCCTTGTTTTCAAATCCCTGCTTGTTGGTTAGATTAGTTTATTATCACGTGTACCAAGGTACAGTGGAAAACTTTTATGTTGCGTAACCAGCGGAAAGTGATTACAATCAAGTGTCCACAGGATAGCGTTTAGTGCAAGATAAAGTTTAGTAAAATCGGATTAAAGATAGTCTGAGGGTCTTCAATGAGGTAGATTGTAGCTCAGGACTGCTCTATAGTTGTTGGTAGGATGGTTTAGTTGCCTGATAACTACTTGGAAGAAATTGTTCTCCCTTCCCACAGCTTTGCGATCTCCAATTCCTAAGCATCTCCAAGCTCTTAGAAGCTCCAGTTCTGCTGACTGAAATACTTTTAATTTGAAGTGCTGCTCCTTCAGCTGTCTGGGCTGCACCTGGAAATCCTGCTTTAAATCTGCGACCACTTTTTAAATAGCTTTTAAACCAATTATTTGTCCCGTTGTAGAGTATCTTTCCAAATATTCCGTGCAATAAACTCAACTCAACAGCAGTGTGCTGTCAGATTTTGACTGCTCACCTGAAGGCACATTACAGGAGAGTTGTTTACTACGTAGATACGAGCTGGTTTGTGACATTGGTATCAACCGTTATTTCAATTCATTTGGAAATGTTTTTTTGGATAGTGAATAGGGTTTTTGAGGCCGGAAGCAGTAGTTGCTGCCTTATAGCCCTGTCCCACGGTGCAAGTTCATTCCAAGAGCTCTCCCGAGTTTAAAAAAAATCAAACTTGTGGTAAGCACGGAGAATGAACGTAGCGGGTACGTCGGAGCTCGGGGACGTCTCTTAGCGGCTCGTAACGATAACGGCAGGTACTCGGGAAGACTCGCCAATGGCAGGTAAGCACGGGAAGACTCGTGAAGATTTTTCAACATGTAGAAAAATGTCCACGAGAGCCCCGAGTACCGACGAGTGGCCATTACTGTAATTCTCCGAGTGGCAAACTCAGGGCAAACTCGGGAGAGCTCTTGGAATGAACTCACACCGTGGGACAGGGCTATTACAGCACCAGAGTCCCGGGTTCGATCCCGACTACGGATGCTGTCTGTACAGAGTTTGTACGTTCTCCCCATGACCTGTGTGGGTTTTCCCCGGGTGCTCCAGTTTCCTCCCACACTCCAAAGACGGAGGTTAATTGGCTTTGATAAGATTGAAAATTGTGGCGTGTGTAGGATAGTGTTGGTGTGTGGGGTGATCGCTGGTCGGCACGGACCCGGTGAGCCGAAGAGCCTCTTTCCGCGCTGTATCTCTAAAGTGTAAAGAATGCTCTTGTCTAAAAAAGCTACCTGCCTAAACTAGTTAAATTAAGGATACTATTAGGACTGATTGCTTGGCTGCACTTGTTTCTGACTGTAACATTAATTTTTGTTTTTGTTATATAAAAGTGCCTTGCATTTTGTTGCAACATGCTGCAAATGTGGGGTGCAACGGGGAATCGGTGTTTAAGCCGGTCGTTTAAGTAAGCTTGTTGGTGCTGCCAAAGTGTTCCAGGGAATCAGCTTGATGTGGAATACTTGGAGAAGTTCCAGCATTAACGAGTCACAATAAAACCTGACACTTTCCCCATCATAAATGGTGAAAGGTTGACGGAATTAATGCCTCTTCGGATACCGATGCCTGCGATTTGTGATCTAAATCAAACAGGTTTTCCAGATAGCTGTGACGCAGAATTCTGGGTTAGTGCTCGTAAAAATTGACTAAGTGTTTGACGTCAGCGTGTTTGCAGCTGGCAGCGACAGAAGTATCTGAATTATTCATTGCCCTTTGCAAGAGCAGCCAACTTGCTTTCTGTGATGAGGAGAGCCGTAAGTTAAGCACTCGGCTTTCTTCGTGCGCGGAGAGTGTCTGCTCACCTGCCTCACAACAGCATCAGCTCACGCCGCAGATCTCTGGGAAAACCATGAAAAGAACGTGGTGGTGTTGTCGAAGGTGCTAGAAACACTCTGAAAACGTGTCTCTGGAAATGAGGTTCAGTCTCGTTAATTGTCATATGCATAAGTAGGGCAGGGTGCCAATACTAAGAAAGCCTTGCTTGTAGCAGCACCGTGGGCACTTAGACTCGCAACGCACATAAACATGAATTATACATAAATCATAATGATTAATTAATCATAAATACTGCACCACAGTAAAATGGGGGGGAAAAGATCGTATTAGTGCAAAACCCTGTCGGGAAATGTTGGACAGCTGGGCCATTCTTGCAGCCATGAGCATATTGAATGGCGGTGCAGGCTCGAAGGGCCGAATGGCCTACTCCTGCACCTATTTTCTATGTTTCTATTCCCTCTTTTTTTGGAGAATTCAATATGTGGGAATGCCAGCATATATTAGGAGCAGAATGAGGCAATTTTTAGGAGTAACAAGCACAGCTCCAGCGTGTCCTGCTGCACTAATTGAACCATCCCTTAGCTTCACAATGATGATAGTGATGAGATACTCCAGCTTTTTGTGTCTATCTACAGTTTAAACCAGCATCTGCAGTTCCTTCCTGCACATGATAATGATGAGATGGGTGCGTTGGACCATGAGGTTCATAACTCATGGCAGCAGAATTAGGCCATTCGGCCCATCAAGTCATTTCACCATCCAATCATGGCTGATCTATCTATCTATCTCCATCCTATGTCTATATCCACTCCCCTGGCATCAGTCTGAAGAAAGGTCTCGGCCTGAAATGTCACCCATTCCTTCTCTCCAGAGATGCTGTCTGTCCTGCTGAGTTACTCCAGCATTTTGTGTCAACCATGGCTGATCTATCTTTCCCTCTCAACCACATTCTGAGGGAGAATCTAAAAGACATTGTCAGAATTAATGTTGAGAATGATGGATCGATTTTCAAGGAAACCGAAATTGGGATCAGTGCAGCAATGGGATTTTTTTTCCTTTCCTCTTGCAAATCGAGGAACAACTTAAGGGCGTAACAGGAATTGTTGAGGCTAAGAGCTTGGATGCATTTAAAAAAGAATGTGTGATGAATGCATGAAGGAGAGGGAATAGAATGGGTGGAGTAGTCAATGTTGTATGCTGAGAAACTACGTGCACTGTTTCTTAACTGCTAGTCCAGCGGGACGTAGCAGCCCCTTCCATTGCCAAATGAATGCCTTTGCTTTCCAAAGCTGTCTTCCGTCTTATTTCTAGCAGTCATTGAAGGGAATCTCGTAGGAAAAGTGAAGTGCATTTACATAATGAATGTATCAGTTGGGATTTGCCTTCCCCATCTAATTAATTCACTGCTTTAATTTTGGGCAAGCAAATATCCATCTGAAGGAGAGCAAACATGTTTGCATCTGTTGTGTACCAAAACTACTGGGTGGGTCACCGTGTTCCACTATCAATGGATTTCCCCAGAGATTGCCTCTACAGGGAAAATTTCCAGTGTCTGTATAGAGTTCTAGATTTTTAATGCTCTGGTCGGTGGCATTGTAATCCGTCTACAGCCCTACTTGACACAACAGAAAAATCTGTTTCCATATTGCGTTTGTCCTTCAGAGCTAAAACTCCCGAACGTGTCTCTGTCCCGACCTGCACTGCTATTTAATTACCTTGCCCCTTACCTGCCAGCTGAGAGAATTTGATTGTCTAAAGCCAGGAGAACTCCACTGGCCCTCTCTCCGATCTGCTACTCCCTCTCCCTCCTTCCCTCCCCACCCACCATTCACTTCCCCAACTAAGCTCTTCTATACTCTGAAGTGATAGTGGGCCAGGACAGAGTTATTGGGTGGGGTTTAAGTCTGACTATCATCACAAATGCCCAAAACCTACATTGTATAGGTCATACTTTGTGCATTGCCCTGCCTTTACCACAACATTCAGAGGCAGTTACATAGAAACATAGAAAATAGGTGCAGGAGTAGGCCATTCGGCCCTTTGAGCCTGCACCGCCATTCAATATGATCATGGCTGATCATCCAACTCAGTATCCTGTACCTGCCTTCTCTCCATACCCCCTGATCCCTTTAGCCACAAGGGCCACATCTAACTCCCTCTTAAATATAGCCAGTGAACTGGCCTCAACTACCTTCTTTAGCAGAGAATTCCAGTTTATAGAGATACAGCATGGAAACAGACCCTTCAGCCCACCTAGTCCATGCCGACCATCGATTACCCATTCTCACTAGCTCTATGTTATCCCGCTTTCTCATCCACTCTCCAAACGTTGGGGGCAATTTAACAGAGTCTAATTAACGTAAAATCCTGCACGTCTTTGGGATTTGGGAAGAAACCCACGTGGTCACTGGGAAAACGTGCAAATTCCACACAGGCAGTACCTTATGTGAGGATTGAGCCTGGGTCTTGGGCGCTGTGAGGCAGTAGCACTACCAGCTGTGCCAATGTGCTGCCCCGTGCCACAATGTTATTAAGGAGGAGCAGCTTTAGGGCTATATATGACCAGCCGGCAGAGCTGGTGCCAGCTGTATAAATGAGGCTGCTGTGATAATGGGCATCACCATGCACAAGAACAAACCCCTTGTGGTTTTTGACTCTGATGACCAATTTGATTGCAATAACATGGGCATCGGAGCTCTTTCAACCAGTTTTACTGTCATGTTTAATTTAACGGACTGATGCTGATGTATTCCCCCATGATTAGTGGATGGAACTCTGACCTCATTGAGATTCTTAACATCTCAATGCTTAAAAGGATTCAATAGGCAGAAACTATTTTCTCTGAGTGAATCGAGGTTCGACCAGCCCCGATTCGGGAGTCTGATCGCCGGGCGTGGGGGAGCTGAGATCCCCCGATGCGGAGGGATCGACCGCCGGCTGCGAGATCCAAGTTCGCTCCGACAACAGAAGGTTCGAGTGCCCCGACTGCGGAGAATGAACATTTTTTTTGTCTTCCATCACAGTGAGGAATGTGGGGGAGTCGCTGTGGTGGATGTTCATGTTTAAAATGTATTTGGGTGTTTTGCTCTTTATTGGTATGTCTGTATGGCAATCTGAATTTCCCAGTACCTATTGGTACATATGACAATAAACAAACCTTGAAAATCATAATTAGGATAGACACAAAATGCTGGAGTAACTCAGTGGGACAGGCAGCATCTCTGGAGCGAAGGAATGGGAGATTGGGCCTTGCAAACGTGGAATTCAATGCTTGTTTCGTTTAGCAAGAATGTTGGCACGAATCTGTAGCATTCTCTTCCTTCTTATCGAGTGATAACGGTGGCGGAGCAGTGGAGTTGCTGCCTTACACTGCCAGAGACCCGGGTTCGATCCTGACTACAGGTGCTTATATGCATGTAGTTTGTACATTCTCCCCATGACCTGCGTGGGTTTACTCTGAGATCTTCGCTTTCCTCCAACTCTCCAGAGACATACAGGTTTGTAGGTTAATTGGCTTGGTACAAATGTAAAATTATCCCCAGTGTGTGTTGGGTAGTGTTAATGTTCGGGGACTGCTGGCCGGTGCGGACTCGGTGGCCTGAGCCGGTTTCCTCGCTGTATCTCCAAACTAAACTAAACTAAAATGAGGCTGGAGGTTCAATTAGTGTTTATAACACTAAGATCGGTAGGTTTTCTCAGGCAAGAGCTGTGGAGTGAGAGCTTGAAGTGTGGAATGGGCACAAGCAAGTGTGAAGGATTGAATGGCCAGCTAGTTTTGTTGAATATAGACTCAAAAAGCTGGAGTAACTCAGCAGGTCAGGTGGCATGTTCTGACATTGCATCCTCCGCCATGTGACTGAAGATGTTTGTCACATTGAACAGATTGGCAGCGACCATATAGTTGGGTTCTGCACCTTTTAATGCAAAGGTATTCGCATTCTGGGCTTGGGCAGCACTTTCAGGTTGAAGGAAGTTGTTTTAAGAAAGTTATTGTTGCTTATCACTTGGCACTCAGATCTCTGTGTGGATTGACCTTGGTCACCAAGGTGATCTACAAGGTCACCAATTAATTATTCTTTTTCTCCTTTTGATTAAAGCTGGATTCCTGTTATAGCAAATCTATCTGAACCAAAACATAGTAAACAACCTTGATTTGTCCCATCATAGATATATCTATGTGAACTAATATATAATGACATTAATTGTGTTTAGTCTTGATTATGTATGTATCATTGTGGCTATTGGTAAGCAAAGCTTGAGTGGTCCTTGACAATAAAACACTATTTTACTTAAATTAATTATTATTTAATTAAATTAATTAAAATCAACTTTATTACAGTGGAGCCTATCAAGTTTGTATTGTGGTTATGCTATCCCATTTAATTAATGTCCAGCCACATCCTGAACGCATTAACTTTTAGATTTCTTCCTCATTTATATTTATTCCAAATAATTGTCAGTCATTGAGTAAAGATTTTTTTCCTTCCTTTATCTTTTACTAACTGAGACAAATAACATATATGATGCACTTTTGTGTGTAGCCCCCTCAGCTCTGCAATTCGATATTTCTGGAGCTAAATGAAGGTGTCCCTTTCTTACGACTCCCCCCAAGCAGCCACTCTTGGTCTTTCCACGTCAGCTCCTTTGCCTACAACCAGCTCACAACACACACAGTGCCGAGAGATGAAATCTTGGAAGATAGACACAAAAAGCGGGAGTAACGCAGCATGTCAGGCAGCACCTCTGGAGAAACAGAAAAGGTGACGTTTTGGTTCGAGACCCTTCTTCAGACTGGAATTGCATTCCCAAACTTATCTGACTCCCCCACCTACCCTAACACTTATGAGGCTTTCCTAAAAAACATTTTGACAACTTTTTGTCATCAGTCATCTCATATGTGGCTCATTGTCAAATTCGCCTTAGGGCAATTTTGCGCAATTAAGGTGCGACTGAAAAGATTTTGGCATGCAGCAATAGTAATTTTGCCAGTAAAACCAATGGTTTTTCGTTTACATCGGGTAGGTATAACCTCTGGATCTGTGCTGTAATGCATCTGTATACCCTTGTCCATTATTTCTTAACCCTGAAAGCCTGTTGTTATTCCAGCCTCTCTATGCACTTCATCCTATTCAATAGATTGTGCTCCTCCATTCATGGCAAGGGGCCACTCCCAGTGTGTAATTAATCTGTTTTCCATTTACCCCCTCAATTTCAGAGCTGAATCCCATCCTGAAACCCAGATTACAGTCTCCAAGCTTCACTTGGTCACGGTGTCATATGTAGATTTAGAAAGCTTGAATGTTCCCAGTTGCTCCTCCAAATACGGTGCTTAAATAAAACAAACAACCTCACATATGCTGAGGTGATAATTAACTTGGCATTTCTACTAGTCCAGTCTGCAGAGGAACCTGTAAATCTATTCTTTGAACAAAGTAGTGGCTTCTTGCAGGTATTCTGTGCAATATGTATTCTTTAATGGTTTTAAAATGCATCTGATTATTACCCGACAACTTCACATGCCATCTTGTTAGGTCCCTTGCAGTCAGAAACAGGTGAGTTGATCATGGGGAACAAGGATATGGCGGGCCAATTGAATAACTACTTTGGTTCCGTCTTCACTAAGGAAGACATAAATAATCTGCCGGAAATAGCAGGGGACCGCGGGTCAAAGGAGTTGGAGGAATTGAGTGAAATCCAGGTTAGCCGGGAAGTGGTGTTGGGTAAATTGAATGGATTAAAGGCCGATAAATCCCCAGGGCCAGATAGGCTGCATCCCAGAGTACTTAAGGAAGTAGCTCCAGAAATAGTGGATGCATTAGTAATAATCTTTCAAAACTCTTTAGATTCTGGAGTAGTTCCTGAGGATTGGCGGGTAGCAAACGTAACCCCACTTTTTAAGAAGGGAAGGAGAGAGAAAACGGGGAATTACAGACCAGTTAGTCTAACATCGGTAGTGGGGAAACTGCTAGAGTCAGTTATTAAAGATGGGATAGCAGCACATTTGGAAAGTGGAGAAATCATTGGACAAAGTCAGCATGGATTTACAAAAGGTAAATCATGTCTGACGAATCTTATAGAATTTTTCGAGGATGTAACTAGTAGCGTGGATAGGGTACTTTAAAAAAAAAAAAAAGCAGCTTTCTATCAAGTGTAATGGCAAGCAGCTGTATCATTAACAAGTGTGGTTAGAAACATAGCCAGTTCTCTATCCACATCAATACTGAACCCCCAATGCCGTGTGCTTTAAGTTTGTATACTAATCTCTTATGTGGGACCTTGTCGAAAGCCTTCTGGAAGTCCAGATACACCACATCCACTGGTTCTCCCCTATCCACGCTACTAGTTACATCCTCGAAGAATTCTATAAGATTCGTCAGACATGATTTACCTTATGTAAATCCATGCTGACTTTGTCCAATGATTTCACCACTTTCCAAATGTGCTGCTATCCCATCTTTAATAACTGACTCTAGCAGTTTCCCGATGTTAGACTAACTGGTCTGTAATTCCCCGTTTTCTCTCTCCCTCCCTTCTTAAAAAGTGGGGTTACGTTTGCTACCCGCCAATCCTCAGGAACTACTCCAGAATCTAAAGAGTTTTGAAAGATTATTACTAATGCATCCACTATTTCTGGAGCTACTTCCTTAAGTACTCTGGGATGCAGCCTATCTGGCCCTGGGGATTTATCGGCCTTTAATCCATTCAATTTACACAACACCACTTCCCGGCTAACCTGGATTTCACTCAATTCCTCCAACTCCTTTGACCCGCGGTCCCCTGCTATTTCCGGCAGATTATTTATGTCTTCCTTAGTGAAGACGGAACCAAAGTAGTTATTCAATTGGTCCGCCATATCCTTGTTCCCCATGATCAACTCACCTGTTTCTGACTGCAAGGGACCTACATTTGTTTTAACTAATCTCTTTCTTTTCACATATCTATAAAAACTTTTGCAGTCAGTTTTTATGTTCCCTGCCAGTTTTCTTTCATAATCTATTTTTCCTTTCCTAATTAAGCCCTTTGTCCTCCTCTGCTGGTCTCTGAATTTCTCCCAGTCCTCCGGTATGCTGCTTTTTCTGGCTAATTTGTACGCATCATCCTTCGCTTTGATACTATCCCTGATTTCCCTTGTTATCCACGGATGCACTACCTGCCCTGATTTATTCTTTTGCCAAACTGGGATGAACAATTTTTGTAGTTCATCCATGCAGTCTTTAAATGTCTTCCATTGCATATCCACCGTCAACCCTTTTAGAATTAATTGCCACTCAATCTTGGCCAATTCACGTCTCATACCCTCAAAGTTACCTTTCTTTAAGTTCAGAACCATTGTTTCTGAATTAACAATGTCACTCTTTTGCTGCTGTGACTCCATACGGCCCCGTGAAACAGTGGTAGGAGTTGGCGTAGTTATGGATGATTGCAAATGGACGCTGTCCTTTACTGTCACTGGTCACCACTTTCACTGTCAAATTGCTTTTTGGTAAAACAGCCATCACTGACGAGCAACGATTGCGTTTAGTTTAGGGATACAGCGTGGAAACGGGCCCTGTGGCCGACCAGCAATCCCCGCACACTAACACTATCCTGGACACACTGGACACAATTTACAATTTTAGCAAGCCAATTAGCCCACAAATCTGTGCGTCTTTGGAGTGTGGAAGGAAACCAGAGGTCCCGGGGAAAACCCACACAGGTCACGGGGAGAACATGCAAACTCCATACAGATAGCACCAGTAATCAGCATTGAACCTGGGTCTCTGGTGCTGTAAGGCAACAACTCTACCACTGTGCCACCACCAAATGGTAACAATGGTTTTTGCCACTGGGTTCTGTGGTGGAATTTGAATATTATTTAGTCTGAACTATGTTGTAAACCAAAGTCGTCAAGACTATACAAGTTTACTTATGTAACAGTTTTCACTCTTGTAAACAAATTTTACGGGTGGCTTTACGGCGTTTGTGCGTTCTCCCCATGACCTGCGTAGGTTTTCTCCAAGATCTTCGGTTTTCTCCCACACTCCAAAGACGTAGAGGTTTGTAGGTTAATTGGCGGTGTAAATGTAAAAATTGCCCCTAGTGTGTGTAGGGTATTGTTAATGTGCGGGGATTGCTGGTCAGTGCGGACGCGGTGGGCTGAAGGGCCTGTTTCCGAGATGTGTATCTCTAAAACTAAAACCAAAGTTAAACTCAGGGGGTTGTTCCAGTTAAGATTTTGTATTTCCTGCTATTTAAGGGTCTGGTACTCCTTTTTTAATTGAAGCCTCAGGGTGTGACACTGCTGTAGGTTCTCTAGTCTGCCCACGGTATTTCATCAGAGACACCACTCTAAAGCCGGAGAGTTGGAAGCCTCTTCAGCCAAAAGAGCCTTGGGCTGAATGTTGATTAGCTGGTTCCATCCCACAGTTCAAACATCTAAGAATACAGTCAAGCTGCACTTAAAGGGGGAAACAAGAACAGTTGTGTAATCAGTATGATGTCTCTGTTTAGCTGGTAGCATTTGGGCTTGTGCCAATTTAATGAGGTTATAGAGGAAGGAGGGACTGGATTTTTTGCTCTTCGCTGAATAGTTCACACTTCAAGTTAACATTAGGATGCTGGCAGCTTGGGTTGTTTTGCCATGTTTTGCTGTAATGGATATTGGGATTATTTAAATTCGTAAATATACTCATTTAAAACTGATGGTCTGATGGGCCAGAGTACAGAATCAAACACGTATTGGACCATAGATCGGTTGTGGGGGCTTATTTTGCCGTAAAGCGTGCATTAAGAATATGGAACTCCAGACGATGCTTATTTGGAAGGTCGAAGGCATAGAGCAACGAGGATTGGGGGGGAGGGTGTTAAGTAGTGGTGCAAATATAATCATTGGTTAGGCCAAACTTTTTTTTCACTGCCTGTTTAATGGTGAGCACATGTTCACTTTGCATATAGATGTCCAGGTTCCTCAATACAACTGCATCAACAAGCATCCGTAGAGACAAACAAATCAATGCAAGCAAGCATCCAAAGAAAATAAACCGTCCATTTGAGGATGTTGGGCGGGGTGTATTATTCTCTCATTGGCAACTTGGTTCCAAGATGGGGTTATTCCCTCGTAGCCAGAGGATGTGGGTTGAGCTCATAATCCACGCCAACTCTTCCAGCATCAGACCCAAGGAGTACTGCATTCTGTGATGTTAGCTGGGTGGATATAATAGAGCATCGTTACAAGCAAAGCGTGGGAAGTGCCAACATAGTTAATGCACAGCAAGGTCCCACAGACAGAAGTACAGATAATGAAGGTATCTTTTGCTTCCTTCACCGCAATGATGGGCTTTTTTACATCGACCCGAGAGGCCAAATGGAACATTGATTGCTTTTTAGTTTAGTTCAGAGCCACAGCACGGAAACAGGCCCTTCGGTCAACCATGTCCACAATGACCAGCCATTCCCCGTACACTAGCACTATCCCACACACTGGGGACAAATTACAATGTTTACCGAAGCCAAATCAACCCACAAACGTGTACGTCCTTGGAAGTGCAGACGGAAACCGGAGCACCCGGAGAAAACCCACATGGTCACGGGGAGAAACTCCGTACAGACAGCACCCGTTGACAGGATTGAACCTGGGTCTCTGGCGCTGTAAGGCAGAAACTCTACTACTACGCCACCGTGCCGTCAAATAATTTTAAAATTGTATCAAAGTATGACATCTGCAAGTGTGATCGGTGTGATCCTATCTGGAAGGAGATGTGATCGAGAGATCTAGGTTTATTTTCTGGAAGGAAGGTAAAGAGTTGTTTGCAGGGTTGGAGATGAATTTAGTTGAAGTCTGAAATGTTTTGTGCCCCCAAGGGTTTTGTTATTGTCAAAGACTATAATTTTCTGGCCACAGGCCCTTTTTTTAACAAAACAAAAAAAAAAAACCTTCCACTTGGGCCAAACAACACATTGGCAAACCAAAATACTGATCCAGGACTCGAGTGGGAAGCAGGTGTGAGTGGGTCACATTATTTATTCACTGGAAAGTTTATAAGATTAGCACAGCCTTTGGAGGTTCCAGCTGAATGGAAGCCATTTGGTAATGGAAACAAGCCTTGATTTCATGCTTGCATGATCCTTTCAACAATGTCACACCAATACTATTTGAATGTTCTTGCATGGAGCATATGCACACTGTTGGTTGGGGAATCTAGATAAAGCTGGAAGGAGTCTTGGATCAGATTATTTTAGGGCATACCCAGAACATCGCGGGCGAGGAGACATCTATCTAAGATATTTACAGGGGGCTAAAAAAAAGTGCTGGAGGAACAGTGTGGGCGGCATAGTGACGCAGTGGTAGAGCTGCTGCCTTACAGAGCCAGAGACTCGGGTTTGATCCTGGCTGCGTTTGTACATAGTTTGTACGTTCTCCCTATGACCTGCGTGAGTTTTCTCCAGGTGTTCCAGTTTCCTCCCACACTCCAAAGACGTGCAGTTTGGAGCTTAATTGGCTTCAGTAAAATTATAAATTGTTCCTAGTGTGTGTAGGTTAGTGTTAATGTGCAGGGATCACTTGGTGGGCTGAAGAGCCTGTTCCCAAACTAAACTGAACTCAGCAGGTCAAGCTGCATCTGTGGAGGTGTAAGGATGGTCGACATTTCAATTCAAGACCCGAGCTGCACAAAACATTGTCTTATCCATTTACCTCCACAGATACTGCACATGCGACCAGCTGAGTTCCTCCAGCAGTTTGTCTTTTGATCCACATTGCAACATCTACAGTGTCTTGTCTTCATTTTACACGGGACCAAGTCAGGCCATGTAGCGGGTTGGGCATTTAAAAATAAACTATCCTTTAGGCATTTGTCCAGCACAATGTGGGGATCCTACATAACTCTTGGACACAGATCATTGCCACATATTATTGGACACAAAGGTTGCAGACGCAATCTTTTGGTTTGCTTAAGAGAAGCTAATGTTATTACAGGCAAATTTCCTCCCCCAACCCCCCCCCCCCTCCCCCAATCTATTCAATCCAAGTATTAAACTGAAGGAAATGAATACAATAATTTTGCATTCCATTCACTGGACCAGTGGACACTTGAGCTACCTGCAGGTTTATTTGCAAGATGGGTCCAATCTTTGGTTGCTTTCCTGTTGAAGAACAATTGTGACATTTAAAAGACATTTAGCCAGGCATATGAATAGTAAAGGTTTAGATGGATATGGGATAAACCTATGCAAATAGAATCAGTGGCATTTTAGCCGGCATGGGCGAGTTGGGCTGAAGGGGCCAGTTTCTGTACTGTATAATTCTATTAATCTCTATATGAAATTAGAAGTGAGAAAACTCCACAACTGAGCTTGTCGGCCTGGGTACTAAGGTTAGTGTCGTCTTCTGAGCAATTGTTATGTCCTTTCTCATGCATCTGTACACTGTGGATTGTTTGATTGTAATCATGTATTGTCTTCCCGCTGACCAGTTAGCACGCAACAAAAAGCTTTTCACGTGATACAAAACTAAACTAAAACCTTGATTCCATGTAGATTAAACTTAAATGCTGGTTGTGATAATGGGGAGAATATTTCTGAGCTATGAACAAAGGAAACAAAGACCAACATTTTCAATGAAAGAAGCAGCCTTTTCATCTTCAACATTCAGAATGAAGACTGACATGAGATTTAAAAAAAAAGAAAGGTTATTAAATTAAGATTGGGGATGATTAAGAGGCTACTACGGGTCAAGGAAAGGCTTGCTTCAAGATTGCATTGATTTTTAATCGAGTTAGTGGGAATGGCAGGTGGAAGGATTACTAGAGGTAGGGATTTAAAATGATTGGGGTGGGAAAGGCCAGAGGGAGAGGAGGAAAATTATCGTATGAACGGGAGATAGACACAAAAAGCTGGAGTAACTCAGCGGGACAGGCAGCATCTCTGGAGAGGAGGAATGGGTGACGTTTCGGGTCTGGAGGAGCAGGTTTTGGCATTTGAAGTGTTAACTTGAATGTGAATCAGCGAAACAACTCCTGAGCAGTCTTGGTATTTAAAAACAAAAACATGTGCCACTTTTGGAGTCTGCAGTACATGACAGTGAGTAATGTTTTCTCTGCAGCATGAGAAAAGCTTGCACGGTGAGGTATTGTACCGTGCTCCCAGTGTCTGCAACGAGTGGCTCGTGTACGTGCTCAATAGTATGTATGTCACGTATTTCACAAGGACAGAAGCAATTAGATTTACAATTTAAGTGGCGAGCAACCAAAAACTCGCCATAAAGACAGTAAAGCTTGCTAAAACAATCTGTCAGATGTCCTAATTGTGTTATTTTTATGATTGGTATCCTGTATTCCCCATTAAATAAGAACATAATGACCTGCAGATGGTATTGTTTAGGCCTGAATTACCAGCAGTCATGAAGGCAGCTGCATTGGTCAGGTGAATGTGCAATGAAACAATTCAATTTTGGGAAGATAAAGTTTAATATTAGTGCCGGTTTTATGGCATAGACCTTTCTCCTTTAAAATGCTACTTTTCTTGGCCATCACTGATCTGACATTAACCTGCAATTCATTCATTTGCAGCTCCTCAGGTTCATGGTCTTGGGCAGTTCTCAGTTCACGGAACAGAGATGCAATGCTGAGTCTCCATGAGGCGCTGGTCAGGCCGCATTTGGAGTGCTGTGAGCAAATCTGGGCCCCATATCTGAGGAAGGATTTGCTGGCTCTGAGGAAGGTCCAGAGGAGGTTTACAGGAATGATTCCAGGAATTAGTAGGTTTGCATATAATGATCGTTTGATAGCACTGGGCCTCTACTTGCTGGAGTTTAGGTTGAGGGGGGACCTCATTAAAACTTACAGAATAATTAAAGGCATAAACAGAGTGGATTTGGAAAGGATATTTCCATTGGTGGGAGAGTCTAGGACCAGAGGTCATAGTCTCAGGATTAAAGGGCGCTCTTTTAGAAAGGAGGTGAGGAGGAACTTCTTTAGTCGGAGGGTAGTTAATCTGTGGAACTCATTGCCACAGAGGACTGGAGGACAAGTCAGTGGATATTTTTTAAGGCAGAGATAGATAAATTCTTAATTAGAATGGGTGTCAAGGGTTAGGAGAAGGCAGGAAAATGGGATTAGGAGGCAGAGATCAGCCATGATTGAATGGCGGAGTAGACTGGATGGGCCGAATGGCCTGATTCCACTCCTATAATTTGTGAACTTTTGTTACCAGAGTCCAAGTTCAGGGTATGGAGACCCAGTGTACAGGGTCAAGCACCAAATGAATGTCAGACTGCGGTTGCTGTAAATTTGAAACAGAAACATAAAATGGTGGAAACACTCAACAGGTCAGGCAGCATCTGTGGAAAGAGGACATTTTTGATCCAAGTCTTTTTGACATAGAAAACAAATTAGTCCAGGTAGTGAAGATAATGGGAGAGAACGATTGGCGGAACAAGGGGAATTTGATTCCATGCATCCTCCCTGCAGACATTAATTTTCTCTCAAGAAAACAGTGTCAGTTTTACTCAAGGAGGCCATTTAAACTGACAAGCAATCACTTCCATTGATGTAGAAACAAGGAACTGCAAATGCTGGTTTACGAAGTGTACAGAAAGTGTAGGAATTACTCGGGTCAAGCAACATCTCTGGAGAACATGGATAGGTGGTGCTGAGAAAGGGTCCCAACCTGAAATGTCACCTATCCATGTTCTCCAGAGATGCTGCCCGACCTACTGGGATACTCCAGCATTTTGTGTCACTGCTCTTGATGCTTGTTCAACTACACCCTATTTAACAATGAAACCTACAGCCTTGATTTTTAGCTTGTTGCACAAAAATCAACTATTAAAAATACCTGTATTTCTGAAAATCCTACACGGGGGAAACATTGTTATTATGAATCGGAAACTCTCGGCCCCTATAAGTTATAAGACTCTAAACAACCCTTCAGTAATTTTCCTTGCCCTCCATTTCAGAATAATAGTGTTTTAAGCCAATAACTCGACACTAGCAGTGGCAATAAATATATATATAAATAAAGCGCAGCTTTCCAGCCCCTTATCTCATTGGCCGCGCTCGGCTGCAAATCGGTGTCAATCTGGTGGACCATCTTCCGCTAGTCGTGGGGGTGGGGGATTGGGGGGGGGGCTCACAAGTGGAACAGCTTAGGGCCTCTCTTCATCTAAATCCGGCCCTGCCTATAACCCCCGTTTCACCATTGACGATATGTATTTTTATAGCACGATTTTCTAAAATGAGAGTTTTCTTCAGAACTCAACTGTCGCGGCAAGGCAGAACTAAGGACATGTCCTATTATCATATACACATTACCAGAAAGGAAGTGTTGGTGGCTGCAAAGTGCTTTAAGGCGAATAAATCTCCAGGGCCTGACCAAGTGCATCCTTGCACCTTGTGGGAAGCAAGAGAGAAAATTGCGGTAGTCCTTGCAGATATATTTGTATCATATTTTGCCAGAGGGGAAGTTCCTTGAACTGGAGGGTGGCTAATGTTTAACCATTGTTAAAGAAGGGCAGCAAGAACAAGACAGGGAACCACAAGCTGATGAGCCTGACATCAATGGCGGGAAAGTTGTCAGAAGGGATTCTTCAGGTCCGGAATTACCGACATTTGGACTGTGGTTGTTATGGGAGATTTCGACATGCAGGTAGACTGGGAAAACCAGGTTGGTACTGGAGCCCAAGAAAGGGACTTTGTAGAATGCCTCCGTGATGGATTCTTAGAGCAGCTTGTATTGAAGCCTACCAGAGAGAAGGCAATTCTGGATTTAGTGTTATGTAATGAACTGGATTTGATAAAGGAACTTGAGGTTAATGAGCTATTAGGAGGTAGTGACCATAATATGGTCAGGTTTAATCTACAATTGGAGAGTGAGAAGGGTAGATCGGAGGTGTCAGTGTTACAGTTGAATAAAGGGGACTATGGGGCCATGAGGGAGGAGCCGGCCAAAGTTGACTGGAAAGATACTCTAGCGGAGATGACAGTGGAACAACAATGGCAGGCATTTCTAGGAAGAATACAGAAAGTGCAGGATAAGTTCATTCCTAGGAGGAAGAAAGATTCCAAGGGGAGTAAGGGGCGACAGTGGCTGACAAGGGAAGTCAGGGACAGCATAAAAATAAAAGAGAAGAAGTACAACGTAGCAAAGATGAGCGGGAAGCAAGAAGTTTGGGTAATGTTTAAAGAGCAACAGAAGATAACTAAAAAGACAATACGGGGAGAAAAGATGAGGTACCAAGGTAAGCTAGCCAAGAATATAAAGGAGGATAGTAAAAGCTTCTTTAGGTATGCGAAGAGGAAAACATTAGTTAAGACCAAAGTTGGACATTTGAAGACCGAAAAAAGTGAATTTATTATGGGGAACAAGAAAATGGCAGATGAGTTGAACAGGTACTTTGGATCCGTCTTCACTAAGGAGGACACAAACAATCTTCCTGATATAGTAGTGGCCAGAGGATCTGGGGTGACGGAGGAACGGTAGGAAATCCACATCAGGCAGGAAATGGTGTTCAAAAGGGAACTGCAGATGCTGGAATATCGAAGGTACACACAATTGCTGGGGAAACTCAGCGGGTGCAGCAGCATCTATGGAGCGAAGGAAATAGGCGACGTTTCGGGCCGAAACCCTTCTTCAGACTGATGGGGGGTGGGGAAAGAAAGAAGGAAAAGGGGAGGAGGAGGAGGAGCCCGAGGGCGGGCGGATGGGAGGGTGGGAGGAGACAGCTAGAGGGTTAAGGAAGGGGAGGAGACAGCACGGGCTAGCCAAATTGGGAGAATTCAATGTTAATGTAGTCGTTCCAGGTGCGACAAAGGTTCACCTGTATCTCCTCCAACCTCATCTACTGCATCCGCTGCTCTAGATGTCAGCTGATTTACATCGGTGAGACCAAGCGTAGGTTGGGCGATCGTTTCGCCGAACACCTCCGCTCAGTCCGCAATAACCTACCTGACCTCCCGGTGGCTCAGCACTTCAACTCCCCCACCCATTCCCAATCCGACCTCTCTGTCCTGGGTCTCCTCCATTGCCAGAGTGAGCAACAGCGGAAATTGGAGGAACAGCACCTCATATTCCGTCTGGGGTCCTTGCGTCCTTATGGCAATAACATTGAATTCTCCCAATTTGGCTAGCCCGTGCTGTCTCCTCCCCTTCCTTAACCCTCTAGCTGTCTCCTCCCACCCTCCCATCCGCCCGCCCTCGGGCTCCTCCTCCTCCTCCCCTTTTCCTTCTTTCTTTCCCCACCCCCCATCAGTCTGAAGAAGGGTTTCGGCCCGAAACGTTGCCTATTTCCTTCGCTCCATAGATGCTGCTGCACCCGCTGAGTTTCCCCAGCAATTGTGTGTACCCAGGCAGGAAATGGTGTTGGGTAGACTGATGAGACTGCATCCCAGGATACTTAAGGAAGTGGCTCAAGAAATTGTGGATGCATTGGTGATAATTTTCCAATGTTCCATAGACTCAGGATCAGTTCCTGTGGATTGGAGGGTAGCTAATATTATCCCATTTTTGAAGAAAGGCGGGAGAGAAAAAACAGGGAATTATTTCACCAGTTAGCCTGACATCAGTGGTGGGGAAGATGCTGGAGTCAATTATAAAAGATGAAATAGCCGCACAATTGGATAGCAGTAACAGGATCGGTCCGAGTCAACATGGATTTATGAAGGGGAAATCATGCTTGACTAATCTTCTGGAATTTTTTGAGGATGTAACTTGGAAAGGGAGAGCCAGTGGATGTAGTGTACCTGGACTTTCAGAAAGCATTTGATAAGGTCCCACATAGGAGATTAGCGGGCAAAATTAAGGCACGTGGTATTAGGGGTAGAATGCTGACATGGATAGAAAATTGGTTGGCAGACAGGAAACAAAGAGTAGGGATTAACGGGTCCCTTTCAGAAAGGCAGGCAGTGACTAGTGGGGTACCGCAAGGCTCGGTGCTGGGACCGCAGCTTTTTACAATAAACATCAATGATTTGGATGAAGGGATTCAAAGTAACATTAACAAATTTGCAGATGATACAAAGCTGGGTGGCAGTGTGAACTGTGAGGAGGATGCTTGAGAATGCAGGGTGACTTGGACAGGTTCGGGGAGTGGGCAGATGCATGGCAGATGAAGTTTAATGTGGATAAATGTGAGGTTATCCACTTTGGTATCAAAAACAAGAAGGCAGATTACTATCTAAATAGCGTCAAGTTGGGAAAAGGGGAAGTACAATGGGATCTGGGGGTCCTTGTTCATCAGTCTATGAAAGTAAGCATGCAGGTACAGCAGGCAGTGAAGAAGGTGAATGGCATGTTGGCCTTGATAACAAGAGGAGTCGAGTATTGGAGCAGAGGTCCTTCCGCAGTTGTACAGGGCCCTAATGAGACCACACCTGGAGTATTGTATGCAGTTTTGGTCCCCTAATTTGAGGATGGCCATTCTTGCTATTGAGGGAGTTACAAGGTTAATTACCGGGATGGCGGGACTGTCATATGCTGAGAGAATGGAGCGGCTGGGCTTGTACACTATGGAGTTTAGAAGGATGAGAGGGATCTTATTAAAACATATAAGATTGTTAAGGGTTTGGACATGCTAGAGGCAGGAAATATGTTCCCGATGTTGGGAGAGTCCAGAACCAGGGGCCACAGTTTAAGAATAAGGGTTAAGCCATTTAGAACGGAGACGAGGAAACACTTTTTCTCACAGAGAATGGTGAGTCTGTGGAATTCTCTGCCTCAGAGGACGGTGGAGGCCGGTTCTCTGGATACTTTCAAGAGAGAGCTAGATAGGGCTCTTAAAGATATGGGATATGGGGAGAAGGCAGGAATGGGGTACTAATTGGGGATGATCAGCCATGATCACATTGATCACACAGACCTCCTATAATAAAAACGGTGCTGGCTCGAATGGCCTACAGCTGCACCTATTGTCTATTGATTATGGATAGTCAGCGTGGCTTTGTACATATGAAGTCGTATCTCACTAGTTATATTTTTTTGAAGGGAAATTGATGAGGGCAGGGCAGTGGGCATTGTCTATACGAACTTTACTCAGAGAGTGGTAGCGGTGTGGAATGAGCTTCCAGTGGAAGTGGTGGCGGCAGGTTCGTTGGTATCATTTAAAAATAAATTGGATAGGCATATGGATGAGAAGGGAATGGAGGGTTATGGTATGAGTGCAGGCAGGTGGGACTAAGGGAAAAAAGTTGTTCGGCACGGACTTGTAGGGCCGAGATGGCCTGTTTCCGTGCTGTAATTGTTATATGGTTATATGGAACTTCAGCAAGGTCTTTGATATGGTTCCACATAGTAGGCTGGTCAGGAAAGTTCTATCACATGGAAGCCAAGGTGAACTAACCAATTGGATATAAAATTGGCTTGGAGGAAGGAGTCAAAGGGGGAGTTGCAGAGGGTTTGTTTTTATTATAGGAGGTCTGTGACACAGGGGTCGGTGCTGGGTCCGCTGCTTTTGTTATCTGCATGAATTATTTTGGATGACAATGTAGTTTTTTTTTTGTTTTTGTTTTTTTTTTGTTTTGTTTATTTTATTAGAAGTTAATACAGTACAAAACAGTACAGTGGAACCTAATTTTAGGTGCCAACTATGTCATACCGTGATCCATTCTATGTACAACCTCTAGTTTTATGTTTTGAGGAGGAAGTAAGCAAGACAAGAAAATGTAAACAATAGAAAGGGGAAAGAGTGGAAAAATAGATGGTAGAGAGTAGAAAAACGTGAAGTGTGTATATACAAAAAAGAAAAAGTGGAAAGTAGAAATAGGAGAGAAGGCCCCTTAAAAGAGAAATTTTCAAATCTTTATTCGGAGATGTAGATCTATCCGCGTGAACTGAAATCAGCAATCCTTATGGTACCGCAGTATCACATGATTCCAAAAAGTCGATGAAAGGAGAATTGATCATATTTATCTATTAGTCGGAGTCTCATTTCTTCAAGGCGTGCTATGTCCATCATATTCCTAATCCACATTTTAACAGTTGGTATGGTTGTATTTTTCCAAAATTTAAGTATCAATTGCTTTCCAATTATTGACCCATAATTTAAAAAAACGTTTTGGTCTTTATTTAAATTGATATCTTCTACTATTATTCCAAATATAATCCATTCCGTTTTAGGTTCTATTGTGGACTTGAAAAGCTTTGTAAATATATCAAATATATCGCTCCAAAATGTATTCAACTTTGTACATCCTACAAATGAATGTGTTATATTAGCATTTTGAAACAAACATTTATCGCATCTGGGAGAGACGTTTGGATAAAATTTATTCAACCTCGTTTTTGAATAATATAGTCTATGTAATAATTTGAATTGAATTAAATTATGTCTTGCATTAATAGAACAATTATGTGTGTTCATCAGATACTTTTCCCATCTATCCTTCGAGATCTTTATCATTAATGACAATGTAGTTAATTAACATTGGATGGATTTCAATTCTGACGAGTATGTGGTGCGCACTTTAATATGTCAAATCAGGGCAGGACTTGAACGGTATATGGTAGAGACCCCGGAGCCCGAACAGAGATCAGGGAGTACAGGTGCATGGTTCCTTAAAAGTGGAGAATCACATGGACAAAATATGTAGGGAAGAACTGCAGATGCATGTTTAATTCGAAAATACACACAAAAAGCTGGAGTAACTCACCGGGAAAGGCAGCATCTCTGGAGAGAAGGAATGGTTGATGTTTCAGGTTGAGACCAGGGTCCATTCCCAGAGATGCTGCCTGTCCCACTGAGTTACTCCAGCTTTTTGTATCTATCTTCGATTCACATGGACAATACGGTGAAGAAAGCGTTTGGCATGCTTGCCTTCATTGGGAAGGATATTGTGTACAAACATTAGCACATCATTAGTACAACGAGCTGTACACGTTGTTGGTAAGACCGTACTTTAAGTAATGTTACAGTGTCCAACTCTTCTGCAGCTGTATAGGGCTCTGGTAAGATCGCATCTGGAATATTGTGTACAGTTTTGGTCTCCTAATTTGAGGAAGGACATCCTCGTGATTGAGTCAGTTCACGAGATTGATCCCTGGGATGTCAGGACTGTCATATGAGGAAAGATTGAAAAGGCTAGGCTTGTTTAGAAGGATGAGAGGCAATCTTATAGAAACATATAAAATGATAAAAGGACTGGACAGGCTAGATGCAGGAAAATTGTTCCCAATGTTGGGCGAGACCAGAACC
This sequence comes from Amblyraja radiata, assembly GCF_010909765.2. Taxonomy (NCBI): domain Eukaryota; kingdom Metazoa; phylum Chordata; class Chondrichthyes; order Rajiformes; family Rajidae; genus Amblyraja; species Amblyraja radiata. The sequence continues at coordinate 67,263,029 of NC_045963.1, forward strand.
AGGGGCCACAGTCTTAGAATAAAAGGGAGGCCATTTAAGACTGGGGTGAGAATAAAAGAGTTGTGAATTTATGGAATTCCCTGCCAGTGGAGGCCAAATCACTGGATGGATTTAAGAGAGAGTTAGATAGAGCTCTAGGGGATATGGGGAGAAGGCAGGCACGGATTATTGATTGGGGACGATCAGCCATGATCACAATGAATGGCGGTGCTGGCTCAAAGGGCCGAATGGCCTCCTCCTGCACTCTGTAACTATAACTCCATATCTAACACTATTACATCACTCTTTGTGGGACTTGCTCTGTTAACATGGCTGGTCAGCTTCCTGATTTAAAACACCAAATGCTCTTTAGAGAGTACTTAATTAGCTGTGAAGTGCATTGGGACATCTGCAGTTGTGGATGTATGTTTATTAGTGTAAGCTCCTTCTTCCACTTTTGAATCTCTTTCTGAGCTCCAGGGTATTTGGGGACCATCTTATGGATATCTGTCAAGTCTGGTATTCTGACTGGGCTTTTTTTTAACATTTGGATAGACTGGGGATTTGGTGGGCTCTTGTGTCAATGCTGCATGTGAAGGTTCACCAGTATTTTCCCAAGTGGTCACGTTTATTATTTAAGGAGAAACAGGTGTTGAGTAGTTGATTGTTTGATGGTTTGTATTTGTGTGTCGAACACAACACAGAGATGCCAAATCAGATCGCCGTCATTTTTTGAATGGCTTGTGTGAGTTGGTGTTAACGGTGAATTGAAACCCGAGTATTTGTTATCGGTATAGTGTTATCGGTCGCAAAGCAACTCCATTTCAAAAGATAGACACAGAATGCTGGAGTAACTCGGCGAGTCAGGCAGTATCCATGAAGAAAAGGAATAGGTGAAATTTGGGGTCGAGACCCTTCTTCAGACTGAAAGACTACAGGTGCTGTCTGTACGGAGTTTGCTCGTTTTCCCTGTTCAGACCGACCTGAAAGTCAGCAACTCTACCGCTGCGCCACTGTGCCACCCCCAAGTTAGTTTTAGGTTGCGGAGAGGGTGGTGGGGGGGGGAGTTGTAATGATGAATTGGACAGAGGGAATACTTATGGTCAGGTAAGGCCATTGCTGCAGTGGGGATAAGGAGTGGTCAATGGCTTCATGGATGTTAGAAAATTGTAATACAAAGGGGTGTAAGTGCAGGGTTGTGAGGTTTGTCCAGCCAGTCAGAATATGCTGATGGAATGAGAAAAACCAGGCCAGTATCATAAATGGGTATCCCAAAGCAGAAACGGCCATTCAGATCAATGATACAGAGAAATGTACCAGAAATGTTACCAGAAATTGTAGTATTCAACATGGAAGAGGTTGCAACGTGCCAGACTAAACCAGAAGCAAGGACTCTGCAGAAGGACTTGGACAGGTTAAGAGAGTGGGCAGAGAAGTGGCAGATGAAATTCAGTATAGCAAAGTGCGGAGTAATGCATTTTGGTAATAAGAATAAAGGCGTAGATTATTTTCGAAATGGAGAGAGAATCCAGAAATTGGAGATGCAAAGGGACTTGAGAGAGCTGGTGCAGGATTCCCAAAAAGTTAATTTGCAAGTCAGATCGATTATAAGGAAGGCAAATTCAATGCTAGCATTTATATCAAGAGGACTGCAATACAAAAACAGAGACGTAATGCTGAGGCTCTATAAGGCGCTGGTCAGGCTGCATTTGCAGTCTGTGAGCAAATTTGGGCCCAATATCTGAGGAAGGATGTGCTGGCCCAGAGGAGGTTTACAAGAATTATTCCTGGAATAAGTGAGTTAGCATATGATGAGCGTTTGACAGCACTGGGCCTCTACACGCTGACGTTTAGAAGGTTGAAGGGGACCTCATTGAAACTTACAGAATAGTGAAAGGCATAGATAGAGTGGATGTGGAAAGGATGTTTCCACTGGTGGGAGAGTCTAGGTCCAGAGGTCGTAGTCTCAGAATTCAAGGGTGCTCTTTTAGAAATGAGGGTTGGGGGAGGGGGGGAGTAACTACTTTAGTTAAAGGGTAGTTAATCTGTGGGCTGTGAAGCCCAGGTCAGTGGATATTTTTAAGGCAGAGATAGCCAAATCTTCAGGTTGTGATTCTTCCTCCGACTAAGAATCAGAGGAAAGGAAACAAGAGATATAGATGGTGATGTAGAACAAATGAATGAAAGATAATATTCACCCGAAAATTTCTCTTTCCGCAGTTGCTGCCTGACCTGGTGAGTGTTTCCAGCACTTTTTGTTTGATTTCATGTTTTCAGCAGCTGCTTTAAAAAAAAAACTTTCCAAATACTCCTGGCTGTCAGCTTGCAGGCAGGAAGAAAGATACTTGCATTGGAGGGTGTTGAGAGAAGGGATTGATTGCCGGGATAAGGGGATCATTGTATGAGGAAAGGTTGGTCCTATAATTGAGAGTTTAAGAGAATGCGAGGTGACCTTACTGAAATATTCAAGATTCAGATTTGGCTTGGCTGGGTGTATGCTGAGCAGATGTTTCACTTCAAGAGGGAAATCTACATCTAGGGAGCCACAATTTCAGAGCATTTAAAATGAGGAGAATTTATCTTACTGAATGTTGTGAATGGTTGGGATTCTCTCCCTATCAGTAAAAGCCACAGGATTGAATCTATTTACAGCTGGGACAGATCTTTTGACTGTCGGAGAAGCAAAGATAATGAAGAATGGCAAGAAAGTGAAGTGCAAGCCAAGGACAGATCAGCCATTATCTTATTGAGTGACAGAGTAGGCTTGAGGGGCCAAATGGACTCCGGTATGTGAGTATCTTTGAAGGTAATTTGCTGCTGGACTTGGGCCAAGGGTTTGGAAAGCACAGGATGGCATGTTTATATATAGATGCAAGATCAGTCAGCCTTTCTGCAAACAATTTTCTCCTCACAGGCCATTTTCTAGATGCCATGGATATTACATTTTGTGTTTAAGGGTGATGCCATAAGAGGTGCGATATCCTTCTCCGAGCACCACTTGGTTATGTAAATAAAGTTGGTTAAAATTAAGACATATTGATTAGGTAAATAGGGAAAAAAATAATTTCATTGTCAATAGGTTGATAATCAGAGAACACCCTTTTCAGATAGTCAGCAAAAGAACCAGATGAAGGAACTGAAGCACTTTAACATAAAAGTCTGATTTTGAATGACCTGCCTGTAAGCAAGGTGGAAGTTGACTTCCGGAAAGGAATTAGATATATAATTTGAGTGAAGAAGCTGTGTAGCTGTACAAAACATAAAGTGCCAGAGGACCTCGGTGGGTCAGGCAGCATCTCCGGAAGGAATGGACAGATGATATTTCAGGTCAAGACCCTTCTTCAGTCACTCCACTGTGCAGTTGTGGACTGAGCGAAGGGGTATGATTCACTTTCTAGATCGACACAAAATGCTGGAGCAACTCAGCGGGTCAGGCAGCATCTCTGGAGAAAAGGAATAGCTGACGTTTCGGGTCGAGACCCTCCATCAGACCTTTCTAGATGTTTACACAAGCCTGATAGATTAAACGCCACCCTTTTTTAAAAACTTTGCCTCGATCTAGCGTGTGGGCTGATGACGCTGCACTGATGTTTGGTGAGAATGTGAACATCCCATATCCTCCTCTCAGGTTGCAAGGATTTTGACGGGAGGGATCTTGTGGAACGGTCTTTGGGAACTCACTAGATTTATCCTGTGAGCTTTGCAAAGTAATTTTACCCACAAAAAAAAGCCTGCAGTTGCTGTGGAGAGAGGAGCTTGTGTAGATTTCCGTGTGATCAGCTGGTTTTTGCAGGGCTGCAATGCCTTGCTAAATGCACACAGTATATTCTTCCACAGCAATCTTCGGTCTCGTTAGTGATGAGCATGCAAGCTGATCAAATGACCCAAAGATTTTGGTTCAGTAAGCAAATGGGACATAAGCAATATCCTTAGAATGATGAATTGTAAAATAACGTTGAATGTAATATCAAATGACACCATTATCAGCACACATGATGCGAACGACTCCCTGTATGCCTGCGTTTGTGTTACATATTCCATCATTTTCCCACTCAGTTTCCTACAACGCTCACATTTGAGACATCTAAACTGAGCTGAAAGGCTTGGTGGCCTTCTCTGCTGCATCTTAAGTGCCTCCTAAGTCACTGAAGACTGATTCCCTCTTTCTGCCTCTCAAAAGGAATAACATAGACAGGCATTGAATTTGATTTGGGTTTTGCTGTAACTCGCTAAAGGAGATATGCCATGAGTTCTTGTGAAGTCAACCATTGAGTAAAGATGCCTGATTTAGTCTAGAGATACAGCGTGGAAACGGGCCCCTCGGCCCACCGAGTCCATGCATACCATCGATATCTGCACACTAACACTATCCTACACACACGAGGGACAATTTACAATTATACCAAGCCAATTAACCTTCAAATCTGTACGTCTTTGGAGTGTCACACAAGGGCGGGAGAGTTGCTGCCTTACAGCGCCAGACACCCGGGTTCAACCCTGACTACGGATGCTGTCTGTACGTTCACCCCGTGACCTGCGTGCGTTTTCTCTGGGTGATCCGGTTTCCTCCCACACTCCAAAGATGTGTAGGTTTGTAACATTAAGGACATTTATGCCTGCACAGGTGAGCATGTGTATTGGTGCAGGACTTGGTGCAAAATTGCAGCATCAGGCAAGAGGTACAGAAGTGTGAAAATGCACACATGCAGATTCAGGGACAGTTTCTTCCCAGCTGTTATCAGGTAACTGAACTGTCCTCTCACCAGCTAGAGAGCAGTCCTGAGCTACTATCTATCTCATTGGAAACCCTTGGATTATCTTTGATCATACTTTACTGGACTTTATCTTGCACTATATACGTTATTCACGTTATTTCCTTTAGCATGTATCCGTACACTGTGGATGGCTCGATTGTAATCATGTATTGTCTTTCAGCCGACTGGTTGGCACGCAACAAAAGCTTTTCACTGTACCTCGAAACATTATCGAACTGATTTTTGAGGCACTGAGATTATTGGAAATAAACCTGGCCAAAGAGGCAAATTTAAAGGAGCATCTTGGGTTGTGGGGAGCTGATGGTGTGAATGCCAACAATAAAGCTACGGAAATCGAGATGCATTAGAGGCTAAGAGGTGAAGATACATGATTCCAGAGAGCTTTAGATTTACTTTATTAATCCCCTTATTCAGGGGAAACAGATGTCCTTGCAGCACACTAATAAAAATACAACATAGCATTCAAGAAGTTCAACACCAAAACACAAAAACATCCCCCCACAGTGGGAACCACTGTGGGGGAAGGCACAAAGTCCAGTCCCCATCCTCTTGTCCACCCAGAGTCGGGCCTATTGAGGCCTCCACAGTCACCGCCACGGCGCCCGATGTTCTCGCCGGGTGATGGTGCTCCGGCGTCGGGAGAACCCTCAGCGGCTTGGGGTGCCAGGAATGGCCGCCTTCTTACCGGAGACCGCGGCTTCCAAGCCAACAGACCGCGTTTGACGGAGCTCCACACACTGGCGATCTCGGTTGTAAAGTTCAGCGCCGCAGCTGGCCGCTCCACAGAACCGCGGCTCCACAATGTTTTCATCGGCGGTCCCAGCATACTGGAGTTTCAGCGCGGCGACCCAGGAAAGGCATCGCCCGCTCCGCAATAGCGCTCCAGCGCTGTGCCGCCGCCAAAGCCGAGGTTCTGGCCAGGTCCCCTCAGGAAACGTCGCTCCAGGACCCGCTGGTAGGCCGCGAGTACAGGTCGAAGGTGCTGCTCGGAGGAAGGCAGCCTCTCCGACCAGGTAGGGACTTGAAAAAGCAGTTTCCCCCTTCCCCCCCCACCACCCCCCACACATAAAAAGATTAGACCCCCCGACTACACAGCGTGGACTCTCGGCGTGGAGCGACGACTGCGGAGGGTTGAGGTCCCGACCACGGGGAAAAATGGAGGAGGACTGGCCAATTTTTGTGCCTTCCACCACAGTGATGAATGCTGTGGTGGATGTTTGTGTTAAATTTTTAGTGTGTTTTTTTGTGTTCTTTCTCATTGTACCGCTGCTGACAAATTCATTTCACTTGCACTTTATGTGACGAATAAAACTGATTGTCGTTGATTTTTGGAAGGTGACAGGGATTTGAAAGTAAAGATGAGAGTTTTAAGATCAAGATTGCTGCACTGAGACCTGGTGTTGGTTGCTGAAAATGAGGGGATTTGGTCAACAGGATAATTGGAATTAGGATTTGAACCACCTCCAGTTTAAAAAAGGTTCAAGGTGAGCAGAGCATTGGAATTGATAATGTTTAATATTAATAATTGATAGTGATAATGATGAGGTAGACGAGAAACCCACCAACATTAGATGTGGAACTGTCTGTAATAGAAGCGTCGTGGTATTAATAATAATAATAATTTAAAAAGACTTTATTGTCATTGTAAATACATACAACAAAATTTCAGGCGCACTGCTCCAACGTATCGGATAAATAATAACGACAATGGAAACAACAAAAACGGCAAGAAAAAAGTTGTCAAGTCAGAATGTGCAATATTTCACAGTATAGTGTTGTGGCAGTACAAAATATTGGCTATGGGGGAGGAGGGGTGGTGTTCAGTGCAGAGTTCAGAGTGGTGATGGCCTTAGGCTAGAAACTGCTCGTTAATCTTGTGGTGTGTGATTTGATGGATCTGTACTGCTTTCCTGAGGGCAGAAGGGCAAACAAGTGATGTGCGGGATGGAGATTAGGAGAGAGGCTTGGGTTTGGACACAAAGCATGTTGAAGAAGAACCAGTTTGAAGAAGGGTACCGACTCGAAACATCACCCATCCATGTCTTCCAGAGTTGCTGCCTGAGCCACTGAGTTACTCCAGCACTTTGTGTCCTTTTGTAGTTATGGCTATTCGTGTGCAGACAGGAGTATGTCCAACGCTCGTTGTGGTCAGGAGTGAAGACACTGACTTTGTTCTGCCTAAAATAGTTGGACGTAATTTAATGCAATAAACCATGTTCGTTATCTTTACGATCGTGTTCGCATCTTTAGTTGGAGAGCCTTGCATCTCACACACACACCACTTGTTTTGTCACATGCTTACAAAACTGATCTGGCGAGGAATTTCAGTAAAGTGAATTTGCTCACAATTGCAGTCACATGCAGGGCAGGACATTTGATAACCCGCTTCCTTCTCTAACTCGGGCATGACCTCGAGGCTTTGCTGAAACTATCTGTTGTTACACGCAAGGCTACAGGAGAACAGAACTCATTTGGAAGAGTGGGGTGACTGAAAAGCGTCTTTTTGTTTACATCTTATGCTTTGACGCTTAACTATAAGCCATCGAATATGTGAGAGCCAACCCAACTGCATCCAGTTGTGAAATTGAATCCAGTACATATGACAATTTAGGGCAGGGATTACCTCATTCAGTCCCTCGGCCATTGAACAAGTTGAAGTAGGAACTGTGACCCAATTCTAGGTGCTGTATCCTTACTTTGTGCCTGGCAGCAAGAACTGTAAAGCTTTGAATTATGGAGACACACTGATACCTTTCTAGGAAAGATATAAGAAGGAACTGCAGATGCTGGTTTACACCGAAGGTATACACAAAATGCTGGAGTAACTCAGTGGGTCAGGCAGCATCTCGGGAGAAAGGGAATAGGTGACGTTTCGGGTTGAGACCCTTCAACAGACTTCTCTTTTGCCCAACTTATCCATGTGACCAAGATGCCCCACCTATGCTATTTGGTTATGTTTGGCACACATCCTTCTAAACCTTTCCTATCCATGTGCCTGTCCAAGTGTCTTTTATGTACCAGTCTGTGTGTTATTATTGTATCTGCCTCAACACCCTCCTCTGGCAGTTCGTTCCATTTTCCTACCACCCTTTGTGTGTGGGGGAAAAATGCTCCTTCAGTTTCTATTAAATCTTTCTCTTCTCACCATAAAACTGTGCCCTCCTCCCAATGCTCCCACCAGCCACTCTTCTCGGAGAAGCCACTTGGAGGGTGGGAGGGCACCGGAGAACCTTCTGGAAACTCATGTAGTCAAGGGAGGAACTTGCAAACTCCCCACAGACAGCATCAGAATACAGATTTGAGCTTGAGTCGGTGGGACTACCTGCAGTCTCACTGGGTGCCCAGTAGGCCTCACCTGATCGTAGGGGTGGGTCTAATGGGAAGCCAGGCCTCTGATGAGAGTGGGACTACTCATTTTACCAACTACCAAGCAGAGTTCAAGCCCAAAGCCGTGCTTGCTGTGCGAGAAAGAAAGCAGCCTCATGAAAGATGCATTAGTGCTTCCATCTCATATCTCCGGAGAAACTTAGCTTATTGAAAATTAATGCAGGATATAACAGTTCGCAGTATGTCTGCAGGATAGCATCATCTTTTAGTTTGGTTTAAAGATATAGCATGGAAAACAGGCCCTTCAACCAACCAAGCACCACCGTCCATCTATCACCTCTATCCCATGTGAGCAGTCTTGGGCCCCAGATCTGAGGAAGGATGTGCTGGCTCTGGAGAAGGTCCAGAGGAGGTTACAAGAATGATACCAGGAATGAATGAGCGGGTTAACTTATGATGACCGCTTGACAGCACTGGGCCTGTATTCGCTGGAGTTTAGAAGAATGAGGGGAGATCTGATTGAAACGTACAGAATAGTGAAAGGCTTGGATAGAGTGGATGTGGAGAGGATGTTTCCACTAGTCGGAGAGTCTAGGACTAGGTCATAGCCTCAGAATTAAAGGACATTCCTTTAGGAAGGAGATGAGAATGAATTTCTTTAGTCAGAAGGCGGTGAATCTGTGGAGTTCTTTGCTACAGAAGGCTGTGGAGGCCAAGTCAATGGATATTTTTCAAGCAGAGATAGATAGATTCTTGATTAGTATGGGGTTATGGGGAGAAGGCAGGAGAGTGTGGTTAAGGGCCTGTCCCACTGTACGAGGTAATTCAAGAGCTCTCCCGAGTTTAAAAAAACAAAACAAATTTGTGGTAAGCACGTAGAATGTACGTAGCAGGTACGTCGGAGCTCGGGGACGTCTCTTAGCGGCTCGTAACGCTAACGGCAGGTACTCGGGAAACGCGGTAAGCTCGTGAAGATTTTTCAACATGTTGAAAAATGTCCATGAGAGCCCCGAGTACCTACGAGCGGCTATTACTGTAATTCTCCGAGTTCGAATCGGGCGAAACTCGGGAGAACTCTTGAATTAGCTCGTGCAGTGGGACAGCCCCTTTAGGAGGGAGGGATAGATCAGCCATGATTGAATGGCAAGGTAGACTTGATGGGCCGAATGGCTTAATTCTGCTCCTATTACTTATGACCTTTGAGGACATTGGATTTTGTCTGTGGAACTAATACTCTACAATGCTGAAAACTATATTCTGCACTCTGTATCTTCTCCTTTATTCTCTCTCTATAAATTGCTCTGTACAGTATATTGTTTGAACTGGTTGCATATATGTATGGTACATCTGATCTGTTTGGACAGCATGCAAAACAGAGTATGTACGTCATTACCTGTGATAACAATAGACCAAACCTAATTTGGAATCCCACTTTCTCATCCACTCCTTGCTTACAAGAGGCCAATTAGCCTACAAACCCTGCGGATATTTAGGATGTGGGAGGATACGAGAAGAAATCCATGCAGTCACACGGAGAACGTGCCAACTCCCCACAGACAGCACCCGAGGTCAGGATCAAACCCAGGTCTTTAGGTAAATGAGGTAGCAGCTCTACAAACGGTGCCACTGTGCTGCCCTTGTGGCAATATTAGTCACTTAGAACCTGGAAGTAATTTTCGTATTTTAGGATGATACACATTGGCTTTGATTTTGGAGTCTTTCATTTTAGTGGAAGCTAAAACCCCATTTACATTGTTTTGCATCTTAATTTTATTCATCTGAAATAACTAAGCTGAATTGGCAAAATAATCAACAATATTCACAATAGTTTCCAGAAAATGCAGACTTTGAGATGGTTTGCTTTTTGAAAATATGTGTTTTTCAAGACTAGGTAGGTTGGTATTTAGAAATGGACATTTCATGCCAGTCAATCACGTCATTCTTTTTGACTACTTAGTTTGCCGATTGTTTTTTGTTGTTGATAAACTGAATGGCTTAAAATGTTATGCCACTTTTAAACATTATATGGGGTGGCACAGTGGTAGAGTCGCCGCATTAGATAGAGCTCTAGGGGCTAGTGGAGTCAAGGGATATGGGGAGAAGGCAGGCACGGGTTATTGATAGGGGACGATCAGCCATGATCACAATGAATGGCGGTGCTGGCTCAAAGGGCCAAATGGCCTCCTGCACCCATTTTCTGTGTTTCTATGTAATCCCGACTACAGGTGCTCTCTGTACGGAGTTTGCATGTTCTCTCGGGGAACGCATGGGTTTTCTCCGAGTGCTCCGGTTTCCTCCCACATTCCAAAGACATTCTGGTTTGTAGTTGATTGATTTCTGTAAAATTTGTAAATTGTCCTTGGTGTGTAGGATAGCGTATCGGGTGATCACTGGTCAGTGCAGACTCGGTGGGCCAAAGGGCCTGGTTCCACTGTATCTATAAACTAAACTAAACACAATGGCATCCATCAGTAGTCAAGTAGGTTGGATGAATTATAGTTATACAGCACAGAAACAGGCCCTTTGACCCAGCTCTTCCATGCCAGCCAAGTTAACCTCTTGAGCTGGTCCCATATGTACAGGAGATGGACATCGGTTCGGAGGTCGACCCGTGTGTCCAAGGAAAGGTGATAGCTGGAGGCCTGCAGTAGCCTGGGGCTCGCCTGTAACGGGCACCACTCATAATACCTAGAGCGCGGATTGGACTCTGATAATGGCGCCAAAACATGGCGGCTCATGCACTCGGGATCAGTGGACTATTTCCGTACAATTTGCTAATTGGGTATGTGCTTTGGTATGACAATACTCTACTGGACTGTAAGAAAATACTTTTACTGCACGCGCACACACGACAATAAAAGCGCCATTGCACAAAATATTGGTTTCATTTATTTTGTTTCGTTGTAAAAATTCTTTGGACTTCATGGTCCTTGTACCTTTTCCCCTCATGGGCTCGTAACTGTCTGAGCTTTATTAGATTCTGTGAGTCATTGCTCAGTTGGGTGCCACCAGTCTTACTGGATGTCTGATTTATGCTGAGGTTTTTATGCATCTCACTACTTAGCATGCAGACAGAGTAGTGGTGCAGCAAGCCTGTCTGAGTTTTAGTTTTTAGCTGCAAAGATGCAGCATGGAAATGAGTGCACGCCGACCAGCGATCCCCGCACGCTAACACTATCCTACACACACTACAGATCATTTACAATTTTGCCGTAGCTAATTAACGCAAAACCTGCACGAGTGTGGGAGGAAACCGGAGCTCCTGGAGAAAACCCACGCAGGACACGGGGAGAACATAAAACTCCGTACAGACAGCGCCCGTATTGAGGATCGAACCAAGATCTCTGTCTGTGTAAGGCAACAACTCTACCCTTGCACCACTGTGCCGCCCACTGAGCTCTGTGTGCACTGTGGACAAAACTGCACAAGACTGTCCTCTGCTCAGCAACCCTCCCATACAGAGTGGGATCACTTCAATTTACGTAAGAATGCTGTTCATCGATTACAGCTCAGCATTCAACACCATTATACCATCTAAACTGATCACCAAACTCGGTAACCTGGGCTTCGATCCCTCCCTCTGCAACTGGATACTGGACTTTCTAACCAACAGACCCCAGTCTGTTAGGTTAGACAAGCACACCTCTTCAACCCTCACCCTGAACACCGGCGTTCCACAGGGCTGTGTGCTGAGCCCCCTCCTCTACTCCCTCTTCACCTATGACTGCACACCTGTACATGGTACTAACACCATCATCAAGTATGCAGATGATACAACGGTGATTGGCCTCATCAGCAACAACGATGAGTCGGCCTACAGGGAGGAGGTCCAGCACTTAGCAGCATGGTGCGCTGACAACAACCTGGCCCTTAACTCCAAGAAGACCAAGGAGCTCATTGTAGACTTCAGGAAGTCCAGGGGCGGCATGCACACCCCCATCCACATTAACGGGACGGAGGTGGAACGTGTTTCTAGCTTCAGGTTCCTGGGTGTTAACATCTCCGATGACCTCTCTTGGACCCACAATACCTCAATTCTGATCAAGAAGGCTCACCAGCGTCTCTTCTTCCTGAGGAGACTGAAGAAGGTCCATCTGTCTCCTCAGATCCTGGTGAACCTCTACCGCTGCACCATCGAGAGCATCCTTACCAACTGTATCACAGTATGGTATGGCAACTGCTCTGTCTCCGACCGGAAGGCATTGCAGAGGGTGGTGAAAATTGCCCAACGCATCACCGGTTCCTCGCTCCCCTCCATTGAGTCTGTCCAAAGCAAGCGTTGTCTGCGGAGGGCGCTCAGCATCGCCAAGGACTGCTCTCACCCCAACCATGGACTGTTTACCCTCCTACCATCCGGGAGGCGCTACAGGTCTCTCCGTTGCCGGACCAGCAGGTCCTGGAACAGCTTCTTCCCGGCGGCTGTCACTCTACTCAACAACGTACCTCGGTGACTGCCAATCACCCCCCCCCCCCCCCCCCCGGACACTCCTCCCACAGGAAAAACACTATGTCTGTATATATGCTAATGTAAATATTTATTCAAATCATATGCTATGTCGCTCTTCCAGGGAGATGCTAAATGCATTTTGTTGTCTACTGTACACGGACAATGACAATTAAAGTTGAATCTGAATCTGAATCAATTTATCGCAGTCTCTCTCAATCTGGAAAACAAAAACAAAACTTGGTTCTTGAAAACCAAATCACAGTTGTGTTGCTGTAAGAAAGGACATGAGGATCTGAAGTGAATTAAATTTGCTGGTCAATTATTATCGTCTCATTTGATTCTGACGATTTGTCTCTATCCTTTTAGTTAATGTTGTCTATGTTCTCCCATTCCATTATCCCAAATGGTATTTGCCTTAGGATAGTAACCATTAGCTAAATGAAGAGATTTCTACCTCAATACCGGTTACATGATTATATGTACGGTTCCTAGAGTAAAAAAAAAGAATGCTGGAAGAACTCAACAGATCAGGCAGCATCTGTGGAGGGAATGGACAAACGATGTTGCGACCCTTCAGACTGATGAAGTATTATGACCCAAAGCATTGCCTGTCCATTCTCAGATGCTGCCTGACCTGCAGCACTTTGATTTTTGCTCAAGATGCCAGCATCTGGCAGTTTCTTGTGCCTAGTCCCGATCCAACAGTGTGGCCACACAAGGAACTATGGATGCTGGCATCTAGAGTAAAACACAGTGTTAGAGTAGCTCAGCTCAGTGTAGAGGTCCTCCCTGGATTACAAACACCCAACTTTTATCCACTTTGTACATACAAGCAAGCGTTTGGGAGATCGGTGGAATGAGTATACTGGCTATTGTGGGGCTGCAGGCATTTTCTGCTGTGTGGGATGGAGCATTTCCACAGGGCCTCTCACCCCCAGCTCAATGATCCAGGGGGAGCGCCGAGCACTGTGGCCACTCATCCCGCACCTGCTTGCTATCCCGTCACTGGTGTTTCCGTGATCCTCCACCACATACTTCTTCAATTCCGACTGACAAACAGTTCTTGGGAACAGAACCTGTCACAACCGGTATACAGTCGGTGTAAATGGGGTGAAGGGGAGATCTGTCTTGGGCTGTCGCGGTGTTGGAGTCGACCCGAAGAACTGAATAGTCTGTCCCAGACACTTTTGAAACTGAATGTTCCTTTGGGCATGGGAATGAAAGGCCAGCCAAGGTTATTTGTAAAATTGCCAGACTTTTGGCCGGCCATCAAAATAAGAGGCCTGTGATCAGGGGAGATGCATCTAACATCAGGCTTTTCCCATTGCTACTCGGTGTAATTTTATGCTTTCTAATTTTATAATGAAGATGGGATGTAAAGTACACTTCCCTCTACGAGCTTCACAATATTGACTTGTTTCAGTGCGATATTATCTCATATTATGCAGAAGAACTGAAACAAACAACTTTCAACAGTTGCGATTCTGTGAATAGACTCAAAGCGTGTTTCAGTACATTGGCAGATGCCTCAATGCTGTAGATTAGTGGTCAAAATGCATGAATACTTGTTGGTAGACAAAAATGCTGGAGAAACTCAGCGGGTGAGGCAGCATCTATGGAACGAAGGAATAGGCAATGTTTCGGGGCTGCCTTTTATGAATGTAAACATTTGATCTTTTTACTGGACCATGGAGATGTCTTAACTTCCGCGTTCTGACGTATTGTGATGGCAGTAACTCAGTTACAGTGCTGCCAACATTGGGTGAGAGTTTGGAGTGAGAAATTGTGAAAGACCAAGCCCGAGGGAGCATAGCGACCGAGCGGGGGGGGGGGTGTGGGAGCTTTTGGTATGGAGCTTTTACATTTTTCAGCTTGAAATTGTGCAATCTGGTGCATACTGTACCAAGTCTTTTAACTTACACTTGAATGCAATGTTTATGCTTTAAATTGGATTAGCTATGAATAAGGTTAGGGTAAATTACATTCCTAATTACATTCCACAGTTGAGCCAGGCTCTGATCAACAGGTGCAGGAAATCAGATTATAATCAAACACTTGGCCCATGTTGGCCAACCTGGGTCTCACTGCACTCCTGGTACTATTCCAGACCTTGACTCTGGCTGCACACTTGGCCTTGCTCCTAGCCCTTCTGCACTGACAATATATCTGGCCCACACATAAAGCCCCACATCTGACCCCCTAGACTTAACCTAGACGTTCAAGTCCACAGGTGCTTATCTAATGCGGTAATCTTTGGTACTTATTTCCAGCAGCCACTGGTTGTCGTTCAGGATGCACCGAGCTGCAGCCTGATCCATGCCGGTCACCTGGGCGAATTCGGCACAGAGACTCTCATGGCAGCGGCGCAACGCTTCCAACGCCTCGGACGGCCCAGGACTCTTGCACTGAGGCTGCTCCATGGCTGGAGCTGCAGCGAGTGACACGCCAGCCCAGCAAACACTCGCCAGCCCCGGCTCCCCGTCCGCATCTGATCCCGCCGCTGCTTCTGCTTCCATCCCTCGCTCAACCCCGGCTCTCCAACACCCGCGGCCTATGCAGTTGATATGAGTTTTTAAATTTTCGTTGACCACAGAATTTCTCACGACAGAGCGTGAGAAATTTGTGATCACTGTGAGAATTTGGCGAAATGCGTGATTCTTATGCTTAATGCATGAGAGTTGGCAGCCCTGCAGTTAGTAGAGCTGCTGACTCACTACTCTAGGCACTGTCTGTGGGGAGTTTGCATGCTCGTCTTGTGACTGTGTCATCTACAACTGAGTGCTCCGGTTTCCTACTTCTTCCCAACGAAGTGTGAACTGAAGGAAACCAGGGCACCCGGAGAAAACCCACGCAGGTCACGGGGAGGAGGTGTAGACAGCACCCATAGTCAGGATTGAACGCGGGTCTCTGGCGCTGTAAAGCAACCACTCTACCACTGTGCCACCCACTAATCACGAAGCTAATAATCCTTCAAATTAGCTGATGAATTCTGTCACCTATTATTTTGAGGTCATGAAGAAAAAGCATTGAAAGTTACAGTAAGGAAGCAGTTTAATGGTTGAACTATAACGGAGTTGCTTTGAGAGAACCGGGTAGAATAGCCAATTTCAGCCTGCTTCCTATGCACAGAATATCATTGAGCAGGTCTTTGCTCCAGAGTTAAACACAGATGCATTTTGAACACTGACTGGTGCAAGCCCTAGGCGGCACCACAAGCCTCTGTAGTGAATGTTATGTCTCTTGATGTATTCTCTTTGGTCCTTGCAGATGAGCACCATGCCAGGACTACCCACTCGGCCTTGCTTCTATGACATCGACCTCGACTCAGATACGGAGCAGGTGCGGGGATTGTTCTGAAGGCAACTCTCAGACTGCAGGTACTAACATTATCATTCATTGTCAGAACAACTGAGATTTTCTTTTGTATGAAGAATACGGCCGGTACTGTGACGCAGCGGTGGAGTTGCTGCATTACAGCGCCCGAGACCCAGGTTCGATCCTGACTACGGGTGCTGTCTGTACGAAGTTTGTACGTTCTCCATGTGACCTGTGTGGGCTTTCTCCGGGAGCCCCGGTTTCCTCTCACACTCCAAAGATGTGCAGTTTTGTAGGTTAATTGGCTGCGGTAAATCTGTAATTTGTCCCTAGTGTGTAGGATAGTGTTAAGGGCCTGTCCCACTGTACGAGGTAATTCAAGAGCTCTCCAGAATTAAAAAAAAACAAACTCGTGGTAAGCACGTAGAATGTACGTAGCGGGTACGTCGGCGATCGGGACGTCTCTTAGCGGCTCGTAACGCTAAAGGCAGATACTCGGGAAACGCGGTAAGCACGTGAAGACTCGTGAAGATTTTTCAACATGTTGAAAAATGTCCACGAGAGCCCCGAGTACCGACGAGCGGCTATTACCGTAATTCTCCGAGTTCGAATCGGGGAAACTCATGAATTAGCTCGTACAGGGGGCAGGCCCTTTAGTGTGCAGGGATCACTGGTCGGTGTGGACTCGGGGGGCCGAAGGGCCTGTTTCTACACTGTACCTCTAAGCTGAACTAAACTAAATACTCTAGTACCTTTAGCAAACGGAGTAACTTGGCCATGCCTTCCCTTGAAAATCAAAGTGCAGATGCTGGAAATCTGAAGTAAATATGAACATTGCTGGTCTTACCGGAGATTTAGTATTGAATTCAACAACTTCACATCGCTAGCCCTTCCTGATTGAGATTCTTTTATTGTCATGTGACAAGTCACAATGAAACATAGAAACATAGAAAATAGGTGCAGGAGGAGGCCATTCGGCCCTTCGTGCTTGCACCGCCATTCAATATGATCATGGCTGATCATCCAACTCAGTATCCTGTACCTGCCTTCTCTCCATACCCCCTGATACCTTTAGCCACAAGGGCCACATCTAACTCCCTCTTAAATATAGCCAATGAACTGGCCTCAACTACCTTCTGTGGCAAAGAATACCAGAGATTCACCGCTCTCTGTGTGAAAAATGTTTTTCTCATCTTGATCCTAAAAGATTTCCCCCTTATCCTTGAACTGTGACCCCTTGTTCTGGACTTCCCCAACATCGGGAACAATCTTCCTGCATCTAGCCTGTCCAACCCCTTAAGAATTTTGTAAGTTTCTATAAGATCCCCCCTCAATCTTCTAAATTCTAGCGAGTACAAGCCGAGTCTATCCAGTCTTTCTTCATATGAAAGTCCTGACTTCCGAGGAATCAGTCTGGTGAACCTTCTCTGTACTCCCTCTATGGCAAGAATGTCTTTCCTCAGATTTGGAGACCAAAACTGTACGTGTTTTAAGATGTTTAAGAAAGAACTGCTGATGCGAGAAAAATCGAAGGTAGACAAAAAATGCTGGAGAAACTCAGCGGGTGAGGCAGCATCTAGTCACAATGAGATGCTTTGTTTTGCATACCTAGGCATACAAAGAATCGCCACGTAGGGGCGATTCTTTGTATGCCTGGGTATGCAAAACATAGTACCCTTTTCTCCCAATGGTTCTCTCTTCCCCTTATTCCCCCCCCCCCCCCACCACCTCCCACACAAGACATACCGAGAGACACTAAAACATACATTTGGACATAGTAAAAAAACAAAAAAAGTCGAAATGACGAACCCGCTGCTGGCTTGATTTAATTATTGTGCACTCCTTTTGTTGGCATTTGCCTTTAAAATTCTCCCGTCTTTTTGGACGCCTTCCTAGTTGCCTCTCCGTGAGTCTGAGTAGTCTTTGTCCAGTGGGGATGTTATATTCTGGAAGGTTGTTTTGAGAACATCTTTGAAGGGCTTCTTTCCCCAGGGAACTACTGGCTGTGATTGAGCTTCGAGGAGAGGAGGCCTCGTTGTGGGAATCTGTGCAAACAATGTGACCTCTTGTCAGACTTGGATGACTGTGGGCAGAGTCATACGTGGTGCTGTTTATCAAGGAGAATAATTCACTCTCCTGACGATAGATCTGGAGCACTTTGGGGAGACACAATGTTTGTGGTTCTTCAAAGCTTTTGAACCTCCTGTTATCAGTTGTCCATGTCTCCAATATTTCAGGAGGGTGAAGATTGGAGACATGGAGAACTGAAGATTACTGCCAGCATCTTGAGTAATGTGCTTCCTGCCAGGTTTCCAGGTCTTTGTCTTCAAACGTTCCCTTTCATAGTTGGTAAAATCCTGTGGCACTGGATTCCAATCTCAGTGACGTTACCAAGGGAGGGGACATGATCAGCATTGACTGGCGATCCGACCTTGCGGCAGAGAGGAGGCAAGTGCCTTGTGACTTGGAAGTTGGTCACTCACTATATTTTTTATATATTTGGGTATTGACCTGCTCATTTGGAAATCTTCTTGAAGGATTTTCTATGTCCACCAATGAATACACATGGCATTTTGGATTAGCAGAGCACCTCCAGCAGTGCAGTCCTCCTCCTTGACTGCAGCAGAGGAATAACTACATATGTTATGGGAACAGAATTGGCCCATTCTACCCATCGAGTCTACTCTGCCATTCAATCATGGCTGATCTATCTTTCCCTCTCAACCGCATTCTCCTGCCTTCTCCCTGTAACCTTTGACACCCTTACTAAACAAGAATCTCCACTTTAAAAATACCCAAAGACTTGGCCTCCACTGCCATCTGTGGCATTGAATTCCACGGATTCATCACCCTCTGACTAAAGAAATTCCTCCTCATCTCCTTTCTAAAGGTACTTTCTAAAGTTACTTCCTTTTATTCTGAGGCTGTGTCCTCTGCTCCTAGACACTCCCATTAGTAGAAGCATCCTCTCCACATCCACTCTATCCAGGCCTTTCACTATTTGGTAAGTTTCAATGAGGTCCCTCTCACATACTTTTGAACACCAGCGAGTACAGACCCAGAGCCGCCAAATGCTCCTCATATGTTGAGCGTTAGTATTGCATTAGCCTTGATCCTCATCTTTCTCACTCTGCTTGCTTGTTGCTAAATCAAAAAGGTCTGTCCAGAACTGATTTAGACAATATAATTCTATCCTGATCTTCCTGTTTGTTTTAGGACGTAAAGTGCATTCAGAGCTTAATACATTTTATAAGCTGGAGAAAATGTAACTACATGCTTTCATGAGTGCCGCAATGTTGCTTGCAAGGGCAGACAAAGTGGGCCATGTTTACTTCTGTTGATAGTTCTGAAGGAACTTGTTAAAGAGAGAATGTGAATTTGAAAGCCCATCTTTGATCCTGTGCAGTCAGATTCATGATGAGGGTCGATTCGTGTCAGGTAACAGTGGTTTTAATATAGTGCAAGGGCTTGGTCTCAGTAGTTACATCCAAGAATCTAAGCTGACGAGGCCAGGTCAAGCCTTGCTCCAGAGTTTTGACCGTATAATCAAAGCCTCCAGTCAATTACAAAGTTCAATGTAGTGTTGGTAAGTCAGGAGAAGGGCTAGAACCAATTCTGAAATGGAAGGAAGCGAAATGACACCATGGCATGTCACAAGGAAAGAGTGTAAGGGTTCTCATTGTTACACTTGTGGTGTTATCATCCAGATCGTGCTTTACTTTACTCTAGAGATGCAGCGTGGAAACAGACCTTTCGGCCCACCGGGTATGTGCCAACCAACGATCACCCTGTACACTAAAACTATCCTACACACTAGGGCCAATTTACAATCTTACCAAAGCCAAATAACCTACAAACCTGTACGTCTTTGGAATGTGGAAGGAAACCGGAGCTTCCGAAGAAACCCCACACAGGTCATGGGGAGAACGTACAAACTCCGTACAGACAGCATCCGCAGTCAGGATCGAACCTCGGTCTCTGGCGCTGTAGGGCAGCAACTCTACCAAATCCCACATGGGTGTTCAATGTCTGACTGTAGTAGGGAAACAGCCCAGAGCCTGCGTGGAGTTCTGGTGTATCAATAACAGGGAGGGGAGGATGGTAAAAATTGTGCATGAAATTGCATCCAATAATTTGATTTTCTATGTGCATTCCAGATTACTCAAATATCCTGTTTCTTGATGAATAAACATCAGCTCCATCTGCCTTTTAATGAAGTTGTGGGAAGATTACCAAGGCCTTGATCAAGTTTTGTATTAAGTTAAGCCCTAGTTTCCTGATGCAAGCATTCTGCACTGATGAATCTTATCCAGTCTCTATCAACAACATTGATGCATATTTAATAACTTGATATTTGTGGTTGGATATGACGATGCTGAATAACTAATTTAAAATGTGTTATAAGTCAGGTGTCATTTTATATTTCAGTATTCTGTAGTGACATGGTTACCGTGCCCAATGCCACACACTCACTCACACACACACACACACACACACACACACACACACACACACACACACACACACTCACACTCACACACACACACACTCACTCACACTCACGCACAAACACACACTCGCACTCGCACACACACACACGCACACACACACACTCTCTCACACACACACACACTCTCTCACACACACACGCTCTCACACACTCACACGCACACACACACTCACTCACACACTCGCACACATACACTCTCTCTCACACACACACACTCACACACATACACTCACTCACTCTCACTCACTCACACATACACTCACTCACACACATACACTCACTCACACACACACACTCACACACATACACTCACTCACTCACACACATACTCTCACTCACACACACATACACTCACTCACACTCACACACACACACACATACACTCACTCTCACTCACACACACACACACACACACTCACACACACTCACACACATACACTCTCTCACACACACACACACATTGCACAAGGAAACATTACATAGCTGTTCAGAGGCAAAGGGTTGTTGAATCTAAATTTGACAATGTCTCTTATGTTCATCTTTATGAACTATCTATCAGAATCAAACAGATGAATGGCTTGCACCTTCCAGACCAAGATGGGGCTAAAATTAAGTACTTTAAAGTACTTTGTAATTAATTCTGAGCATTTTGTGGATTTTTGAAACCACCAATTTATTCCTTGACATCACTTAAAATGCCAAATGAAAATGAATCCATGTTTCCTTTCCATGCACAATACCACATCCAACTGGGCTCTTGTTACGAGCCTAAAATTGATTTTGAGGAAAGTTTTGTTTTACTTTATCACCCATTAGGCTTGAAACTACTGATAATCATCCCTTGGGTCCATTTAAAAAAAAAGATTATATCGAGCTCCACGATTTATTGCAGGTTTTTGTAAGCAAATACTTGAACCGTTAACAACACAAAGTGCTGGAATAACTCAGCGGGTCACGCAGCATCCCTGGAGAACATGGATAGGTGACGTTTCGGTTCAGGACCTTTCTTCGTAAAAGAAGGAAGAAGGGTCCTGACCCGAAACATCAGGACTGTGCGTTCTCCCGGGATGCTGCCTGACCAACTGAGTCACTTCAGCACTTTGTCTTTGTTTTGTAAATCAGTATATGCAGTTCCTTGTTTCTACATCTTGAACAGTTAACAGTTAACCCTGAGCATAACATGCAAGGGTCAAGTCAGCTTGTTATTAATCTTTCCATGTCTGCTTTCTCAAGTGATCATTGCTCTCTTGCTGATAAATATCTGTGACCAAGGTCACAGTTCAGCACGGTCACAAGGTGACCAAGATTTTGCCTTCACTAGACTTCTAACACCTGAAATAATGGGAAGTATTGGCCGTGAAGTGAACAGTCTCAGCACCCAACCTTCCCCTGTCACATTCCGCATGCAGAGGCCTCTGCCGCTGTGGTAATTGAAAGCAAGACGGGGCTAGGTGCAAGTCTGCAGAGGGTGGTCACGCATTCACCGGTAAATAAGGTGCCTCTTTAAGCTTGAGATAGCAACAAATTTGGAAGATATTATTGGCGTGGTTGACATGGACCTAATGTTTGCTCATTGCATATGTTTACACTTTTTGTTCTGTAGTCACTGTGTGTGACGCAACAATAAAAAATGATGCAGCTTGTTTCAACTTGACTACACATTGTGTGTACGTTGTTCTGTGAGTGAGAATCGGACTAACAATGTGTTTATAGGTTTTGAGATAATACAAAATACTGGAAACACTCAGCAGGTCGGGGAGCCTCAATGGAAAGGGAAACCGAGTTACAATTCCAGACTGCAGAGGTTTTGCACCTCATTTTATTTTTGTATGCATTTCAAATTTCTGACGACTGCTGTTTATTTTCAACCGCATTTTAAGTTGGGACATAATTGGAAATGCGGGAAAACTCCAATAATTTGCTGTCTGATCTTTTGGAAATCCCAATTGTTTGATGTTTGGCTTGTTGCCCACCCGCCCCGGTTGCCGTGGTCCCCGCTCGGTTGCCGGGGCACCGGTTGCCGTGGTCTCCGCTCGGTTGCCGGGGCACCGGTTGCCGTGGTCCCGATCAATCGCTAAGGCCCCAGTTGCTGCACTCCTCACCTGGTCACCGGGGCCCCTGGTTGATGCATCTATCTATCTATATATTAAAACTGTGTGTGTGTGTGTTTGTGGGTGCCAGATTCGGCCTTTGATTCCTTGCTACGCCAAAACAAATCCGAAATTCCCCGAGATTTTTCCCATTTCGCTAGCGATTTCACTTTTACATTCAATCATCCATTCCTTAAAACATTTGGACATTTTTATGTACACGTTTTTAAATAAAATCCTTCCTCCCCCCTCCAAACCCGGTTCGACGCCTGCCCGCCCGCCGCCTCGCTCGGGGTCCTCCCCCACCCCTCTCTCCATCTCCATCTCCTCACCCCTCTCCCCCTCCTCCTCCCACCCCATCCCTCTCTCCCCCACCCCACTTCCCTCTCTCCCCCACCCCCTTCCCTCTCTCCCCCACCCCATTCCCCCTACCCCTTTGTCCCTTCCACCACTCCCCCTACCCCTCCCTCCCCACTCTTCCACTTCTCTTCCCCCACCCCTCTCCCTCCCTCTCTCCCCCCACCCCCTTCCCCTACCCCTCTCTCCCTCTTCCACCACTCCCCCTCCCTCTCTCCCACTTCCACCACTCCCCCCTACACCTCTCCCCCTCCCTCCTCATTCTTCCACTTATCTCCCCCCAATTCCCCACCCCTCCCCATATCCCTCCCCACCCCTCTCTCTCCCCCCTCCCTTCCCTCTCTCTCCCCACTCTTCCCCCTCTCTCTGCTCTACCCCTCCCTCCACACTCTTCCCCTCTCCCTCCTCCCTCCCCCCCCTCTCTCCTCCTCCCCCACCCTCTTTCCCCCCTCCCCCCACCCTCTCTCACCCCCTCTCTCCTCCCTTTCACCCCTCTCTCCCCTCTTCCTCTCTCCTCACCCCTCTCCCTCCTCCCCTCCCACCCCCAACCCCCACCTCTCCCCCCTACCCATCTCTGCCTCTTCCACCACTCCCCCTTCCCCTCTCCCACTCTTACCCTCCCCCTCCCTCACCACTCTTCCCCTCTCCCCCTCCTTCCCCACTCTTCCCCCTCCCCCCTACCGCTCTCCCCCTCCCTCCCCACTCTTCCCCCTCTCTCCCCTCCCCCCTCTCCCTCCTCCTTCCCCTCCCTCCTCCCCTCTCACCCCCTTTCTCCCCCTTTCTCCCCCCTCCCCCACCCATCTCCCCCCCACCCCCTCCCCTCTCTTGCACCACTCCCCGCTACCCCTCTCCACCTCACTCCCCACTCTTCCCCTCTACCTCCCCCTTCCCCACCTCTCTCCCTCCCCCCTCCCTTCCCCCTACCCCTCTCTCCCCTCATCCCCTCGCTCCACCTCTAACATCCCCTCTCCCACCCGCCCTACCCCTCTCCACCCCTTCCTGCCCTCCCCGCTCACCTCCCACTCCCCACTCTCCTCCTCCTCCCTCTCCCCCACCCCGCTCTCCTCTCCCTCCCCAATCTTCCCTTTCCTCCTCCCCCTCTCCCCTCTTCTCTCCCCACCCCGTCTCCCTCTCCCCCCCCTCCCCCCGCCTGTGGTGTTTGGGGGGTGGTTAGCGTGAGTGTGATGCCGCAGCCCCCCCGCCCAACCCCCCCCCCCCCCGCAAACGCGCGTTGGGGAAACAGACCCAACGGGTCTGCACTTGGTCTAGTTCCCTTTAAATTTAACTGAATTAAAAGTGTTGGGTTAGGAATAGGAATAACAACCAGCATTCCTGAAAATCCATTATTCTAGCACCGCCAACATTCTGAGCGTGCCGTATTATTGGAATTTTACAGTAAAGTGCACAGTAAGGACAGAAGTTCCTTCATTGATTTTTTTCATATTTTCCCTATAAGTGACCTTAGTCTATTTGTAACATGCTATCTGCACTGTACTCCCCCATGGACTAAACAAGATTTTATACAAGATCAACACCAGTTATTTATTGCTCTAGAAGTGAATCCCGATGTCTTACTGCCTTTTAAAGTTCCCATTAACTTGTGGCACTGCTTTAATGATTTGTGCATGTATAGCCTTATCCACCTGATCCTTAATTCCACTGTTCCTTCTGCCACATTGCTGCCATACTCCTTCTACGAAATGCACCACCTTATTTTTTATTTTATTGGTATTTATTTTCCATGGAACCTGTGTGTATGCTTTGTACGGGCATTTTGAGTCTGATTATAAATCATTCCGATGGGATGTCCAGCATTTAATTGCCCTTGGGAAGATCGTGGTGAGCTGCCATCTTGAGGAGTAGGCACACCCACAATGGAGTTCCAAGATTTTGACCCAGCAACAGTGAATGGACAGCCATATATTCCCAAGTCAGGATGGTGGCTGACAGGGCAACTCCCATAGAACAGAACAGGCCCCTCGGCCCACAGTGTCCATGCCGAACATGAATCTATGGTTCACCTCTCTCTCTGCACACGAACCAGTTCCCTCCATTCCCATCATATCCACGTGCCTATCTAAAAGCCTCTTAATTGCCACTATTGTATCTGCTTCCGCCACCACTCCTGGCAGCGTGTTACCAGCACCCGCGACACTCAGTAAAACCAAAACTTCCCTTCAGAAACAGGCCCTTTGGCCCACCAAGTCTGTGCTGACCAGCGATTACCCTGTACACTAGCACTATCCTACACGCGAAAGACAATTTTCAATTTTACCAAAGCCAATTAATCTACAAACCTGTACGTCTTTGGAGGGAGAAAGCGCACGCGGTCACAGGGAGAACAGACAAACTCTGTACAGACAGTGCCTGTAGTCTGGATCTAACCCGGGGCTCCAGCACTGTAAGGCAACAACTATACCGCTGAACCACTGTGCTGCCCTTTAATCTCCATTAAACTTTCCCCTTCTGACCTTAAAGCTGTACCCTAAAGTCTTTGACATTTCCCCCCTTGGGAAAAGGTTTTGACTAAGTGGTGTGGTTCCTGTGATTTTGCTGCCCAGGTCCTTTTAGCTAATAGAGACCCCGGGTTTGGAATGTGCTGTCCAAGGTGAGTTGCCCTAGTGCATCTTGTGGATGGTACTAACTGCTGTAACTGTGCGCTGGTGGTGGAGGGAGTGAATGATTATGGGATGCCCATCAAGCGATGTCCTGGTGTCCTGTATGGTGTTGTGGAAGCTGCTCTCTTCCAGATAAGTGAAGTTGTTTGTAGGCACGAGGAACTGCACATGCAGATGTACATAAAAGAAACGCCAGCTGAATTTTCCAGGCTAACAGATGTCACTCCTATTAATATCCTAGCACTAGTATTTCACTTTTTTATGTTGCATTGTAATATAAATTTTCCCGCGGGTTTAAAGGGGGGGCTGGAAGTATACTAGCTCATCAGACCCAATCCCACCAGTGTCCGTGACCCCCGGTGTTCCAGACCTCAAACCAGGCTCACTGCCAGCAACCTGGCCCTGACCACAATAGATGAAGACTCGCAGCTCATGTTCCTAACTAACGAGTGAGCCAGATGCCAAGTGTCAGGATTTCTAAAGCCTCTGAGATGCCAGATCAGCACCTAAAGAGGCTGGGAATCTGGTTAGGAGGGCATTAACTGGGGCGAATAGCTGAAGCGAAACAGGTCACTAACCCTGACTTGCCCCTGGTCTTTTCTCATCCCCAGCTCATCACCTCTCCCACCCTCGACTTTCGGTCTGAAGAAGGGTCCAGACCCGAAACGTCACATATCCTTTCTCCGGAGATGCTACCTGACCCGCTGATGTTTGCTCCATCACTTTGTGTCTATCTTTGAGGTGAAACAAAAATTGTGGATGTGGATGTTGCGTCAACTCTCGACGTTGGGAAAGGTCCTGGACACCGGGCGAAGAGTGCTCTTGGTGTTGCTGCCGGTAGCACACGTGAGCCATTCCCTGCTCCTGCACTGCAGTACCCACCTCAACCATCTTCCCTTCTATCTGGAGGTCCAACATAGACCACCTCGGTGGGGAAGTGGTGCCCAAGTCTCCAGACAAAGGGGATGACAGTCCTCTTGGACTGTTGGCCACTTTGTTGAAGAGTCAGGGAATGTAAAGCAGGTGCTGAGCCTCTCCCTGTCCCCTGTGTTGCAAAG
Organism: Amblyraja radiata; assembly: GCF_010909765.2. Lineage (NCBI taxonomy): Eukaryota > Metazoa > Chordata > Chondrichthyes > Rajiformes > Rajidae > Amblyraja > Amblyraja radiata. Next base: position 67,289,505 of record NC_045963.1, read on the forward strand.
GATGGGTCTGACCTTGTTCCATTCAATTGGACCATATCGCCCCACCTGCCCCTTGTGTGAAAACGTTGTTGACCACAACACACAAAGTGCTGGAGGAACTCAACAGGTCAGGCAACATCTGCGGGTGGAGTGGACGGATGTTTTGATTCAGCCTGAAGATGAGTCCAGATCCAAAACATTGTCTCTCCATTTCCTCCACAGATGCTGCCTGACCAGCTGAGTACTTGGTGCTGTGCTCAAGATTGCAGCGTCTGCAGCTCCTGCATGAATGAAGGAATGAATGAAAGATACTTTCTTGTCACAGTGAGATTCTTTGTTTTGCATGCACAATGCCCCCCCCCACCTCCCACTTCCCCCACTCCGGGTCCTCCTTTGTTCTCTGCGGTGTCTCCATCTTCGCCCACAAGTCCTTCAGGCAATGGTCGGCACAGACAGCTACCATTCCTGTGGGATGGTTCCAAGAAGGGATGGAGAGGATGCCATGGTCTTTGTCAAGATTTGTCCTGAGTATCTGTGTCAGGCGTGACTCTCAACTCCAGGGGCTGCTTCCAGGAGAACAGAACACGAGGAAAGTTTCAGCAGCTGATGGAAGATCACTGATCAAGTGAATGCCCTACTTTGTCTGTCCGAAACATGTTGGCCTTCTAGCACGTGGAGATAACCAGAAGCGAACGCTGACGGCTGGTGCATTCCTGGATGCAGGGGTCCGTGCTGAGGAACACACTGAGTCAATGCAGACAACGCAAATGCTCAGTGGGGGAAGAGCTAAAGTCTAGGGTCAGGCAGACACCGGCCATTGAGTGGCTGGGCCCTGCGTATCAGCCTCTCAAACCCATCACTGATGGAACACTTAGGAATGAAAAACAAATGTCACGTGGACATAATGTCAGCATTACAGGCTAATGTAATGACACGCTAGTTACAGTGAATGAAGACAGCACATCGTCCTGTATTATATAATGATATTTTATCAATTAAATATTCATAGAAAAATATGAGGCCCATCTATGTACTAACACGTTAACTCTCTTATTTGCTCTGTACTTTGGTAAGCTGCATCCTGGGCTATGCAACATGTCCACGTTTGACCATTTTAAACCAGTTATTTCTACAAACTGCTGCCCAGTTAAACGGTCAAATCATGGGATCTCCTTTCCTCTCCTTCTCCCCCAGCCGCAGCCTCCACAACTTAGAAACATAGAAAATAGGTGCAGGAGTAAGCCATTCGGCCTTTCAAGCCAGCACTGCCATTCAATATGATCACGGCTGATCATCCACAATCAGTACCCCGTTCCTGCATTCTCCCCATATCCCTTGATTCCATTAGCTCTAAGACTTCCGTGAGATGTGATGCCCGGGACTCAACTCAATGTGGTACACCAGACATGGTCAAACTCAAAAGTCATGAGTGCTTTATTGTCATATGTCCCAAAATGGAACAATGAAATTCTTACTTGCAGCAGCACAATAGCTTGGCATACACAGTACTCAATCAATAATATAATAAATGAACAAAAAATAAGTTCCATTAAATAAAAAGAACAATGTAGTGCAAAGACAAAACAAAGCCCAAAGTCCCCAGTGCAGCCAAGGCAGACTGTAGTTCAGAGATTAGTTGGAGTTTGTAGTGTTCAATAGCTTGATGGTTATTGGGAAGAAGCTGTTCCTGAACCTGGATATTACAGTTTTCAGACTCCTATAAATTCTTCCTGATGGCAGGAATGGAAATGAGAGTGTGGCCAGATTAGTGAGGGACCTTGACGATGCCTTTCTCAAGCAGCATCTCCTATAGATCATTTTGATGGTGGGGAGGTCAGTACCAGTGATGGACCAACCAGTGTTCATGTTCACCATATTTCGTATACGAGTTGCTGAACCAGGCCATGTTGCAACCAGTCAATATGTTCACTACCCTAGACTAGAGGTTGAAGAGGGTATTCTTCGACACACCAAATCTCCTCGATCTTCGAAGTAGATTTCTGTCTAATTGCATCAATGTGCTGGGTCACCCTGCAACTTTTCAGCCGTGAGTCACAGCGTCAGTCACGTCCAGACTGGTAATTATATATCAGAACATCCTGTCCTTGCTGTGCTGTCTGACAGCTTTCCAGACCTTAGTCTCCGAAGAGTTGTGAATCTGAATCCCGTAAAACATTTTTCTTCAGCGACCTTCTACCCACCCACTTTCGAAACCCCAAGAAAAAAATACTCTGTGAGATCAGGGTGATCCCTTGTGCAACCCTGCCAGAGATTGCTACTCTTAACTTCCCATTAAACAGCCAATTTATTATCCGGTTTACAACTTCCTCCTCAATCCTAAGGGATTTATATTCTTGCTTTTGCCACAGATGTTTTGCCTGAATTCCTCCGACCATTACTTCCCCGGCACAGTTGCAAGCTGAAGTGATTTCATCGATGTATTGGGCATGACCCTTGCTGGCCTAAAACCACTTCCTTTACTCTCAGGCAATGTCCTTGAACTCTTTGCCGCAGGGAAAATATCTGGGTGTTTGAGCCTGCTTTGGGTGTGGGACGTGCTTTGTTATTCCTGGGAATCTTCCGGGGGGATTTTGTTTTGAGAACGAGAGGAAAAGCCACGTTTTTCCCGGGCTTATCTGGCACTCGCTGATGCTGGGAAATGTTCCATTCCCAACTCCTCTCCCACATTCCACAAAGTGCTTCTGGATGGTGCCTTTCCGGGGCTGTTCCAGAATGAACAATGAAATCGCCGATAATCAAACAGACAAAAGGCAAAACAATGTGAATGGTTTAAATCTAACGTGAAGTGCTCACCAGCCCAGGCAACCCATGCTGCCTGTCCCGCTGAGTTACTACAGCTTTTTGTGTCTATCTTCCATGGACGAGGCAGATTTCTATGTCTATGTCCATGTCTATTAGACCCTGTGTCAAAGAGACAGCCAGGGTTAGCGCACGGTTTCTCAGGAATATAATGGAGATGTGTGGGGCAAGATTTTAGCATAGTTGGGTGCCTGAAACACGTTGCCAAGGATGGTGTTGGGGACAGATATGATAATGGCACATGGATTTGCAGGGAATGGAGAGATCTGGATCACTTGCAGGCAGATGAGATCAGTTCAACTGGGCATCATGTTCGGCACAAACATTGTGGGCCGAAGGGCCCGTTCCTGTGCGGTATATGTTCTACGTTCTATGTTCATATCAGTCCCTTACCCCCCAATTCCATAGAGGAGATATTGGGCCATTGTGTTTGCTCCATCATTCCGCGTCCGTTGCTGATATTTTACCTCAGTGCTGCTTTCCTACACTTAGACCACACCACAGATTGCTTTAATATCACAAACCATCAAAGTCAGTGACCGACTTTTCACCAGCACCATCCTCTTGGGCAGAGAAATAGCTCAGCTTTATCTGGCCCTGAGGACCCTTTGGGACTGGGCCCCCTTGTTCTAGACAGTTTTACCCCATATCTTGTACTAAAACTGAATGCAAACATAGAGCATACTTTAGGCATTCACATCAGGCTGATATCAGTTGGGAAGAGGGTGAGCCTGCAGAAGTGGCATAAAATGTTTGTCCTCCTGTGGTGAGTGCTCCTTGTCACAGTGAGAAGAGATGTTTCCTCATGGTCTAACACTAATTTATATACACTGTGGCGGACGGATCTTTGGGCTTGGGTCATGTTCCCTGGAAGAAGGGTCTCGATCTGAAACGTCACCCATTGCTTCTCTCCAGAGATGCTGCCTGTCCCGCTGAATAACTCCAGCATTTTGTGTCTATCTTCCATGGACGAGGCAGATTAGACCCTGTGTCAAAGAGACAGCCAGGGTTAGCGCACGGTTTCTCAGCCTCTATTATTTCCCCATTCCTCGCTCCGAAATAAACACAGTTCAAGAGCTCTGAGCACAGACCAGGTCTGTCATAATCGATTGTAAACAGAGCGAAGATTCAAATCCCTAATTGGGTCACCAGTGCACTTCACATGAAATGTCCTGTTGACCATAGCTAATGAAATAATGATATTTTCCAGTCATACGAGTTGTTCCTTGTCACAAGCTGCTCTCCATGTGACTGCTGCTTCTCGGGAACATTTGGGTCAGCCTTGGCGAAGCTTCATATCGCTTCTTGCGTTTAATTCCACCACCCTCCGCACTAGGGTTGCCAACTGTCCCGTATTAGCTGGGACAACCGGTATTATAAATAGTGGGAGCGGGAGAGACGCGGCGATTAGGTGTGAGGTTTAGTTAAGTTGAGGTGGGGTTTATGTCCCTGTCCCACTTAGAAAATCTGAACGGAAACCTCTGGAGACTTTGCGCCCCACCCAAGGTTTCCGTGCGGTTCCCGGAGGTTGCAGGCGATTAGGGTGACGAGGTGCTGCTGAAGGAAACAAGACCACTGCCTTCTGTGGCAGAGAATTCCACAAATTCACAACTCTGGGCGAAAAAGTTTTTTGTCATCTCAGTGCTAGGTAGCATTTCAGGTAACATATTTTTTGTAAAGTTTTTTTAGCTGTATTTATTGAAACATAATTGAAAAATTATTAAGGGTTTGGACACGCTTAGGCAGGAAACATGTTTCTAATGCTGGGAGAGTCCAGAACCAGGGGCCACAGTTTAAGAATAAAGGGTAGGCCATGAGGAGATGAGGAAATACTTTTTCACACAGTTGTGAATAGACAATAGACAATAGGTGCAGGAGTAGGCCATTCGGCCCTTCAAGCCAGCACCGCCATTCAACGTGATCATGGCTGATCATCCCCAATCAGTACCCCGTTCCTGCCTTCTCCCCATATCCCCTGACTCCGCTATTTTTAAGAGCTCTATCTAGCTCTCTCTTGAAAGCATCCAGAGAACCTGCCTCCACCGCCCACTGAGGCAGAGAATTCCACAGACTCACCACTCTCTGTGAGAAAAAGTGTTTCCTCGTTTCTGTAATCACCAGAGGGCACGCTTACAGACAGATCCTAGATGTGATACAACAGCGTGCGTGCGCATTGCACGTGCTGTTGATGCCACGCACGAGTGATTCACCTGTCATCCTATCACAGGCTCCCTAATGCGCATCAGCTGTATGCTATATTTTACCAATATCGGCCTAGTGTTGTTCGGTCAGTTTGGCCATGTGCAAATATGGGTAAACCTGCAGCAAATATGGGTAAACCTGCAGAAAAGATAAGTGTGCAGCCATAACAAGCAATGAGATGCAAAAATGACGTTGGTTAAGTCCGCCAGCGGTGACTCGACGAAGGCCTCTGTACTTTATGCTGTCGGGAATTTGTCCCTTATTTTAACCTTTTGTCCATTATTTGGGAGTGAGAAAGTTGGCAACCCTACTCCCCACCCCGACATGAGGAGGAGTTGTCAGATTCCCAGCTGCACCCATTCCCATCCTAGATTCAGATTCCCCATGTTCTCTACAGACAGATTGTTTTTTGTGCTAGGAATTTGAAGGATCTACATTTAAACACCACCTTCCCCCATCCTTAGGGTGTGGGCCACCCCCACCTCCCCCCAAGCTGTTCACTGCTGTGGCTCAGCTTTCAAAGTGTAGTTACTGTAAGAAACTGTGAGAAGTCGTCTTCTTCTTCGGCTGTCTCTCAAGGGTGACTGTTCCCACTGAAGTTATGTGGACCTTCAAGTGACTCCTGAGGCCAATGTGGGACCTGATGTTAAATGAATGTTTCTTGTCTGAATTTACGGTGAAAAAAAAAGTATGATGCTTGGGAACTCGGGGAAGATTGATGAGGGTGGTTTGACAGACCTTGTCTACATGGACTTCAACAAGGCTTTTGACAAGAGGGCGTAGAGGGTTATTTTTTAGGCTGGAGGCCTGTACAACTGGTGTGTCACATAGGGTTGCCAACTTTCTCACTCCCAAATAAGGGACAAAAGGTTAAAATAAGGGACAAATTCCCGACGGCAATTCGTTGACCGACTCGGCCGTGGCTGGGTGAATGATGAGTTGGCCCGGGTGCTGGACTGCACACAATGCCCAGCCAGCGGGCCAGCTGAGGAGTTTTGGCCCGCGCGACATCGCACGCAAAGTCCGCACCCGATCCAACTCATGAACCGATGATTGGCCATGAGAAGGAGGGGTGGTGGTGTCGGCGGTAAGTGAAGGTCGGACAGCTGGCCGGGCTGCCGACCGACGGGGCCACGGGCGAGGCGCTGCTGCTGCACTCCATGGGCTGCACTACGTCGGGACTGGTGAGGCGGGGCAGGACGTGGCGCTCGGACCCAACAGTCCCCTCAACCTGAGTAGTAGCATTCAAATACGGGACAAGGGCGGTCCCGTACGGGACAAACCAATTTAGCCCAATATAGAGGATGTCCCGGCTAATACGGGATAGTTGGCAACCCTAGTGTCACAGGGCACAAAGCTGGGTCCACAGTTGTTCGTTATATATATGACCAATTTGGATGTGAAAGTAGGTGGCATGTCTAGCAAGTTTGTGAATAATACTAGTATACTGGTGGTATAATGGGCGGTGACAAAGTTCATCTACGATTGCAATGGGATCTTCATTGACTGGGTCAATGGGCCAAGGAAAGGCAAATAGAGTTTAATTCAGTAAAATGCGAGCTGTTACATTTTGGTGGGGCAAACCAGGCAAAGACTTACACAGTAAATGGTGGGGACCTGAGAGTGTTGGAGAACAGAGAGAATGAGGGGGGCAGGTACATAGTGGACAAGGTGGTGAAGAAGGCATTTGACATACTTGCCTTCATTGGCCAGGGTATTGAATACAGGAACAAGGAGCTGCAGATGCTGCTTTACAAGTAAAGACACAAAATGCTGGGGTAATCCAGCGGGAAAGGCAGCATCTCTGAACAACATGGAACATGGACCTTCTTCAGACACTGTTGGGGGGTTAGGAAGAAAGCTGGGAGAAAGGAAGAGGAGGACAAAGTCTTGCAGGTAATAGGTGATTCAGGTGAGGAGGATTATTTGTTAGGCAGATGGTTGGACAAAGGCCAGAGATGAAATGACAGGCTGTGAGACGAAAGGATTGACGAGTTGCAAATTGTGAAGCTATTCAACTATTTGACACAGAAGAAACAGGCACGAGATAGGTGGCCAGAGAAAGTGGTAGAGATAGGTGCAACTATGTTTAATAATGGGATATGGGCCAAACACGAGCAAGTGGGGCTAGATTAGATGGGTTATCTTGAACGGGTTGAGTTAAAGGCCTGTTTCTGTGCTATATTGCTCTATAACTCTACTAACATAGACATAGACATAGAAAATAGGTGCAGGAGTAGGACATTCGGCCCTTCGAGCCAGCACTTCCTTTCAAAATGATCATGGCTGATCATCCAAAATCAGTACCCCGTTCCTGCTTTTTGCCCATATCCCTTGATTCCGTTAGCCCCAACAGCTAAATCTCTCTTGAAAACATCCAGTGAATTGGCCTTCACTGCCATCTGTGGCAGAAAATTCCACAGACTCACAACTCTCTGGGTGAAATTTTTTTTCCTCATCTTAGTCCTAAATGGCCTACACTTATTCTTAAACTGTGACCCCCTGGTCCTGGACTCCCCCAACATGGGGAACATTTTTCCTCAATCTAGCCTGTGCGATCCCTTAAGAATTTTATATGGAAGAACTTTGAGCATGACCTTGAATCTTTTGCTCTGTCCGTCTGGTAATCTTTCCATTGACAGAACTTGCAATGGAATGTTTCGGGAGCCTGTTGTGGGGAACAATGAGACTGCTCAACATTGTTCGGTGAGAATTACTGGGGCCTCGGTGCCGGGGATGTTGTACTTGGTGAGGACTCTGGTACCATTCTCTTATCCTTCCAGGGAATTTGAAGTATTTTGTGGAGAAAGTGTAAGTAATATCTTTCCAGTGCCTTATGGTGCCTGCAGTGGGTGGTGCGGGGTTCCAGAGGTGTGGAGGACAGCAGGGAATCAGTGCTACCATGAGCTCTGAGCACAGTCTGAGATCTTGATCTATAAGCCAGTCGGCCTAAAGGGCTTGCTGGTGAAGTTGCCACCGGTGAGCCTCTGCTGAGAGATAGTTCTTGTGAAGTGAGACACGGTTGGGGTGGAATGGAATACTTTATTGTCACATGTGACTAGGCACAGTGAAATTCTTTGTTTGCATACCCAATATATGCAAATAGCAGCCACCTACGGTGCTGACAAAGTTGCCTTGGAGATGCTGCGGGTATGTCCCATTCTCTTGTACACTTATGAGTAAATGAGTGGACAATAGCCCTCAGAGTTCACACATTCATGAGCACCTTTTGTCTGTTACAGCTCAGTTATGGAAGTGTCTAGCTTCTTTCCTACATTAGGTTCTTGAACCGATCTGCCTGATCCTAATCCATCCTCAGCTACGGAACACAATGGACCACATCTTGCATGGCCATGAATTTCTTTTTTTTCTGATTTTGTTTTGCACTAGGGTCTTTTTGTCACTTTTTTCTTTTTTCTTTTTATGGGTCTTGCATATTTTGAGTATAATTTCTGTTCTCATGTGTTGTCTGAATCTGTGTGGCTGTGATACAGCTGCAAGTAAGATTGGTTGTACACAGTGGGAGACGGGTGCCTGGAACAGGTTGCCAGGGGTTGTGGTGGAAGCAGCTATGACAGTGGCATTTAAGATGCTTTTGGACCGACTCATGAACATGCAGGAAATAGTGAATTTGGATTCACATGCAGGCTTGTGTTTAGAGATACAGCAAGGAAACAGGCCCTTCGACCCACCCAGTCCGCACCGACCGGCCATCCCCATACATCAACACTATCCTACACACACCATATAACCATATAACCATATAACAATTACAGCACGGAAACAGGCCATCTCGGCCCTACAAGTCCGTGCCGAACAACTTTTTTCCCTTAGTCCCACCTGCCTGCACTCATACCATAACCCTCCATTCCCTTCTCATCCATATGCTTATCCAATTTATTTTTAAATGATACCAACGAACCTGCCGCCACCACTTCCACTGGAAGCTCATTCCACACCGCTACCACTCTCTGAGTAAAGAAGTTCCCCCTCATGTTACCCAAACTTCTGTCCCTTAATTCTGAAGTCATGTCCTCTTGTTTGAATCTTCCCTATTCTGAAAGGGAAAAGCTTGATCACATCAACTCTGTCTATCCCTCTCATCATTTTAAAGACCTCTATCAAGTCCCCCCTTAACCTTCTGCGCTCCAGAGAATAAAGACCTAACTTATTCAACCTATCTCTGTAACTTAGTTGTTGAAACCCAGGCAACATTCTAGTAAATCTCCTCTGTACTCTCTCTATTTTGTTGACATCCTTCCTATAATTGGGCGACCAAAATTGTACACCATACTCCAGATTTGGTCTCACCAAAGCCTTGTACAATTTTAACATTACACTGGGGACAATTTTGCAGTTATACCAAGCCAATTAACCTACAAACCTGTATGTCTTTGGAGTGTGGGAAGAAACCGAAGATCTAAGAAGCAACTCACACGTTCACAGGGAGGACTTACAAACACTGTACCAACGGCACCTGTAGTCGGGATTGAACCCGAGTCTCTGGTGCTGGAAGCGCTGTGAGGCAGCAACTCTACCGCTTCGCCAGCGTGCCGGTTTAGTTTAGCTTGGCATCACGTTCAGCACAGACATTGGGAACCTGTGCTGTATTGTTCCATGTTCTCTGTTCGTTGGGCCTGCATCTCACTGGATGTGCATATGACAATAAACTTGACTTGATTTGACCCAGTGCTGCAGTGCTGCGTTATTGGAATCATTAATCTGGGGAATCCTGATGCAAAATAAATCAACCAGGAGCAGAATTGCAGCTGTAAGTTGCCAGCGGCTGCCTTATTCCAATGAACATAACAACTTGTATGTCCTCAGTGGAACAGCATGCCTAGACACCCAGCGTGGTGTGGCCACCCAAGGAGAGACGAGTCAGTAAACAGAGGAGGTCGGACCAGTACACTGTCAGACCGAGGCAGAGAAAAAAAGAAATGTACAGGATATTTATCACAACAACACTGAATTGCTCTATGGATGAACCCATTATTGCCTAATGAGGAATGGTTGTCCAGGCCAGACTTGTAACCACTGGCATTTAGAAGGAGCTTGATTGAAGGGTTGGAACAGTGGCACAGCAGTAGAGTTGCGTTCATACAGCACCGGATACCCGGGTTCATTCCTGACTACGGGTATTGTCTGTACAGAGTTTTTACATTCTCCCTGTGACCGCATGGGTTTTCTCTGGATTTTTGACTAGGATTGTGTTAGTGTATGGGGTGATCGCCGGTCGGCGTGGACACGGTGGGCTGAACAGCCTGTTTCGGCGCTGTATCTCTGAAGTCAATTTGTTATATCATCCAGAACACATTGACAGAGAAGAGGTCGAGACAAAATAAACAGCAAGCAGAAGAAGCCAGACCTCAACCCCCTCCACACACACACACACACACACACACACACACACACTGACTAGACCAGGCAAGTAGGTACAGCAGCATATCTCATGAGGACAGGCCTGCCTTGTACCCGCTGGAGTTGAGAAGAATGAGGAAGCACTAGACGGAAGCACAAGATCCTGATGTGGAGAGATGTGTTGCCTCTTAGTATTGTTTAGAGATACAGTGTGACAACAGGCCCTTTGGCCCATCAAGGGTGCACAGACTAACAATCACCCATACACTAGCTCTATACTATACACTAGAGACAATTTGCGGAAGCCAATTAACCTAAAAATCTACAAATCCTTGGAATGTGGGAGGAAGCCGGAGCACTTGGAGAAAATCTACGCGGTCTCAGAGAGAAGGTGCAAACTCCATACAGACAGCACCCGTAGTCAGGATTGAACCTGGGTCTCTGGTGCTGTAATAGCCCTGTCCCACTGTGCGAGTTCTGATGTGGCTGTAACAATGGCATATTTTGTGATATTTATTGAGATAGAAAGATACAACTGAGTTTGGGCAAAATATTACCTTGCAACATTCTGTATGTCTGATAGATATTATGAAATGGAAATCTGAAATTATGGGAGTATTACATAAAACTACAATTCAAATGTAATGAATATACAGAGTATTCTTATTTGCATCATGAACATACAATAGTGATATAGGACACCAGGTCCTACTACGGTAAACTCACCAGCTACTACGGTATGACTAGGTGTTAAAAAGTATCAAATTTTTACATCCCGAGGATATTTTACTTGTGGACCTTTATCAACCTGTTGAAAAATCTTCACTAGTTACCACATTTCCCGAGTACCTGCCGTTAGCGCTAAGAGACGTCCCGAGCTCCGACGTACCCGCTACATTCATTCTACGTGTTTACCACGAGTTTTGATTTTTTTTTAACTCGGGAGAGCTCTTGGGTGAACTTGTACAATGGGACAGGGCTTTAGGCAGCAACTCTACCACTGCGCCACTGTTTTCTTGTAGAGATTCCAGAACTAGGGGCTACTGTTCAACAATAAGTGGTCACCAATTTGTGATAAGACTGAAGTGAAAGTTGTTCAGTACAGTGCAAGCTCTCAGAGAGGGCTGGATGCCAATCGATACTAGGCGCTCAGCCCTGGGGAAAAAGGGACAAAATGGAACTCATTGGAGAGCTCTTTCAAAGGGCTAACATGGACATGGTGGGCTGAATGGCCCCACTCTGTGCATCAAGATCCGTTCCAAGCCACAGCCCAGTCTGCACAGGTAGCGAATGTGCACCCTTTCATTGTTCAGAGTCCTGCAACGCAATATCATTAGAACATCATCACGGTACGGTTCACAGAAGGACAGATCAGGGACAACTTTGTGAGATGGACACAAAATGCTAGAGTAACTCAGCGGGACAGGCAGCATCGCTGGAGAGAAGGAATGGGTGACGTTTTCGGGTCGAGACCCTTCTTCAGACTGGACCCGAAACGTCATTCATTCCTTCTCTCCTGAGATGCTGCCTGTCCCGCTGAGTTACTCCAGCATTTTGTGGCTATTTTCGATTTAAACCAGCATCTGCCGTTCTTCCCTACACATCTTTGTGAGGCCAGTTTAAGATGCCAACCTTCAGAGTAGTACACATACATAGAATAAAATAACTTAAAATAACTGCTTAACCTTCCCTCCTACCACAACTCCACATCCCTAACAATCAATGTCATGGTTGCCATAGTATCCCTTCAAGGCCGATAAATCTCATTCCAGACACTGTCTCCAGCAATCCCAAGCAATGGTAACAACATCACTGGTTCAATGTCCTGAAATGCCCTCACTGTATTGGGAAGGACTGTGCCCAATATCAGGAATTCCAGGAGTGTTCTTCTTCTTTTCGTGTCCATCTTGTCACAAAGGTTCACCTCGCTGTCATCGTCCGTCCTGAAAAGGACGCAAGCTTCTGGCGACAATCAGTGGGAGCTGCCACGTCGCAATAGATGATGGTGGTAGCAGAATTAGCACAGGATACTTCCAGTTTCCAGCCCTGCGACATGGACGCTTCTGCTATGGGGCCTCCAGCAGTGTTGGAATAATATGTGTTTAGAACAGTGGGTACCCGGGAGTGAGTTACGGGCTGGAACCTAGGCAAAGGATTTGTTGATTTTATATTTAGATTCTTAGTGCAAGAAGTGGCAAGGCAGCAGAGTTGGTGGGCCTCATGGTAGGGGGTGATGCACTGGCAGCAGCCTGTCGGCAGCGTGTCCGTCTTTTTTCAACTTTTTTTATTTTTTTAGTATGTTTAAAAGTGTGTTTTTAATGTTTCTTTGTGTGTTAAGTGTGGGGGGTGGTGTGGAGGGGGTAAGGGGGAAACCGTTTCGGCCGCCTCTTCCATGGAGAGGCGACTTTTTCAGGCCGCCTCCCCCGTGGCCTAACAGCAAGGATCGGCGCCGACTTTCCCGGAGACGCGCCTGGAGCTTCAGCGGCGGGCACAGCGTGGACTCTCGGCGCGGAGCGGGTGAGACCTCGCTGGAGGGGAGCGCTCCGTTACGCTGGCCCGCGGCAGCCGGCAGCCTGAAGCAGCGGTCTGCAGAACTCCAGCTGGTGCGGCGTCTACAGCCCGGGATCTCACGTTGGGGACCCGGGTGGAAGAAGCTTCCACCGCCGGCCCGCGGCCATCTTCTACCGCGGGCGTGGTATGCACTTAACATCACCCCTGGAGGGGAGCTTCGACCGCCGGCCCTGCAGACTGCGGTGCTTCCGGCTGCGGCACGGCAGGTACTTTAAAACTTTGACCGCCGGCCTGCGGCCTACACCAGCCTGAAGCCGCGGTCTCTGGTTGGGAAGAGCCGATCCTGGACTCACCTTGACTTTGACTTTGTCCCTTACCATCTGGACGCCCGCAGCAACGGCTGTGGAGGGTGGAGGTCCCGACCACGGGGGAAAATGGAGGAGGACTGGCCAAGCTCTGTGCCTTCCACCACAGTGATGAATGCTGTGGTGGATGTTTGTGTAAAATTTTAATGTGGATGTGTTCTTTATTATTGTACCGCTGCTGGCAACCCAAATACCACCGACCTTGGTTGTGTGGCAATAAAATTATTTCTATTCTATTCTTCTATAAGATCTTAAGGAATAGGAGTAGGATTAGACCATTCAGCCCATCAAGTCTACTCCGCCATTCAATCATGGCTGATCTATCTCTCCCTCCTAACCGCATTCTCCCGCCTTCCCCCCACACCTGTACTAATCAATTATCTATCAATATCTGCCTTAAAAATATCCACTGACTTGGCCTCCACAGCCTTCTGTGGCAAAGAATTCCACAGATTCACCACCCTGTGACTAAAGAAATGTCTCCTTGTCTCTTTCCTAAAAGAACGCCCTTTAACTCTGAGGCTATGACCTCTTGTCCTAGACGCTCCCACTAGTGGAAACATCCTCGCCACATCCACTCGATCCAAGCCTTTCACTATTCTGTATGTTTCAATGAGGTCCCCGCCTCATTCTTCTAAACTCCAGCGAGTACAGGCCCAGTGCCGTCAAATGCTCGTTGTAGGCTCAGTGCGGGGCCCGTTACTGCCTGTCATCTACATCAACGTTTTGGATGAGAACATTCATTGAATTGAATTTTTGAATTGAATTGAATCCTTTATTTGTCATTCAGACCTATCGGTCTGAACGAAATGCTGTTGCCTGCAGCCATACATGTAATAATAACAAAACACAATAAACACAAATTAACATCCACCACAGTGAGTTCACCAAACACCTCCTCACTGTGATGGAGGCAAAAGTCTTAGAGTTACTGTCTCTTCCCTCCTCTTCTCCCTCTGCGCCGAGGCGATACCCCACCGGGCGATGGTATCAGTCCCGCGGTTCAAGCTCTGCGGCCCGGGGGTGGTCGAAGCTGCCCGCAGCTGTTGCAACGGGTGCTCCGGAAAACAGGCACCAGCCTGTGACCTGTGAGCTCCCGACATTGTCCTCCACTGGCCCGCGGCCGAGCCCCGGATCCAGGTCGCCGCCGCCTCAGCGGCAAGATTAGCAGGTTTGCTGATGATACAAAAGTGGGCCAGAGAGGTTTTACACAGAGAGCTGTGAGTCTGTGGAATTCTCTGCCTCAGAGGTCGGTGGAGGCCGGTTCTCTGGATACTTTTAAGGGAGAGCTAGATAGGGCTCTTAAAGATTGCGGAGTCAGGGGATATGGGGAGAAAGCAGGAACGGGGCACTGATTGTGGATGATAAGCCTTGATCACATTGAATGGCGGTGCTGGCTCGAAGGGCCAAATGGCCGACTCCTGCACCTATTGCCTATTGTCTATTGTCTAGCGGGTGGTTTTGCAGATAGTGAAGATGGTTGTGAAAAATTGCAGCAGAATCTTGATCAATTGGCCAGATGGGCTGAGGAATGATTGATGGAATTTAATGCAGAGAAATGTGAGGTGTTGCATTTTTGGAAGACTAACATGGGCAGGACCAACACAGTGAATTGTAGGGATTTAGGGAATTTATTAGACCAGAGGGATCTAGGAGTGCAGGTGCATGGTTACTTGAAGGTCGAGTCGCAGGTAGATAAAGTGGTCAAAAAGGCTTTTGGCACACTGGCCTTCATCAGTTTGAGTATTGAGTATAGAAGCTGGGAGGTCATGTTGCAGTTGAACAAGGCTTTGGTGAGACCGCATTTATTGTCTTCAGTTCTGGGCACCATGTTATCGGAAAGATGTTGTCAAGCTGGAAAGGATACAGAAATGAGGATGTTGCCAGGTCTAGAGGGTCTGAGCTATAGGGTGAGGTTGAAAAGGCTGGGACTCTATTCCTTGGAGCACAGGCGGATGAGGGGTGAACTTATAGAGATGTGTATAGAGTTAGTGCTGCTGTCTCACAGGTGCATTGTGGACAATGATAAACCTAAATCTAAACCCATGAACCTGGAGAACACTTGAACCAGATGAACCCGTGAACCAGCGAGGATCACACGAAGCAGGGGGACTCGTGAACCAGTGGGCACCTCAAGTCATGAGCCAGTGGGCAGCATCAACAATTGGGACTCATGAAAAAGCAGGCAACCCGTGAACCAGGGGATCTCATGAACCATGTGGTGCTTACATCTTCTCTCTGGTTTCCTCTCTGCATTCTCCATTTTCCTCCCAACTCCCCAAGTGACTAATTGCCCACTGTAAATTGCCCCCTCATTACAGCTTAAGGGCAAAAAATATAGTTTGAGGAGTTGTCAGGCGTTTAAGTGAGAATATGTAGTTGGAGCTGAGGGAAATTAGGAGGGAGGCAATGGGTCTAATGGGAATCAGCATGGGACTCGATGGACCAAATGGTTTCCTCCTGTGTTTTAATGAGTGTAAGAATTTGTCGGCCATCAGGTTAGGAGATCCATCAACTGCACACCTGTGCCTGGTTTCAGTGACCAAAAGACACGAAATAAAATGAAACGGAAACAATTAAAATGAATGAGAAAATCAGCTGCCCTTGGTCAGCAGAGCTTTTTGTTTGATTTGAGTGAGTAATCTTATAATTGTTTTCAGGTATGTGTTCGCATTCTTGCTCTTTAAACTTTGAGAAAGAATGGAGCAAATGTGATCTTCTGAAGGTGCTGAGTAATTTTCATCAGACTTGTTCGCAAACATTCAGTTTTGTGGGTTCTTTGAGCTGGAGCTGGGGGCCTGGGTGGATTGAGGGAGCGGGGATGGGTTGGGGCAAGAACGCAGTAATGCAACACCCCCTTGTGTCCATGCCCTCATCCAGGTACAATGGGACAGACCCTGGACTTCTGTGCATCACATTGGGCTGTGCCAGTGTGCAGGGAAAATGTGTAGGAAGGAACTGCAGATGCTGGTTTAAATCGAAGATAGACACAAAATGCTGGAGTAACTCAGCGGGACAGGCAGCGTCTCTGGAGAGAAGGAATGGGTGATGTTTCGGGTCGAGGTCTGAAGAAGAGTCTCGACCGGAAACGTCACCCATTCCTTCTCTCCAGTGATGCCGCCTGTCCCTCTGAGTTACTCCGGCATTTTGCGTCCAGCCAGTGTGCAGGGAGCCAGGCTCTCACTGCGAGCTGGGACCCAGGGTCAGGTTCGAACCGCAGGACCAAATATCAGCACAATGCAGTGCACAGATTACCATTCACAACTGGGGCTAATGCAAGGCTGACCCATCCTGTTCACAAGCCCTAGTAACCTGACCAGGCTGGGTTGCAGATGCATGGTGGCACGTTGGTGTAGCGGTAGAGCTACTGCCTTACAGCACCAGAGACCCAGGTTCAATCCTGACTATGGTTGCTTGTAAGTACGGAGTTATTACGTTCTCCCCATGAGCTGCGTGGGTTTTCTCTGAGATCTTCGGTTTCCTCCCACACACCAAACATGCACAGGTTTGCGTGTTAATCGGCTTGGTATAAATGTAAAATATTGGCCCAAGTGTGTGTGGGGTAGCGTTAATGTGCGGGGTTCGCTGGTCTTTGCGGACTTCAGCGGGCCGCAGAGCCTGTTTCCACACTGTATCCCTAAAACAAGAGATGAATATCAACTCCAATCTCATCTACTCTATCCGTGTTCTCGGTGTGGACTCCTATATATCGGCGAGATCAAGTGCAGACTGGAGGATCGTTTCACTGAACACCTACTCTCAGACTGCCTTGGCCTACATGATCTCACGATTGCCAAACATTTTAGCACCCCTTCCCATTCCCACACTGACCTTTCTGTCCTGGACCTCCTCCATTGTCAGAGTGAAGCCAAACGCAAATTGGAGGAACAGCACCTCATATTTCGCATGGGCAGCTTACTGGCCAACGGCTAGTGTTGATCTCTCTAATTTCATGCAACGCCTGCATTCCCTCTCCCTCTGCCCCTCCCCCTGCTCCTCCCCCACCCTAGTTGTCCTGCCAGTTCCATGGTTCACAATCATATCTCCCTTCGTTATCATCTCTTCCACAGCCAACAATGAACCATTGTGGGCTCTACCTTTCCTTGGTCATCCCATGCTGGTTCTGATTTGTTCTTAACCTTTTCCTTCCTCTAGTTTCCCTTAACCCTGTCTGAAGAAGGGTTTCGACCCGAAACGTCACCTATTCCTTTTCACCAGAGATACCGCCTGACCCGCTGAGTTACTCCAGCATTTTGTGTCCATCTTTGGTGTAAACCAGCATCTGCAGTTTCATATTGCACCTCATATTTTCCGTGGGCAGCCTACAACCCAGTGGTATGATTATTGATTTCTCCAACTTCAAGCACCCCTTGCATTCCCTCGCTCTCTGTCCTCCCCACCACCATAACCATCCACTTAGTTTCACTGTCATCCTGCCTTGTTTCACTGTTTCACTCGTTAGTTTCACTTGTTATCACCTTCTCCACGGCCAACAATGGACCATTGTGGGCTCCACCTTTCCTTGATTATTGTTGCTGGCTTTGATTTGTCCTTGTGCATACCTTTCATTCATTTGTCCTTTGTACTTCTTCATATCTTTAGGCACCCTTCCCCCCCCGACTCTCAGTCTGAAGAAGGGTTTCGACCCGAAACATCACCTATTCCTTTTCTCCAGAGATGCTGCCTGACCCACTGAGTTACATCAGCATTTAGTGTCTATTTTCGGTATAAACATAGAAACATAGAAAATAGGTACAGGAGTTGGCCATTCGGCCCTTTGAGCCAGTACTGCCATTCAATATTTAGCACGGCTGATCATCCAAAATCAGTACCCTGTTCCTGCTTTTTCCCCACATCCCTTGATTCTGTTAGCCCTAAGAGCTGAATCTAACTCTCTCTTGAAAACATCCAGTGAATTAGCCTCCACTGCCTTCTGTGGCAGAGAATTCCACAGATTCACAACTCTCTGGATGAAAAAGTTTTTCCTCATCTCAGTCATAAATGGCCTTACCCATTATTCTTAAACTGGTTCTGGACTCCCCCAACATCAGGAACCAGCATCTGCAGTTCCTTCCTGCACCAAACTTGCGTCTGCTGCTGATAAGTGTCTCTGGGCTATTGGACTCCGAGCTCGTTTATTTGACATTAGGCTGCTATGTTCCTCAGCAACTTGAACATACTATTCCTGATAATCCCAGGCAAACAACAGGAACCCGCTGGCACGGAGTTTCTCCCTGAGCTGCTACATTCCTCTTGCTTTGTGTCAAAAGCCAGCCAAGTGTTTACAAACTCGCCCGGTAATTAAAGGCAGTTGAATAACTAATTTTCAGTGCAGTCCTTCCAACCACATGCTGAGCTCTCAGTTGATCAGACAATGGTGTTTTCTTTTGCTGGTCAGGCACAATAAACCCCCAGTCAGTTTAAATGGACATCTCTTGGTAGCATGCCAAGGAAGACAGAGCCCAGTGTGTTCAGATCAGCTGCTCAATATTTGCCTTGTTGTCCATCGACGTTTAATTAGAATTCTGGCTTAATTGGAAGGCAGGGTTATTTTTGGAAGAGGACAGAGTCGTAAAGAGTAATTTATTCATCGGGTTTATACGCCACATAAACAGGCCCTTTGGCCCGACTCATCTATGCTGACCAAGATGCCTATCTATATTTATCACTTTTTCTGCATTTGGCCCACATCCTGCTATTTCTTTCCTATCCAACTATCTGACCAAATGCTTTTTAAATGTTGTCATTATACCTTCTACTAACACCTGTGCTAGATGCACAGTGTCTCTTGCCCAGATCTGGGGAATCGAGAAGCTGAGGACATACGTAGTTTTAAGGTGAGGAGGGAAAGATTTAATAGGGACCTGAGGGGTACCATTTTCATCAGGGTGGTGGGTGTATGGAACGAGCTGCTGCAGGAGGTCGGGTTGAGCCAGGTATTAAGAAACATTTGGACTGGTACATGGATAGGACAGGTTTGGATATGGGCCAAACGCAAGCAGGCGGGACTCGTGTAGATGTGACATGTTGGTCGGCATGGGCAAGTTGGGCCGAGTGGCCTGTTTCCATGCTGTATCACTCTATGAATCTATGACCTCATCTGGCAGCTCATTCCATATTCCCATTACCCTCTCTCTGGAAATCTTGCCCCTCGCATCTCCTTTAAATATTTCTCCTTGCAACTTAAACCTATGTCCTTTAGTTTTAGACTCACCCTATCTATGAAAAAGACTGTGACATTTTACCCTATTCATGCCACTCACAATTTGGTGAACCTCTATCATGCTAGCCCCTCAGCATCCTGCACTTCAATGAGAGTGATCTCATGCTATCTGATGGGACCCGGCAACTCTAACACTCGGAAGAAGGCAAGAGAGATTCAGTCCTGCACTCTTTCTAGCAATGCCCAACCTTTCTATAGTATGGTGACCAGAACTGCACTTCCTCATCCACAGACCACAGTCTGTTCGAATTGGTGGAAATGTGTCATCCTCGATCAGCACGGGAGCACCTCAAGGCTGCGTGCTCAGCCCCCTGCCGTACTCACTCCATACTCATGACTGCGTAGCCGGACATAGTGCGAACTCCATCATCAAGTTCGCCGACGACACCCCTGTTGTTGGACAAATCACAGATGGGGACGAGTCAGTGTATAGAAGTGAGATCGACCGATTGACCAAATGGTGCCAGCACAACAACCTGGCTCTCAACACCAGTAAGACCCAGGAACCGATTGTGGACTTTGATAGGGGAAGGATGAGGACCCACAATCCTGTTCACATCAATGGGACGATGGTGGAGAGGGTCAAAGACTTCAAATTCCTGGGCGTGCATATTTACGAAGATCTTTCGTGGACCCAGCACACCGATGCAATTGTAAAGAAGGCACATCAGCGATTCTACTTCCTGAGAAGATTACGGACATTCGGCATGTCGAAGAGGATTCTCCTAAACTTCTACATGTGCATGGTAGAGAGTATGCTGACTGGTTGCGTCGTGGCCTGGTTCGGCAAGTTGAACGTCCAGGAGCGAAAAAGACGACAAAAAGTTGTGACCACTGCCCAGTCCATCACCGGCTTTGACCTCCCCACCGTCGAAGGGATCTATCGTAGTCACTGCCTCAAAAAGGCAGCCAAAATCATCAAGGACCCACACCGTCCTGGTCACATAATCATTTCACCATTGCCATCAGGAAGAAGGTACAGGAGCCTGAAAACTGTTACGTCCAGGTTCAGGAACAGCTTCTTCCCTGCAGCCATCAGGCCATTAAACACAACGAATAAGAGCTGAGCTCTTGCACTATATTTTGTTATTTGTTGAACTTTTTATTTTTTAATCTCCCCCTATTATGTATTATGTTTACATATTCACAAATTCTGTTGTGCTGCAGCAAGTAAGAATTTCATTATCCCATCCGGGACATATGACAATGAAACACTCTTGACTCTTGATATGTGTAGGGAGGAACTGCAGATGCTGGTTTAAACTGAAGATAGACACAAAGAGTTGGAGTAACTCAGCGGGTCAGATAGCATCTCTGCAGAAAGGATATAGGTGATGTTTTGGGTCAAGACCCTTCTTCAGACCAGAATGCTGACCCTTCTACAGCACACAATATTCCAAGTGTGGCCGAAGCAACATCTAGTACGGCTGCAAGATGATGCCCTTGTTGGAGTGGATTTGTTTTTTTGGTCTCAGCTAGTTATTTAAACCCTGGTGCGACTTTCACTGACTGACCTCTCGTCTGCCTTTGATTTGTTTCTAAGCACAGATTAGATTTCCAGGCCTTGCTGCACATTTGGGAATTCTCACCCCTGAAAGTATTTAAGTTAATTTGAGCCAGAGATTATGACTACGCTCATCTTCTATACTGTTTAACTGTGACCTATAATCTAATTGCTGACTCTGCTCATTGTGCCAGAAGGTCTTGACCCAAGACTTGAGCTGATCATCCAGTCCAACAGTTCATGAGGGCATCGACAGCGTAGATAGTAGCCTATGCCTGCAGTAGAAGTATCTAATACTTGAGGGCAAAGGTTCAGGGTATGGGGCAAGAGTTTCAGAGGGGAGTTTTTGTTTCACCTCAAGGCTGGTTGGAATTTGGAGCATTATGGAACTTCCCGAGTAAATGGCGTGAGTATCACAATGGGACGCAAAGTGCTGGAGTAACTCAGCAGATCAGGCAGCATCTGTGGAGAGCATGGATAGGTGACGTTTTGGAAGAAGAGGCTTGACCGGAAACGTTACCTATCCATGTTCTCCACGCCTGTCCTGCTAACTTAAGGGCCTGTCCCACGAGCATGCGATTCCATGCGGCAAGCGCGACCTAACGTGGTCGCTTGAGCCGTATGGCTTCGCGGGGCCGGTCCCACTTCGATCGCCGGAGCCGTATGGAGTTGTGCGGAGCTGGTCCCGACATCGCGCGGGGCTCCGAAAAACTGACCGTGTTCAAAAATTCCGCGCGGCAACGGCCTGCCGGCCCGTAGCCGCCACGACGCCGTACGCACCGCCTCGACGGGCGTGCGCAGCGTCTTGACACCGTACGTCACGCGCGAACTTCCCACGGACTTCGCTCGAACTTCACGTCACACACTCGACCTCCGCGCGGCCCCCGCTTCCGGTTTGGTCGCGCTCGCCGCATGCAGGTCGCATGCTCGTGGGACATGCCCTTTACTCCAGCACTTTGTGTCCTTTTCTGTATTAATCAGCATTCACAGTTCCTTATTTGGGCATGAGCATCAATGCGTGTTCAATGATCAGCATGAACACGGTGGGCTGAAGGGCCTGTCTCTCTGATGTGTGATTGTAGGAGTACCTCACATAAATACTGGAAAAACTCAGCAGGTCAGGAAGCATCTGTGGAAGGTGAAACCGAGTTAATGTTTCAGGTCAAAGAATTTCGGATCACATCTAGGATGGAGTGATTGATAAAAGAACATTTCAGGTTGCAGGGTTGGGTCAAATGGACAGGACAGAGGGTCTATCTGTGACAGGGTGTGCCGGTCAACTAGGTTAATAGGGCTGTTCGTGCTACTTCTCAGTAAACCCGATGCAGTAGATGATTGGGTCATTAGAGTAATCACGGGTCACGACTGGCTCACTAGGCTAGATGATGGGGGTCATTATCAGATTTAATTTAATTTTAATTTAGAGATACAGCATGGAAACAGGCCCTTCGGCCCACTGAGTCCAGCCTTCCAGTGATTGCCTGTGCACTAACACTATCCTACACACTAGGGACAATTTACAGAAGCTAATTAACCTGCAAACCTGCACGTCTTTGGAATGTGGGAGGAAACCAGAGCACCCGGGCAAAACACACGCGGGTACAGGGTGAATGTACAAACTCCGTACAGACAAACACCCTTCGTCAGGATCGAACCCGGGTCTCTGGCGCTGTAAGGCAGCAGCTCTACCGCTGCGCCACTGTGCCCTGGGTTGTTTTTTGTGGGACGTTGCAGGGGGTAAGTTAGATGTTGAGATCCCAGTGGCTAGGAACAAATATCGGCCAGGGCAACTGGAGCTTTTCTGATATAGTGCTCCGGGATTTTTGTAAGAGAATAACCAGGCAGATGGGCAATTGATTCTTTTAGGAAGGAGATGAGGAGGCATTTCTTTAGTCAGAGGGTAGTGAATCCGTGGAATTATTTGCCACAGAAGGCTGTGGAAGCCGTCAATGGATATTTTAAGGCAGGGATAGATGGATTCTTGATTAGTACGGGTGTCAGAAGTTATGGGAAGAAGGCAGGAGAATGGGGTTCGGAAGGAGAGATAGATCAGCCAAGAATGAATAGCGAATAGACTTGATGGGACAAATGGTCTAATTCGACTCTAATCACTTATGATCTTATGATGGAGTTCTGTGGGAGATGCCTCCTTTTCACATGGAACTCACGACACTCCTGAATAAAGGTGGAGGTGCCCCACAATAATGCTTGTCTCCCACCCGGTGGTAGGAACAGATCAAGCACGAGATTTGCCATTAGCTGCAGCCTGATAATACGGTGGAGAAAACGTCAAGGGCCTTGGATAATGGCCCAGTCCAGTGACCAGCCTGCTTCAGCCTGCCCATGCTTGTGGTGGAACTGGACCACGGGCAGCCTCGGGTAGCAGCAGGAACCTGAATGTCATCGAGCAGCGGTAGACCACCTTCACTCTCCGCAAAGATGCAACTGCTGACCTGAGAAAGACCTCAATGGTTCTTTATTATCACATGTGTTGAGGTACAGTGCAATTCTTTTTTTTTGCATACAGTACAGTAAATTATTACTATACGTAAACACAATCCAGGATTAAGTACAAAGTGTAATAGAAATAACCCACTGAGACTGTGTGCAAGAGTCGCCAGTTTGGCTCCATTTTCGAAGTCCGAGCTTCAGCTGGCCATAAATATTTCTCACACAAGGTGGGTTTAGATTTGCGTCACAATGGTAGTGGATGGGTTTACTCAGACATTCACGTTCGCAAGAAATTGCAGAGAATTGTGGACTCTGTTCAGGCCATCACCCAAACCAACCTTCTGAAGAAGGGTCTCGACCCAAAACATCACCCAATACTTCTCTTCAGAGATGCTGCCTGACCCGCTGAGATACTACAGTATTTTGTGTCTATCTTCCCTTCCATTTACACCCCACGCTGCCTCGGCAAGGCCAGCAGCATAATCGAGGGCGAGTCTCACCCTGGCCACTTCCTCTTCTCCCCTTTCCCATCGGGCAAAAGGTATAGAAGTGTGAAAACGCACACCTCCAGATTCAGGGACAGTTTCTCCCCAGCTGTTATCAGGCAACTGAATCATCCTACCACAACTAGAGAGCAATCCTGAACTACTATCTACTGCATTGGTGACCCTTGGACTATCTTTGATCGGACTTTACTGGATTTACCTTGTACTAAATGACCTCAGGCAATTGAACCATCCTACCACAACTTGCAGGCAGCCTTGAACTACTCTCTACCTCATTGGAGATCCTCGGACTATCTTTGATCAGACTTCAC
Organism: Amblyraja radiata; assembly: GCF_010909765.2. Lineage (NCBI taxonomy): Eukaryota > Metazoa > Chordata > Chondrichthyes > Rajiformes > Rajidae > Amblyraja > Amblyraja radiata. The sequence continues at coordinate 67,313,738 of NC_045963.1, forward strand.
TGGCTTTATAGTGCATAAAACGTTATTCTTGTTATTCTCTGTATCATGTATCTGCACACTGTGGATGGTTCGATTGTAATCATATATTGTCGTTCCGCTGACTGGTTAGCAGGCAGCAAAAGTTTCTCACCTTCCTTGGTACACGTGACAATAAACTAAACTCAAATAAAAGCTAGGTAGGCAGACCGGTACTTGGAGGAGAAGCAGCGGCAATGGTGGAAATCCTACGTATAACCTGATCTCAGGCGTTCAGCAAACAGCATGTACTACAAAGTTTTACATAGAGGAATTATTTTATCTTGGTGAGACAGGATTTGATATTCAATGAACTTCTCTCACGAGTATCTACTGGGACCATCTGACACTGGAATTGCAAAAGATACATTTTCAGCAGAACCACTGCTTCAAACGTTACATAAAAGATACCGTCAAAGGTCACGGGAACGTACATTCTGAAGGATTCCAAAGTTGCTCTTTCAGGATGTAATGGGTGGGAGGCAAAGAGCTGCAGGGAATAGTTTCATTTAGTTTTGTTTATTATTCGCGTGTACTGGGGTGCAGTGAAAAGCTTTTGTTGCGTGCTAGCCAGTCGGAGAAAGGATTGCAAACGTGTACAGATAAAAAGGATAAAGGGTACAACATTTTGTGCGATTAAAGATAGTTCAGGGGTCTCCAATGAGGTAGATGGGAGGTCAGACCAACACTGTAGCTGGTGTGAGGACCGTTCCGCTGGGAAGGAACGGTCCCTGAATCTGGAGGTATTCGTTTTCAAACTTCTTTCCCTCTTGCCTGGCGGGAGAGGAGAGAGGAGCTGATGGGGTGGTTGCTTTCCTCAAGGGTGGTTGTTATTCGGGACACACTGTCAGAGGAGGTGCTGGATGGAATCAGATACAATCACTACATTTAAGAGGCATTTAACTGAGCACTTAAATAGGCAAGGCATGGAAGGAGTGTGTGGAAAAGAACTGCAGATGCTGGTTTAAACTGAAAATTCTTCACCTATTCCTTTTCTCCAGAGATGCTGTCTGACCCGCTGAGTTACTCCAGCTTTTTCTGCCTCTCTAAGGTATTGGAGGATGCAGTTAGAACCTTCACTATCTGTTTTATCTATCCCCCTCATAAATTAAGATGCCTCGATCAGGTCACTTCAGCCTCCTCTGACCCAGAGAAAACATACCCAGCCTGCCCTATCTATCCTTAACATTGAAATGCTCCAATCCAGACAGCATGCTGGTGAATCTTCCTTGTATCCTCTCCATTGAAGAATTGCATGTTTACTTCTAACAATTAAAGAGACTGGGTGAAACTGGAAAGTGGGTTGCCCAGGGAACACTCTCACCAGCAATTGTGCATCACTGCTTCAAAGAGTTGGCACCAAAATCTACACTGACGGTCCAGTCCGGGGTAAATACTAGACTGGTAGTGCTGTCTTCCAAAAAAGTTTTAAACTAAGACCTTGCTCATCCAGTCTTTAGACTTTAGAGATATGGCGTGGAAACAGGCCTTTCGGCCCACCGAGTCTGTGCCGACCAGCAATCACCCCGTTCACTGGCACTATCCTACACTCTGGAGACAATTTACAATTTTACCAAAGTCAATTAACCTACAACCCTTCATGTCTTTGGAGTGTGGGAGGAAAGCGGAGCACTCGGAGACAACCCATGCAGTCACAGGGAGAACGTGCAAACTCCATTTAGACAACATCCATAGTGTAAGGCAGCAACTCTATTGCTGTGCACTATGCCACCCCTTCTAACAATTAGAGACTCTGTGAAACTGAGTACTCAGGAAACACTCTCACCAGCAAATATGAATCACTGCTCCAAAGACTTCAGGTCAAAAGGAATAGTAGTAGAATGAGGCCATTCGGCCCATCAAGTCTACTCCACCATTCAATCATGGCAGATCTATCTCTCCCTCCTAATCCCATTCTCCTGCCTTCTCCCCATAACCTCTGACTAATCTCTGCCTTAAAAATATCCATTGACTTGGCCTCCACAGCCTTCTGTGGCAAATAATTCCACAGATTCACCACCCTCTGATTAAATACATTTCTTCTCATCTACTTCCTAAAATAACGTCCTTGGGTGAAAAGTCTACACTGACAGTAAATTCCATAGGAAGTGCTGGACTGCTGGTGCTGTCTTCCATGTAAGACTCCACTCTTCCAGTCAGGCAGCAGACAACATCACACAGTTTATACGTTGAAGATCGGCACAGAATATTTAACCTTCAACTAACATCACCAGGTATTGGGTAAGGTACTGAGAAGGTATCTCCTTGTGAATGTGAACCATTTTGCCTCTAGAACTGTAGAGGTGGGCAAAAACATGGAGGGGTATAGGATCCGGTGCATGTTCAGAAGTATAGCTACCTCTTGTCCTTTCATTTCTGGTGTACCAGATCAAGACCAGTGGAGTATTCCAGATCCCAATGCCATTTTATTCACATATCATGCCATGTTTACCAGTAAGTAAATACCCCAAGATGATTAAAAAAAACTATTTATTTAACTTTTGTATTTGTTAACGTTGTTTGAGGAGCCATTGCCACACGCAGTTAGGACGTTTTGACTTTCGCTATGAAGACTGAGTATCGCCGCCTATATTTCCTGATTCCCTGCTAATTTAGGAAACTGAAGCATATCCGGTCACCCTTCATAACGCTCTATTAGTTTCTACATCGTGTCGTTCTTCATTTCCTTTTCTTCCTGTCATTTTCCTTTGTTTCTGTTTTTGTCATTTCTGCATTTAATCAAATTCTGGGTAAAGAAAGTGACTGGGGTTCAGATGAGTACTGTGAAATATTGTTTGTCATGAAGTCTGGTGCTGTGCATCAGAACGTGTATAAACTCTACTTCAGAGGCTACAAAATTAATTACAGTCATAATCATATAGCATAGAAAAAGGCTATTCCTATTCCCGTCCTCTTTACCTATTCCTTTTCTCCACAGATGCTGCCTGGCCAGCTGAGTGACCCCAGAATTTTGTGTCTATCTATAGAAAAAGGTTCTTTGGTCCACTGTGTCTGTGCTACCCATTAAGTAGGAATCAATGTTAAGCCCATTGTCCAGTTTACAATTCATAGCCTAATTGTATCTGGAGGATTAGACGATTACCATATCCAGAGGATTAATTCAACAGGTATTCAGAAGATTAACAACAATGGTATTCAGGGTAATAGTCACATTCAGAGGATAGATTTTTAGCTTCTGTAACAGTCAGAAGATTGACTTTATTGTTATTTACTTACTGCCTCACTGTAGACTATTGCTATATTAAGACTTTTGACTACAGCAGTTTTCAGGGGAATAAGGAAAAATGATCACTGCTGTAATGTTCATAGTGTGTTCATTGGAGATTTTACAGATACCGTATCGCTAAATAATTATTTAGAGGATTACCTATTGTCAAACATACCTGCAAGATTGACTACAGGAATATTCAGGTGGTTAACCATTGATGAACTGTACACTGCAAGGGCCAAGAAGCGAGCGGGCAAGATCATCTCTGACCCCTCTCACCCTGGCCACAATTTGAATCACTTCCCTCCGGAAGGCGACTCCGGACTGTCAAAGCTGCCACAGCCAGACATAAAAACAGTTTTTATCCACGAGTAGTTGCTCTACTCAACAGCCAAAAATCTGCAGCCTCCCTTTGATCTGGTATTTTGTTGGTTCACATGCTTGATCAATGGTGTTTTATCATTAATGTTTTATTATTATTAATGTTTAGTGTTTTCTGAGTCATTCGTAACTGTCACTATATATGTTGTTACTTGTGGGCAGAGCACCAAGGCAAATTCCTTGTATGTGAATACTTGGCCAATAAACTTACTTACTTACTTACTTAACCATGACCACCTTTAGGAAATTGGTCATTGTATTAATTAGTGGCGTATCAACTATTATCTTCTGATAAGTGTGTAATGTAAAGGTCAACAAACTGACTGTTATAGTATTCAGATAATTAACTATGGTATATTTTGCACTGTTACTAAAAACAATATTCTGATCATTTGCTAAAGTAATATTCACGGTATTGACTGTAGCTGCAAAAGAAAATTGAATATTGCAGTATCAGATTGACTAACAATTTTACTGGTCGAGTTATGGCCTACAGTGATATTTTGCGTCAAGTTTTTGTAGAGACTTTAGTGGGAAATCGCTGAGTAGTATCCATAGGCTGCATATAAGAGGTTTTGGAATATTATCAGCAGTGGTGTTCAGATAATTAATCATTGTAATGTTGAGATAATTAAATGTTTTGAGACTATTGAATGAGCTAACCCTAATAGGATTAATAATACTAGATTCATAGAGACATAGAGTCATAGAGTGATACAGTGTGAAAACAGGCCCTTCGGCCCAACTCGCCCACACCGGCCAACAATGTCCCAGCTACCCTAGTCCCACTTGCCTGCACTTGGTCCATAACCCTCCAAACCTGTCCTATCCATGTACCTGTCCACTGTTTCTTAAACGATAGGATAGTCCCAGCCTCAACTACCTTCTCTGGCAGCTTGTTCCATACACCCACCACCCTCTGTGTGAAAAAGTTACCCCTCGGATTCCTATTAATTCTATTCCCCTTCACCTTGAACCTATGTCTTCTGGTCCTCGATTCCCCTACTCTGGGCAAGAGACTCTGTGCATCTACCCGATCTATTCCTTTCATGATTTTGTATACCTCTATAAGACCTCCCCTCATCCTCCTACGCTCCATGGAATAGAGACCCAGCCTACTTAACCTCTCCCACCCGCTCACACCCTCTAGTCCTGGCAACATCCTCATAAATCTTTTCTGAACCCTTTCAAGCTTGACAATATCTTTCCTATAACACGGTGCCCAGAACTGAACACAATATTCTAAATTCTCACCAACGTCTTATACCACGGCGATATTTAATACCACTATGGTGGTATTAATAGAATTATTATTGTAATTCATTGGATTGTCTACCATGATCGTTCAGAGAAAGCCAATAATTGTCCAATCCAAAATATTTACCATAATAGTTCTCAGTAATATGCCCATCATCTTCAAAGGATTTAACATTCATATTAATTAAGCTGGTGACAAAATAAAATTAATAAATTGCGCTATTTATCACTGACTAAAAATTTTGGAGGATTAACTAAGGAATTTTTAAATCATGAACAAAGTTAAGGCAATGTTTCTTCCAGGCAACATTCATACTGTACGTTCCTGTCTGAAGAAGGGTTTCAACCTGAAAGGTCACCTATCTGACTGGCATTCCAGCATTTTGTGCCTTTTTTACAAAAAACACATCTGCAGTTCCTTGCACCTCCTAACATTCATTGTTGTTGGCTTTACTTCAGTCCATGCATCTCCAATATTCTTTGCTACATCGTTGATGTTGTATGACTTCCAATTTTCCTTCTTGCTTTCTGCTGCATTGGTTACTTTAATAGCTTGCGGAGATCATATGCTTCAAAAGATGCCTTTACAACTTGATCCATGGGCTGTGGTGTTCCGTGGACAGTACACAATCATGATGTTGAGATGAAAATCATTGAAAAAGCAGATTGTTCAGGGCATTATCGAGAACAAATAACATTTTGAATGGCATATTCTTGGAAGCACAGTGTCTTTTCACCTCTGGACAAAATAGTGCCGAAAACAGTCTTATGCTTTAACAGGGACAATGTCTCCAAAGCCATTCTATTGGTCTTCCAGGTGATGGGAAGGGATGCCTTTCAAATTCCTTTAAGATTCCAAGGGTTCTTGAACGGATAATCAATCTCCCACCAAGTTGTGCATCTTCTATTAGAGAGGTAACCCTTTACATTTTCATCTCTCACGGCTCCCCCTCTGTGATTCCTGCTGCTATCCTACTTTTCTACCATAATCTGACCCCAGACTTGAGGAAAGGTCCTGACCTGAGACATCACCTATCCATTCCCTCCACAGATGCTGCCTGAATCGCTGAGTTAACTCCAGCACTTTCAAGATTCCAGCAACTGGGGAGAAGGCAGGAGAATGGGGCTGAGAGGGAAAGATAGATCAGCCATGATTGAATGGCGGACTCGATGAAATGGCCTAATTCTGCTCCGACAATTTATAAAGTTATGAAGTTGTGCTCTTCCTTTTGCTGCATTATGTCCTGCAGCAGTCTTTTACCTCCTTGCCATATAATTTTGTCAAGTCCATATTGAACACTTGATCGACACAATAACCCCTTTCCCCTCCACCCCTTCCTAATTATCGGATCCAAACCATCAGGGAATGCCCTTGCAGACTTGCTGCTTCCCTTTGCACTTTAATGCTATGCGTCAGCCCCCGCTTTACATCTGTTAAACCACCCTCTATTTGTAACAAATCCTTCACTTTCATTACCAAACTTTCTGTCAAATCTTTGAAGAGGTTCTCTTTACTTTTTCTTGAATAAGCATCAGCCTAACGGGTGTCGGCGATGATTTTGATCTTCAAGGCAAATCGCCGACAATTTTCCCTTCTCAATTATCAAACCACTTTGTTGCTTTGTAATGATAGAAGCTTACATCGGGCCCGATCCTTTAACATGCTGAAGAATGCTTGCTTTGTTCATTATGGTGGACCCTACCATTGAACGACTGAAACCCAATGCTTTGCCAATTTTTAATTGTGCTTCTTCCTTCTCATATGCTTAATTGTATCCATGTTAACTTCCATTGAGATGGTTTTCCTTTTCTTAGATGCACGACCATCACGTGTATCTTGTTTGCTTTTGGGAGGTGTGGTAATGGTAAAATACTGTGAGAATTATACAGCACAGTACCTGCACAGTGTTTCTAAAGAGTCACAATCTTAAGGGCCTGTCCCACGGGCATGCGACTGCATGCGGCAAGAGTGCCCTAACGTGGTCGCTTGAGTCGTCCGGCCTCGCGGGGCCGGTCCCACTTCGATCGCCGGAGCCGTATGGAGTTGTGCAGAGCTGATCCCGACATCGCGCGGGGCTCCGAAAAACTGACCGTGTTAAAAAATTCTGCGCGGTAACGGCCTGCCGGCACGCAGCTGCCTCACCGGCGTACGTCACTCGCGAACTTCCCGCGGACTTCGCTCAAACTTTATGTCACTCACTCGACCACCGCGCGGCCCCCGCTTCTGGTTTGGTCGTGCTTGCCGCATGCAGGCGCATGCTGGTGGGACCGGCCCTTTAGGTCGTGCTTGCCGCATGCAGGCGCATGCTCGTGGGACAGGCCCTTAACTCTCAATATGCACTTTCAAGATAACCAGCATTGCATGGGGGGCTTGATTTGTATTCCCATCAAATTATATAATTTGCCCAGTGTGAGTAAGAAACTGCCGCTCGTATGAATGGGTGTACATAAGTCGGGCTTTTGAATTCATGGGAGCTTGTTTGTACGTATGGGATTTAGACTCTAGACTTTAGATTTCAGAGGTACAGCATGGAAACTGGTCCTTCAGCCCACCGAGTCCGCTCCATCCAGCGGTCACCCCCATACACTAACACTATCCTATATACGAAGGACAATTTCCAATTATGTTAGCAAAACCAATTAACCTACAAACCTGTACATATTTGGAGTGTGGGAGGAAACCAGTCCACCTGGAGAAAACCCACGCTGTCACACGGAGAACGTACAAACTCTAGACAGATGGCACCAGAAGTCAGGATCAAACCCGGGTCTCTGGCGCTGGAGAGCAGCAACTCTACCACTGCGCCACTGTGCCGCCCACGGGATGTTCATAAGTCAGGTGTTTGTAACCTGAAGAAAATATAGTCACAAAGATTTAATCATAGTATTCAGATTAACTTTAGTAATGTTTAGATGATTAACAAAGTTACATTTCAGAGCGTTATCAACTGCACTTTCAGAAGACTGACAAAATAGCATTGATGGTTAATTGTAGTAGAATTCAGATACTGTGTAACATGGACAAATTCATTTCACTTGCACTTTATGTGCAACGTGACGAATAAAACTGATTGTATTGTATTGTTGTATTGATTGTTGTGTAGTAATAAAGTTATAGCGTTGTAGAGCACTGAAACACGCCCTTCGGCCCAACCCTTCCACACAGACCAAGATTACCCTTCTAAGTTGGTCCTATTTGCCTGCATTTGGCCCATATCACTCCAAACCTTTCTTATTTGCATACTAGTCCAAGGAGTCTTTTAAATGCTGTTTTAGTATCTGCCTCAACTACCTCCTCTGGCAGCTCATTCCATAAACCCAGCATGTTTGGAGGTTGACTGTTGTAGTTATCTACCGAAGCTTTGACCATTTAACATTCAATAGATTGAGCACAATGGCATGCAGAAGACTGACGACACCTGCATGTAGTAATTCACTATGTCCATATATGCAAAGAATTGAATTTACTGGATTAATTAATGTGGAAGCTCCGGGATAGTGGCTTTCGACAAATAGGAAAATACTACATAATATCCCCTGGCAAGGGAGTGTGACATCTAGATGTGTGAGGAAGATCACGTATCCTGCATTAGGTTTTCTGCTTTCTGTCCAGCAACACAATTGAAAGATGAGAAGTCATAGAGTGATACAGTGTGAAAACAGGCCATGCGGCCCAACTTGGCCCCACCGGCCAACATGTCCCAGCCACACTTTGGTCCCACCTGCCTGCGTTCGGTCCATATCCCTCCAAACCTGTCCTATCCATGTACCCATCTAACTGTTTCTTGAACATTGGGATAGTCCCTGCCTCAACTACCTCCTCTGGCAGCTTGTTCCACACACCCACCACCCGTTGTATGAAAAGGTTACCCCTCAGATTCCTATTAAATCTTTTCCCCTTCATTTAAACCTATGTCTTCTGGTCTTTGATTCACCTACTCTGGGCAAGGGACTCTGTGCATCTCAAGTTCAAGTTCAAGTGAGTTTATTGTCATGTGTCCCTGATAGGACAATAAAATTGCTTTGCTTCAGCACAACAGAACATAGTAGGCATTGACTACAAAACAGATCAGTGTGTCCATATACCATTATATAAATATATACGCACATGAATAAATAAACTGATGAAGTGCAAATAACAGATAATGTTCAGATTTTTGTCCGAGACGACAACTAGCCGATCTATTCCTCTCATGGTTTTATACACCTCAATAAGATCACCCCTCATAGAAACATAGAAAAATAGGTGCAAGAGTAGGCCGTTAGGCCCTTCGAGCCAGCATCACCATTCAATATGATCATAGCTGATCATCTAAAATAGGAATACGAATAGGAATACTTTATTGTCACATGTGACTAGGCACAGTGAGATTCTTTACTTGCATGCACAATGTCTACCAATAGCAGCCACCTACACCACTGACAAAGTTACAAAGCACACCGGCTCCTTTTGTCCCCCCTCCCTCCCACCACAGCAGTTCCCCCACACCAGGTCCCCATTGTCCTTTGCCCCCCCCCCCTATTGTCCATTGTTCTTCCCCTCTCCCCTCATGGCGATCCCCCCCTCGCTGGGTCCTCCATTGTTCTTTCCCTCCGCCTTCACGGTGGTCCTCCACGCTCTCATCGACCATCGACCGCGAGTCGACCCGCGAAGTATTGCCACCGCCAAGACCCCATCGTCGCGAGTCTTCACCATTGCCGCCGCAGTACCCCGTTCCTGCTTTTTCCCCATATCCCTTGATTCTTTCAGCCCTAAGAGCTAAATCTAACTCTCTTTTGAAAACATCCAGTGAATTGGCCTCCACTGCCTTCTGTGGCAGAGAATGCCACATACTCACAACACTCTGGGTGAATCCTCCTGTGCACCAAGGAATAGAATCACAGCCTATTGAAGTGTAATAATTCCCAAATATGGGTCTGAATTTAAAATACAGGCAATGTTATGATTTCTGGCTACTTGAGTTAAAGCAGTGAAACTGTCAGCCTCAAATTTGAAGTTTATTCAGAAAAAAATGAACTCAGTTTTGGTTTAGAGATACATTGTGGAAACAGCCACTTCGCCCCAACGAGTCCATGCTGACCAACAATAATCCCTACGCTAGTTCTATGTTATCCCAGTTATCCTCCACACTATGGACAATTGACAGAAGCCAATTAACCTACAAACCTGCACTAAGTGTTGAAAGGTGGCAAAATGAGTGAAGCAATGCACCCAAGCAACGTCGACTGATAGCTTGACAGGATTAATATAAATGTTTCCAAGTTATGGAGCGCTTAGTAACAGTTGGGCTAATCAGGGACAATAGACAATAGACAATAGGTGCAGGAGCAGACCATTTGGCCCTTCGAGCCAGCCAAAGTGATCATGGCTGATCATCCCCAATCAGTACCCCGTTCCTGCCTTCTCCCCATATCCCCTGACACTGCTATTTTTAAGAGCCCTATCTAGCTCTCTCTTGAAAGCATCCAGAGAACCTGCCTCCACCGCCCTCTGAGGCAGAGAATTCCACAGACTCACCACTCTCTGTGAGAAAAAGTGTTTCCTCGTCTCCATTCTAAAGGGACAGGCAAAACAACTTCATACTGTATACAAATAAGAATCATAGAATCATACAACATGGCAACGGCACTTCAGCCCAACATCCATGCCAACCAAGATGCCCCATCTAAGCTAGTTCCATTTGCACGCATTTGGTCCATATCCCTCTAAATCTTCCCTATCCATGTACCTGTCGGAATGTCTTTTAAATGCTTTTATAAAACCTGCCTCAACTACCTGCTTTGGTAGCTCGTTCCATATACGCACCACCCACTGCGTGAAAACTTTGCTGGTCAGATTCCTTTTAAATATTGCTCCTCTCACCTTAAACCTATGTCCACTGGTTCTTGATTCCCTGCCCTGGTTAAAGGCCTCTGTGCATTCACCTAATATATTCATCTCATGATTTTATACACCTCTGTAAAATCTCCTCTCAACCTCCTGCAATCTTACCATTCCCTATAGTTCAGGGTCTCATGTCCTAGCAACATCCTCGTAAATCTTCTCTGTACTCTTCCCAGCTTAATGACATCCTTCCTGTAGCAGGATGATCAAAACTGAACATTGTACTCCAAATGCAGCCTCGCCAACATATTGTACAATGTCTTGTAATTTGGGTACTACAATGAAGTTACTGAGCTTGTAGACAGAAAGAACATTGTGCTTTTAATGTACTTGAGTGATTTAATGTGCTTTTTAGGAAGTGTCACACAAAGGACCAATTAAAATGAGTGCAATGGCTGACGGATAGAAAGTAGCGTACAGGAGAAAATATGTCTCTTGGATGCATGCACACCCCAGAATTACTCGAAGAATCCTAGAATCTGAAGAAGGGTCCTGACCCGAAACATCACCTATCCATGTTCTCTAGAGTTGCTACCTGACCCTTTCAATTACTCCAGCACTTTGTCTCCTTATTGGTAAACCAAAATCTGTAACTCCTTGCATCCCAGAATTATATTCCAAGTTCTTTCCTATGTAGAACAAATTTGGATCTGGAAACAGTAAGATAAATGTGGAATATTAATACAAAATTAGGAGAGACAAATATTAAATTTGAATCAAACTGGCTAAAATATTAAAATAATTAATAGGATAGCACTGGACATTTACCATGATTTTGGTTTGTATACCAAACTTACCACAGAGCCACCACTGAAAATACTTTCTCATTCTGAAGAAACAGTCAAATGAATTGAACTTTCAAAGGATATTTTGAAAATACACTTTAGTTTAGTTTAGTTTATTGTCACGTGTACTGAGGTACAGTGAAAAGCTGATGTTGCGTGCTAACCAGTCAGCAGAAAGACAATACATGATTACAATCGAACTGTCCACAGTGTGTGATAAACGGAATAACATGAATACCATTTAGTACAAGATAAAGACCAGTAAAATCTGATCAAAGATAGTCTGATGGTCTCGATGAGATAGATAGTAGCTCAGGACTGCTTTTTTTTTTAATGTGGTGGGATGATTCACTTACCCAATAACAGATAGGAAGAAGCTGTCCCTGAATCTGGAAGTCTGTGTTCTCTCACAACCAATCTGTTCCAGAGATGAGGGTGGTCAAATGCACCAACTTTTGGAAATTGTGATTTTTTTACTTTGTAACATTTAGGTCAGTTACAGAAAAGCAGAAGAAGCAATTCAACGTAAAAACAATTAATTGGAGGAAGGTCAATTTCAATGGCATGAGAATGGATATGGTCCAGATAAATTAGAACCAAATGTTGACAGACAAAACAGGAACAGAACAATGGGCTGCCTTTAAATGTGAGATGGTTCAGATTCAGTTGAGCCACATTCCCATGAGGGTTAAAGTATAATTTAAGAGATACAGAGGAATGAGAAAAAAAGATTATGTTTATCATATGTGTTGGGTTGTAAGTAACAGCAATTACCAAAACAATCTGAGAACAAGTGAAGATTAAAAATGGGCGGCATCAAGAGTGAATGAAATTGGATACAGCCAGACAAATATTGAATCCATAAGTTTTCTAGAGGAATATATGTCGGAAAGGGATATTACATGGAGAATTTGGGCCGATTATGGATAAAAATAGGGCATTGCTTGTGGATGCTTACAACATGGTTAAGGCACTGAATGAGAACTTTACATCTGCCTTCACCATGGAAGAGCATGCTTCTAATGTTATGTAAAGGTTAAAGGTTGATAGCACAGAAGTGTTAAACAAAGATGGCCAGTCTTAAGGTAGTTAAGTCACCAGGACCAGTCGAGACACATCCTTGGATTTTAAAGGAAGAAACGGGAATGGACTATGACTATGAACATGGTGTGGTGTCAAAGAACTGGAGAAAGACAAATGTTGCTCTATCAAAGAGCTGCAGGTCAGACTGTTTAATCTTTAGTGGTGGGAACGCTTTTGTGAACATTTATCTGGTTCAGGATTAAAAGTCGTCTGGAAGGAATAGGATTAATTGAGGTAAACGTGCAAGATTTTAAGGGCAAATCGGGTTTAGCCAAATTAATAGAATTTTTTGATGAGTTAATGTACAAGGTTGATGGTGGGGAGGGGGGGGGGGTAATGCAGTTGATATGGTGTGTTGGACTTCTAGAAGGTTTTTGATAAGGAGCCACAGAACAACCTATCAGCAAAGTTGAAGCACATGGCATACAAGGTACGCTGATGACATGGATAACAGTAACAAGCAACAAAGTGTTGAGCTGAAAGGTTGTGGAAAGCAAAATTCACCCGAGATCTGTGTTGGGGGCATTCCTTTCTGATCTATATTGAGGACCTTGTCCTGGGTCCAGCCATAATTTCCAAAAGTGTGGATGACCCAATTTTTCCAACTTTGGAAACCTCATGTAGTGAGGAAAGTGATAGATTGCAGCAGAATATTGACGGGTTAGTCCATGGCAGTTGAATTTAATGCGGAGAAATATGAGGTGATGAATTTTGGTGGGAAGAATAACAATAAAGGATAAAAGGAGGTCATGACGAGGAATCTGGAGTATGAGTCCATGAAAGTGACATGGGCAGGTTGGAAACATAATTAATGAAGCATATTCAGTTCTGGACAAAGCATGAAACAGACAGTCTCCCGGAGACAGAAGATGTCATAGATAGGAGGAGTAACAGTGAGGTGGCCACACCTGGGGTATGGACAGAAAGTAGATGGGTGATCTCCAGGAAGAGGAATAGGTAAAGAGTTCAGGAAAAAGGGATGATGTCCTGCAGAATAAATGCAGGGAGCTAGGGCATGCAGGTGCAGCAGGCAGTGAAGAAAGCGAATGGTATGTTAGCTTTCATAGCAAAAGGATTTGAGTATAGGAGCAGGGAGGTTCTACTGCAGTTGTACAGGGTCTTGGTGAGACCACACCTGGAGTATTGCGTACAGTTTTGGTCTCCAAATCTGAGGAAGGACATTATTGCCATAGAGGGAGTGCAGAGAAGGTTCACCAGACTGATTCCTGGGATGTCAGGACTGTCTTATGAAGAAAGACTGGATAGACTTGGTTTATACTCTCTAGAATTTAGGAGATTGAGAGGGGATCTTATAGAAACTTACAAAATTCTTAAGGGGTTGGACAGGCTAGATGCAGGAAGATTGCTCCCAATGTTGGGGAAGTCCAGTACAAGGGGTCACAGCTTAAGGATAAGGGGGAAATCCTTTAAAACCGAGATGAGAAGAACTTTTTTCACACAGAGAGTGGTGAATCTCTGGAACTCCCTGCCACAGAGGGTAGTCGAGGCCAGTTCATTGGCTATATTTAAGAGGGAGTTAGATGTGGCCCTTGTGGCTAACGGGATCAGAGGGTATGGAGAGAAGGCAGGTACGGGATACTGAGTTGGATGATCAGCCATGATCATATTGAATGGCGGTGCAGGCTCGAAGGGCCGAATGGCCTACTCCTGCACCTAATTTCTATGTTTCTATGTTTCTATGTTTAAAGAGCAGGACATAAAGGGTAGTAATCTCCAGATCCCATGCAGCCACCTACTAGAGTGGGTAGGAACAGGAAGATAAGACAGGTGCATGCATGATGGAGGAATTAGTGCAGGGAGCAGGGGTGGCAAATTTTGGACCATTTGGATCTTTTGTGGAGCAGGGGTGACTTGAACAAGAGGAATAGATTGCACCTGAACTGGAGGGGAACGAATATCTTGCAGCAAGATCGCAAGTGCTACTTGGGAGAGTTTAAACAAAATTGGCTGGGAGCCAACATCCACTGTTACTCCAACACTTCGTGTCTATCTTTGGTATAAACCTGCATCTGCGGTTCTCTGTTTCTACTTTTCTGGCTTACTCCACTGTGAAATCTCTTCAAGATATGCCTACTTTAAAGAAATTCTCTTCCTCTCTCTGACTGCAAGATCCTCATCCACTGCTCGTGCCCAACCCCTTCCTTAGTCAACAATGGGCCCACCAGGGCACCACTCTGCCTGAGGTAATTTGTGACTAGCCCTGATCTTTTCTTGCCTCCAGCTCTTCACCCTATCTCATCCCTTACTTACAGTCTGCAGAAGGGTCCCAACTAGGAGATTGAGGGGGGATCTTATAGAAACTTATAAAATTCTTAAGGGGTTGGACAGGCTAGATGCAGGAAGATTGTTCCCGATGTTGGGGAAGTCCAGGACAAGGGGTCACAGCTTAAGGATAGGGGGGAAATCCTTTAGGACCGAGATGAGAAAAACATTTTTCACGCAGAGAGTGGTGAATCTGTGGAATTCTCTGCCACAGAAGGTAGTTGAGGCCAGTTCATTGGCTATATTTAAGAGGGAGTTAGATGTGGCCCTTGTGGCTAAAGGGGTCAGGGGGTATGGAGAGAAGGCAGGTACGGGATACTGAGTTGGATGATCAGCCATGATCATATTGAATGGCGGTGCTGGCTCGAAGGGCCGAATGGCCTACTCCTGCACCTATTTTCTATGTTTCTATGACCCAAAACATCACCTTTCCTTTTTTTCCAGAGAGGCAGCCAAACCCGCTGAGTTACTCCAGCATTTGTGTCTATCTCTGGCTTTCAGTTAAAGTGTTTACTTTCATCCCACTACAAAGCAACCTTTTGTGGTGCAGCTAATCAGCTGAGAACCCTTCCTCACAGGATGTAACACAGATTAAAAATGTAAATTGTATTTCTAAATAGATTAAGAGATAGACCAATGTAAATTGGCAAGGAACCCAGTTCAAATTTAACCTCAGTGGTACTGTGGAAAAGGTGCACAGTCAGGGGTACTGCTCTTTTGGCCGAGCATTAATCTCTCCCCTCCCCATCCCCATCCCTTAGAAAGACTGAAAGAGTCCTTGGCACTATTTCAAAAAGAGGAAGGGGGAATGAAGGGGTTCTCCCTGTGGTATTTTCAACACTATTCCTGACCCAACATCACTTTGCACCTGTAGAAATTCAGGAGAGTATTGGTCAACATGCCAAATCTCCTCAGCCTACATGGGTTTTTCTGTACAATTGCATCAGGGTCCAGGACAGATCTACATAGATATGCACGCCCTGGAACTTGATGTTGACTCTCTACACTCCCAACCTGTTGATGAAGACAAGTTTGTGGATCCTCGGTCTTCTTCTTCTAAAGTCAACAAGCAGTTCCTAAGTTTTACTGCCGTTAGATCAAGGTCTTTGTTCTGGCAGCATTGAATCAGATGATTGATCTCCCCCCTATCTCTCACTCATCACTATCTGTAATTTGTCCAACAACAGTGATGTCATCAGCAAATTTAAAGATGGGTTTGGAACTGTGTCTGACTGCACAGCCATGGGTATAGAGTGAATAGGGTACGCAGCTAAGCACAGGGCCTTAAAGTTCCTCTTTACTGATGGTTATTGAAGAGGAATTGTTGCCATTTTATACATGCCAAAAATAATCATGCTTCCAAAGGCACTTGGTTGGCTGTAAAACATTTTAGATATTCTATCATGAGAGATGCCTTGTAAAAGTTAATTTTGCAAACATTCTTTGTGTATTCCACAGATAATTGACACAATTTCATGTGTTTTTATACTATGAATGACAAACATGTACCACTTTCCTTGAAAGTTGTGTTACAAGTAGTTGGGTGGGTGGGGGGGGTCAAGAAGGCTTTTGGCACATTGGCCTTCATCAGTCAGAATACAGAGTATAGAAGTTGGGAGGTCATGTTACAGTTGTACAAGACATTTGTGATGCACATTTAGAGCATTGTGTTCAGTTTTGGCCATCCTATTATAGGAAAGAAAGTTGTTAAGAAGGAAAGGGTGCAGGAATGAAATTACAAGGTTGTTGCCAGAACTCGAGGGTGCGAGCTGTAGGGAGAGGTTGAGCTGGCCAGTACTATATTCCTTGGAGCGCAAGAGGATGAGGGATGATCTTATAAAGGTGTACAGAATCATGAGAGGAATAGATAGGGTAAAAGAACAGAGCCTTACATCCAGAGTAGAGGAATCGAGAACCTAAGGACATGGGTTTAAGGTGAGGGAGGAACGATGTAATAGGAATCTGAGGGCCAATTTTTTAACACAAAAGATGGTAGGGGTAAGGAAGGAGTTACTAGAGGAGGTATTTGCGGCAGGTACTATCACAACATTTTAAGAAAACATTCAGGCAGGTATAAGGATCGAATAGGTTTAGATGGATAAGGGCCAAACGCGGGCAGGTGGATGGGGCATGTTGGTCGGCGTGGGCAAGTTGGGCCGAAGGGCCTGTTTCCACACTATAATGCCCCTGTCCCACTTAGGAAACCTGAACGGAAACCTCTGGAGACTTTGCGCCCCACCCAAGGTTTCCGTGCGGTTCCTGGAGGTTGCAGGTGGTTGCCGGAGGTTGCAGGTAGTGGAAGCAGGCAGGGAGACTAACAAAAACCTCCGGGAACCCCCGTTCAGGTTTCCTAAGTGGGACAGGGGCATAAGACTCCATGACTATGATTGGAGGGGAAAAAAGGGTTAACCTACAGATAGACACAAAGTGCTGGAGTAACTCAGCGGTCAGGCAGCATCGCTGGAAGACATGGGTTGATAAGGCGACGTTTCATTCTGCAGATGTCTGGCGAAGTAAGGGTTAACGCTGTCCCTTTGCAAACATGGTGAATGTAAATCCGAATCGCAGACACGCATTGTATACACAGCAATAAATCATCGCCGACTGGATTGGAAGTTGCCTCTTGCAGTCGGCTCGGTTGCAGCTGGGCTTGGCCGCGCCCTGCGTCGCTCTCATTGGCTTTTGGAACACGGTCCGGTCCAGGGAGTTGGTGGCTGGAAGCTGCGGACAGCGGCGGAGAGCAGTGTTGGCTGAGCCGAGGCGTAGACCGGGCAACACGCTCCTCGGGGGCCGACAAAGAGAGAGAGAGAGGGAGGAAGGGTAGATCCAGTCTGACCCCGACCCCCAAGGGGTGGAGAGCCAGTGTCCGGAGCGGCCCCAGAGGGCGGAGGGCTAGTGTCCAGTCTGACCTCCAGGAGGGGAGGCAAGGAGCCAGTGTCTGGAGTGAGTGATCCCCCAGAGGAGGAGAGATACAGTGACCCCCAGAGGGTGGAGATCCAGTGTCCAGTCTGACCCCCAGAGGGCGGAGAGCCAGTGTCCAGTCTGACCCCCAGAGGGTGGAGATCCAGTGTCCAGTCTGACCCCCAGAGGGCGGAGAGCCAGTGTCCAATCTGACCCCCAGAGGGTGGAGATCCAGTGTCCAGTCTGACCCCCAGAGGGCGGAGAGCCAGCGCGGAGTGGCTCCAGGGGGTGGAGTGTTATTGTCCAGTCTGACCCCCCCCTCCCTGTTCCAGGGGCTGGAGGGCTAGTGTCCGGAGTGACCCCCCCCCCCCCCAGGGGCCGGAGAACGAGTGTCCAGTCTGACTCCATCAGCCCAGGACACAGAGAGGAACCAACCCTATCGCAGTCCAGGTCTGACCCGAGAGAGAACGAGAGTGGGAGCTGATTCCCCTCGGGGGTGAGAGGAGAGACAGAGACAGGGAGAGAGGAGCCGGGGGTGGTTTGAGGAGAGGCGGTCAGTGTGAGCCGGGAGCTACAGCGTGGTGTGGTGGAGCGGGCAGCCCGGGTCTGACCCAGTCCGGAGAGGGTAGGGGAGGCGAGGGGTTGGCTGCAAGGAAGGGGGGGCTTGTGCACACATCTTTGTTTTCGTTTGGACAACCGTCCCGTTAAACTCGAGAGATGGGAGCCGGCACTTCGGTGCAGGAGAGCGCCGGCCCCAGCCCGCCCGACAGCCCGGGGCAGGAGGAGGAGGAGATGGTGAAGAGCCAGCGGGAGGCGAGCGAGCAGCGGCCGGCGGAGGGGGTGGACGGCGGCAAGGTGAGCGGTGGGAGCGGGGCGCTGCTGCCCGGGGTTTGGTTGGGCAGAGATGCCGCAGGGTGTGGAGGAACGGCCATGGATCAACCTGACTTTACCAGTCACCCACCACCCACTCTCTTCCCCCCCCCCATCCATCCACCCACTCTCTCTTCCCCACCCACCTACTCTCCCTCTTCCCCCCCCCCCCCCCCACTCACTCTCTTTCCCCCCCCCACTCACTCTCTTCCCCCCCATCCACCCACCCACTCTCACTCCCCCCCCCCATCCACCCACTCTCCCTCCCCCCCCATCCACCCACTCTCCCTCCCCCCCCCATCCACCCACTCTCCCTCCCCCCCCCATCCACCCACTCTCCCTCCCCCCCATCCACCCACTCTCCCTCCCCCCCATCCACCCACTCTCCCACCCCCCCCCATCCCCCCACTCTCCCACCCCCCCCCATCCACGCACTCTCCCTCCCCCCCCATCCACTCACCCACCCACTCTTTCCCCCCCATCCATCCACCCACTCTCTTCCCACGTCCACCCACTCTTCCTCCCCCTTCATCCATCCACCCACTCACCCACTCTCTTCCCCCCCCCATACACCCACTCTCTCTTCCCCATCCACCTACTCTCCCTCTTCCCCACCCGCCCACTCTTCCCCCCCATTCACCCACTCTCTTCTCTCCCCCCCCCCCATCCATCCACCCACCCACTCTCCCCCCCCCCCCCCCCATTCACCCACTCTCTTCTTCCCCCCCCCCCCCCCATCCACCCACCCACTTTTCTCTCACTCCATTTTTTAACAGGACGATTTGGGAGTTTGCAATTTTGCTGTAAAATTCTTGACATACAATTCGCTTAGTTCACTTTCTGCTGATTATTAGCCACTACAGGATACTTGCCGTTATTATGACTCACTCAGTCTGTGGGAGATGATTATGTATTGTCCAAACCAGAATCGACAGTGTAATGTATTTTTTGATGCTGACATTTTTTATTTCCAAGAACATCTCTATTTTTAAAATAAAATGTCAGATGGTCTTGCGTGCATCCTCGCGTGTTGGAAAGGTGCACAGAGATTGCATATTGTTTTGCATTGGGCTCATGTACATTAGATTAAACCTCCTTGAGACGCTCCAACCATAACATTCCTGGCAATGGGACTAATTAACAAGTCTGTTTTATTCTGAAGATTGAACTGTGAGTGAACCTGGTGCATTAATTGTGCGTGAAATCTCTTCACATTAGAGCAGTTTCTGTTTAGTTTGAATTTAAACAGACAAAATACTGCCAAATACCAATAAGTTGTTTTGCTATATTTAATGTGATTGCATTCAAAGCCTATATGTCCGTGTTGTCTCACTCGCCAAGCTGATTGCTTTTTCTGAAAAAAAAGTGATGAATACTAGGGAATGTGATAAACTTAATAGAACTGTATTTAAGTGGCGGAGGTGCTACATGTCCTAAGATGTATGAAGAAGGATACATCTCCTGGGCTGGATTAGATGCACCCAAGGACACTGGGAAGCTAAAGAACAAATTGCAAGAGTCCTGGCTGAAATATAGGAATCATCGTTTTCCATGGGAAAAGTGCTAGAACACTGGAAGATGGTTGATGTTGTCCCTCTTTAACAAGGGCTGCAAAAACAAAACCTGGGAACTGTAGACCAATAAGCCTATATCCATGATAAGAAAATTACTGGAGAGGTTTCTGGGGGTAAGATGTACATACATTTGGAAAGAAGCATTAATTAAGTATGGTTTTGTGGCTGGGTGGTCACGTCTCAGAGGGAGAGCAAGCTAACAGGATACCAAATTAATTTCATGGTACCAAGCAGAGGATGGTAGTGGAAGATTTTTTTGGGGGCTGCGAGCCTGTGACGAGTGTGGTGCCTCAGGGATTATTGTTGGGTTTATTTCTGTTTGTCATCGATATTAATGTTTTGGAAGAAAATGTACAAGGCATGATTAATAAGTTTCCGGATGACACTAAAATAGGTGTCATCGTAAATGGTGAAGATGGTTTGCAAGAATGACAGCTGGGCAAGTGGGCTGAGGAATGGCTAATGGAGTTTAATTCGGATAAGTGTGAGGTGGTGCATTTTAGGAAGTCAAACCAGGGCGGGACCTTCACAGTGAATGGTCGGGCCCCGTATAATATTGGAGAACAGAGGGATTTAGGAGCACATGTCTATGGTTCCCTGAAAGTAGCCCTGTAGATAGGTAGGGTGGTGAAGACAGCTTTTGGTACATTAGCCTTCATCAGTCAGAGAACCGTATTGAAGGTGGGATGTTGTGTTACCTCTGTATAAGGCTTTGGTAGTAATGTGTTTAGTTTTGTTCACCCTGCTACATTGACCTAGATAATGTACAGAGAAGATTTACAAGGATGTTGCCAGGATTGAAAAGACTAGGCTTGTATTCACTGGAGTTTCGAAGGATGAGGGGGGGAATCTTATAGAAACATATACAATTATAAAAGGACTGGACAAGCTTGATGCTGGAAAAATGTTCCCAATGTTGGGCGAGTTCAGAACCAGGGGCCACAGTCTTAGAATAAAGGGGAGGCCATTTAAGACTGAGGTGAGAAAAATCTTTTTCATGCCGAGAATTGTGGATTTGTGGAATTCCTTGCCACAGAGGGCAGTGGAGGCCAAGCCACTGGATGGATTTAAGAGAGAGTTAGATAGAGCTCTAGGGGCTAGTGGAATCGAGGGATATGGGGAGAAGGCAGGCACGGGTTATTGAAAGGGGACGATCAGCCATGATCACAATGAATGGCGGTGCTGGCTCGAAGGGCCGAATAGCCTCCTCCTGCACCTATTTTCTATGTTTCTATGATTTGAGGGCCTGAGCTATAGGCAGAGCTTGGGCACCCTGGCATTTTATTCCTTGGAGTGCAAGAGGCTGAGGGGTGGTCTTGCAGAAATGTATAAAATCATGAGGAATAAATAAGGTGAATGTACAGTCTTTGTCCTAGGGTAAGAGAATCCAGAATTAGAGAGCATAGGTTTACGGTGGGAATGGAAAGATTCAATAGGGACCCGAGGGACCTATTTCTACACAGGCTGGTGGGTATGATGGGGCTGTCAAAGGAAGATCATAACTGATCTGGTCTAACTAACCTGCCGGCCCGCAGCCGCCTCGTCGCCGTGTCACTCACTCGACCTCCGCGCGGCTTCCGCTTCTGGTTTGGTCGCGCTTGCCGCATGCAGACACATGCTGGTGGGACCAGCCCTTCAAGTCGCGCTTGCCGCATGCAGGTCGCATGCTCGTGGGACAGGCCCTTTAGATAGAGCTCTTGGGGCTAGTGGAATCAAGGGGTATGGGGAGAAGGCAGGATCACATTGAAGGGCCTAATGGCCTACTCCTGCACCTATTGTCTATGCATCTATGTAGATCATTTCAGAATTCCTGCCTGGCTTTCTGAAGTTTATTTACTCTTGCTTCACTGAATAATAATACAGGTGCACAACCTTTTATCCGAAAGCCTTGGGACCAGACACTTCTCGGATTTCGGAATTTTTCGGATTTCCGAATGGAAGATTTTTAGCGTAGATTAGGTAGGTAGCGCGGGCGGCTTGAAAAGTCTGGAGCGGCTGCCTCCTCCCCGGAGACCGGGGAATCATTGTAAATCATTGCTTAAATGTTAGTCAGTTAGTTTGGAGGGATTTTATGTGGTTGGGGGTGAAGGGGGAAACTTTAATTCTTAGTCCCCTACCTGGTCGGAGAGGCGGGGAGCGGGCAATGCCTTACCGGGTCGCCGCACAGTACGCTCCGGAGCGCTGTGGCCGCCGATACACAACATCGTGGAGCTGGGGTCTGCGGGCGACCGGCCGCGGGCGACGCCGGATGGAGCTCCGACCCCGGCAACTCTACCCCTGGCTGCGCGGCGCTCCAAATCCAGCGCCGCCCGCGGCCGGACGCCCGCAGCCCCCAGCTCCGCGATGTTGGGAGTCGGCGGCGTCGCAGCGCTGGGATACCAGCGGGGAGCGGGCAATGCCTTACTGGGTCGCCGTGCAGTAAGCTCCGGAGCGCTGTGGCCACCGACACACAACATCGCGGCGCTGGGGCTGCGGGCGTCCGGCCGCGGGCCTCGCTGGATTTGGAGCGCCGCGCAGCCAGGGGCAGAGTTGCCGGGGTCGGAGCTACAATCGGCGCCGCCCGTGGCCGGACGCCCGCAGCCCCAGCTCCGCGATGTTGGGAGTCGGCGGCCACAGCGCTCCGGAGCTTACCGCACGGCGACCCGGTAAGGCATTGCCCGCTCCCCGCCTCTCCGACCAGGTAGGGGACTAAGAATTAAAGTTTCCCCCTTCACACCCCCCCCCCCCCCACCCCTTCACATAAAAGCCCTCCAAACTAACTGACTAACATTTAAGCAATGATTTACAGATGTTTAAGTGTCTCCCCGGTCTCCGGGGAGGAGGCAGCCGCTACAGTAGTACAGACCTGGGTTGACCGTGGGTCGTTTCGGGTCAAGTTTGGCGCCAAACGCGAGCTTTGGTGTGCAGACGACATCCTGGGAAAAATGTCCGGTTTTCAGAGCTTTTCGGTTT
Source organism: Amblyraja radiata (assembly GCF_010909765.2). NCBI lineage: Eukaryota > Metazoa > Chordata > Chondrichthyes > Rajiformes > Rajidae > Amblyraja > Amblyraja radiata. Next base: position 67,336,952 of record NC_045963.1, read on the forward strand.
CCGGAACTCCGGATAAAAGGTTGTGCACCTGTAGCAGCAAAATCATACAAAACTAGGTTCCAAAAACCATTTAATGTCTCTTTATTTGGGCCTCATGCCTCTTGATTTAAATGGTACCTAATTACTTGGCACAACAGGTTTAGCATGTCAATGTAGCATTCATTTGTCGCACACTTTAAGGCACTTAACAGGTTCTTTGACAAGCTTTGTTTTGTAAAAATGAGGAATGTGAACCAGAAGGTTTGATTTAAAGAACAATGTCCTTCTGCACTGGGTCAGGCAGGGTTGTGGTATTGTGGTCTTGTTTGAATCCACTAGTCTGAAGAAGGGTTTCAGCCCGAAACGTCGCCTATTTCCTTCGCTCCATAGATGCTGCTGCACCCGCTGAGTTTCTCCAGCATTTTTGTGTACCTTGAATCCACAACTGCCTGACTCCGAGATGAGTGATCCCATGTCCTCGCCATATGAAAATAACTGTAGAGGCAAGTTTCCAATTAATTTTACCAACCCTCTCCCCACCACTGTTGTAGTAATTCTTTCTCCTGCACTGTCCTACATAGGTATCCCACTGTGCACTTTCTCCTGCACAGTGGGATACCTATTCCAGGTCAGACTTGATGACCTTGCTTGCAATGATAGGATGGAGATTGGTTAATTTAACTTGGTGGAAATAATTGAATATGAGTTAGTTTAACTGTAGCCGGTGAATAGTTTTAAGTTGCTGGCAGACAAAAATGCTGGAGAAACTCAGCGGGTACAGCAGCATTCGCTCCATAGATGCTGCTGCACCCGCTGAGTTTCTCCAGCATTTTTGTCTACCTTCGATTTTCCAGCATCTGCAGTTCCTTCTTAAACAGTTATAAGTTGCTGTAAGTTTTTTGATTGCTAACTTTTTGCAATTGAGACTCCTATTTCTTGGAAGAGCTCCTGCACACCCGGTTATCAAGACTTGGTGTTATTGAGTTAGCAGGCAAACTTGTTCCTACACACCTAGTCCACTACTTCCTGCTCTTCTATTTTTTTCCACCCCCAAATCTCACGCCTGGAACCATTTGCATTTCTCCAGTTACAGCTGGAAAACGGCTTCCTCTCCAACTCTTGCTCAAATGTTGCTCCTGGGAAACATCTGTAAACATGTCGATTTCCAAATGTACTTTGGCAACAACCATTGGTAACATGTCTATACTACATGACCCTTGCACTGTATTTAAATTTATTAAATTGCTTGTTTGATATCCAGCGTTGACATTTTCTCAAACTTTAAGTATTGGAAAGGGAAAAATAATTTTCTTCAGTCTCTTCCACAACTCCATCCCTGAAACTAAACCAGGTTGATTTTGTAATCTTGGTATCTTTATTCATCTGGAGACTATATTTATGGGCGCACTCTTGCAGAGGCTGCTGATTTCCTTTCCCACCTCAACCTGTTTGTGTAAACTTCCAAACGTGCTCAGCAGGAGTCTGAAGAAGGGTTTCGGCCCGAAACGTTGCCCATCTCCTTCGCTCCATAGATGCTGCTGCACCCGCTGAGTTTCTCCAGCATTTTTGTGTACCATGCTCATCAGGAAGGCTGGCTCTGTCTTGGGGGCGGAGTTTGGAAACATGGGAGGTGGTCTTGGAGGGGAGGATGCTCCTCAAACTGCGGAGCATCTTGGACTATACAGATCACCCCCTCCGTGACTCACTGGTCAACCTGAGGAGCACCTTCAGCAACAGACAGGTTCCACCAAGATGCAGTACAGAACATCACAGATCCCTTTCCCTGTGGCTATCAAACTGTACAACTCCTTCCCCTTCTGTCGTAGGGTAGACTGACTCCCTTCCCTCCCCCCACATCTTTGCACCTGCCCAATCCTTTCCACTCGTCACTTTAATTTAATTTTATATATCTTGTGTTTTATGACTGTTGGCAGACCAATTTCCCACCTGGGATAAATAAAGTTCTATCGTACCGTATGCCTTGGTTGCCTCTTGACATGAATATTGCAAGGCATGGAGCTGCTTCCCTTGCTTTGACCTTTCCTCAAACCCTTCCCTCCATTCCTGCTCATGCCTTCTTGAAGACCTTGAATTAGGCAATGGCTTATTTTAAACTCCATTGCTTTCATATCCCAGCATGGTCTTGTGCTTTCCCTGTCACCTCTGACAGCTTTCATAGTCACATTCAACCTTTGGCTGCTTGATCCAGCCCACCATAGCTGGGTAAACCTGCTAAGAAGTTCTAGACTTCCCTTCACAAACCTTCCCACCTTTTAACTTTTGAAATGCTTGTTAAAATCTGCCTCTTTGACCTGGTGTTTTGGCATCTGATTTTGTGAATTGTTTGTTGTTAAATGTCACTTCAGAAATCAAATTCTAGAGCGGCACGGTGGTGCAGCATTAAAGTTGCTGCTTTTCAGCACCAGAGACCCGGGTTCGATCCTGACTACGGATGCTTCTGTAATGAGTTTGTACGTTCTCCCCCAGACCTGTGTGGGTATTAGTATACCGAGTTAGATTGGTGACAACCCTGTGTGAAAAGGACAGTTCCATTGACCTAGAAACCAGGAACTGCAGATACTATAAGGCATAAAACGCTGGAGTAACTCAGCGGGTCAGGCAGCATCTCTGGGAAACGTGGATAATTCCATTGATCTGTCGGTCTGTGGGGTGAGAGTCGGTCTGTGCTCGTCCCCCACGGCCAAACGCACGAGCCAGGGAAGATGACGAGCAGGCCCCTGCTCGTCCCATGACAATCAGAGACTGGGATGGAGCAGGTGGTGATGACGATAGACGTGACAAGTGAGGAGCAAGGCTGATATGAGAGGAAACTGCAGTCTGGCCAACCGTGGCCTCTGGTTCCACTGCAAAAGGTGCCCTCGGGGCACAAAGGTGGACGGGCGAGGAGCGGGAAGTCGTGTGCACGGAAGGTGGTGGCTGGAGGCCCCACTGAAGCCTGAGGCTTGCCTGCATCAGCCGCTGCTCATAAGAACTGTAGTTTGAAAATGGACTTTGAAAATGGTGCCAAAATATGGCGCCTCCTGCATGCGGGCTCAGTAGACTATTTCTGCACACATGCCAATCGAGAATGTGCTTGGGTGTGGGAATACTGGACTGTAGGTAAGAACATCATTTCACACTGTGTTGGCACATGTGACGGTGAAAGTGCCATTGAATCATTGGGGTTGTTAATCTTGCTTGAGAGGTGAGGTCATTCTGTGGGTTCATTGATAGACGAGACCCTCCACCAGGTGGAGGGAAATACATGAGTGAGAAGACAATTGGTCTTTATGGACCGAATTAGATGATTAAAAACAAAACCTGCAGGCGCTGAAAATCCGAAACAAAAAGCGAGCCTTGGAAGCATTAAGTAGGTCATATGGTGCTGCCTGCCTTCTGAGTGTTTACGGTATTCTCTGTTTTTCCTTTTGGTTTGGCTACGCACTGTGCTTCCTGTACATTGGAAGGCACCCAATACTGAGAAACAAAATGAGTTGGATACATTTGAGAGTAGTTTAGCAGTGAGAATATGAAACTTATTAATGCGAGGTAGTGTTGGCATGGACAACATGGGTGCCGTGAAGTGAACCTAGATACAGGCCCTGTCCAGGTTACAGCAGCATTCCACTCCTCAGAATGGTTTGTAACCAGGCGTTCGAGCTGGAAATGCAGCTGCCAGAAGCACGCAAGAAGACACCCGCAGCAGCCGGCATTTCCATCTTGCCGGCTCCGATAGGCCTATTTGTATGTAAGGGATGGACGTAAATTGTGATTTTGTAACCTGGGAGTACCTGTAAGTGCAAGGACGACTGGGGCGTATTATAACAATGTTACAGAGCATCGAAAGAGAATAAAGGCTAGCATAAGCAGTCAGGCTGAATGGCCTTGCAGTGTAAAACGATGAACCTGAGCACTGCAGCATCTATTTTATCTTTTTTTCCCCCCATCCTCTCCTGATGCTGAGGTATAAAAACCATCTTGGTTGGTTTGGGTGTCTGCAGAATTGCACCATTGAGTTTTATTATAGTTTAATTAAAATTATGTGCAAACGTTATATTGTTTACATGAGTTCTCATGGCCTCTCTTTCCCCCCTCCCTCCCCTTCCTCACCTTGCTCTCACAAATGAAGAGAAGGAAGAAATTAAAACATTGTCTTTCTCTCTTTGTGAGAATCTTTAGTTGGGACAATCCTGTGTTTCTGTTCTTGTTTCAAGGGGCCATTAAGTGCATTTAGCTGGACAGCCACCAATCACCAATTGTGGGAAATATTTTAACTGGATTACACAAAACAATTGGAAGCGAGTCTACCCCAACAGCATAGTTAATGATTGAAGCTGACAGCATTGTATGTATTTAAAGGGGTGCTTCATTTAAATGTGCTGCAGAAATTAGACAAGGACAATGGGGAAATGAAGTAGTTGGACTGGGGAGAGTTTGTGTGGGAGTATAAACACTGGCACCAAACAATAGATTGCTTCAGTGTTACAGATTGTACAACATCTGCATCCAACTGAGCAAATCATTTATAACTTGGACAGATGACTCTCTTGTGGTTGTGGCCTGAGGTTATTGGAAAAGGTGCGTTTGTTGCCTTTGCCCGTGTTGAGCTGAATTATAGTGACCAATAATTCAGTGAGACCAAATGTGATGTTTTGTATCGAATACTTTATGTGTTGGATTATTGGTCTCAAGTCATTTTCCCCTCGTTGTGTAACTTTTATTTGATATCAAAATAAAACTGCTTTAAATTTTGTGCTGCTGCTATGTGGTCAGGTCTTGTAACTAGTGATACAGGAGGCCATTTTGCCCAATCTTTCCATGCTGGCCCTTGGGCTAGGGGAGGGAGTTACAATCCCATTAATCCCCTCCCTCATTTTCCCCTTTTCCTGCCGTGTGAATCTTGCATATTGACCCCAATCCCTGAAGGGGATGGAGAGGGTATGATACTTTATACATCACGTGTACCGGGGTACAGTGAAATTCATTTTTGTATACAGTTCAGTACAGGTATCACTATACATAAGCACTTAGATACACATTGGATAAGTATCTCAGATACAGTACAAGTGTATAGCAGTGATACACTGAGACGGCATACAGAGTTGCCAGTTTGCGCCATTTTCAAGTCCCACGTTGTAAGTACTGGGATCTTGATCTGACCCGTTGTCCTGGTGGCATTGGAGGGTCAGCCTGGCCAAGGGTAGCCGTTGGTGTCCTCCGCCACTGCAGGCCGCGTCTGGACCACGTGCTCTCTCTCTCTCTGGGAGTGGTGCCCGGTCCAGCCGAGCCCCAGGCTGTTACAGGGCCTCTAGCGACCCACTCCCTCATCCAGGCCGTGCACTGTCTCCTGCCGCCGATCCGCCCACCGGCCGTCCGGGTGGGCTCCCGTGGGTCCTCGATCCGCGGCGGGCGAGCCGGGTTTTCCGGGTTTGTTTGGGTCCACGGCATGGGCCCTCCGTCTGTGTGGGCAAGTCCCCAGTGTGCGGTGGGTGGGCAGGGCCTACCGGGTGGGTTCTGGTTTGCGACGCGGGTCCACCTGTCTCGGCGGGCGGGCGAGCCCCTGGCGGGTGAATTGGAACTTCCAGGCAGGTCCTCGATCTAGGGGCTGCGGCTCCCCGGGATAGTCTCTGCAGTGGGGACGGGGTGAGGAGAATAAAATTGTTCCTTGCGTTGCACAGTCTTTGGGGCAAAAATTCTCCAGGATATAATAGGTTTTTGTCAGAGAAACGAGGAACTGCAGGTGCTGGTTTACAAAAAAGACAGTGCTGGAGTAACTCAGTGGGTCAGGCAGCATCTCTGGAGAGATGTAGGTGATTATATCTATAAGTGATATTTTGGGTCAGGATCCTTGTCCAGAGATGCTGCCTGACCTGCTGAGTTACTCCAGCACTGTGGACTTGTATACATTTTGTTAGTTAATTTAAGGACAGGCAAGTGGAGTACAGATCATTCATGATCTTGGTGTGTAGGAAGGAACTGCACATGCTGGTTTCAACCAAAGATAGGCACAAAATGCTGGAGTAACTCAGTGGGACAGACATCATCTCTGGAGAGAAGGAATGGGTGACGTTTTGGGTCACGATCCTTCAGACTGATCTTAGTCTATACGGAGTTTGTATGTTATCCCCATGACCATATGTGTTTTACCCGGGTGCTCCGGTTTCCTCCCACACTCTAAAGATTTGCAGGTTAATACACTTTGTTTTATAAAAAAAAAAAAAGTTAATCGACCATAGTGTGTGCTAGTGCAACAGGGATCGCTGGTCGGCAAAGACTCGGTGGGCCGAAGGGCCTGTTTACGTGCTGTATCTATAGACTAAACTAAATGGGTCTGAGGGGTAGACTGACCTCGTAATCTTGCATTCCCTTCCTTTGATCTTTTGATCCCAACATTATTAAAGCTATATTTTTCGACTCCTCTCCTGTGTCATGACATTGATTCCTGCCACTGTAATAAAACCAAGATTGTCTTTGTTATTTTCCTTGAGGTGAAATATTTGTCTGGAACTCATTTGATCTCCGGGCAATGCCCAGTGTTCTTAATATTGATTGGGCCGCAGTCAAAGAAAAATTGCCTTGAATTATATTTGCACTAAATCCACATAAATCAATTTTGAACATCTCCATTTGGCCCAAATTATGGTAGTTCGCCCCAAGATAATTTTGAACATGTTTTGGACAAAATGTTCCTTTTTTGAATTTGCCATTTTGTTTTAAAGCATAAAGATTTCTGCTTTTTGTTTTGAGCAAAATAACAAATCTTTTAGATGGACGAAAAGAGCTGGAGTAATTCAGCAGATCAGACAACATCTCTGGAGATAAGGAATAGGTGATGACTGTGTGTCTCATTCTTATAATGGGCCAGAATGAAAATGTTTTGAAAATGCAGTGATCTTTCAGGATCTTGTCAGACACTTGTGAAATTTCTAATTTCTTCCACTTCTTGCTATGTTGATGTCAATCTTTATTCCATTATTCTGTTTCTTCTGACTCTAAACATCCCCTCTCTGTCTCTGACATTCGGAGGCTGCACTGCCAAATACCCAGGCCTGTAATTTGCTTCAGAAACCTCTCTATCTTTAGACTTTGGAAACGGGCCCTTTGGCCCACTGAATCAGCAATCACCCAGTACACTAACGCCATCCTTCACATTTCTTTTGATTTTCACATTCTTAAAACTCTCCGCTAAATTGTTCTGCACCCTTTTAAAATAAAAACGACTTCACACTCGTTTGGTGCATTTTTTTAATGAACAACTTCAAAATGGTCTGCAGGAAACTAATCCAACAACATACAGGGCCTCCATAATGTTTGGGATAAAGAGCGATCATTTATTTATTTGCCTCACAAACTGTACTCCACAATTTGAGATTTGTAATAGAAAAAAATCAAATGTGGTTAAAGTGCACACTGTCAGATTTTATTAAAGGCCATTTTTATGTATTTTGGTTTCACCGTGTAGAAATTACAGCTATGTTTACAAATTGTCTGAAACATTATGGGGAGCACAGTATAGGAAGTGTTGGGAGAAGGGATTGATAGGTTGGTCAGCGGTAGTTTGAAACAAGTGGAGGTTTAGTGCTTTGAGGGTTTGACAGCCAGGTTGACTGTCTGGGAATGCTGGATGTCAGATGGGTAAGAGGCCCGGCACAGTGGTGTGGCTGGTAGAGCTGCCGCCTCACAGCGCCAAAGACCCTGGTTCGATCCTGGCCTTGGATATTGTCTGTGCGGAGTTTGCATGTTCTCCCTGTGTCTCGTTGAGCTTCCTCCCACATCCCAAAGGGTTTAGTCTAGAGACACAGAATTAACAGGCCCTTCAGCCCACCAAGTCTGCGCTAACCAGTGATCCCCGCACGCTAACACTATCCCACACACTAGGGGCAATATTCAATTTTACCAAGCCAATTGCCCTACACATCTTTACGTCTTCTCAGTGTGGGAGGGAACCGGAGCACCCGGAGAAAACCCACGCAGGTCACAGGAAGAATTTAAAAACTCCGGAAAGACAGCACAGTTAGGATCAAACCCGGGTCTCTGGATCTGTAAAGCAGCAACTCTTGACTTGTGGGTTTGCAGGTTAATTGGTTTCTGTAATTTCCCCTAAGTGTGTAGGGAGTGGGTATGATAATGGGGCAACATGAAACGAGAGCTAACAGGTGATCAATGGTCAGCGTGGACTCTGTGGGTTGACGGGCCTGTTTCCGAGCTGTATCTCTAAACTAAACAACATCCATGCATTAGCCCCTTCCTTCCTTCCTTCCTTGCAGAGCTTGTTGTGGAATGTGCTATGGATCCTGTTCCTACACGGCAAAGCACTTGCTCACCCGTCAGGAGTCCTTCAGATATTGTGATCAAATGCACCAGGGTATTACATTTGAATCAAAACTTCTGCTTCTCTCCCGAACACTTGGCTCTCTAGGAAAGTCGAGTGGTTTGCGGTTTCCCAAAAACTCCTGGCTTTTTTTGGAATGTTTTTTCAAGGTTTCAAGGTCAGTTTATTGCCCAATTAAGATGCTGTGAAATTACCATAGAGCCATTTCTATCTTGTAGTGGGTTTTATCCTGACACTGTACTCTTAAGTTTACAACTTGGCAGGATATTTGCATTAACTTGCTACAACCCTAGAAAATGGCATTTTCTTGGCTGACTATTCTTGTTAACCCTTTGCAAACTAGACTATGAAGACTATTGCCAGAACTTGTACATGTTATTTTGAAGTATTATGTTGGAATGCACTTTTACCCAAAATGCATGCTAAGGTATGAAAGCGAGTCTGCAGGAGTCATTATTGCAATACCATTCTGTAAGGAAAAAATGTACTCATTCTAGAAAAGATTAATCAGAGGTGCGGGGAAAGTTTTTATTTTTTTAAATTTTTTAGATGGAGTGGTGGGGGCCTGAGATGTTGGTGGAGGCAGATGTAGTGGCATTTAAGAGACTTTTAGACAGGCACATGGGAAGGACAAGGAATGGAGAGATAATGTACAGGCAGATGAGATCAGTTTAACTCCACATCCTGTTCAGCACAAACATTGTGGGCCGAAGGCCCTTTTTCCATGGCTGTACTGTTCTATGTTTTATGTTCTAGATCAGGGGCCTCCAAACTTTTCAGCATGAGGGCCGTATTATATGTTTGGCACACTTTTGTGTGCCATAGGAAAAAATAAAGAAATGTCAGTTTTATAGATTTAATAATGAACTCAAAGAACTTAAGTAAAACAAAAGTGCCCGATGACCTGGGCATATGGGTGTTGGTTGGGTGCATGTAACTTGAATTTTGTGTACGAAGGAACTACATGTGCTGGTTGATACTGAAGATAGACACAAAGTGCTGGAGAAAAAGGATTGAGAAGAAGGATTCCGACCTGAAACCTCACCAATCCTTTTCTCCAGAGATGCTGCCTAACCTGCTGAGTTACTCCAGCATTTTGTCAACTTTTGAATCTTGTGTTTGGTGATGCCAAATGTTTATGGCATACTCTTGTATGAAGCCGTCTTTATGTATCTCAAAGCCTAATGGATTTCACTTTGAACTCTGGATGCCATCTTTGATTTCTGTCTGCCCAAATGAACTGGTGTTTGCTCAATGAGTTTATTCCTGAACCTTACATTCAATCCTATTGAATACATAGATCTCTGAGCAGGAAAGTTGAGGTGAACTTTAGCAATGATTCTGCTAAAGGGTGGTGTATACATGAGGAACATGCAGCTGCTCCTTGCTGCTATTTCTTGCGTGCAGGATGCCTCCTTAATATTTTCGAGTAATTTATTGGCCTTGGTGCATAGCTTGTGTCCCTTTTGGTACTGCACTGGTGCCTTGCTCTTGACGGCAACTCTTGCTGCCATTGAACATGGGCAAAAATAAAAGCCTTGAATCTGTGACTCTCCGTCGCTTTCATTCACCACAATATGCTGTCTGTACACTCACTGCAGAATGATCCTAGTAGGAAGGTGGACACCCAATTCATCTACAACAAGGAATGAGTAGGTTAACCTACGATGAGCGTTTGTCAGCACTGGGCCTGTACTCGCTGGAGTTTAGAAGAATGAGGGGGGACCTCATTGAAACAGAGAATAGTGAAAGGCATGGATAGAGTTGCTGTGGAGAGGATGTTTCCACTAGTGGGAGAGTCCAGGACTAGAGGTCATAGCCTCAAAATTAAAGGACTTTAGGAATGACTACTGGAGTTTTCAACGTAACTTTATTCGAAAGATCAAGTTGCAGCATACAGGTTAATCAGACACGTCTGGCTACATTGGTGGTCAGCGCTGAACTGCCGCGCGCAAACAAACTACGCGAAAACAACAGCCCCTCCCGAGTCACGTGACCGTGGCTTCCGAAAGCCGGGTTTGATATCTGCGTGCGCAAGCAGGAGCTGCTACAGGACGTTCTTTTAGGAATGAGATGAGGAGAAATGTCTTTAGTCAGAGGGTGGTGAATCTGTGGAATTCTTTGCCACAGAATGCTGTGGCAAGTCAGTGAATATTTTTAAGGCGGAGATAGATTTTTGATTAGTACAGATGTCAGAGGTTATGAAGAGAAGGCAGGAGAATGGGGTTAGGGGGGTGAGATAGATCAGCCATGATTAAATGGTGAAGTAGTTTTCAAAGGTGTCGCAGGTCTTTTATTGTCACATGTACCAATTAAGGTACAGTAAAATGCGAATTACCATACAGCCATGCGGGGAAAAAAGCAACAAGACACACAACTACATAAGTTAACATAAACATCTACCACAGCGGATTCTCCACATTCCTCACTGTGATGGAAGGCAAAAAAGTTCAACCTTTTTCCTCTTTATTCTCCCGACGTCGGGGCGATCGAACCATCTGTTGGGGCGGTCGAAGCTCCTGCGGCTTGGAGCTCCGAGGTCAATTCCTGGCAAAAGGATTGCGGGCTCCGCAAGTCCTGCAGGCTCCCCGCGGTGGAGCTCTCAAAAAATCGGTCTCCAGCAAAGGCCGCCAACTCCTCGATGTTGGGCTGCAGTGTGAACGGAGATACAATACGGCAAAAAATTGCATCTCCGTCGTGGTAAGAGATTAGAAAATGTTTCCTCCAACTACCCCCCCCCCCCCCACCCCCCCACATAAAACAAGCTAAAGAACACTAAAAACATACATTTAACACATACTATTAAAACACAAAGAAGGAAGGGACAGACAGACTGTTGACGAGGCAGCCATTGCTGCCGCCACCCGGTGGGCCAAATGGCCTAATTCTCCTATCATTTAAGACCCTCCTAACAATGATAGCCAGATCCTGTGTCGACAGTGTTTAATTGTCATATGCATTGGGACCAGAACAATTACTTGGCGCAGCTTGTCAGGCACGTTAAATGCTACGATACAACAAATGTACAATAATCAGTTATTTGTGGGGAAACTACCCTGGGCGAAAGATTAAAACATTGATCAGGAATCCACGATTAATTCTGTACTTAAACTGTGCCAGATTGTAGGATAGACACAATGCTGGAGAAACTTGGCGGGACACATCTCTGGATAGATGGAATGGGTGACGTTTTGGGTCGAGACTCTTCAAACTGGGAGTCAGGGGAGAGGGATCACAGAGATATAGAAGGGTAACGTGTGAAAACAAGAGAACAAAGGAGACAAAGACCATGGAAAATGTGGAATAGATCATTGTTAGCTAGGGGAAGGTGACAACGAGGCATACAAAGCTAAAATTCAATCAGGAGCATAGTCAGACTGCTTGGAGAACTAGGATGGGGGAGGGATGGAGAGAGGGAGGGCTCCTTGAATTTGGAGAAGTCAATATTCATACCGCTGGGTTGTAAACTGCCCAAGTGAAATATGAGGTGTAGGATTATTTCCATCAGCTGAATGCAGTTGGAACCTCTTAACATCTCATCCAAATTATTCCACCTGACTGTATCTTGGTCTTGTATTTGGGGAATTTTGGAGCAATTTGGTCAACGAACCTCATCCTGGAAAAATTCAAAAGTTGAGCAAAAAAGTGTTAGATGCTGCTAGTGTTGTGCGTCCAATTGGCTTTACATGAGAAGTTTTGAATGTGTTCCAGAGGTGGTGGCCCCAGGGTTCTCGTGTGTTGGCTTAGCTCAAGGCTATTGTTAATGGAATGTTGTGACTGGCAATGAGAATCAAAATTAGGAACGTGTTGTAAAGAGGCACATCTTGCTCTCTTAATCCTGGCAGGAAGTAAATTAATTATCTGCACATTCTCTGTAGCATTGTATTCTGCAATCTGATTATTTTTTTTCCTTCCCTTTTTACTATCTGTTATTAGATTAGATTAGATATAATTTATTGCCACACAGCCAGGCTGGTGGAAATTTGGGTTGTCTGCAGCGATACAATAATAAAGAACACACAACCACAATAAAACTGTAACACAAACATCCACCACAGCATTCATCACTGTGGTGGAAGGCACAAAATTTGGCCAGTCCTCCTCCATTTCCCCCCCGTGGTCAGGACCAGAGTCTATAATTAGACTTTGGGGATACAACATGGAAATGGGCACTTTGGCCTGCGATCGCCCCGTACACTAACACTATCCAACACACTAGGGGCAATTCACAATTTTAATATATTTTTTTCTTTTAACTTAAGCCAATTAACCTGCAAACCTGTCCATCTTTGGAGTATGGAGGAAATCGGAGAACCTGGAGAGAACCCACGCAGTCACAGGGAGAATGTATAAACTCTGTACAGACAGCATTGGTAGTCAGGGTTGAACCAGGTCTTTGGCACTAAGGCAGCACTAAGTTCTACCACTGTGCCGCCCCAAAACTGTACATGGCTTGATTGTACTTGTACATAGTATGATTTGATTTGAATGGATAGCACACAAAGCTTTTCACTGTACCTCACTACATTTAACAATATATCAGTACAAGAGACAAAAGTACGCAAACTTCAAAAGCAGTGTGAAATATTTAAAATCCATCGCGCAGGAGTCCAGGTCAAGGCTGTATTTAATGTGAATTGCTGCTATTGGAATTGGAATTGTCAGCAGATTCAACTTCAAAATGGGAACAAAGTTGCATTCAGCCCTTGATATGGAAATGTAATCAGTGTACCGAGAATCGTGATGCCTACTGCCTGTGCAAACCAGTTGAGCTTTAATCAGCTTCCCACCGTTGGAGGAGCTGTTACATTGGGCAAGTAGTCAAGTACATATGAATGTGGATATAAATGTAAAATATCTGTGTTTGAGGAAAAAATCGTGCCACAAAATAACAGTTGTGCATGTTCTGAAAGTGAAACTCTTATCCATTAATTGGGTCCACATCAAAGGACTGCACACCCATACTGGGATTAGTTGAGAATTCTAAGCAGCCTCGCAGCGCCAGAAACCTGGGTTCGATCCTGACCTTGCGTGCTGTCTGTGTGGAGCTTGTACGTCCTCCCTGAGACTGCGTGGTTTTCTCTAGGTGCTCTCCTTTCCTCCCACATTCCAAAGACCCGCAGGCTTGTTCATACGAGATAGGAGCAGAATTAGGCTATTCGGCCCATCAATTCTACTCTGTCATTCAATCATGGCTGATCTATCTGTCCCTACTCACCCCATTCTCCTGCCTTCTCCCCATAACCAGTGTAAGTTAAATGGCATGTATAAACTGCCTGTAGTATGTAGGAGTGGATGAAATAATGAGATAATGTATAACTAGGATGGGATAATGTAGAACTAGTTGAACGAGCAGTCAATGGTCGACATGGACTCATGGGATGAAGACCCAGTTTCCATGCTATATCTCTAAAGTAAACTTAATAGAATCTATATATGTTCTCCCACCCCCCAATATCACTTTTCAACCTCCCCCAACAGTTGGATTTAATATACACCGAGGCATTGATCTGAAGACCAGGGAGTATTTGGTGTCCTCAATGATTTTCATCATCTAAACCAAGCATGCATTTATTTTGCTGTTTTAAGGTTACATTTTGCAATTCGTGCTGTGCTGGAATTATCTCCAGAGCTTTCCTAAATTGCTGCCGTGGTTGTTCCTTGAAAGTCCTCCATTGGTGGCAGTGACTTGGGGCACAGTGATGGTGATGAATGGAAGTCCCCTCCTCTCCTCTGTTAGTCCTCTCTCCTCTCCCACCCATTCATTCCCTTTTACATCCCAGGTCTGCACTGTGCTGGATATTATGGCTCGTTTCAGTTTCTGATCTGAGGAAGCAGTGACCAATGGATAAGATGTTCTGTAACTGTTGCAAAATTGATGGTGGTTGCAAAAACAACTAAAAATAGCATGAGAAAATATACAGCATGTGAAGCTTTGGAGAAGGTGATTTGGAATCACTGGCGTATAATGCTGCCAGCATAAGCGAGTTCGGTATTCCGACTGCGCATGCCCAGGTCATAGGTCACTAGCTATAAAACAGTCTCGGCAATGGTGGTGCTGCATTGTGTGCAGGCTTGCGTTTCGGTCGTGGTCGGCTCTCCGTTGCTGCGGATGCTGTTGGCCCGTCCCCACCCCGGTGTCCCGTCCCGTCCCTATCTGGGGGCGGCCCCGGACTTGCAGCCGCTGGCTCCTGCTCGGCTCTGCCTGTCCCACCGGGTTGGCCGGCAGCCCTCCACCTCTACCCCCCTCCCCTCAGTCCGACCCCAGATCCTGCTGAAGATGGGCAGCCGCCGGCCCTGCTCGAACACGGGCGACTCGGAGCTGCTGCTGCTGGAGTCGTCCTGGTTAGAGAGTCTGCGGACGGGCTCCTGCCGGCCATGGGCAGGCCGGGCTCCTGCTGGAGATGCTGGTGCTGTTGGTGATTCTGGCGGCAGCAGCAACCTCCATCCCCTCCCTTGCCCAGCCCAGAGTCTCGGCCAGCTCCAACTCCAGGTCGGGGCTGAAGGCCGCCCGTAGTGCTGCCCTGTCGAGCACCGGGCCGGAGGAGGCCGAGCCCAGGCCGGCACTGGAGCAGGTGAGGCTGGGGCCCTCGCTTCTCCTCGGGGTTGTGGATGAAGTGGCAGCGGGTACCGTAGGGGCAGAAGCCTGTGGTGTGCAAGGTACGGCTTATACTTGGGGTGGCGGCTGAGGGAGCGCAGCTCAGCCAGGCCGTGTGTGAACTGGCACTTGTTGGTGTAGCGGCCCATCGGGGAGCGGGTTCCTCTGGAGTTGGAGTGGGGTTGGCACTGGCTGTGGGCCTGGGGCCGCTGGTGTTGTCGGCCCGGGCTGTCTGTTGACCCGGCCGGAGAGGCAGAGGTGAGCTGGGGTTGGTGCTTCTCCATGCTGGTGGTGGGCCTGGGGGCCGGTGTCCCGTCGGTCCGGACGTCTCCGGCAGCCCCCCGGCGAGAATTGGGGGGGAGAGGGGACCGGGGACGGTCCAATGGAGGTTAGGCAGCGCTGCCGGGGGCGAGGACATGGGTTCGATGCTGGCCGCGGATGAGACGAGGCTCACAGAGAGACGGGCCAGTCTTTCCCCACCCCCCCCCCCCCCTCCTGTCTGCCACTGGAAAAAGACAAAAAATCAGACCCAAACTATACTCAATGAAACTACAGCGCTTCGTTTGATTTTTATTTATAGCGTTTGACCTTTGACAAATCCCATGATTCCTTACTTTTTTCGGAATACCGAACTCGCTTATTCTAATGCTCAATGTGAACACTCTTAATTCCTTTTGACGTTATTGCATTTAGCAATGCCCTTTTCGATCCTGATTGCATTCCTGATACTCTGCTCAGTAAGTAAACCTGATGGCTGTGTGTTCTACATAAATGTGTAGGAATAGAAACATAGAAACATAGAAATTAGGTGCAGGAGTAGGCCATTCGGCCCTTCGAGCCTGCACCGCCATTCAATATGATCATGGCTGATCATCCAACTCAGTATCCCGTACCTGCCTTCTCTCCATACCCTCTGATCCCCTTAGCTACAATGGCCACATCTAACTCCCTCTTAAATATAGCCAATGAACTGGCCTCGACTACCCTCTGTGGCAGGGAGTTCCAGAGATTCACCACTCTCTGTGTGAAAAAAGTTCTTCTCATCTCGGTTTTAAAGGATTTCCCCCTTATCCTTAAGCTGTGACCCCTTGTCCTGGACTTCCCCAACATCGGGAGCAATCTTCCTGCATCTAGCCTGTCCAACCCCTTAAGAAATTTGTAAGTTTCTATAAGATCCCCTCTCAATCTCCTAAATTCTAGAGAGTATAAACCAAGTCTATCCAGTCTTTCTTCATAAGACAGTCCTGACATCCCAGGAATCAGTCTGGTGAACCTTCTCTGCACTCCCTCTATGGCAATAATGTCCTTCCTCAGATTTGGAGACCAAAACTGTACGCAATACTCCAGGTGTGGTCTCACCAAGACCCTGTACAACTGCAGTAGAACCTCCCTGCTCCTATACTCAAATCCTTTTGCTATGAAAGCTAACATACCATTCGCTTTCTTCACTGCCTGCTGCACCTGCATGCCCACTTTCAATGACTGGTGTACCATGACACCCAGGTCTCGCTGCATCTCCCCTTTTCCTAGTCGGCCACCATTTAGATAATAGTCTGCTTTCCTGTTTTTGCCACCAAAATGGATAACCTCACATTTATCCACATTATACTGCATCTGCCAAACATTTGCCCACTCACCCAGCCTATCCAAGTCACCTTGCAGTCTCCTAGCATCCTCCTCACAGCTAACACTGCCCCCCAGCTTAGTGTCATCCGCAAACTTGGAGATATTGCCTTCAATTCCCTCATCCAGATCATTAATATATATTGTAAATAGCTGGGGTCCCAGCACTGAGCCTTGCGGTACCCCACTAGTCACTGCCCGCCATTGTGAAAAGGACCCGTTTACTCCTACTCTTTGCTTCCTGTTTGCCAGCCAGTTCTCTATCCACATCAATACTGAACCCCCAATGCCGTGTGCTTTAAGTTTGTAAACTAATCTCTTATGTGGGACCTTGTCGAAAGCCTTCTGGAAGTCCAGATACACCACATCCACTGGTTCTCCCCTATCCACGCTACTAGTTACATCCTCGAAAAATTCTATAAGATTCGTCAGACATGATTTACCTTTTGTAAATCCATGCTGACTTTGTCCAATGATTTCACCACTTTCCAAATGTGCTGCTATCCCATCTTTAATAACTGACTCTAGCAGTTTCCCCACTACCGATGTTAGACTAACTGGTCTGTAATTCCCCGTTTTCTCTCTCCCTCCCTTCTTAAAAAGTGGGGTTACATTTGCTACCCGCCAATCCTCAGGAACTACTCCAGAATCTAAAGAGTTTTGAAAGATTATTACTAATGCATCCACTATTTCTGGAGCTACTTCCTTAAGTACTCTGGGATGCAGCCTATCTGGCCCTGGGGAATGAACTGCAGATGCTGGTTTAAACCAAAGATAGACAGACAAAAAGCTGGAGTAACTCAGCGGGCCAGGCAGCCTCTCTGGAGAGATGGAATGGGTGATGTTTCAGGACGCTTCTCTCCAGAGACGCTGCCTGTCCCGCTGAGTTACTCCAGCTTTTTGTGTTCTACATAAATGTGTGACGTGCAGCACTACCCTTCAGACAGCTGCTGATTTACAGAGCGCTGCTCACCCGGAGAACCCATCAATTATAGAAGGAGGTTTATAACTGCGGCGACTGGGCTTTCTGTGACAGCTTCAAAATCAAGAGCATATTTGATCCATTGTCGTTGTGTCAGTTCAAAGCTGTTCAGTTTAATCTCCCTCTCAGCCTTGCCCTGTAAATTGGCCATTTTCAAATGTAGGTCCAGCTGTCTTTTGAAGTGGTTATTGAGTCTCATTCAAGTTTATTAACTTCTGGGTTCATTCCTCAAAATCTATTGCCCCTAGCTTAAGTCCTGCTTACAAGAGGCTCTCATTTCTTCATCAAAGCCCCTGACACTTTTAAATACCTTACTTAGTTTTCTCCGCCCTTCTCGGCACCACCAAATTAACTTGCATCAACATTGGGTTACCGGAGTACAATTTCTTCCTTGCCCTCTAACTTGTTCTCTTGCATGTCCATCAACTCTTATTGCCCTGGGGTAATCTAGATGTAAAATGTACAGTGGCCAATAAACCATTGAGTATCGAAGTTGGGAGGCCATGTTGCAGTTGTGTAAGACGTTGGTGAGACCTCATTTAGAATCTTCTGTTCAGCTCTGGGCACCATGTTATAGGAAAGATATTGTCAAACTTGAAAGGATTTACGAGAATGTTGCCAGGACTAGAGGGTGTGAGCTATAGGGAGAGGTTGAGTAGGTTGGGTCTCTATTGCTTGGAGCGCAGGAGGATGAGAGGTGATCTTAGACGTGTACAAAATCATGAGAGGAATAGATCAGGTAGATGCACAGAGTCTCTTGCCAGAGTAGGGGAATTGAGGACCAAAGGACACAAGTTCAAGGTGAAGGGGAAAAGATTTAATAGGAATCCGAGGGTTAACTTTTTCACACTAAGGGTGGTGGGTATATGGAACAAGCTGCCAGAGGATGTAGTTGAGGATGGGACTATCCCATCATTTAAGAAACAGACTGGTACATGGATAGGACGGGTTTGGAGGGATATGGAGCGCAGGGGACTTCGACCCCCTCTCCGTACCATCCTATTGGCCAATGTACAGTCCCTTGAAAATAAAGTGGAGGACTTAAGGGCAAGGCTGCTTTACCAAATGTAGCTGAGGGAATGCTCTGTGTTCTGTTTCACAGGGACATGGCTCACCCCCAACTCCCCAGAATCAGCAGTCCGGTCTGAAGGTTTCTCCATCCATCGCATGGACCGTACACTGGCATCTGAGAAAGGGAGAGGAGGGGGCGTCTGCCTCATGGTCAACTCTGCATGGTACTCGGTACTCTATCAAACTCCTGCTGTCCGCACCTTGAACATCTGGCAGTGAAGTGCCGCCCCTTCTACCTACCAAGGGAATTCACCTCCATCATCCTGACCTACATCCCACCCCAGGCAGATGTCCGTCTGGCACTAGGGAAGCTGCACGCCGTGGTCAACAAGCACCAGACGGCTTGCCCCGAGGCATTTACCACCATAGCCGGGGATTTCAACAAAGCCAACCTGAAGAAATCGCTCCCTAACTTCCACCAACATGTCTCCTGCAGCATCAGAGGATCAAACACCCTCGACCACTGCTACACGGCCATTAAAGACGCCTATCACTCTATCCCTCGCCCTTACTTAGCTATATCCGACCATACTGCGGTGCTGCTTCTTCCAGCCAACAGGCTGCAATTGAAGAGAACACCCCCCCCCCCCTCCCCCGGAGGCGAAGACTGTACAGAGCTGGTCTGGGGAGTTAGAGAAACAACTCCAGGACTGCTTGGAGTCTGTAAGCTGGGCAATGTTCAAGGACTCGGCAACGGGACCTGAATGAATACGCCACACCTACAGACTTCATGAGGCAATGTGTGGAGGACTGTATCCCAATAAAACATTCAGAGTATTTCCTAACCAGAAGCCTTGGATGAACCATGAGATCCACTTCCTTCTGAAGACCAGATCCTGGGCATTCAGGTCTGAAGATACAGAAGTCTACAAGAAGTCCAGATACGACCTTGGTAACACCATCAAAAAGGCCAAAAGGGACTTCTGCTCCAAGCTGGAGGATGAGACGTATGTTCGGCAGCTGTGGCTGGGCTTGAATGCCATCACCTCCTACAAGGCAAAATCAGGAGACAGCTCAAATGTCAGCGAAGCGTCACTCCCTGACGAGCTCAATGCGTTTTACGCACGGTTCGATAGGGAGAACACTGATGTGCCTTCCCGAGCCCCCATTCGCCATGATGTTATTTCAGATAGTCACAGAGGCCGACGTCAGAAAATCCTTCAGGGGGGTGAACCCTCGGAAAGCGCCTGGACCTGATGGTATACCCGGTCGTGTTCTCAAAGCCTGTGCAGACCAACTGGCTGGAGTTTTTGCAGACATTTTCAACCTCTCACTTCTGAGGTCTGAGGTTCCCACCTGCTTTAAAAGGGCATCAATAATATCGGTGCCCAAGAATAGCAAGGTGACGTGCCTCAATACGTATCAACCAGTGATGAAGTGCTTTGAGAGGTTGATTATGGCACATATCATCTCCTACCTCAACAAGAACCTGGACCCACTGCAGTTCGCTTACCGCCACAACAGGGCAAGATGCAATCTCACTGGCTCTCTACTCCGCTCTGGATCACTTGGACCACAAAAACTCGTATGCCAGGCTGTTGTTCATAGACTACTGCTCGGTGTTTAATATAATCATCCCCTCCAAGCCGGTTACCAAGCTCTCAGATCTGGGTCTCTGCGCATCCCTCTGCAATTGGATCCTTGACTTCCTCATCCACAGACCACAGTCTGTCCATGTTGGTGGAAATATGTCATCCTCAATAACAATCAGCATGGGAGCATCTCAAGGCTGCGTGCTCAGCTCCTTGCTGTACTCACTCTATACTCATGACTGCGTAGCCGGACATCGCGCGAGCTCCATCATCAAGTTCGCCACCGACACCCCTGTTGTTGGACGAATCTCAGATGGTGATGAGTCAGAGTACAGAAGTGAGATCGACCGATTGACCAAATGTTGCCAGCACAACAAACCGGCTCTCAACACCTGCAAAACCAAGGAACTGATTGTGGACTTTGGAAGGGGTAGGTTAGGGACCCACAATCTCGTTTATATCAACGGTGGAAAGGTCAAAAACTTCAAATTCCTGGGCATGCATATTTCCGAAGATCTTTCCTGGTCCCAGCACACTGATGCAATGATAAAGAAGGCACATCAGCGCCTCTACATCCTGAGAAGATTACGGAGAGTCGGTATGTCAAGGAGGAATCTCTCGCAGTTCTACAGGTGCACAGTAGAGAGCATGCTGACTGGCTGCATCGTGGTCTGGTATGGCAACTTGAACATCCAGGAGCGGAAAAGAATGCAGAAAGTTGTGACCACTGCCCAGTCCATCACCGGCTCTGACCTCCCCACCATCGAAGGGATCTATCGCAGTCGTTGCCTCAAAGGCTGCCAACATCATCAAATACCCACACCATCCTGGCCACACACTCATCTCTCCGTTGCCATCAGGAAGAAGGTACGGGAGCCTGAAATCTGTAACATCCAGGTTCAGGAACAGCTCTTCCCCACAGCCAGCAGACTATTAAACACAACATCAAATAAGCTCTGAACAATAACAGTCCATTATTACTATTGCACTTTATCTGTTATTTATTGTGTATATATGGTCTATAGACACACTGAACTTCATCTCCCGTTCTGTATTATGTTTACATATTCTGTTGTGCTGCAGTAAGTAAGAATTTCATTGTCCTATCTGGGACACATGACAATAAAACTCTTGCATTGACTTGACTCTTGGTGTCTAAGGTGAGTAGGTTGAGGGTCATGGATGATTTGTTTCTTGTTTTAGTACCTAACGCTCGGCGCTGCAACGAAAAAATTGTCACGTGTTTCAGTGACATTGTCATCCTGGCTTGTAACACCCAAGTTTCAAATCTGTGTGTACACTGGAGTGTTGGGTGTGATGTTTAACTGAACCATGTTCTGAGCAGTTTGTTCAATGTGGAGGGTCAAGCAGCACTATCTGAAGTGAGGCATTTAAAGTCTTGTCTGTTGCTAATGCTGCTGTTCATGTAATGTTACTTTCCTCATTACTTTAGGGACCTGGCTAATTAATAATACATGACTTTATCTTCACTGGCTTAAGTGACCTACATTTAACATTGGTGTACTTGCGCGTTTTGGAATATTTTAATGTTAAGTTATACACTAATGCAAGATTGATATTAATTTCCTAATACCTATTGCATAGATTTTGGATGTGGAAGCATGTCAAGTGATTTGCAATGGGGTGATGGCAAATTAGAAGGAATTGCCAGAGAGAAACTCATTGCATTTGGGTGGTCTGATTTCTGGGAATCGACTGCATTGGGTTTCTGTGTTGAACTGTTGTCTTGTTACCAATGTCACTGGTTTATTCCTAGCTGCCCATCTGAGAGTTTCCGAATGAGGATTTGGGGTGCGTGGAGGGAAGTGGCTCGAGTCAAGCTGCGTTAAAATGCACCCTCAAATCTACTTGTTCTTACTTGAATTTTTTTTAATTCTTCTCGTTGTTGCACATCTCAGCATACGCTTGTGATCGACATATTTTCTTTCTATGAAAATGCCAGTGAGGAAATCGAACCCTGTGTTTAGTTTATTATTGTCATGTGAACTGGGGAACAGTAAAAAGTCTCGTCAAATCAAGAGTTTATTTGATTAAGAAGGAACTGCAGATGCTGGAAAATCGAAGGTAGACAAAAGAACTGGAGAAACTCAGCGGGTGCGGTAGCATCTATGGAGCGAAGGAAATAGGCAACGTTTCAGGCCGAAACCCTTCTTCAGACTGATGTAAGGTGTGTGGGGGTGGGGGGGCAGGAAGAAGAAAGGAAGAGGAGGAGCCAGGGCTGAGGGAGAGTTGAGAAGGGGAGGAGACAGTGAGGGCTACTGGAAATTGGAGAAGTCAATGAGAGTTTATTCTCATGTGTCCCAGATAGGACAATGAAATTCTTGCTTGCTGCAGCACAACAGAATATTGTAAGCATAAATACAGAAGTTCAATTCAATGTACACATAAACAAACAGATAAAGTGCAATAGGCTGTTACAGTTCAGAGTCTGTTGGCGAGTTGAATAGCCTGTTGGCTGTGGGGAAGTAGCTATTTCTGAACCTGGATGTACCAGTTTTTAGGCTCTTGTACCTTCTACCTGATGGTAGCAAAGAGATGCGTGTGTGGCCAGGATGGTGTGGGTCTTTGATGATGTTGGCAGCCTTTGAGGCAACGACTGCGATAGATCCCTTCGATGGTGGGGAGGTCAGAGCCGGTGATGGACTGGGCAGTGGTCACAACTTTCTGCATTCTTTTCCGCTCCTGGATGTTCAAGTTGCCATACCAGGCCACGATGCAACCAGTCAGCATGCTCTCTTCTGTGCACCTGTAGAAGTTCGAGAGAGTCCTCTTTGGCATACTGACTCTCTGTAATCTTCTCAGGAAGTAAAAGCACTGGTGTGCTTTCTTTATAATTGCATCAGTGTGCTGGGACCAGGAAAGATCTTCGGAAATGTGCACACCCAGGAATTTGAAGTTCTTGACCCTTTCCACCATATATAAACGGGATTGTGTGTCCCTATCCTGCCCCTTCCAAAGTCCACAATCAGTTCCTTGCTTTTGCTGGTGTTGAGGGCCAGGTTACTATGCTGGCACCATTTGGCCAATCGGTTGATCTCACTTCTGTACTCTGACTCCTCCTCATCAGTGATTCGTCCCACAACAGTGGTGTAATCGGCGAACTTGATGATGGAGTTTGCACTATGTCCGGCTACGCAGTCATGAGTATAGAGTGAGTACAGCAGGGGGCTGTGCACGCAGCCTTGAGGTGCTCCCGTGCTGATTGTTACTAAGGATGACATATTTCCACCAATACGGACAGACTGTGGTCTGTGGATGAGGAAGTCGAGGATCCAATTGCAGAGGGATGTGCAGAGACCCAGATCTGAGAGCCTGGTAACCAGCTTGGAGGGGATGATTGTATTAAATGCCGAGCTGTAGTCAATGAATAGCCTGATATATGAGTTTTTGTTGTCCAAGTGGTCGAGAGCGGAATGGAGAGCCAGTGAGATCACATCCACCGTTGATCTGTTATGGCGGTAAACAAACTGCAGTGGGTCGAGGTTCTTGTCGAGGTAGGAGTTGATTTGCGCCATAATCAACCTCTCAAAGCATTTCATCACCACAGACTGGTCGATAGTCGTTGAGGCACGTCACCTTGCTCTTCTTGGGCACTGGTATTATTGATGCCCTTTTAAAGCAGGTGGGAACCTTAGAAGTGAGAGGATGTAAATGTCCGTAAAAACTCCAGCCAGTTAGTCTGCACAGGTTTTTAGAACATGACTGGATATACCATCCGGTCCAGACGCTTTTCGAGGGTTCACCCCCTGAAGGATCTTCAGACGTCGGACTCTGTGACTGACTGAAATACCATCATGGCGAATGGGGGCTCGGGAACGCACATCAGTGTTCTCCCTATCAAAGCGTGCGTAAAACGCATTGAGCTCGTCAGGGAGTGATGCTTCGCTGACATTTGAGCTGCCTCCTGATTTCGCCTTGTACGAGGTGATTGCATTCAAGCTCTGCCACAGTTGCCGAACATCCGTCTCATCCTCCAGCTTGGAGCAGAAGTCCCTTTAGGCCTTTTTGATGGCCTTACCAAGGTCACATCTTTTAGACCTCTATCTCCAGACCTGAATGCCCGGGATCTGGACTTCAGAAGAATGCGGATCTCATGGTTGACTTTGTTGAAGTGGCTCTTGCTCTGTTCTATCCAGTCAGTAAGTCGGGATTGAACCCGGGTCGCTATAAGGCTGCAACTCTACCGCTGTGCTGCCCAAATGTCCAGCATGTTTTAGAAGAATCTCGAAGCAAACAATTGAACTAGAGGAACTTCCAAATAGAAGTTCACGTTGACCAAGGTGACAACATTTTGAGATTTTAAAAATCAAGTCTGCAATTTATCCCATCAGATAAAGCACAAAAATAAGTTTAATTTGACACCTAATTCACTTTCATATCTTCAGTATTAAAAAAGTTATGGCCATTTTCATACTCGGAAATTAGCATCTTGTTCCCTATTGATTTTCCATTAACTTATAATAATAATAATAATAATAATAATAACTTTATTTATAAAGCACTTTAAACAACTACAGTTGCCACAAAGTGCTGTACATGAGAAATCATGAACAAAAAGCTATTACAAACAATTAAAAACCATTAAAAACCGTACAACGAAGGACTATAAAAAACACACTAAAAATTAAAAGACATTAAAAGCACTAAAAACAGGAGCAATGCCTCAGCCAGTGTCGAAAGCCAAAGAATAAAAATATGTTTTAAGGGAGGATTTGAAGATGGACAGTGAGGGGGCCTGTCTGATGTGCAACGGCAAGGTGTTCCAGAGTGCCGGAGCAGCAACAGAAAAGGCTCTATCCCCTCTGAGCTTCCGCTTAGACCTTGGTACCTCAAGGAGCAGCTGATCAGCTGACCTGAGGCACCGGGCAGGAGCATATAGGTGGAGCAGCTCAGAGAGGTAAGGCGGGGCGAGCCCATTCAATGATTTAAAAACAAATAAAAGAATTTTGAAATGAACTCGAAAGTGCACTGGGAGCCAGTGTAGGGAGGCCAAAATTGGCGTAATGTGCTCCCTCTTTCGAGTTCCAGTCAAAAGGCGAGCGGCAGCATTTTGAACAAGCTGGAGACGAGCCAATGAAGCTCGTGCGACTCCAGAGTAGAGTGCGTTACAGTAATCCAGCCTAGATGTAATAAAGGCATGGATTACTGTTTCAAAATGCTCCCGCTCGAGAATGGGCTTCACCTTTGCCAGCTTCCTTAGGTGAAAGAAGCTGGACTTAACCACTGCGCCTATTTGTTTGTCTAGTTTAAAATCACCGTCCATCCTAAAACCCAGGTTCAAGACGGTTGGCTTTACAGACATTGCCAGTGGACCCAAGTCAACAAAGGGAGGTTCACGGCAGCCATTGGGGCCAAACAAAATCACCTCTGTCTTCTCTTCATTAAGTCCCAGAAAGTTTAAGGCCATCCAGGACTTAATGTCCTCAAGACAAGACAGAAGTGATTTTAGAGAATAGTCTTCCTCTTTCCTGAGTGGCATATATAACTGGCTATCATCTGCATAAAAGTGAAAGGAGATGCCATGCCTTCTTAAAATTGAGCCCAGAGGAAGTAGGTATAAGGAGAAGAGCAGGGGCCCTAAAATTGAGCCCTGTGGAACCCCATATACCAAGGGAGTGGAGGAGGATTCAAAGTCAGCAAGGCTTACCCGCATGGTTCTGTCTGCCAGATAGGACCTGAACCATCCCAGGGCACTGCCACAAATGCCCACTTGGTGCTGTAGTCTGGAAATTAAAATTCCATGGTCCACTGTATCGAAGGCGGCAGATAGGTCCAGCAAGACAAGAACCACATAATTACCTGAGTCGTTTGCCAGGAGGATGTCGTTGAAGACCCTTAGCAGAGCCGACTCTGTGCTATGCATAGCCTTGAATCCAGACTGGAAAACCTCCCGAATATTGTGCTCATCCAGGAAGAGTTTCAGCTGCGCATAAACTACCTTCTCCATGATCTTGGAGATAAAAGGCAACTTGGAGATCGGCCTAAAATTGGACAGATCAGTTGATAACTTAACACAAAAACTGTGATCGAGGACAGTCTAAAGCCCATAACTTTATTAAAGATTAAGAGAACTGAAAGAAATTTTCAGTTATTATAGATTGAAGCATTCTGAAACAAATATTAAACAATCTTACTTGGATGACCTGAAATTAAAGCATATAATTAGTTAGTTACCCAATTGCAGCTAATTCCAAACTTCAATTACTAGATCTAAACATCTATCCATTTCTTAAGAAAAGATCAACATTTTTAAATAGCCTAAGTGTCCAAATAACATTCACAAAGAATTCACAATAAAACATGATTTTAAAATCTCATTGACATTAATTTATAGGCCAAATGGAAGGGATTTAGTGTTCAATTGCTGTAAATTAATGGCCATTTAAATCAGCTTTCGAGTGGGATCCTGTGGAACTCTGTGGAACGAGCTGGTTTGGAACGTTCCCATTGCGGTGGATTTGTACCCCATATGCCCAGAAAAATACTGCGGGATTTTAATGGGCCCCCAAATTAGCTACTCGCAACATAAAAATTTGGATAAAGGGATCTTAAGAAGCACTTTTTAATGTAAAAATAAACAACCTACCTTCCGTTGTCCGTCCCGTTGTCGGCGATCGCGGGTTTAGAGGATGATTTTTAACCTACTATAACAATTAAATTAACCAGTTAAGTTTAAAAATAGCCGCAGCGAATGAACCTCGCAGCGATTTTTCGTCAGCAACTAAGTAGGCTGAACAACCTCAATTTGAATAGCCTAGAGAAAATCGCGTTTCAAACCCGCCCCCTCTCAAAGGCGCCAAAATCGCGCATACGGGAAGCGACAGACCTGCAGCCCTGCTGAAGGTAGGTTTTGCAACATACCTACAAGGTATTGTGAAACTTAATCTACCGTGGAGGTGGCAGTAGTAGATTTTCCACGTGTTTTTCCTGTTAATACCCAAACAAATTTATTTCACCTTTGAGGTTATACAGCAAAATAATAAGTTCCCAGGGAACCTTGAGCGTAGGAAACAAGACTTCAGTGGGAGTAAGAATGAGAGAACCATCACGACTTCCATATGAATGGGTAGTGGATCATTAGTTTCACTGATGGACAGAAGTTAAAATGGGTGGGTTGGTGGATGCAATTTGACATTGAAATCCAATGCAGGGCACTAAAATAGATGGTAGGTCAGGACCTCTCTCTGACCTCCTACCTGCCGCATTGGAGACCCTCTGACTCTTTAATCGGACTTTACTGGACTTGTCTTGCACTAAGCATTACTCCTTTTATCCTGTATCTGTATACTGTGGACGACTTGATTCTATTCATGTATAATCTTTTTATTGACTGGATGGGATGGTCAGGCTTGAACTATTTTCTCTGGAATGCCGAAGGTTGCAGCAAGACCTGATGGAAGGGTATAAGATTATGAGAGTCATATAGGACAGTAGTTCATTATCGCCTGTTGATGCAACACCGTATTGAGTATAGACACAAAATGCTGGAGGAACTCAGCGGGACAGGCAGCATCTCTGGAGGGAAGAAATGTGTGACATTTCAGGTTGAGACTTTTCCTCAGTCTCAGCCCGAAACGTCACCCATTCCTTCTCTCCAGGGATGCTGTCTATCCCGCTGAGTTACTGCAGCATTTTGTGTCTATCTTCGATTTAAACCAGCACCTGCAGTTCTTTCCTACCATGTTGAGTATGTCAGCTCGGGTATTGTTCCTGGAATGGAGGCTATATCTACTATCTTTTGGCCAGCTGGCTAGAATGTTCCCCCTCAGCCATGGCTGTTGTGCCTGAGGGTTTTGCCACCAATTCCTAATGGAGGTTTTGGGGAAACGCATGTATCTGTGTAGGTGCTGATGGTGGAGTATTTGATCCCTGACCCGGTTGTCGTGATCAGAACCAGCAATCTGAGCCCTTGGCACATGGTACAATCCTATTCAAGCAGTCATCTGTAGCCTGTTCTTTGGCAAACCTACCTATTTGGGAGTGATTGTTGGATGTTCAATGTCTTTTTCTGCTTTATAAGAGACCTTCCACATTGAGGTAACCATCTCAAAATTTCATAAGAAAATAAATTAATACAAATCAATGCAGATGCATCAAAACTCAAGAGACTGGCTTGAAATTTTGTCTTTGACGTGTTTCCAGCATTTAAAAAAAAATTATCCTGGATTTAACTAGCTGCCCCTTCAAGCTTTAAGTAACAGTGCTACCTGTCCCAGCTAAGGGACTGAAGATCATTAAAATGGAGGAATAAGGAACTGCAGATGCTGGTTTACAAAAAAAGACAAAGTGCTGGAGTAACATAAGCAATCTCAGCACTGGGGAAATAAAACCACTTTTGGTATGAAAAGTTGCAAGTTGATATAAAAGTTAAATGTTACCCCTGAGCCAAGGCTGTTAATTTGATATATCTTGGTCTAACTCTTTCATGCTCTTCTGCCTCAACTAGGACTTGGCTGAGGTACATTCGAAGACTGTAGAAATGAGGAACTGCAGACAGACACAAAATGCTTGAGTAACTCATGGGGACAGGCAGCATCTCTGGAGAGAAGGAATGGGTGATGTTTTGGGTCGAGACCCCCCGCTTCTTCGACTGACCCTTCAGACTGAGGAAATGCAGATGCTGGTTTACAAAACAAAAAAGACACACAGTGCTGGCGTAACTCAGCGGGACAGGCCTCTGGAGTATGTGGAGAGGTGACGTTTCTGGTCAGGGGGGCCTCCTTCCGAGCACAGAGCTTTGTATCTGCTGGTGTAGTCTGCTCTGAAAGAAGCCTGGCAGCTTTTCATTCTGCAGCTGGCAGTGTGTATTTACCAAACTCTGACTTTAAACAAAACAAAAGGCTGACAGGACGGCGAGGAATTTGCAGGTCTCTCGCCACCTATCTGCTAAAAGCTTCTGCAAAATATT
This sequence comes from Amblyraja radiata, assembly GCF_010909765.2. NCBI lineage: Eukaryota > Metazoa > Chordata > Chondrichthyes > Rajiformes > Rajidae > Amblyraja > Amblyraja radiata. Next base: position 67,365,998 of record NC_045963.1, read on the forward strand.
TATCTAATTAAATTCCGCTCGGTTGATGTTTGCTGATGGCCTTGCAGACTCCATTATACAAAATGGGACACTATCTTTTGACTGCGAAATTCTCAGCTTGTTTTCAAGTCTTTTCCCTGCCTTCTCTCCAATCAGCTGTAACCTAACATTCCTTCAATTCTGGTATTGTGTATATTCCTGATTTTAATCAGTCTGTTGGAGACCGAGTCCTGGGAAGTGGAATTCTAATCTAAAATTTTGGTTGAAGTGTCTGCCTGCTTATGAGCAGGGAGCATTCTCATCGTTCCCATTGCATGCATTAATTAGAAGGGCAATAAATGTTTTCCTCTGAGATATTTCAAAAGCAATTGCCAAGATAGCAGATTTATTCACACAGCGTCATCTATCATGTGAGTTAGAAATGCAATTCAGCACAAAGGGAAAATGTTGCCAATATTGAGGATAAAAGACTGTAGATGCTGAGATTTGGATCAAAAAACAAACTCAGTGGGTCAAACATCATCCGTGGAAGCAGATAAGCCAACGTTTTGGTCTTCAACCCTGAGTGTGGAGGGAAGATGGCCACTGCAAAGACAGGCGCAAAGTACTGGAGTAACTCTGGTTGGGCAGCATCTCTGGAGAACATGGATGGGTAACTTTTTGGATCAGGACTTGAAGCATCACCTATCCATCTTCTCCAAAGATGCTGCTTGACCTGCTCTAGCATTTTGTCTTTTTTTTTTTGTTGCCAGTATACAGAGCCATGAGGGAGGAGAGATGGGTTGGGGGTGATAAGATGGAAGCAGGTAAGGTGGAAAAACAATGGTCAGATAGATCGAGGAGGGAGCATTTGGAGATGGAGACTGGTGGGCGATAGGAAAAATGGATTGGGGAGGAGGGGGTGGGAAAATTAGGCAGATGGTGTTGATCAGAGGATAATAAATGGTAGTGTTTTTAAATGTCTCACTTTGCACCCATTTCCCTGTAGAAACTGAGGTCTAAATGCCAGTGATACAATAAAATCAAATTGATTCTGAATATTAATGGGGAAAGTAACAATTTTAATGTCTAGTATCTTGTACAGCATGGAAACTGGCCATTCAGCCCAGCTTGCCTATGTCAACCATGATGCCCTATCTACGCTAGTCCCACCTGCTTGCATTTGGCCATGTCCTTCCAAACCCCTCATGACCTCCCCTGGCCCCCTAACAAAGAAGCAAGTGGGTGAAAAATGTATTAGTGTTGTAGTTAGAATCCAGCTTTTTACACTTGATGTTCTCTCTTGCCACAAAGCATCTTAGTGAAATGCAGCTGGGAACAGCTCTATCCAAGACCACAAGAAATTGCAGAGAGTTGTGGACATAGCCCAGACCCATCACACAAACCAATCCCCCTTTCATTGACTCCATCTACACTTCATGCTGTGCTGGCAAGGCAGCCAGTGTAATCAAGGACCAGTCTTGCTCCATTCACTCTCTCTTCTCCCGTCTCCCATCCAGCAAGAGGTACAGCAGTTTGAAAATGTACACCTTCAGATTCAGGGACAGTTTCTTCCCAGCTATCAGCAGGCAAATGAGCAGTCCTTTCATCAGCTCGAGTGCAGTCCTGAGCTCCCATCTACCTCATTGGAGACCCTTGAATTATCTTAACTCTGACTTCACTGATATAATTTGCATTGAATGTTGTACCCTTTATCTTATTTGTGGATGGCTTGATTATATTCTCTGACTGAATAGCACCCAAACAAAAGCTTTTCACTGGTACACGTGACAATAATAAACTAAACTTTAAAATAAAACACACAGAAAGAAAGTCTCTACGTACTTGAGTTGAAGTTGTTACAGGAATTAAAGTGAGCATTAGAATGAATGAGGTGTGTGAAATATTCATTGATTTGAAAGAAGATCGACAAAGTGTTGGAGTAACTCAGTGGATCAGGCAGCATCTCTGGAGAAAAGGGATGGGTGTTTTGGGTTAGGACCCTTCAGGCTTGAAAGAATTTCAGATCTTCTGTCTGCAACTAGTCAGATATTTAAAGCCACTAGCATGGAGTGTGGCCCATCAGTGTGGTCTATATGGTCGGCCAGAAGCTATTTAATTAGGTTCTACACACATTAATTCACAAAGTGAGAGAGTGCATTAAACTCGCCTTGTGTTGCGGTATTTTAAGTTGGACGTATTAGGGCTTTTGGTGATTGTGATTTGAGGATGGGTAAATTTGAGGGGGAGATCTCATTGAATATAATAGAATATAGGTGCTGGAGTAGGCCATTTGGCCCTACGAGCCAGCACCACCATTCAATGTGATCATGGCTGATCATCCCCAATCAGTGCCCCGTTCCTGCCTTCTCCCCATATCCCCTGACTCTGCTATCTTTAAGAGCCCTATCCAGCTCTCTCTTGAAAGTATCCAGAGAACTGACCTCCACTGCCCCCCGAGTCAGAGAATTCCACAGACTCACAACTCTCTGTGTGGAAAAAGTTTCCTCGTCTCCGTTCTAAATGGCTTGCCCCTTATTCTTATTCTTGAATGGTGGAGTGTACTGAAGAATTTGATGCACTAATGTTTGGGAAGGCAGCCCAGTTCGTCTTTGCCTGGTGGCAATGAGGTGCTCTGGCCATTGGCTTAGGCAATGTTTCCTCAGTCTGCCTTGCCTCTTCATTCAGGGCTAGAGTAATGGGATGGGGGGAGAGCTCTGGCTCTCGCCTTTCTTTGCTCTTGAAGGATATTAACTTGGAGTAATCCTCACCTCCCTGGAGGCTTTCTTCTGGAGACTGTGCACACATTCTCTCCCTTTCACTTTTTGAGTCTTCTGCAGATCTCTGGCTCCTTACTTTGCATTTAATAAAATAAATAAAACGGGGGCTAAAAGATGTGGAATCCAACTGGTTCAATATCGAATGAAGGCGGGTCTTAACCTGAAACGTTACCCATTTCCTTCTCTTCAGAGATGCTACCTGTCCTGCTGAGTTACTGCAGCTTTTTGGGTCTATCTTTGGTTCAATATTCTTGCCTGGTCTGGTTTCGTTTAGAAATACATTGCGGAAACAGGCCCTTTGGCCCACTGAGTCCACGCCAACCAGCGATCTCTGCACACTGACACTCTCCTACACACTAGGGACAATTTACAATTTTACTGAAGCCAATTAGCTTACAAACTTGTATGTCTTTGGAGGGTGTGACAATACCAGAGCTCCTGGAGAAAACTCACGGGGAGAACGTACAAACTCTGTACAGACAGCGCCCGTAGTCAGGGTCAAACCCGGGTCTCTAGAGCTGTAAGGCAGCAAATCTACCGCTGTGCCGCCTGTCTTTGTGCCCAGACCCTTTTTATGGCATGTTTATTGATTTCACTCTCTAAGTTGGCCCATCAAGTTGCCTGGTTGTAAGAAGCCTTTCACAGTAAGGCCCAGTAAATGCCTTGTCAGGAAAATGTCTGGGTGTTCTAACGTGGCACTTAGCCGCCTATTGAGCAATACAAACCTTCCATGGAACAATGTGAATGGGTTTTGATGAAGCGCTGGTTTTCCTGGAATCACAATGATTTAATTTCATACTTTAAATGTTATAAAATAAATGGCAGAAGAATTGTAAACAGGGGCGATGTATTATTTTTTTAGCAAAAATAATGCCAAGGCAACTCTCTGAAACATCTTAAGTAGGGGATGGAAATGGTTTAACAAGTTCCTGCATGTTTAAATACTCAAGGGTACAGGAAAAGGTCAACAGGGTGGAATTCATTGGATAGTTTTCAGAGTTGGCATGGATACATTGGGTTGAATGGCCTACCATTTTGTTTTAAATTGTATTGAATGTGCCTTGAGAGGGGCCTCGTCAGTATTTTGGAAGATACTGTAACTGGGCTCCCTTGGGGTTTATCCCTTCTGGCTTGGCCTTAAATGTTGGCATGATTTCAGCCTAAATGGATGACATTAAAGCTTTGATTGCCTTTGGGGCATGTTTCAAATTGACAAGGGATAGGCACTTGGAGGCAACAACTTGTGGGAATACATTGCTGGGAGCAGGAATTTGGCTGTCCTGCGATTTGGCTCGAAAGATGGGGCTGATTAATAGCAGCATCTTTATAGTTTATTTCACCTCTTGGCCAATAATGGGTAGTAGCACAGAGACCTTGGGAATCCGAGGCCATGGGTTCAAATTTATATATTCAATGGTGCAGTGTGTGTTGCTGTAATTGAATGCTGCAGTCTCTTGAATGCTGATTAATAAACGTAGAGAAACACTGCTCCACTGCGGACTTTCCTCAAGGTATGCCTACTTTGAAGAAGTTCTCTTTTTATGATGAAGGGTCCTGACTCAAAACATCACTGAGTTACTCTGGCATTTTGTTTATTTCCCAGGTCTGTACTGCCCATTCATTTACACTCTTTGTAGGCCAATCCCATATTTTATTTCCATAAGATCCACCTAGATTCTACCATGTGCCTACATATCAAGGGCAATTTACAATGACCAATTAACCATTCAACACCTGAGTCTTTAGAATATGGGAGGAAACATTGTGTAGTTGGGGGAGAATGCACACTCCACCCAGATGGGAGTCGGGATTGTACCTGGGTCACTGAGGTCACAACTCCAATACCTGAGCCACTCTGCTTGACCATGGAGTTGACTTTTTTTTAATAGTTTGCCCCACTAACCAACCTTTATTTCCAAATCAACCAGCCTCTCTTTGTAATAAGTGATCTGATAATGTACTTATTACATAGAAACATAGAAAATAGGTGCAGGAGTAGTCCATTTGGCCCTTCGAGCCTGCACCGCCATTCATATGATCATGGCTGATCATCCAACTCAGTATCCTGTACCTGCCTTCTCTCCATACCCCCTGATCCCTTTAGCCACAAGGGCCACATCTAACTCCCTCTTAAATATAGTCAATGAAATGGCCTCAACTACCTTCTGTGGCAGAGAGTTCCAGAGATTCACCACTCTCTGTGTGAAAAATGTTTTTCTCATCTCGGTCCTAAAGGATTTCCCCTTTATCCTTAAACTGTGACCCCTTGTACTGGATTTCCCCAACATCGGGAACAATCTTCCTGCATCTAGCCTGTCCAACCCCTTAAGAATTTTGTAAGTTTCTATAAGATCCCCCCTCAATCTTCTAAATTCTAGCGAGTACAAGCCAAGTCTATCCAGTCTTTCTTCATATGAAAGTCCTGACATCCCAGGAATCAGTCTGGTGAACCTTCTCTGTACTCCCTCTATGGCAAGTTTGCTGGACATTGCTGTGCACAAATTGGCCGCCAGTTCCTCAAAACTACAAGTGACTGCCCTTCAGAATTACTCTGTAATTGACTGTAAACAACTACAGAACAAGGTGTGTGAACACCAAACTGCACCTGTGCTTACTGTGGTAATGGAACACCACTTCTAATAACCCTTGGTGAAAAGACTTCCTCTAACCTGCCCATTTTCATTTCTAGTGATAATCCTCAGTCCACAATTCCTTTGTTTGCAACTCCAGCTAACTAGTGGGAACGAGCATTCACTGGTCTTCTCAAAGCCTTTTACAACCTGTATGATTCCCACCCGCTATTCAGCCTTTTCTGTTCCATTTCCCTTCTACACTCTTTACCTTTTTTTCTCCCTTCTTGCCGTTTGGTGTACGTTTTCACTCCAAGTACTTGGTGACCTTTTTTCTTTTCCAGAGGCTGACAAATTAGTGGCTCAGTTCATGTTGCTCCCTTGCGATCATCAGATAGAGAACTACTTCATCCTTTAATCTTTCCTGAATCTGAACCTGTGTTGTATGAGTGAGTGGTGGGAGGATAGCATGTTGTTGTGCTGCCCCGAAGATTCGCTGGGCTCAATACACCAAGGAACGCCACACAGCAGTTTTATTAAACTGGGTATTGGTTATGGGCAACCTATAACAAGGGTAATTGATGCATTTAATACAGAATCCCAGACTTTAGACTTGCAGCATGGAAACAGGTCATTTGGCCCCACTGAGTCCATTCTATCCAGCGATCACTTCATAGGCTAGGACCATCCTGCACACTAGGGACAATTTACAGGAGCCAATTGACCTACAAACCTGTACATCTTTGGAATGTGGAAGGAAACCGGAACACCTGTAGAAAACCCACATGGTCTCGGGGGGGAAAATGTACAAACTCCATACAGACAGCACCCATAAGTTGGCCCTGAAGCCCCTGTCCCACTTAGGAAACCTGAACGGAAACCTCTGGAGACTTTGTGCCCCACCCAAGGTTTCCGTGCGGTTCCTGGAGGTTTTTGTCAGTCTCACTACCTGCTTCCACTACCTGCAACCTCCGGGAACCGCATGGAAACCTCGGGTACAAAGTCTCCAGAGGTTTCCTAAGTGGGACATGGACATAAGGCAGCAACTCCACCACTGTACCTCCCCAGCAGTACACAGCTTGGAAGTAGGGCCTTTGGACAAACTCAACCATGCTGACCAAGGTACCTGACTGGACTACATCTATTATCACAGCCCCTTGTGATTTTATAACCCTCCGATAGGATCACCCCCTTCACTCCAGGAAAAACTGTTCCAGTCTCTCCTTGCAACTCAAACTCTCCAGTCCTGGCCACATCTTTACTGCATCCTCAAGCTTTAAGTGTTATGACCAGAACAGCATACAATATCCGAGTGCATTCTCCCTAGCATCTTGCACAGCTGCAACGTGACATACCAATTTAAGCTTTTTGAGATACAGCGCACAAAATGGGGCCCTTTGGCCCACAGAATCCACGCCGACGAGAGATCACCCCGTTCACTGACATTATCCTACACACGAGGGGCAGTTTACAATTTTACCAAAGCCAATTAACCTGCAAACCTGTGCGTCTTTGGAGTGTGGGAGGAAACCAGAGCACCTGGAGGAAAATCGCAGGGAGAACATACCAACTCCATACTGACGGCACCCATTGTCAGGATCGAACCTGGGTCCCTGGCGCTGTAAGACAGCAACTGTGCCGCCCAAATTATTTTGCTACTTGCCCCAACTAATTAAGGCAAGTGTACCCCTTTACCCACTTTCAGCAAACTCTGTTCAGGGATTCCCCAGTATGTGAATGACCTGGCCTACTGGGACCAGTACCCGGATTCTCCCATGGTTTTTAAAACAGTGTTTATGCTAGTTTGGGCAGTTCCTGGGTAACGAACAGGTTTCATTTTACCAGACGTCTACAAGTCTGTTGTTCAGTGGTGAAAATGTACAAAGATCACTCTATATGGTAACCCTACCTCTCTAGATACTCTGCAAGTGCAATCCACTACTCTCACTCATCACTCCAGGGCACAAATGTTTTCCATTTCACGCGCCACTTTCAAAGTCCACTAATTGGAATGAATGGCACAAAAAGAACAAGACTGAGAACAATTAATAAATAGAGATAGGACTACCTTTGTCATAGACAATAGGTGCAGGGGTAGGCCATTCAGCCCTTCGAGCCAGCACCACCATCCAATGTGATCTTGGCTGATCATCCACAATCAGTACAGCGTTCCTGCCTTCTCCCCATATCCCCTGACTCTGCTATCTTTAAGAGCCCTATCTAGCTCTCTCTTGAAAGCATCCATAGAACCAGCCTCCACTGCAGAGAATTCCACAGACTCACAACTCTCTGTGAGGAAAAAGTGTTTCCTCATCTCCATTAAATGGCTTACCCCTTATTCTTAAACTGTGGCCCCTGGTTCTGGACTGTGGCCTGAACCCTGAACTTACATCAACTGAGTCTTGAACATGGCACCAATGCTGGTGACTCTGTATAATGTCTCGGTGTACTACTGCTATACACATATACTGTATCTGAGATGTATCTAAGTGGTTGTGCACAGTGATACTTGTACTGAACTGTGTACAAAAATGAATTTTACAGATTCTCAGTACACGTGACAAATAAAGTGCCATCATGCCATTACAAATAAATTAGCTTGCAGATAGTTCTCTGGAACAGAACATGGGCACAGTGTGTACTTATGGCCCTAGGAGTCTCTGTTCTACAGCGCTCCTCACGGCACTGCAATTTGCCTGTGTGTGTCCTGCCCCAGTTTATCTTTCCAAAATGCGCCTCTTTTCACACTTGTCTGAGCTAAATTCCATCTGCATTCCTTTGCCCACTTTCCCATTTAATCTAGATCGTGTTGCAACCTCAGGAATCCAGTGCACTGCCAGTTTGGGTGCCATCAGCAAATGTACTAACCATTCATCCAAATCATTTATATAGATGACATTCAACAGGGGAGCCAGCACTGACCTATGTGGCCGATTAGGAAAGGAGGAGATGCAACGAGACCTGGGTGTCATGGTACACCAATCATTAAAAGTAGGCAGGTACACAAAATTGCTGGAGAAACTCAGCGGGTGCAGCAACATCTATGGAGCGAAGGAAATAGGCGACGTTTCGGGCCGAAACCCTTCTTCAGACTGATGGGGGGTGGGGGGGGGAGAAGGAAGGAAAAGGGGAGGAGGAGGAGCCCAAGGGCGGGCGGATGGGAGGGTGGGAGGAGACAGCTAGAGGGTTAAGGAAGGGGAGGAGACAGCAAGAACTAGCAAAATTGGGAGAATTCAATGTTAATGCCATCCAGACGCAAGGTCCCCAGGCGGAATATGAGGTGCTGTTCCTCCAATTTCCGCTGTTGCTCACTCTGGCAATGGAGGAGACCCAGGACAGAGAGGTCGGATTGGGAATGGGAGGGGGAGTTGAAGTGCTGAGCCACCGGGAGGTCAGGTTGCTTATTGCGGACTGAGCGGAGGTGTTCGGCGAAACGATCGCCCAACCTCCGCTTAGTCTCGCCGATGTAAAGTAAAAGTAGGCATGCAGGTGCAGCAGGCAGTGAAGAAGGCAAATGGTATGTTAGCATTCATAGCAAAAGGATTTGAGTATAGGAGCAGGGAGGTTCTACAGCAGTTGTACATGGTCTTGGTGAGACCACACCTGGAGTATTGCGTACAGTTTTGATCTCCTAATCTGAGGAAAGACATTCTTGCCATAGAGAGAGTACAGAGAAGGTTCACCAGACTGATTCCTGGGATGTCAGGACTTTCATATGAAGAAAGACTGGATAGACTCGGTTTGTACTCGCTAGAATTTAGAAGATTGAGGGGGGGATCTTATAGAAACTTACAAAATTCTTAAGGGGTTGGACAAGCTAGATGCAGGAAGATTGTTCCCGATGTTGGGGAAGTCCAGAACAAGGGGTCACAGTTTAAGGATAAGTGGGAAATCTTTTAGGACCGAGATGAGGAAAACATTTTTCACACACAGAGTGGTGAATCTCTGGAACTCTCTGCCACAGAAGGTAGTTGAGGCCAGTTCATTGGCTATATTTAAGAGGGAGTTAGATGTAGCCCTTGTGGCTAAAGGGATCAGGGGGTATGGAGAGAAGGCAGGTACAGGATACTGAGTTGGATGATCAGCCATGATCATATTCAGGCTCGAAGGGCCGAATGGCCTACTCCTGCACCTATTTTCTATGTTTCTATGTGGCACATCCGTTCTCACACATCTCCAATCTGAAAAACGACCCTCCCCTATCACGCTGCTGGAGTGCCTCGGTGGGTCTGGCAGCATCTCTGGAGAAGAGCAATAGGTGACGTTTATGGTTGAGACCCTTCTTCAGACTGAGAGTTAGGGGAGAGGGAAAGTAGAGATATGAAAAGGTTCAGAAAACATCAGCCAGCTCAAATTAGGTACAGGTCAAGTCAGAGTTGGGGGGGCAGGTGTGAAGGGTTGTGAGAGAGGTGGAGCGTACAATGGTCCATTGTTGGCTGTGGAAGAGGTGATCAGGAAGGGATACAAACAGTGACACTAACAAGATGACTAGCGCAGGGGAGGGATGCAGAGAGAGGGAATGCAATGAAATTAGAGAAATCCTATTCACTCCAGGTCCCATCTGATCCAGCCATCAGAGCAGCCTATTATGTGCGACCTTGTCAAAGCCTTGCTGAAGCCATGTGGACAGTTTGCTGCCCTCCCCTTGTCAATCTACTCAGTCCCGCTTCAAAAAAAAATGGTGTGTGCCAACATTTCTCTCACAGAAAGCCATGGTGGTTAACCTTAATCATTCCTTGCTGTTCCAAATGCAGATAGATCTTCTTTCGGAATCCTCTTCAGTAATTTTATCACCACTAAGTGTCGCCATCTTGCCGTTTCCTGGCTTGTCCCCGCGTCCCTGAAAGGCACAAAATTCACCACATGCTATTCTTCCTGGACCACGCACATAACCACGGAAGACGCAAACATCTCTCTCTGTCAGGTCCCTCGGCAACTTTCCACACCACCCTAGGATACAATAGACCAATCTGAAGAAGGGCCTCGACCGGAAACATCACCCATTCCTTCTCTCCAGAGATGCTGCCTGTCCCGCTGAGTTAAGGCATAGTCGCAGCAGGTCGCCAAATATTTTCAAAATGTTGAAAATCCAGCGGCGACCAGAAAAAAGTACGACTCTTTGGGCCACAACTCACGACCATACAGGCATCACCCCGCGACAATTAACTGTGATTTTGGCAGAATCAATTATGGTAGCGCAGCGGTAGAGTTCACCCGGGTTCAATCCTGGCTATGGGTGGTGTTTGTACAGAGTTTATACATTCTCCCCTTGACCTCGTAGGTTTTCTCTGGGAAGTTCTAGTTTCCCCCAACACTCAAGGTGTACAGGATTGTAGGCTTATTGGCTTGCTATAGATGTAAATTGTCCCTAGTGTGTGTAAGATAGTGTTAGTGTGCGGGTATCGTTGGTCAGCGCGGTCTCAGTGGGCCGAAAGGCCTGTTTCCTCGCTGTATCCCACACTAAATTAAATTGCTGCAGATATAAGAACAGCAGAAAAGCAACAATTAGCTTGTGTTTTTGTCGGGCAGCTTCTACTGTTTTCCAGAAAGCTACAAGCTACAAAAGGATTGCCATTCTCCTCATTTACAGCACTGTGTTGAGTTCAACAAGCGACCGACTAGTTCTCAACCATTCTCGAATATCCTGAAATAGCAATGAAGCTTTCCAGATTTGGACCATCGCTGCGTGCCAAATATTTGCTTTTGTTTTTTATTTTCTAATTCTTGTTGATGTGCTGCGCGTCACGTTTTAGGTTGTAGAGTCATAGTCATACAGCAGGGCAACAGGCCCTTCAGTCCAACTCGTCCATGCTGATCAAGGTAGCAATGTTACAAAATTTTGAGATTAAAAAAATCAAGTCTGCAATTTATCCCATCAGATAAAGCATAAAAAGAAGTTTAATTTGACACCTAATTCACTTTCATATCTCAAGTATTTAAAAAGTTATGGCCATTTTCATACTCGGAAATTAGCATCTTGTTCCCTATTGATTTTCTATGGACATAACAAAAAAGCTGTGATCGTGTGCAGTCAAAAGCCCATAACCTTCTTAAAAATTAAGAGAACTGAATGAAATTTTCAGTTATCATAGATTAAACCATTCTGAAACAAATATAAAATAATCTTACTTGGATGACCTGAAATTAAAGCATATAATTAGTTAGTTACCCAATTGTAGCTAATTTCAAACTTCAATTACTAGATCTAAACATCTATTCATTTCTTGATAAATTATTAACATTTTTAAATTGCTTAAGTGTCCAAATAATATTCACAAATAATTCACAATAAAACATGATTTTTAAATCTCATTTACGTTAATTTATAGGCCAAATGGAAGGAATTTAGTGTTCAATTGCTATAAATAAATGCCCATTTAAATCAGCTTTCCAGTGGGTCCCTGTGGAACGCACTGGTTTAGAACGTTCACATCGCGGTAGATTTGTGCCCCAAATGCCGAGAAAAATACTGCGGGATATAATGGGCCCAAAATGAGCTACTCGCAATATTAAACTTTGTATAAAGGGATCTTAAGAAGCCCTTTTTAATGTAAAAATAAACAGCTTACCTTCTATTGCCTGCTCTATGCGACCCTGACGGTTGCCGGCCGTCGGGGGTTTAAAGGTTAATGTTTAAACTACTATAACAATTATACAAGGCCTTTAAAACTAATAATAGCTTTTGCGACGGGGTCTCCCTGCGATTTTTCGTTAATAATTAACTAGGCTGAACATCCTCGATTTGAACAGCCTAGAGAAAATCGCGTTTTAAACCTGCCCCCCCTCTAAACGGCGCCAAAATCGCGCACACCCGCAGCGACAGATTTTCAGTGACGCTTCAGGTAGGCTTTGCAACATGCCTAATCAAGGTGCCCTATCTAAGCTAGTTCCATTTGGCCCATATCCCCCAAAGCCTTTCCTATCCATGTACCTGTGTCTTTTAAATGTTGTCATCGTACATGCTACAATTACCATCTCTGCCGTTTGTTCCAAACACCCACCACCCTCCGAGTGGAAAAAAAGTACCCCCTTGGGTTCCAATTAAATCTTTTCACTTTCACTTTAAACCTATGGTTTTTGTAGACACAAGGTACTGCAAATGCTGGTTTACAAGAACAGAACCTTGTGGAGGTGTTTAAAATCATAAGGGTAATAGTTTGCTGAGTGTTTAACCCAAGGTAGGGGAATCAAAACCCAGAGGGAAAAAGAGTGCTGGAGTAACTCAGTGGGTCAGGCAGCATCTCTGGAGAATATGGATAGGTAATGCTTCAGGTTGGGACCCTTCTTTATTCCCGCAATTTGTCTTTTTTTCCCCCTCTGGTTTTTGTTTCCGAACCCTTGGTAAAAGACATTCATTTACATTCACCCTTTCTACTCTCATTATGATTTTAAACACCTCTTAAGATCACTCCTCAGCCTCCTATGCTCCAAGTTATGGTTAGAAAGATGAAATCTTTGAAGGAAGATGAAGATTTACCTTGAAAGGCTCCACGTAAGTACCGGTGACCCAGTGCTTCACAGGAAGTGGGCCATTTATGTGGTGGCAAGGATGCCTTCACCTGTTTGACTGGTCGACGCTGGATATTACTCCTAAACCTGCTTCTCTTTGCTTTGTAAAGGGCCTGTCCCACGAGCATGCGACTCCATGCGGCAAGCGCGACCTAAAGCCCGCAGCCACCTCGACGTCGTACGCACGGAGGTCGAGTGAGTGACGTGAAGTTCGAGCGAAGTCCGACGGGCGTATGGCGTCGAGGTGGCTGTGGGCCGGCAGGCTGTTGCCGCGCGGAATTTTTGAACCCGGTCAGTTTTTCAGAGCTCCGCGCGATGTCAGGACCAGCTCCGCACAGCTCCATACGGCTCCGGCGATCGAAGTGGGACCGGCCCCGCGGGGCCGTACGGCTCAAGCAACCACGTTAGGTCGCGCTTGCCGCATGCAGGCGCATGCTGGTGGGACAGGCCCTTTACTCTTCCTTGTATCGCCTGTCTCGTCTCCAGCAGTGTAAACTTTCCTGACTTTTGATGTTCTTTTTAATTGGGTTGTGACATTCAGTTTAGAGAGACAGTGCGGAAACAGGCCCTTGCCGACGAGCGATCCCTGCACACTAACTATCGTACACACACTACGGACATTTTACGGTTATATCAAGCCAATTAACCTACAAACCTGTACGTCTTTGGAGTGTGGGTGGAAACTGGAGATCCCCGAGAAATTTCCATGCAAATACGGTGTGTTGTCGAGAGTTGAGGGTGATGACCAAAGCAGGGGTTACTTTGGGACCCTTCACTTCACTTGAGTGTTGTAAATCCAGAAAAGAGACAAGTCTGGCATCTTGGTCCCCGACGTTGAATAAGGACGCAAACATCATGTTAGAAATCCATTTCATCTCCTTGATTACTCAATTTGGGCTTTGACCTGGAAATAGACATTTGCAGTCATGTGGAATTAGAGGACTTGAAGGTGTTTGATGGGGAGGGGGAATGAACCAAAAGACATGCAAGAAGAATGTGCATTGATGGTAGAAATGGTGGTCTTTGAAAGTTGCAAGTGAAAGGGCCAAAAAATGTGTTATGGAGGGAGCAGTGAAACTAATATATTGCACTTAGACTATTTGTTCAACGGGCCAAACGGCAGACATCCTTTGACCCTTTGAAGAGATTTTATACACTCAGTAAAATCTGAGAAGAATAGATCGGGTAACCGCACAGAGTCTCTTGCCAAGAGTAGGGGAATCGAGAACCAGAGGACATAGGTTTAAGGTGAAGCGGGAAAGATTTAATAGGAATTTGAGGGGTATCCTTTTCACACAAGAGTGGTGGGTATATGCGATGAGCTACCAGAGGAGGTAGTTATTGCACAAACAATTAGACAATGAGGCTGCCTCTCGCCTGACTGTGTGAAGAAGGGTCTCAAGCCACAACATCTCCCATTCCTTCTCCCCAGAGATGCCGCATGTCCCGCTGAGTTACTCCAGTATTTTGTGTCAATCTTCAGTGTAAACCAGCATCTGCAGTTCATTTCTGGACAGTGGCATGGATAGAACAGGTTTAGAGGGATATATGAGCCAAACGCAGGCAGGCAGGACTAGTCTAGATGGGACATGTTGGCCAGTGTGGGCAAGATGGGCCAAAGGGCCTGTTTCAACACTGTATCACTCTTATGACCCTAAGAAGTGCTACAGCATGCGGGTAGGGAATGGTCTACTGTGGAAATGACGAGGGTCGGTGGTGTGACTGATTTAGAGTTACACTGCAAATTCCATCTCAGCAGATGGAAAGGAAATGAGTATTTACAGAGGAAATACTTTGAATCTTTTTAAGAATGTAATTGGAGGAGCACGAGGCCAGTGATTCTCAACTGCTTAATCAGGCATGACAAAATGTTAATGTGTAATTGAGGTTAAACATTGTATTCGGGGAGCTGTTTGAGTTTGTATTTGGCTTGCAGTTTACATTTGTTCACCATGTGATTAAGTGCAGAATGCTGTGGCTATTCATGTTTATCTCAGAGACTGAGGCTCCTTGAGAGGCACAGTCTTGGTGTGTGCTCCCTCAGCACAGACCAAGCTGAGCTGACCTTATGGGGGCTCCCATAAATCGTAGCTGCCTTGCAAAATTTGATGATTTACTCCACCTTATTGCAGGGTGGGTAGTTTGCTGCACCATGCTTCTAATTTGTAAAGATGATTAGCAATAGATACCAGCGTTGAGGTTCATTCAATTGCCTCAGGTTTCTCTGATTCCCTTTTTTCCAAGTTTGTTCTATTTTTCAGCATCATTTTGATGGCTTGTGTGATCTATCGGTTTTTTTTTTGTAGGTTAGAGGTACAGCGTGGAAAAGGGTCCTTCGGCCCACCAAGCCCACACCGCCCTTCACATACCCGTTCACGTTCTATGTTGTCCCACTTTCACACCCATTGCCTCCACACTAGGAGCAAATTAGAGGCCAACTAACCTACAAACCCACACATCATTGAGACGTGAGAGGAAATCCACATGGTCACAGGGAGAAGAACCTGTAAACGCACAGACTGAGGTCAGGATCAAACCTGGGTCTCTGGTGCTTTGAGGCAGTGACTCAATCAGCTGCTCCACTGTGTCGCCTCTAAAGTGTCCACGTTCAGAAGATTTTTGCTTCAACTGGAAATGTAGTTATACTAGAATGCATGAATCTAAAGAAGCATGAAACTTAATATGATTTCCTTGGAAGTTTACAGAGAATGTCTATTATAAAATGGTAATTTGCAATTTTGGTGATAGAAATATAGGGGTATATATATATATATATATATATATATATACTTATATATATATATACTTATATATATATATACTTGACTTGATATGGGGATTGAGTCTGCTTCTGAGTTGTTCCATCATTGATGTACGTATTTCAGATATTCAGCTAAATGAACATCAATTGGATTCAGCTGAAGACTTGCAGTTGCTTTCCCCATGCCAATGTGTTGCAAATTAAGATTAAGATACTATGAAGATTCTTATCTTTATTCAGAAATGGCTTGGATTTCAATTCCCCAGTTATTGCAACAACAGTTGAGCCTTGTGATACAGTGAAATATCCCAAGGCATTTGTCAGAGAATTTAACACAAGATAGAAAATATGAGCAGCAACAAACAGCTTGTGACTTTTGGTGTTCAAGAAGGAACTGCAGATGCTGGAAGATCGAAGGTACACAAAATTGCCGGAGAAACTCAGCGGGTGCAGCAGCATCTATGGAGCGAAGGAAATAGGCGACGTTTCGGGCCGAAACCCTTCTTCAAACTGATGGGGGGTGGGGGGGAGAAGGAAGGAAAAGGGGAGGAGGAGGAGGAGCCCGCGGGCGGATGGAAAGGTGGGAGGAGACAGCTAGAGGGTTAAGGAAGGGGAGGAAACAGCAAGGGCTAGCAAAATTGGGAGAATTCAATGTTAATGCCATCCGGACGCAAGGTCCCCAGGTGGAATATGAGGTGCTGTTCCTCCAATTTCCGCTGTTGCTCACTGGCAATGGAGGAGGCCTAGGACAGAGAGGACGGATTGGGATTGGGAATGGGAGGGGGAGTTGAAGTGCTGAGCCACCGGGAGTTCAGGTAGGTTATTGCGGGCTGAGCGGAGGTGTTCGGCGAAACGATCGCCCAACCTCCGCTTAGTCTCCCCGATGTAAATCAGCTGACATCTAGAGCAGCGGATGCAGTAGATGAGGTTGGAGGAGATACAGGTGAACCTTTGTCGCACCTGGAACGACTGCTTGGGTCCTTGAATGGAGTCGAGGGGGGAGGTGAAGGGACAGGTGTTGCATTTCTTGCGGTTGCAACGGAAAGTGCCCGGGGAGGGGGTGGTGCGGGAGGGAAGTGAAGAATTGACGAGGGAGTTGCGGAGGGAGCGGTCTTTGCGGAAGGCAGACATGGGGGGAGATGGGAAGATGTGGCGAGTGGTGGGATCACGTTGGAGGTGGCGGAAATGGCGGAGGATTATGTGTTGTATTTGCCGGCTGGTGGGGTGAAAGGTGAGGACCAGAGGGACTCCCTCGTCAATTCTTCCCTTCCCTCCCGCACCACCCCCTCCCCAGGCAGTTTCCGTTGCAACCGCAAGAAATGCAACACCTGTCCCTTCACCTCCCCCCTCGACTCCATTCAAGGACCCAAGCAGTCGTTCCAGGTGCGACAAAGGTTCACCTGTATCTCCTCCAACCTCATCTACTGCATCCGCTGCTCTAGATGTCAGCTGATTTACATCGGGGAGACTAAGCGGAGGTTGGGCGATCGTTTCGCCGAACACCTCCGCTCAGCCCGCAATAACCTACCTGAACTCCCGGTGGCTCAGCACTTCAACTCCCCCTCCCATTCCCAATCCGACCTCTCTGTCCTGGGTCTCCTCCATTGCCAGAGTGAGCAACAGCGGAAATTGGAGGAACAGCACCTCATATTCCGCCTGGGGACCTTGCGTCCGGATGGCATTAACATTGAATTCTCCCAATTTTGCTAGCCCTTGCTGTCTCCTCCCCTTCCTTAACCCTCTAGCTGTCTCCTCCCACCTTTCCATCCGCCCGCCCTCGGGCTCCTCCTCCTCCTCCCCTTTTCCTTCCTTCTCCCCCCCACCCCCCATCAGTCTGAAGAAGGGTTTCGGCCCGAAACGTCGCCTATTTCCTTCGCTCCATAGATGCTGCTGCACCCGCTGAGTTTCTCCAGCAATTTTGTGTAGCTTGCGACTTTTGCTGGGTGTGGCGGCCTGGGCACTTCATTGAACTACATATGTGGAGGCTGTGGAAGAGGTTCACCAAGATGTTGCCTGGATTAGTTATAATTTGGAGAATCTTAGATTGTTTTCTCTGGAGTGTCGGAGGCTGTAGGAGGCGTAGATAATCAGTGTTTTCCCCAGGGTAGAAATGTCCATTCTAGAGGATAAGGTGAGAGAAGGAAAGTTTAAATGGAGATGCGTGGGGCAATTTCTTTGTGGTAAGTACATGGAAGGCACTGCTGGGGAAAGTGGTGGAAGTAGATACGATTATGGCGTTTCAGAGACATGTAGACTGGTACATGAACATGTAGGGTGATGGATCAAGTGGAGGTAGAAGAGATTGGTTTAATTTGGCATCATGCTTAGCACAGACACTATGGCTAAAGGGCCTGTTCCTGTACTGTTCTGTTTCATGACTGCAGGAGTTCCCAAATACATCACAAATATACTCTGCATATGTCAATGGAAATGTGATTAAGGGCCAGATGTGAAGATACAGTATGTTGCCAATTTATTTATTTATTCTTGGAGTTTGGGCAATACAGTCAATCTCTATTGCCCATCCCTATATACCTTTGGTGATGGTGTGCTGCTTTCTTGTTTCAAGTCAGTCTTTCTGGTGAAGGTAGACACAAAAAGCAGGAGTAATTCTTCTTCTGAAGTAGGGTCTTGACCCAAGCCACCTATTCCTTTTCTCTGACACGCTAAGTTACTACAACTTTTTGTGTCTATCTTCGGTTTAAACCAGCATTTGCAGTTCCTTTCTACACACTTTCTGGAGAAGTTGTTCCCACATGGCTTTTGGTGAGGGAATTCCAGGATTAGTCCCAGCAGCAATATAGGATTGGTGATATTTCTACATTGGGTTGGTGTGTGGCTTGTGGGAGTTAAAGAAAGAATCAGGATCATGATGTTCCCAATGCTGCTGGCTTGTTCTGCTGGCTGATGGAGGTCTTGGCTTCGGGTGATGCCATTGGAGTAACCTGGGTGAGTAACTGCATCGTGTTTTGTACAAAGTGCACTCCACAACCACTGCATTGGTGGTGGAGGGAATGAATCCATTGGGTGGTGGTTAGGTTGGCAATAAAATTAGTACCTTGATGTTGTCAAGCTGCCATTGTTAGAATTGCGCAGATAGAGGGAATAAAGTATTCCATTTAACTTGTGCCCTGTGAATGGTGAAAATAATTTGGGATGTTGGGATGAAAGTCTTTTGCTGCAGGATACTCATGGGTATCGATGCCCTTGTGACACGGTATTTATATGGGTGGTCCTGTTGTGTTTCTGACTAATGGATCCTTGTAGGATATTAATAATGGCAGACTCAGTGCTGGTATTACCATTAAATGTCAAGAGTGACTATTGTGGATGGTCAACGCCTGTGATTTTAGTTTAGAGATACTGCGTGAAAACTGGACCCACTGCGTCCGCGCCGACCAGCAATCCCCGTACACTCGGATCGAACTCGGGTCTCTGGCGCTGTGAGGCAGCAACTCTACTGCTGCACCACCGTGCCGCCCTTTCTTCCGTTGCTGGCTTCTGTAATACATATTTTCCTTGTTCCTTGTCGGCCCATGTCTGAATGTTGGCTCCATCTTGCTGCACGCAGGTTTGGTTTGGTTCCTTATTTGCTGAGGAGCAGCAAATGGAATTGAACATTGCTGTAAGTGCCGGAGCCTGCATCCAGCTGTTTAAATGACAGGAGGTGCACACCCTCAGCTAACACCAATCTTGCGATTCACCCACAATGTCCCCTGCCACTGGCAATCCAAATTGTATACCATTTGCCCATTAGCCTATTTATATCCCCTCACCCACCTTAGGGGCATCAACTCATGTGGATGTTGTACATAGAAACATAGAAAATAGGTGCAGAAGTTGGCCATTCGGCCCTTCGAGCCTGCTTCATGACTGATCATCCAACTCAGTATCCCATACCTGCCTTCTCTCCATACCCCCTGATCCCTTTAGCCACAAGGGCCACATCCAACCCCCTCTTAAATATAGCCAATGAACTGGCCTCAACTACCTTCTGTGGCAGAGAATTCCAGAGATTCACCACTCTCTGTGTGAAAAATGTTTTTCTCATCTCGGTCCTAAAAGATTTCCCCCTTATCCTTAAACTGTGACCCCTTGTTCTGGACTTCCCCGACATCGGGAACAATCTTCCTGCATCTAGCCTGTCCAACCCCTTAAGAATCTTGTAAGTTTCTATAAGATCCCCCCTCAATCTTCTAGATTCTAGTGAATACAAGCCAAGTCTATCCAGTCTTTCTTCATACGAAAATCCTGACATCCCAGGAATCAGTCTGGTGAACCTTCTCTGTACTCCCTCTATGGCAAGAATGTCTTCCCTCAGATTAGGAGTATGTGGTGTACCCACTTAAATCATTGTATTGTGAGCAACTGGTGTCTCATTACTGATCCCTGCATCATTGACTATCTACCAACCTGAAAATGACAAGTTCCTATTATGTTAAATCATTTGCCGCAAATGATATGCACTCTAATTTTAAGTAGCCACTTGTATGGCACTTTATTAAAGGCCTTCTGAAAGTCTAGTACAGCATGTCCACTGGGTTCGCCTTGTCTGAGCTGCTAGTTACAACTTCAGATGATTTCTTAAATGTTTTTTTTTTTTCCCTTTCTTTTAAATGCATGTTGGCTCTTCCCAATCCAGTATCCACTGATCTTGTAGATAGACGTAAAATGCTGGAGTAACTCAACGGGTCAGGGGGCATCTCAGGAGAATAGGTGGTTAAGAAGGAACTGCAGATGCTGGAAAATCGAAGGTACACAAAAATGCTGGAGAAACTCAGCGGGTGCAGCAGCATCTATGGAGCGAAGGAAATAGGCGACGTTTCGGCCCGAAACGTTGCCTATTTCCTTCGCTCCATAGATGCTGCTGCACCCGCTGAGTTTCTCCAGCATTTTTGTGTACTCTGGAGAATAGGTGACGTTGAGGGTCAAGACCCTTCAGACTCCTCAGTTCTGAAGAAAGGTCTTGATTTGAAACGTCACCTATTCTATGATCTCCAGAGGCGCTGCCTGGCCCACTGAGATACTCCAGCACTTTGTGCCTTTTTCTGCACTGTTTCTAACCTCTCCTATTTATAACATTATGATGACTCCTTTTAACACAGAGACCATAAGCAGAGTTGTTCCTGGGGATACATCCTGCATGCTACGTGAGGTGCCGCTGTAAGTGTTCTCTCACCGTTTCCTCCAGTGTTTTCCTGCCACTCGGGTCTGTCTAATGGGCCTGGGGGGCCTCTCCTTCCTTTCTCTGTAGTTGGGTTATATTTGATGCCTTCTAAACTTTGCAGTCTTTCTCACTCGTATACATTTTTA
The DNA here is from genome assembly GCF_010909765.2 of Amblyraja radiata. Classification (NCBI taxonomy): domain Eukaryota; kingdom Metazoa; phylum Chordata; class Chondrichthyes; order Rajiformes; family Rajidae; genus Amblyraja; species Amblyraja radiata. The sequence goes on from NC_045963.1 coordinate 67,386,889, forward strand.
AATCGAAAGAAAATTTATTCTGAACAAAACGTATACACAAAACAAGAACTGTGCAAAACGTCTTCCTGCATTCTTGGAAGCTATGCATAAATTCATTAGTGTGATATGGTAGTGTTCACTGAAATATTATTATACCCGGCACCCTTGCCCCTTGGGCCACCCTAGGGTGATATCCCTTGTTTGAGGGGCGTCTCCACCACACCCTGCCCCCCCCCCCCCCCCCCAATGTATATGCACACAGAACAAATGTTTCTCTCTCTCTTTAAAGATGCATACAACCTCTCCAGTAGGTCTGTCTGTCTGTCTGTCCCAGTTATCAAATAAAACCCTGCACTCAGTAGTTGCATCGCTCACCCAGTGCAGGAGAGATGTGCCTTTGAGGCAGATTAGAAATGGTGACTATGGCAATCTTATCAATAATCAGGAGCCTGAATGTCTGGATATGACCGCATTTGAAAGGAAATTCTTCAACTTGTTGGATTCGGCCACTCCAGGTCCAGTGGCCCCTGAGGGTTTTGCACTCCTCAAGGTTGCTGGTTGACTGCTGTGAGGATGTTTCAGCTATTGCCCCACCCCTCCTATATGGAGTCCCAGGCACTCGCGATAAAGGGGCTACTGTTAATAGAAACACTTTAAAGAACAATCCGTCTCCCTCCCTGATGCAAGTTGCTAGAATGAAATCACTTGATAACATTTATACTGTTGGCTCTTCACTTTGTAAGACAATGCTGGTTTCTTGCTAACTGATTTGCATTGTTCCTGCAAAGGCAGTAGTTAGTACGTTGTGCAGACTGGAGTTAATAAGCCCCCACCCTCGTTGCATCACCCATCTGCTTTAAAAGCCTTTTTGGCTCTTGGCTTTTATTAAAGATATAAATAAAAATTCAGTGGAAATGCATTAAGCAGTTCGAGCAGATTTAAGTCGATTTGATTCTGCTTTAGATTGCTGTCGTGTGTCAGCTCTTGGTGGGGGGGGAGGTTATTTTGTAGGGAGAGAGAAGAGTCATATCTTTCCCCTGATTTACAGGCTTCGATTCTGATGTGAATCCTGCGGGGCTGAATGAGTTGGGCCATTCCATATGCTATCCCCTCTTGCAAGGACTGTACAATGAATCCCGTTATTACCCCTCTCTCTCCCTCCCCCCTCCTCCCATTCCAGTCGAACATTATTAATAGCCGGGGGCTTGACTTGTCCCACCTCACTTCCAGCTTTTGTCCCCCTCACCCCCTCACCCAATAAGTCTGAAGAAGGTACCCAAAAACGCTGGAGAAACTCAGAGGGTGCAGCAGCATCTATGGAGCGAAGGAAATAGGCAACGTTTCGGGCCGAAACCCTTCTTCTAGTCTGAAGAAGGGTCCTAACCCATAAGGTCACCTATCCATGTTCTTCAGAGGTGTTGCCTGACCCGCTGAGTTACTCCAGCACTGTCTTTTTTTTTGTAAACCAGCATCTGTAGTTCTTTGCCTCTCTTTATTAAAGCCATTGGTTTAACCCAAGGGCCAGCTGAGCCTTTCAATTAGATCGAGGCTGACCTGCAGCTCTGTTCCATTACCCCTTGGCTAACATCACCTTTATTAGGGAGAACATACTTATGATTTCCAACGGTGGACCAGTGGTGGAGGATGCCAACTGCTGCACTTGCCCAGGCCGTTCCTGCAATACCACCAGGACAACGGGCCTTTATGTCCAGGTTAAGAACTCTACCCTGATAACAACTTGGATTTGAAAATGGTGCCAAACCTGGCGACTCTCTCAGTGCACTGTTCCTATATCCTTTACTTAATTTAATATATGCTTATGTATAATGATACATTTACTGTCGTGTGTGTAAACAAGAATTTCACTGTACCTCAGTACATGTGACAAAGTACCATTGGCCAGCATTCTATATACCTGTACTCTAGTTCTTGATTTCAATCTCCCCTTCCCCTCATAAGAAATGGTTTCTTTGAATCTGTTTATTTCAGATCATCCATCAGTTTATTTTACTTGAGAACAATGGCCACGTATAAGTGATCTATCCTTGTTCTAACCTCCCCATCCACTTTATTCTGTGCTTTAGTCTATGGGCATAAGATTTTTATAAAGCCTTTTATGGTGCTGGATTCCTGATTTCTTTATAAACCATTCTTATCTCTTGAGTTTTGTAAATTGTTTAGTTACTCTCCCAGCTGCTTGTGGATAATCCTCATTAATTGATTTAACTCCCCTCCCCCTCTCACTGAGATGCTGCAGTATCCACCTCCGACTCAAAAGCTTGGTATGGAACAGAATATGGATTTGGATACTTAAATCTGACCTTGAGGTTTATTCTGTCCATCTCTGAACGTACAGTGCTTGGATTAATCAATATATCTTGTGTTGCATCATAACATTGACTTTCCCTCACCCACCACCCCAGCTGAAAATGGTGTGACCTCATGGGAGAGGGAAAAATGGATTTGAAACCCATTCCTCCCCCTTCCCATCTGGCAAGAGGTACAGAAGTGTGAAAACACATACCTCCAGATTCAGAAACAGTTTCTTCCCAGGTGTCGTCAGGCAACTGAACCACCCTACTAACAACTAGAGTGGTCCTGACCTACCAACTTCCTCATTGAAGACCCTCGGACTATCTTTAATCGGACTTTACTGGACTTAACCTTGCACTAAATGTTAATCCCGTTATCATGTATCCGTACACTCTGGATGGCTCAATTGTAATCGTGTATCGTCTTTATGCTGAATGGTGAGCGCGCAACAATAAAGCTTCTCGCTGTACCCTATTGTATGTGACAATAAACTAAGCAAAAGTCAAAGGTCCAGTGTGTGTCCATTTAACAGGCTGAAGTAAAATAACTGTGTCCTCCTGTTCCAACAGTCCGTTCAGAACAATGGCCAGATTTCCGGAATGCAGGGGGAATCGGAGGTTCAAGAGGCTCCTGATAAAAAATCCGAGCAGCTCAATGGGATCCAGGAGGAGGTGCCTTCCAGAGAGGGTAAGCAAGTTGAGTTGTTTTTTTTGGGTGGGGGATGACATGGAGGGCAAGAGGTGATGCGGAGTGTCAGACCTCATCCTTTGGGATTTGTAGGCAACGCCAACTCAAGCTGATTAGACGAAAGGTCTCATGGTTATAAGGGCTATTTTGTAAAATTAGTTGCATCAAACCTGGTTCCTCGTGTCCACGGACCCCAGAGCAAATGCAAGAAAATTCTGGGCAAGCACTCGAGATGCCAAAGTGATAGAGACCATGACCCAAATGCTGGTAAATTGGATTGGTATGTACTTGACGTGGTTGGATGAACTTGATGGGCTGAAGGGCCTGTTTGTTGCATGGCTCTAAAAGATGGCACTGATAATCAGTGGCGGACTGACCAGGGTGTCAGCTTACCCGATGGCAAGTGGGCCCCCTATATCAAGTGGGCCCCTGATGAAGTGGGGGCCCTTTGTCTCCTGGCAACCAATATTTTTAGACCCAGTCCGCCACTGCTGATAATATGCTCGGATTGGATTGACAGAAGAAATGCCTTAGTTGTGCTGATGTCATGCAGGGCAGGTAGTTGGTTTGGAAAGTCTATTCTTGGGCTATTGACAGCCCTAGGAGGACAGTGGTATAGATGCTAGTTCACTCCATCATGGAGCTCCAAGAATGGATTTGAATCCCCATGCAATGAACCTCTGGGACCTTTCTATGGTGCCAAGACCAACGATCTCATGTCAGTATTAAACCTTTCCTAGTTCAGAAAGGTTGTTAAATAAAGCAGGCAATCGCCAACCTGTGACAAAATGCAATAACTTCAGTCACCGTGAGCCACTGGATGTGGCGAGGATGAATTGTGGGATGGGGAAGGGTTTGAGGTGTTGTGTGAAAAGTAACAATGCTTTGAATAGAAGTGAAGAAATTCATTGCAAATGCAGATTTTTCTGTTGGGTGTGGTCTGCAATGGTGTGCCCACCAAAGATCTTATAGCGGAGCCAAGATCTTTGGTGCCCACTGCTCTGCTCCTGACCTTGTGAACTCAATCTGAAGGTTGTGAGTCCATTTCTCACCCCCAAAGCAATGGTGAAAACACATTGCTGCCTCTTGGATGAAAAACAGAACCATTGGGAAATAATACCTTGATAGTGATCGACTTTGGGACGCATAGCAGTACACCTACCCCAGAATGCATTGACGGTGCTGAAGTAATGATGTTGAATACTTCAAATTCCTAGGAGTCAGTTTAACCAATGACCTCTCCTGAACCACCCATATAGAAGCAATGACCAAGACAGCACACTGACACTTCTGCTTCCTTAGAAGGCTTAGGAAGTTTGGCATGGCCCCAACTTCTCTCACCAACTTCTACAGATGCACCATAGAAATAAAACAGGTTCCAGGGATGTCTCAGCCAGTGGCAGGACAAATAGAATCTTCATTGAAAGATGTAACATATGCATCTAGTGCACAACACTGTAATTGGTAGGCATCATAAACTAAGTGTTAGGCCACCATGATTACATTCTTTTCGGTATCAAAGATGAACAAAGCTACTGTGGTATATTTGAAGTTTGAAAACAAAGTACCGTATTTCCCAGCAATGAAGACGCTATTTTTTACCCAAAAATAAGGCACGAAAATTTACCCGCGGGCGATGGAGCATACTCCTGTGTCAGTGCGAGTAACCTCAAATGGTCCCTTGATCGCGCTGACACAGGAGTAAGCTCCACCGCCCACTGTCCTGTTATCCATCGCCCGCTCTATGATCTTTGCTCTTGAGGTGGTCCCCTCACTGTCTACATTGAAATACACGGACCGGGCAGTGAATGCCATGCAGTGTCACCCAGCTCAGCAAGTGAGGCCATGTCCTGCTCCCGGCGGCAGTCGGAATTTAAGGATTTGTGGGAAGCGGCTGACATGAGCGAGCCCGGCGAGCGGAAGGGGAGAGGTGTTCAGATGGAGACCACTGTCAAAGGTGAGCGGGCTGAGGTGGCGGCTGGTTCCACTGTCATGTCGATCCAAGAACCCAGCAGCCACTCGCAGCCACCCGAGCTACTTCCCTCCCCAGCCACAATGCGGTGGCTCCGCGCCCGGAACGCCGTGGCTGCGGTAAGTGAGTTGCTGGCATGATCCCCAAGCCCATCCTTCTCAACGCTCCTGCCCATGCTGATCTGGGCCAGACTCTCCACACGCTATGAAAGGAACTCTTCAACTTTTGGTCCCTTGAACTAGTATTGTCAATCAATAAGATCACAACTGATCAACTTGTCCCGGTGTGCTCCCATTTTTCTCACCATCTCTCCACCTGCTGTCACCCTCCACTCCCCCCCCCCCCCCCCCCCCCCCCATTCAGTCATTCAGAATGGAGGAGATCTGGAAGCCTTGGACAAAATAAATTGTTACTTTCTTTACTTTAATTTTATTTATTTATTTATTTTGAGCGTGAAAAAGTCTATGTCCCTCCAACCTTTTTTTCAAAATTTAACAACTCTAAATGGGGGTGCGTCTTCATTGCCGGGAAATACGGCACTTGAGTTTTTACAACTACAGGGACAAATAGCATAATGGATGAGCTGAGTACACAGATTGTTAAACAATTGCAATTAAGATACTGTCAACATTAGTAATTGCACCATTGTCCCCAATTTGCTTAAATCTGGCTTGGAAATTAGTCGAACTACAAAGTTTAGAGTAATGTAGTGTGAAAACAGGCCCTTCGGCCCAACTCGCCCACGCCGGCCAACATGTCGGATCTACACTAATCCCACCTACCCTTCCTTTGGCTCATAACCCTCTAAACCTGTCCTATCCATGTACCTGTCTAAATGTTTTTTAAACGTTGCGTTAGTACCTGGCTCAACTACCTCCTCCAACAGCTCGTTCCATACACACACCGCCCTTTGTGTGAAAAAGTTACCCCTCAGGTTCCTATTAAAGCTTTTTCCACCTCTCTTTAAACCCATGTCCTCTTTTTTTTCAAAGAACTTCAAATGGATGTAGTTAGTACTCGGAAAGCCTTGGACAAAATGACAGGAACTTGGTGTAATCGGCAAATGAATTCCACTGCAAGGCTTTGGTTGAAGGGTGAGGAAATAATTGTGCCCCTGGAGCAAGTAGTTCCCTGGATGATAACAGGAAAAAAGATTCTGTTCTGGGGAAATAAGTAGACCACTCCTTAAATGTTACAACATAGGTCAGTGAGGCCACGACTAGCCGTTAGAGCACTATGATACAGTTGGAAATTGTTAAATGTGTATTGAATCTTGGACCCCATTTCTGGCCTACATACGATAATGGAGATGAGGGTGGAAGGAGTTTAAAAACAAAACAAAAAACAATTGAAACCATAAGGAGCAGGACTCTTTAATTTCCAAGACCAGAGTGGTCATGTTGTGGTGAAGGTCTTTAAGGAGTAGTAGATCCAGAAAGCTTCCGCATGAGAGGATCTATTAGAGGGTACATGGAAATGTATGACCTAACATTTAATACAAGGTGGTCACTCAGAAATCCAGATCAGACTTTCATCCAAAGAAACAACCAATACCCATACTTAGTATTTGTGCAATGACTAAATAAAGTTGAATTGAATTGAATTGAATTGTGTAGACGAAGCATGTCGGAAGGAACTGCCGATGCTGGATGACACCAAGGATAGACACAAAGTGCTGGAGTAACTCAGCGGGTCAGGAAGCATCTCTGGAGAAAAGGTATAGATGACGTTTCGGATCGAGACCCTTCTTCAGATTGAGATTCAGCGGAGAGGAAAAGTAGAGGTGTGAATGGGTACAGAATAAATCAGAGCGGCACGGATGACGAAAGAAAGGTGGAGCCATTGGTCCGTTGTTGGCGACTCGTGCTGGCGAGAGCAGGAACAGGGAGATACGGGACCTGAACGTGTGGCTGAGGAACTGGTGCACGGGGCAGGGATTTAGATTCTTAGATCACTGGGATCTGTTTTGGGGTAAGGGGGAACTGTACATAAGGGACGGGTTGCATTTTAACAGGTGTGGGACCAGCATTCTGGCAGGCAGGTTTGCCACTGCTACACGGGTGGTTTTAAACTGAATAAGGGGGGTGGGGTGTCGAATGGGCTAGTGGAGGATGGAGTTAAAGGGAAAGGGTTTCTTAAATGTGTGAGCGTAGAGACAGAGGGGTGTAAAATGAGGGTAGAAGCAATAGGTAGCAAGGTGAAAAGTAAAAGTGGCAGGCCGGAAAATCCAGGGCAAAAATCAAAAAGGGCCACTTTTCAACAAAATTGTATAAGGGGTAAGAGTGTTGTAAAAACAAGCCTGAAGGCTTTGTGTCTCAATGCAAGGAGCATTCGTAATAAGGTGGATGAGTTGAATGTGCAGATAGCTATTAATGACTATGATATAGTTGGGATCACGGAGACATGGCTCCAGGGTGACCAAGGCTGGGAGCTGAACATCCAGGGATATTTAATATTCAGGAGGGATAGAGAGAAAGGAAAAGGAGGTGGGGTAACGTTGCTGATTAGAGAGGAGATTAACGCAATGGAAAGGAAGGACATTAGTTTGCAGGATGTGGAATCGGTATGGGTAGAGCTGCGAAACACTAAGGGGCAGAAAACGCTGGTGGGTGTTGTGTACAGGCCACCTAACAGTAGTAGTGAAGTTGGAGATGGTATCAAACAGGAAATTAGAAATGCGTGCGACAAAGGCAAAACCGTTATAATGGGTGACTTCAATCTACATATAGATTGGGTGAATCAAATTGGCAGGGGTGCTGAGGAAGAGGATTTTTTGGAATGTATGCGGGATAGTTATCTAAATCAACATGTAGAGGAACCAACGAGAGAGCAGGCTATTTTAGACTGGGTATTGAGTAATGAGGAAGGGTTAGTTAGCAGTCTTGTTGTACGTGCCCCCTTGGGCAAGAGTGACCATAATATGGTTGAGTTCTTCATTAGGATGGAGAGTGACATTGTTAATTCAGAAACAATGGTTCTGAACTTAAAGAAAGGTAACTTTGAGGGTATGAGACGTGAATTGGCCAAGATTGACTGGCAATTAATTCTAAAAGGGTTGACGGTGGATATGCATTGGAAGACATTTAAAGACTGCATGGATGAACTACAAAAATTGTTCATCCCAGTTTGGCAAAAGAATAAATCAGGGAAGGTAGTGCATCCGTGGATAACAAGGGAAATCAGGGATAGTATCAAAGCGAAGGATGATGCGTACAAATTAGCCAGAAAAAGCAGCATACCGGAGGACTGGGAGAAATTCAGAGACCAGCAGAGGAGGACAAAGGGCTTAATTAGGAAAGGAAAAATAGATTATGAAAGAAAACTGGCAGGGAACATAAAAACTGACTGCAAAAGTTTTTATAGATATGTGAAAAGAAAGAGATTAGTTAAAACAAATGTAGGTCCCTTGCAGTCAGAAACAGGTGAGTTGATCATGGGGAACAAGGATATGGCGGACCAATTGAATAACTACTTTGGTTCCGTCTTCACTAAGGAAGACATAAATAATCTGCCGGAAATAGCAGGGGACCGCGGGTCAAAGGAGTTGGAGGAATTGAGTGAAATCCAGGTTAGCCGGGAAGTGGTGTTGGGTAAATTAAATGGATTAAAGGCCGATAAATCCCCAGGGCCAGATAGGCTGCATCCCAGAGTACTTAAGGAAGTAGCTCCAGAAATAGTGGATGCATTAGTAATAATCTTTCAAAACTCTTTAGATTCTGGAGTAGTTCCTGAGGATTGGCGGGTAGCAAACGTAACCCCACTTTTTAAGAAGGGAGGGAGAGAGAAAACGGGGAATTACAGACCAGTTAGTCTAACATCGGTAGTGGGGAAACTGCTAGAGTCAGTTATTAAAGATGGGATAGCAGCACATTTGGAAAGTGGTGAAATCATTGGACAAAGTCAGCATGGATTTACAAAAGGTAAATCATGTCTGACGAATCTTATAGAATTTTTCGAGGATGTAACTAGTAGCGTGGATAGGGGAGAACCAGTGGATGTGGTGTATCTGGACTTCCAGAAGGCTTTCGACAAGGTCCCACATAAGAGATTAGTATACAAACTTAAAGCACACGGCATTGGGGGTTCAGTATTGATGTGGATAGAGAACTGGCTGGCAAACAGGAAGCAAAGAGTAGGAGTAAACGGGTCCTTTTCACAATGGCAGGCAGTGACTAGTGGGGTATCGCAAGGCTCAGTGCTGGGACCCCAGCTATTTACAATATATATTAATGATCTGGATGAGGGAATTGAAGGCAATATGTCCAAGTTTGCGGATGACACTAAGCTGGGGGGCAGTGTTAGCTGTGAGGAGGATGCTAGGAGACTGCAAGGTGACTTGGATAGGCTGGGTGAGTGGGCAAATGTTTGGCAGATGCAGTATAATGTGGATAAATGTGAGGTTTTCCATTTTGGTGGCAAAAACAGGAAAGCAGACTATTATCTAAATGGTGGCCGACTAGGAAAAGGGGAGATGCAGCGAGACCTGGGTGTCATGGTACACCAGTCATTGAAAGTGGGCATGCAGGTGCAGCAGGCAGTGAAGAAAGCGAATGATATGTTAGCTTTCATAGCAAAAGGATTTGAGTATAGGAGCAGGGAGGTTCTACTGCAGTTGTACAGGATCTTGGTGAGACCACACCTGGAGTATTGCGTACAGTTTTGGTCTCCAAATCTGAGGAAGGACATTATTGCCATAGAGGGAGTGCAGAGAAGGTTCACCAGACTGATTCCTGGGATGTCAGGACTGTCTTATGAAGAAAGACTGGATAGACTTGGTTTATACTCTCTAGAATTTAGGAGATTGAGAGGGGATCTTATAGAAACTTACAAAATTCTTAAGGGGTTGGACAGGCTAGATGCAGGAAGATTGCTCCCGATGTTGGGGAAGTCCAGGACAAGGGGTCACAGCTTAAGGATAAGGGGGAAATCCTTTAAAACCGATGAGAAGAACTTTTTTCACACAGAGAGTGGTGAATCTCTGGAACTCCCTGCCACAGAGGGTAGTTGAGGCCAGTTCATTGGCTATATTTAAGAGGGAGTTAGATGTGGCCCTTGTGGCTAAGGGGATCAGAGGGTATGGAGAGAAGGCAGGTACGGGATACTGAGTTGGATGATCAGCCATGATCATATTGAATCATATTCAGGACTGGACATGGCCCCTGCTTGGCCAGCCTTCACAAATGGGGCAGCAGTCCAACCCCATGGTGTGCTTGTGGAGAGCAGCAAACAATGCAACACATCATTGAAGCATGCCCTCAACAAAGACTCAAAGGAGGACTTGTCACCCTTCATACAGCAGATCAAGAGGCAACTGCTTGGCTAAAGGACTTTGCATTCGCTAAATAAATAAATAAATCATATTGAATGGCGGTGCAGGCTCGAAGGGCCGAATGGCCTACTCCTGCACCTAATTTCTATGTTTCTATGTTTCTATGTTGGCTGTGAAAGAAGTGAATGAAGGGATATATGTATGCAGACAGTGCAACTAGCAGGCCAACAAGGCTGGGGGAGGGACGGAGAGATACCAAACAGGAAGCGCAGGAGAGAGATCGACACAAAATGTTGGAGTAATAGGCAGGAATGTATCTCAGGATAGAAGGAATGTGTGCACTGAGTTACTCCAGCATTTTGTGTCTATCTTCGATGTAAATCAACATCTGGAGTTCCTTCCGACATGAATACTGGAGAGAGTTGCATTGATGCTACTGAGGCAAAACTATATTTTAGAAATAAAGGAGAAAGTAATCTGATTTATTTATTGAATTATTTTTTCCTCTTGCAGTACCGAATGCTTACTTTCTGTGTGTTTGCACGTTGAAGGAACTGTTTTGCTTATGTCTAAATCCCCAGCATTGCATAATTGGAATGTCCCCATTCCAGACTGCTTGTCTTATGCCCTTTTTAATCTGCTTCCATCACCATTTTGGGATTGGAGCATTTTGCATTTCAACAGCAGAGTAAGGCCTCTCCTTGGTCTTTTGCCAATGAATTTCATCTTGCAATCCCTGGTTATTATCCAACTTCAGAATTGTTATTCTTCTCCATCACAACCCCTCATTGTAAACCACTTGGGCCACTTTCTGATCTTCTGTTTCAAGAAGAACAGTCCTGGCATTTCTGGGCTCCCCTAACTAAAGTCTTTCATGTATTAAGTAAGTAAGTTTATTGGCCAAGTATTCACATACAAGGAATTTGCCTTGGTGTTCCGCCCACAAGTAACAACATGACGTACAGTGACAGTTACGAATGACTCAGAAAACACTAAACATTAATAATAATAAAACATTAATGATAAAACACCATTGATCAAGCATGTGAACCAACAAAATACCAGATCAAATGAGGCTACAGATTTTTGGCTGTTTAGAGCAACTACTCGTGGATAAAAACTGTTTTTATGTCTGGCTGTGGCAGCTTTGACAATCCGGAGTCGCCTTCCAGAGGGAAGCGATTCAAAGAGTTTGTGGCCAGGGTGAGAAGAGTCAGAGATGATCTTGCCCGCTCGCTTCCTGGCCCTTGCAGTGTTCAGTTCATCAATGGAGGGAAGGTTGCAGCCAATAACCTTCTCTGCTGATCGGACGATTCGCTGCAGCCTCCAGGTGTCGTGCTTGGTGGCTGAGCCAAACCAGGCCATGATGGAGAAGGTGAGGACAGACGTGTAGAATTGGACCATCATTGCCTGTGGCAGATTGTGCTTCCTCAGCTGCCACAGGAAGTACATCCTCTGTTGTGCCTTTTTGACTTAACAGTCTTAAACCTCTTGATCATGTTTAAGCCCTTTTGTACCTTCCATCAAGACCATAGGCCAACCATTACCTAACCTGTGATTTGAGTTTTGTCCACTCATTATATTTTGTTCCTGCTGTTCGGAGCCTTGGTAACTAATGTTGTTTAGCTGGCTCTGCTAGAATTTGTACCTCTCAATGAATGACCATTCTAGATATGCAGTGAGAGGAGGCTTGTGTGTGATGCACAGATAAGTGGATGGACTAAATGGGCATAGTTAGCATTGGGCTGTACATCCTATGTAGATAGGGGTGATCAGAAGCTGGGACTGCTAAGTGAATGGTACTGGGGTAAGGGCACTCTCCTCCTCCAGACTAATTTGCAGTACGACCAAGGGCAGGAAGTGTGCAGGAAGGAACTGCACATGCTGGTTTACTCCGAAGATAGACACAAAATGCTGGAGTAACTTAGCAGATCCGGCAGCATCCCTGGAGAAAAGGAACAGGTGACATTGTGGATGAAACCCTTCAACCTGCAATGTCACCTATTCATTTACTCCGGAGATGCTGCCTGACCCGCTCTATTTACTCCAGTATCTTCAGTGCAAACCGGCATTTGCAGTCCCTTGCTACACATTTTGCAAAAGGACGTAGTTGATATCTAATAGACAATAGGTGCAGGAGTAGGCCATTCGACCTTTCGAGCCAACACCGCCATTCAATGTGATCATGGCTGATCATCCCCAATCAGTACCTCGTTCCTGCCTTCTCCCCATATACCCTGACTTCGCTATTTTTAAGAGCCCTATCTAGCTCTTTTGAAAGCATCCAGAGAACCAGCCTCCACCGAGGCAGAGAATTCCACAGACTCACAGCTCTCTGTGAGAAAAAGTGTTTCCTCATCTCCGTTCTAAATGGCTGACTCCTTATTCTTAAACTGTGGCCCCTGGTTCTGGACTCCCCCAACATCAGGAACATGTTTCCTGCCTCTAGCGTGTCCAAACCCTTAACAATCTTATATGTTTCAATGAGATACCCTCTCATCCTTCTAAACTCCAGAGTGTACAAGCCCAGCTGCTCCATTCTCTCAGCATATGACAGTCCCGCCATCCCGGGAATTAACCTTGTAAACCTACGCTGCACTCCCTCAATAGCAAGAATGTCCTTCGTCAAATTAGGGGACCAAAACTGCACACAATACTCCAGGTGTGGTCTCACTAGGGCTCTGTACAACTGCAGAAGGACCTCTTTGCTCCTACTTTCGATTCCTCTTGTTATAAAGGCCGGTTCTTGTTATGAGGCGGGTACTCTTAACAGCATTTAAAAGACAATTGACAGTACATGGATAGGAAACATTTAGAGCGATATGGACCAAAGAGGAGCAAGTAGGACTAGCTCAGATGGGGCATCTTGGCTGGCATCATGGAACAGTAGAGCAGAAGGGCCTGTTTCTATGCTGTATTACTCTATGATCCTAGCCTATACTATTTGCCTTTATTTAACCTTTGGAATCGTACAGGATGGAAACAGGCCCTTCAGCCCAACTTAAGGAATTCACTTTTAGGATCTGGATGTTGCTCTCCAGGGCAGCATTTATTACCCTGCCCTAATTTCCTGTGAGTGGTGATGAGCCGCTTTGAGTGTGTGCAAGGTCAAGGTACTCCCACAGGTTGGGGTAGGAGTTTCAGAGATCTGGGGCCAGTGATGAAAGAATGGCAAAGTATTCTGAGACTGGACTCTGCGTGGGACGTTGAGGGGACCTTGAGGGGAAGGGGGTGTGGGGGCTAGAAGGCAAACAAAAAAACTGCTGGATGAATACAGCAGGTCAGGCAGCATTTGTGGAGGGAAATGTACAGATATCGTTTCAGACTGGGACCCTTCAAAACTTGGACAATCATCGTCTGTCCATTTCCCTCCACAGATGCTGCCTGACCCTCTGAGTTCCTCCAACATTTTATTTTTGCTCAAGATTCTAGCATCTGCCCCTGCTCCTGGCGGTGGGGTTGTTGTGGTTTGGGAGGTACTGCCAGAGTAGCTCGGGAAGCTTTGCAAGGCATTTTGTAAGCCTGATATTGTTCCAGTGAACACCCTCCCACAGAGCTGAGGTATGCTTCGTGCAGTGTCCACAATCGAACGCAGCTGCTAACCTCCTGACCTGAGGGCTTGGCACATTTAATCCAGTGTACAGCTGAGGCAATGACAGCTTCCATTGCCATTCAGGGCTGAATGTGAGACTGGGGATGTGGGGCGCATCGCTTCATGCTGCCTCTGTACACTTGGCTTGAGAATAGGAAGAGCCAAGACCTATTGGTCTATGGCACGGATATACTGCTGAGGCTTTATAAGGCACTGTTCAGACTGCATTTAGAAACATAGAAACAAGGTGCAGGAGTAGGCCATTCGGCCCTTCGAGCCTGCACCGCCATTCAATATGATCATGGCTGATCATCCAACTCAGTATCCTGTACCTGCCTTCTCTCCATACCCCCTGATCCCTTTAGCCACAAGGCCCACATCTAACTCCCTCGTAAATATAGCCAATGAACTGGCCTCAACTACCTTCTGTGGCAGAGAGTTCCAGAGATTCACCACTCTCTGTGTGAAAAATGTTTTTCTCATTTCGGTCCGAATGGATTTCCCCTTTATCCTTAAACTGTGACCCCTTGTACTGTGAGCAGTTTTGGGCCTCGTATCAGAGGAAGGATATGCTGATGTGGGAGAGGGTGCAGAGGAGGTGTATGATTATGATCCCAGGAATGATTGGGTTAACATATGATGAGCGTTTAACGGCACTGGGCCTGTACTCGCTGGACTTGAGAAGGATGAGGGGGGACCTGATTGAGACTTATGGATTAGTGAAAGGCCTGGATGGAGTGAATGTGGAAATTATGTTTCCACTAGTGGGAGAGTCTAGGACCAGAGGCCATAGACTGGGAATAAAAGGTGTACCTTTAAAAAGAAGATAAGGAGGAATTTCTTTAGAGGGTGGTGAATCTGTGGAATTTATTGCAACAGATGGCTGTGAAAGCGAAGTCAATAGATATTTTTTAAGGCAGAGATTGATTAGTAAGGTTGTGAGGTAACATAGCAACATAGACATAGAAAATAGGTGCGTGTGAGGCCATTCGGCCCTTCGAACCAGCACCGCCATCCCCCATCAATAACCCGTGCCTGCCTTCTCTCCATATCCCTTGCAGTTGTATAGGGCTCTGGTGAGACCACATCTGGAGTATTGTGTACAGTTTTGATCTCTTAATTTGAGGAAGGACATCCTTGTGATTGAGGCAGTGCAGCGTAGGTTCACGAGATTGATCCCTGGGATGGCGGGACTGTCATATGAGGAAAGATTGAAAAGACTAGGCTTGTATTCACTGGAGTTTAGAAGGATGAGGGGGATCTTAGAGAAACATATAAGATTATAAAGGGGGTGAAGGCAGAAGAATGGGTAGAGAGGGAAAGAGAACAGCCATGATTGAATGGCGGAGTAAACTTGATGGGCTGAATGGCCTAATTCTGCTCCTAGAGGTTATGAACATGGGTGGGGCTTTGTTCTCTGCTGAGCCAAGAATCAGGAACATGGCGGATGGGGATAGTTGGGTGGATGTCACTTTGAGGGGTAGAAAGCAAAAAGTGCTGACAATATGTGAAATATCCTGTTCCTCTCTAACTTGCCCACCTGCTGGCTCAGTCATTGTCTTGAGAGCAACATTCCAATAATGTGTTTCCCTATCTGGAAGTAGGTGGGTGGGGGTAGCTGCGATTTGCTGCCTGTTACTTTAAACAGCTGGTGTGTTGGGATTGGGCTGCTGGACCTGGGAAGGTCCCCACCGTGTGACTCTCCCTTTATCTCCACTCGCCAGAGTCGCAGGAATGCGATTCATTCTCCGAAACGACTCCCAACCCCCCGATCTCTGAGGTGTTTCTCTCAACAGAACAACCAGCCTGACAGTTGTCAGCTGGGGGAAGGGGGGGAGACTGGTGGGGAGAATATCCATCACATAGCAGGAGACTGTTGTAATGTGCGTTCGGGTTGCCTCACTCTTGGCCCCAGCCTGCGAGTAGCGAGGGAGCACATGCGGACTGCTTTTTAATGAACTGTACCCAGACCGCGTTTAACCCAAGTGCTCTCTGCAGTCAGCTGTTCTCGCTCAAGCCTCCCTGTGTGATATAAAGCGTCATTTCTTCGCCAGCTGGAGCAGTGCTTTGCAGAATGCCGGGTGCTTTAGCAGCCACAGGTAAGATGCGCTTTTCATCCCAGCTGTGTGAGTGAGCTTTTTTTTTCTTCTTCCCCCTTCTTCATTTAAACTTAGACGCTCTAGCAATTGTGCGCGTTTGGCATTGTGGTGGAGAGAGATTCAATGGGGAGGGTGTGGCCTGATCCGTTTGCCTGGGGTTTCAGTCTTGTGCTCAGTTGTAATGAGTGATTTTAAATAAATCTTCCCTCCAGTGCTCTAATTAAAACACAGTAATGCTCTAAATCTTGCAGTTTGAGCTTTAAGATTTATAAAAATTAAATCTCAAAACTCAAAGGTTTAGAGCGTCACTTTATTTTAATTTGCACTGGAATAAAAATAGGTTGTATTGTAACAGGTTTGTATTGGGACTACAACCTGGGTTTTATTTAGGCGGGGGGGGGGGGGGGAGAAAATCTCCAGGATTCCAAATATCAACTTGTGATGGACCTGGTGTTTTAATTTGAGGTGCCATTGGAATATATCGTTTCTTCACCAATTGATCTATCAACAGCGCCCTAATTTCTCCTGGGAATGGCATAAATCCTTAGTACTTGCTGAGAATAAATTCTGCGGGGGTGGGAGTGAGAGAGAGAGATGTGAGGTCATTTTGCTAAGTTTCTCTCTTTATTTCTCCTTTTCTTCTAACGTTAGAAATAGTGGCCGTATCGAGGGCGGGCGTGGCATGTTCGAGGTCGAGGTGGGGCGTGCATTGTGCAATCCTACAACCTTCATCCAGTCGGGTAACAAAGGGAAGGTGGGGAGGCTGCAGTTTTCAGTGACCTTGATTGATCCTTCCACACTCTCTCTCCTTCCTCCCTTACTCTATACTTTCGACTTTAAACCCCGTCTATTCTAAGGGTAGTTAGCAGTTGAATTGCCGCTGTGCCAAGTGTAACATATCACAAACCTACGCTTATGAAATATCTCTTGGTGCAGAGCTAAGCATCCCTGCAGCGAGGGGACTACAAAATGTGGCTGGGTTCAAGTTGGGAGAACAAGATTGAGTCAGGCTTTCAGATTCTCTAATCCGCCAGAGGAATTTGTGGAACCGACCTATTGTCGTCAGTCTGAAAGCTCTGTGCGCTCCAGGGAGGGAGCACAATGTGCGCTGGGTGGAGGGAGTGAACGAGTCCCCTAAACCTGCAAATGCCTGTCATTTACAGAGTGCGGTCTTGGGTGGAGGGAGTGGACTGCAGCTGTTGCTCGGGGACGAGTGTGTTTGCTCAGAGATTTCCCCCTGCATTTTCAGTGATTAGCTGCAGCTGCCTCGCGTTGGTTTTAAGGCATTAATCAATACCCTCGTTGTAAAATATCCCTGCAAACAAAATCTTTCAAAGTGAACGGCGCATTGCTAACAGCACAATCTCAGTGGGCTCTTGGTAGTATCTGCGTTCGAAATCCTCTTAACATTTCCAGCAGAAGACTGCAGCTTCTGAGTTTAGCGTTGATCCAACATATTCAGGGGTTAGAATGCAAGTTGTTATTTAGGGATTGGCTGGTTCAGCCCTTTTGTGTTTCTGCTGCCTGGTTTGTGTATCGAATCATGCAGGCAATTCTTGACTGTGCTGAGGCCCGAGAGCAGAAACCATGCCAATATTTAGTAGATTAGGAAGGTAGTTGTACAAAACAGGGGGAAAAAGGAATGTGCAGCAGACACTGGCGCACAGAGAGAACCGCTCGCTGGAAGTAAAATGCTGAAGTGATCTGGTTGGTTGAAAGACAGTCTCGACGCAGTGTGATATCAGCATCGATCTATTCGGCTGTCTCAGCACCTGAAACTGCAGACATCACTGCACTGGGCACGCCACACATCAGCTGCAGTCTCCCCCGAGCATGCAGTCTTTTGTTCATCCAGACGCCTTCACTTTATGCACTCGCAGACGATGACTGGTGCAAATTTACATGCACCAAATTGGAGCCACAGGGCCGTACAGTGTGGAAACAGACTCTTCTGCCCCTGTCCCACTTAGGAAACCTGAACGGAAACCTCTGGAGACTTTGCGCCCACACAAGGTTTCCGTGCAGTTCCCGGAGGTTTTTGTCAGTCTCCCTACCTGCTTCCACTACCTGCAACCTCCGGGAACCGCGCGAAAACCTTGGGTGGGGCGCAAAGTCTACAGAGGTTTCCGTTCAGGTTTCCTAAGTGGGACAGGGGCAGACAGCCCAACTTGCACGCAGCGACCAACATGTCCCATCTACACTAATCCCACATGCCTGCGTTTGGCCCATATCCCTCTAAACCTATCCTATCCTCATTCGTGTCTGTCCAATTGCTGCTGAAACATTGCGATAGTACTCGCCTCAACTACCTCCTCCGGCAGCTTATTCCATACACCCATCACCTTCTTTGTGGAATTGTTAGAGCAAATTCAGGCCAATAGTTCTTTTTGATGATTTGTAGTTGTCTCAAATTTGACCGTTCATGATGGAACCACCATGTTGCTCCTAAATAGTGCTAGGATTTTAATGACAGGCTGAAGAGGCAAACAAGGCATTGATCCAGTGTCGCACCTGAAAAATAACTCCTCTGACAATGTAGCACCCCCTTGGCACTGCACAGCTGTATCATAGAAACACAGAAAATAGGTGCAGGAGGAGGCCATTTGGCCCTTTGAGCCTGAACTGCCATTCATTGTGATCATGGCTGATCATCCGCAATCAGTAACCCGTGCCTGCCCTCTCCCCACATCCCTTGGTTCACCTAGCTCCGAGAGCTCTATCTAACTCTTTTAAATTCATCCAGTGAATTGGCCTCTGCTGCCTTCTGTGGCAGAGAATTCCACAAATTCACAACTCTCTGGGTGAAAACGTTTTTTCTCATCTCAGTTTGTTTCGTGCTATTGTTTGGAGTTTGGGGGGGAAGGAGGGAATCTGGTGTGAATACAAATACTACCACTGAAATGGGACAGATGCTGACAAGGTCATCTCTTTGGCATTCTCAAGACAAGGGTGTTGTCTTGTCATATGTCCCAGACGGGGAAATGAAATTCTTACTTGGTGCAGCACAACAGAATATGTGAATATGTAAACACTGCATATAACGGGGGGAAAAAATAAAACGTTCAATAAATAACAAATATAGTGCAAATAACAAATAATGATATAGTCTTTTACAGTTCAGAGCTCATAGCTTATTCGTTGTGTTTAATATGGCTGTGGGGAAGAAGCTGTTCCTGAACCTGGATGTTACAGTCTTCAGGCTTCTACACCTTCTTCCTGATGGCAATGGTGAGATGAGTGTGTGGCCAGGATGGTGTGGGTCCTTGATGATTTTGGCTGCCTATTTGAGGCAGCGACTACGATAGATCCCTTCGACGGTGGGGAGGTGAAAGCCGGTGATGGACTGGGCAGTGGTCACAACTTTTTGTAGACTTTTTTGTTCCTGGACGTTCAAGTTGCTGAACCAGGCCACGATGCAACCAGTTAGAATGCTCTCTACCGTGCACCTGTAGAAGTTTAGGAGAATCCTCTTCGACATGCCGAATCTCCGTAATCTTCTCAGGAAGTAGAATCGCTGATGTGCCTTCTTTACAATTGCATCGGTGTGCCTGGTCCACAAAAGATCTGATATATGCACGCCCAAGTTATTGACCCTCTCCACCATCGTTCCGTTGATATAAACAGGATTGTGGGTCCTCATCCTTCCCCAACTAAAGTTCACAATCAGTTCCTTAGTCTTACTGATGTTGAGAGCCAGGTTGTTGTGCTGGCACCATTTGGTCAGTCAGTCGATCTCACTTCTATACTCTTGACTCGTCACCATATGTGATTCGTCCAACCACAGTGGTGTCATCGGCGAACTTGATGATGGAGTTTGCACTATGACCGGCTACGCAGTCATGAGTATAGAGTGAGTACAGCAGGGGGTTGAGCATGCAACCTTGAGGTGCTCCCGTACTAATTGTTACTGAGGATGAGTGGTTCCTCCAATTCAATCAGACGGTGGTCTGTGGATGAGGAAGTCGAGGATCCAATTGCAGAGGGATCCGCAGAGGCCCAGTTCTGTGAGCTTGGAAGGGATATTAAACGCTGATCTGTAGTCTATAAACAACAGCCTGACGAAGGTGTTTTTTATTGTCCAAGTGGTCCAGTGAAATTGCAACTACCGTTGACCTGCTGGTCGATAGTCATTGAGGCACGTCACCTTGCTCTTCGTGGGCATCAGTATTATTGATGCCCCCTTAAAGCAGGTGAGAACCTCAGACCTCAGAAGTGAGAGGTTGAAAATGTCCGTAAAAGCTCCGGCCGGTTGGTCCGCACTGGGTTTTAGAACGGGGCCGGGTATACCATCAGGTCCAGGCGCTTTCCGACGGTTCACCCCCCCCCCCCCCACCCGGAAGGATCTTCTGACGTCGGCCTCTGTGACTATGACTGTACACTGTCAGGGCGAATAGGGGCTCGGGAAGGCACATCAGTGTTCTCCCTATCGAACTGTGCGTAGAACGCATTGAGCTTGTCAGGGAGTGATGCTTCGTTGTCGTTTGAGCTGCCTCCTGATTTCCCCTTGTAGGAGGTGATGGCATTCAAGCCCCGCCACAGTTGCCGAACATCCGTCTCATCCCCCAGTTTAGAGCAGAAATCCCTTTTGGCCTTTTTGATGGCCTTACCAAGGTCGTATCTGGACTTCTGCATCGCCAGACCTGAATGCCCGGGAACTTGCTTTCAGAAGAATGCGGATCTCATGATTCATCCAAGGCTTCTGGTTAGGAAACACTCGGAAGGAAACACTCTAACATCTACTAACTTTGTCTAATCATCTTCACGTTCTCTATGGAGCCTCGCTGTGTGCAGATTGGCTCCTTCAACTGTTTAAACAATGCTGACACTGTTAAAAGCAGTTAGAGGTGCCAATGTGCAAGGCACAGTGTGAATGGAAGTCTTCAATCTTCACTGCATGGTAGCTCGCACTCCATTTCAAGTCCTCAAATCTGTAAACAGTAGGCACTTCCTAACACTAGACTACATCCATTGGAGAGCAAACCTAGAGACTGACTCCATAATTTGAGGTTTGTAATAGAAAAAAAATCACATGTGGCTAAAGTGCACTTTGTCAGATTTTAATAAAGGCCATTTTTATACATTTTGGTTTCACCATGTAGAAATTACAGCAGTGTTTATACATAGTCTCCCCATTTCAGGGCACCATCATGTTTGGGACACAACAATGTCATGTAAATGAAAGTAGCCATGTTTAGTATTTTGTTGCAAATCTTTTGCATGCAATGACTGTTTGAAGTATGATTCACGGACATCACCAGTTGCTGGGTGCCTTGTCTGGTGATGCTCTGCCAGGCCTGTGTCACAGCCATCTTTAGCTTATGCTTATTTTGGGGGCTAGTCCCCTTCAGTTTTCTCTTTAGCATATAAAAGGCATGCTCAATTGGGTTCAGATCGGGTGATTGACTTGGCCACTCAAGAATATACCATTTTTTAGCTTTGAAAAACTCCTTTGTTGCTTTAGCAGTGTGTTTGGGATCATTGTCTTGCTGTAGAATGAACCGCCGGCCAATGAGTTATGAGGCATTAGGTTGAACCTGAGCAGATAGGATGTGTCTATACACTTCAGAATTCATTCTGCTACAACCATCAGCAGTTGTATCATCAAAGTAGATAATTGAGCCAGTACCTACAGCAGCCATACATGCCCAGGCCATATCTCCCCCACCACCGTGTTTCACAGATGAGGTGGTATGCTTTGGATCTTGGGCAGTTCCTTCTCTCCTCCATACTTTGCTCTTGCCATCACTGATATAAGTTAATCTTCGTCTCATCTGTACACAAGACCTTTTTCCAGAACTGCGGTTGCTCTTTTACATACTTCTTGGCAAACTGTAACCTAGCCATCTTATTTTTGTGGCTAACCAGTGGTTTGCATCTTGCAGTGTTGCCTCTGTCGGACAGGTGTTTGGGGATTTTGGGAATTATAGAGAGAATTCTTCTGTCATCAGCTGTGGAGGTCTTCCTTGGCCTGCAGTCCCTTTGTGATTAGTAAGCTCATCAGTGCTCTCTTTCTCAATGATGTTCCAAACAGTTGATTTTGGTAAGCCTAAGGTTTGGCAGATGTATCTAACAGTTTTATTCTTGTTTCTCAGTCTCATAATAGTTTCTTTGACTTTCATTGGCACAACTTTGGTCCTCATGTTGATAAACAGCAATAAAATTGTCCAAAGGTGATGGAAAGACTGGAGGAAAGACTGGGTGCTGAGAACTCTCTTATACCTGCATTAAGGAGGCAATTAAACGCACCTAAACAATTACAAACACCTGTGAAGCCATGTGTCCCAAACATTATGGTTCCCTGAAATGGGGGGACTATGTATGAACACAGGTGTAATTTCTACATGATGAAATCAAAATGTATAAAAATGGCCTTTAATGAAATCTGACAATGTGCACTTTAACCTCATGTGATTTTTTTTTTTCCTTTTTTTTTTCTCTATTACAAATCTCAAATTGTGGAGTACAGAGGCAAGCAAATAAATGATGGGTCTTTGTCCCAAACATTATGGAGGGCACTGTAGGTTCATCAGTGTCTGTTGGCAAGTCATCCATCCAGGATTCTTCTGCACTTCCCTTTCTCTGCCTTCATTGCACTCTAATTTGCATTGTTCTTTGTATGTCTGTTTGCTGGAAGCTGAGGTAATGTCTAATATCTCTGCCAATCTCTCTTGCAGACCCAACGTTCTCATCCGCAGCTCTTCTGAGACACGATGTGCCTTTTCTGCTTTTGCAGCCTTTCCCTTCTTAAAATGTTCCCCGTGATCTTGTTTTATCTCCAGTGTAAATACTTTACATGCTGTGGTTCAATTTTCCTATATTTAATCTTGACGTCATATATTAGATCTGGCTTGATGGCTGCCGTAAATCGAGAGGCTGAACAACTGCGCGGGATGTCTTTTGACCAAGACCACTGATTTACGATGATTAAGTTAAATTCCATTTCAATTGCATGGACATTTTATAGGACTGAGAATTCTCCAATTTTGTCTATGAATTTGTTTCAAAAGCTTGCATCATTTATAACCTTGTAATTTTTTTTTGTCCCCGCCCTGTTAATGGTGTCGATCTTTGACCCTAGTAAAGATGCCATTTCATGTGCAAACATAAAGAAGACCTATTATACACTAATTGGAAAAAGATTGTGGTGTAATGACCTGCTTTTCAGCCAAGCTTTTAAGCAAATTTCCCTGCTGTTCCCCCCCGACAGATTCCCATTGTGCCAATATAGTCCAACTCTTAAAGCCTGTTCCATCCCGACCTCCGTTTGATTGCTGTGGAATATTTTGCATTTTATTATTAGCCATTAGCTTTTGGCTGCCAAGTTGTAATCAGCTGTGGTCAATGCAGCGGTAGAGTTGCTGCCTTATAGCACCAGAGACCCAGATTCTATCCTGACTACGGGCGCTGTCTGTAGAGAGTTTGTACGTCCTCCCTGTGACCGTGTGGGTATTCTCCGGGTGCTACAGTTTCCTCATCACTGCGCCGCCCTGATTGTGTTTGAGGGCAGCGAGGACTGAGGGAAGAATGAATGGACTTGCCCCGAACTGATAGGTTTTAGTGGACGAGGAGAAGATATTACTATTGACAGGATGGTCTGTATAACAAGATGACCAATTTAAGATGGAGAGACATGAAACTGCATGTGCTGGAATCTTGAGCAAAATGCTGGCGGAATGGCAGGTTAAGTTGTGATGGAGACACAAGGAACTGTTGGTGCTGGTTTAGAAAAAAAAAATACACAAATATGCTGGAGAAACTCAGCGGGTGCAACAGCATCTATGGAGCGAAGGAGATAGGCAACGTTTCGGGCTGAAACCCTTCTTCAGACAAAAAAAAATGCTGGAGTAACTCAGCTGGTCAGGCAGCATCTCTGGAGAGCATGCATAGGTGTTGTTTCTGGTCAAACCTTCAGACCGATGGATGACATTTCAGGTTTGAACCCACAGATGCTCAAACTAAAATGGTTGACAAAAAATCCAGCAGGGATTCGGAGGGGAAGTTTGACATTTTCCCACTGGATGTTTTGTGATGTTGATTGGATTGCCAGAGAAGATGATGGAAGCAGATTTATTAACTTGAGGGCAGTGTGCTGTGCACATGGGAAATAAATTGGGTCGGCTAGTGGTGAAAGGAGAGTGGACAGGAGAATTGAACTGATTAGAAAGCTGATTGGAAATCTCCTGATGATGGGCCAAATGAATTGTACTCTTGTGTTGCTCTTCCCCCTTGTGAAGAAAACCTAAGATCCGTCATAATCTTTTCTCTCTCTCCTGCTCACAATTGTCAGTGCTTCCACTGCTGCTTAGTTTAGAGATGCAGCGTGGAAACAGACCCTCCGGGCCACGGAGTCCGCGCCGACCCGCGATCACCCATACACTGGTCTAACTTACACACCAGGAACGATTTACAGAAGCCAATTAACCGACAAACATGCACGTCTTTGGAATGTGGGAGGAAACCGGAGCACCCAGAGGAAACGCACGCGGTCACAGAGAGAACGTAAAAACTACGTACAGACAGCACCCACAGTCAGGATCGAACCTGGGTCTCTGGTGCTGTGAGGTGGCAACTCTACCGCTGTGTCACTGTGCCAATCTAATTTATTTCCAAACGCTTATTTCATGCATTTTTCAGGATCTTATGCCAGAGATGAGATTTGTTCTAACGGGGTGGGTTTACTGACCTTGGATGGTTTTGTTCTGTCTGTGATATCAGAGGCGCACTTTGCTCATCAAAGGCGTCTTTAATCGGAAGATGGCTCTGGTTCTCTGTTCAATATCGCCATCTACTGCTGCACGACTCCTACTGCTTGCCGGCTGAAGATCCCGTATTTAATCACTGCGATGGTGCAGACATGAACACTTAGCCACAGGGTGAAGTACATGTGGTCTTTGAGTTTTAGGGACTTGGGGAAATATTGCTAATTACAGAATATAATCAAATTTAAAAGCAGCACTAATGTGGGCAAAAGGATGGTTGATGTCGCAAAAAAAAAAAAAAAAAGGAGTTGGTCACTGGCCCCACGGACTGCTACTTCTATGGCACTTCCCCATAACCTTAATCTCCGTGATCTTTCAATATTTGCTCTCACCGCATTAAATGTATTTAATGGTCTGGCCACAATCAACCTGCGGGCAGGTAATTCCAGAGATTCATTACCCTCTGAGTGAAGAAATTTCTAAGCATTTCAGTTTTTTTTTTATTAGCACGATCCAAATTAAATTAATACCTTCTGCCTGCGCTTGATCCATTTTGCACCCTCCCCTGCATATTCATGCACGCTGTTAAACATCAGAGCCTCTTAAACATTATCATATCTGCTTCCATCACTAGCAACACTTTGCAGGGACCTGCCACTGTTGTGTTTAAAAAAAAAAAAAAAAAAGCCTTCTTTGACTTTGACATTTCCTCCCTGGATTAGAGGTTGTGACTACCTACCATATCTATGCCTCTCATCATTTTATAAACTTTTCTCAGATCTCCCCTCAACGTCTGATAATGCAGAAAAAACGATCCAGGTTTGTGTAAACTCATGGCCAATACTCTCAAACCCACGCAGCTATCTGGTAAACTACTTCTGCAGCCTCTCCAAAGCCTTCACATCCATCCTGTAACGGGGCGGTCAGAACTGCGCACACTACTCCCAATGCAGCCTAACCAGGTTTTATGATGCTTCAGCATGTACTATATAACTGAGTCTTGTTCTGATCAACCTTTACCATTATTCCCACTTTTGTCACTTTCGGGGAGCTATGGACTTGGACCCCAAGATCTCTCTGTGCATGCACACTGTTAAGGGTCCTTCCCTTAATGCCCCTGTCCCACTGAGGAAACCTGATTGGAAACCTCTGGAGACTTTGTGCCCCACCCAAGGTCTCCAGAGGTTTCCAATCAGGTTTCCTAAGTGGGACAGGGGCATACCTGTACTCTTTCTCATTGTATTTGACCTCTCCAACAACAGAGGTCCCAGCACTGAACACCCACCACTGGTGATAGACCTTCAGGCAAGTTTGACGTTCACTAAGCCCTATCCAAGTGAAAGGAGGTTTGCTGGTAGGTATGGGTACATGAACAGTGTGACAGCTGGAAGTAGTTTTGAGTGCGTCGAGGACAAAGATGCAAGGGATTAGCAATAGGCAGAAGAAACATGGCTTGAGGCCGGGAGGCCCTGGAATTTGTTTCTGGATTGCAGGGTAGGGAAGGAATGTTAATCTTAGATGGGTGAAGACAAAGGAGCGGTGGGCTCACCATTAAATGTGTTGCACAGAAATAATCATGGACTGTAACAAGGTCTTGATACAATTGATATTTAGTCAAGAATGAATCGTTTGTCCTTGTCAGTCACACGATGTTTTTTTTTTTCTCTTTGGTCCAATTTACTTGTTTGGGTGTTAATCTATCATATGAGTGAGCAGCCTTGTGGCAGATCTTGCAGTGGGCTGAAGGGTTTTTAAACAGATGATGGTATCCTCCAGCTCTGTGTTGTACTCCCTTCTATCAGAGTTGTTCTACCTATGTTGTTTCGGCCAAAACAAAGGGCCACAAAGTGCTGGAGTAGCTCAGCGGGTCAGGCAGCATGCCGATTTGGGCCAGGACCCACCATTAAACCTAGCTCTCCATGTGCTCCAGACATGTTGCCCGACCCGCTGAGTTACTCCAGCACTTTGTCTCTCACCTTGGCGGCACAGTGGCCCAGCGGCAGAGTTGCTGCCTTGCAGCGCCAGAGACCCGTGGTTCGATCCTGACCACGGGTGGTGTTTGTTCGTTCTCCCCATGACCATGTGGGTTTTCTCCGGGTGCTCCGGTTTCCTCCCACATCCCAGAAACGTACAGGCTTAGGAAAAATTGTAAATTGTCGCTAGTGTGTAGGATAATGTCAATGTTCAGGTTGATCGCTGGTCGGCGCGACCTTGGTGGGCCGAAAGGCCTGTTTCTGCGCTATATCTCTAAACTAAAACTTGTGTCTGGTGGTTTGGGAGGCCCACCATTGTATTGGACTGAATGAAGCCTGGATGTTGCGCTGCTGGGTGTGATGTGTGGCGAGGACTCCCTGTGGAGGGGCAGCTGATGTTGTTCACTTGAGCTGCAGTGAAAGTGATGCTGCCCTATGCTCTGTTTTTTAAATAAAACATTAGTGTAAGAGGATAAAAGCTCTGCAAACAGCGCATTTCACTCTTCCTCAGAGTGGCAATCAATTTCACAGCTGGGTGCTGCGTTTGGCTTTCATTTGCATTTCTTCTGCTGCGGTTGAGAGCTAGCACATCGAACCTGCCACACTCTCTCCCGTAAAATGTGTGGTTTATCATTAAAGCACTTTAACCTTTTGTTAGCCCATCACTGGCTGTGAATTAATATTAGGCCGGGATTTTGCAGCTAGCTAATGAAGCTGTATTTTATCTTTTTGAGATGTTGGGGACGGGTGGGGGAAATTGATTTGAATTGATTGAATGATACAGCAAGGAAACTGGCCTTTCGGCCCACCAAGTCCAAACCAGCCAGCCGTTGATCACTCATTTACACCAGTTTTGTTATCCCACTTTCGCATCCGTTTCCTACGCACTCTGGACAGTTCACAGAGGTCGATTAACATGATCACAATGAATGGCGGTGCTGGCTCGAAGGGCCAAATGGCCTCCTCCTGCACCTATTTTCTATCTATGTAATCTAACCTGCAAACCTGCACGTCTTTGGTATGTGGTCTGAAACCGGAGCACCTGGAGGAAACGCATGTGGTTACAGAGAACATGCAAACTCCACACAGATATCACCCAAGGTCAGGAATGGAACCCGGGTCTCTGGCACTGTGAGGCAGCAGTTCTATCAGCTGGTATTGTTCTGCGGTTAATAAGAAACAATGCAGAGCATGTAGGTCCTAAAGCCTGATGAGGTGATGAGCATTATCCTTACATTCTGTGGTATAAATACAATACTGGGTAAGACTTCAGTGCCTATTAAAGCTTCAATGTTGAGAAAAGTTAGTTGAAATCATCTTCCAGACTGAAGACATCAGGTGTATAAGTTCTAGGAGCAGAATTAGGCCATTCGGCCCATCAAGTCTACTCTGCCATTCAATCATGGCTAATCTGTCTTTCCTTCTCAACCCCATTCCCCTGACGTCTCCCCATAACCCCTGACACCTATACTAATCAAGAATCTATCAAAGACAATGGAAATATTAGCTCTTGCTGAAGAAATGACTGAGGTAGCAGCTCTGCCTACTGTGCCATTCACTGAGACCAAGGTTAGGTAGGGTGAAGAATCCATCCATAATGCCTGACTTTGTGCAGTAACGTTTTGCGTTGTGGTCTTGTGGAGAGACCAGCGCCTGAGGCAGATTGTTGCACAAGTGTAGAGGGTGCTGCACTTTAATGTTAAGCTGAGATCCACCTGGCCCTCCAGTGCTGGCATATCCCATGACACTGTTGCCGAGCCAGGGAGTTCCCTCTGAATGCCTGGCCAGTACTTGTCAGTTTGCCCACATTTCATCTATCCTCCTGTCAAGCAGCAATTTGGATAATGTTCAGGGCTGCGAGTTTAGTTGAGGTTGGCAAGGACAGCCTACTACTGGTGCTCCTCCAATCTACCTCTCTGCTGTCACCTTAATACGGGGGTCGGGAGTTTAAGATGTAGGGCTGAAGGATTTCATTCTGCAAATCACTTTAAAGTTGGGTATGCTGTACTTTGGATAATTTAAGCTGCGGCAGGCATTTTAAGTGTAGGAAGTTACTGCAGAAGCTGATTTACACCGAGGATGGACACAAAGGTGGAGTAACTCAGCAGAACAGGCAGCATTTCTGGAGAGAAGGAACAGGTGATGTTTTGGCTCGAGACCCTCCTTCAGACTGCATTTTAAGTGTTTGCCCATGAGTGGTATTTATTGATCTTCAACTAACTATAATGGTGGTTGCAAATCTTAAACCCCACCTAGACTCATAGGTCAACTCGCCCACGCCAGCCAACATTGTCCCAACTACACTAGTCCCACCTGCCTGCACTTGGTCTATATCATTCTAAACCTGCACTATCCATGTACCTGTCTAACTGTTTCTTAAACGATGGGATAGTCCCAGCCTCAACTACCTCCTCTGGCAGCTCCCATACACCCACCACCCATTGTGTGAAAAAGTTAACCCTCGGATTCCTATTAAATCTTTTGCCCTTCACCTTGAGCCTATGTTCTCTGGTGCTTGATTCCCCTACTCTGGGCAACAGACTCTGTGCATCTACCTGATCTATTCCTCTCATGATTTTGTATACCTCTATAAGATCACCCCTCATCCTCCTGCGCTCCAAGGAATAGAGACCCAGCCTACTCAACCTCTCCCTATAGTTCACACCCTCTAGTTCTGGCAACATCCTCGTAAATCTTTTCTGAACCCTTTCAAGCTTGACAATACCTTTCCTATAACATGGTGCCCAGAACAGAACACAATATTCTAAGTGTGGTCTCACCAACATATTATACAACTGCAACATGACCTCCCAACTTCTATACTCAATAATCTGACTGATGAAGGCCAATGTGCCAAAAGCTTTTTTGACCACCTTATCTACCTGCAACTCGACCTTCAAGGAACTATGCACCTGCACTCCTAGATCCTTCTGCTCTACAACACTACACAGAGGCCTACCATTCACTGTGTAGGTCCTGCCCTTGTTCGACTTCCCAAAATGCAACACCTCACATTTTTCTGTATTAAATTCCATCAACCATTCCGCTGTCCACCTGGCCAATCGATCCAGATCCTGCTGTTATCACTTTCTGCAAAACCACTCACTTCTGTATCATCAACAAAGTTGCTAATCATGCCCTGTATGTTCTCATCCAAATCATTGAAGTAGATGACAAACAGTGATGGGCCTAGCACCGAACCCTGAGGCACACCACTAGTCATGGGCCTCCAGTCCGAGAAGCAACCTTCCACCATCACCCTTTGCTTCCATACCTTGGAGCCAATTTTGTATCCATTCAGCTTTCTCCGGAGCTATAGCCAGATAGCCTATATTCCCAGAGCTATAGCGGCTCTGAACCGGCCCTGCTGAGTGCCCCCCATCCCACCTGGACTGTCTCCCTCAGATGGTCACGTCGGACAGTTTATTTATTTTTTTGACATTGGTTGGAAGCTGCATACCAAATCTCGTTGCACTGATGTGCAATGACAATAAAATATATTATTATTATTATTCTCTCCTTGATCTCCATCCGATCCCCACCCACACCTCGTTTTGATGATGCTTCTTCAAATCTTATTGTGCAAGCTTATCACCGTTAGTCTTCTGAGGTATAGTGGAACTTTATTCTGCATTATATTTGCTTGTTAGTCAACTGAACCAGAAGAAAGCTGCCATGAGGGATTAGGGGGGTTTTGGTTTTGAAACCACCTGGAGCTCGGTGCCCCTGTGTGAGATTAACAATGACTGTTCTGCCCCTGTCCCACTTAGGAAACCTGAACGGAAACCTCTGGAGACTTTGCGCCCCACCCAAGGTTTCCGTACGGTTCCCGGAGGTTTTTCTCAGTCTCCCCACCTGCTTCCACTACCTGCAAACTCCGGCAACCATCTGCAACCTCCGGGAACCGCACGGAAACCTTGGGTGGGGCACAAAGTCTCCAGAGGTTTCCGTTCAGGTTTCCTAAGTGGGACGGGCATTATTTAGGTGAAAATTTGACAAGAAAAGTGGGCAGTGGAATTGTTTTGAAGCTGAAGGAATCTAGCTGGGGATCAAGTACTTTTGAACATCACAAAAGGAGACAAAGTACTGCATTAATTCAGCAGGTCAGGCAGCATCTCTGGAGAACATGGAGAGGTAACATTTCGGGTCGAGACCTTTCTTTAAATGTCACCTATCCATGTTCTCAAGAGATGCTGTCTGACCTGAGATTACAGAACTTTCTGTCCTTTTGTGTATTAACCAGCATCTGCAGTTCTTTGTTTCTACATGAAGTACTTGTGCTTTGAAATTGTCCTTCCGCCCGTTATTAAACCCCCGTGATAAAGTGTCAGTACAGGGATCACAGAGCTCAAAGTAAACAGTCTTCTGTTGCCACTTCCCTAATCTATTGCGTGACCTTGATAGTGTGGCATCAGCGAGCTCTGGGCACAGTTTAACAGTGGCGATGATGCTGGATAAAAACTGCAATGCAGCGCCAGCTCAGAGCTGGGAGCGGAGGCTGGTGCGGAGAGTGTATGTGCTCCTGAAGAGAGCCTTGTGATGAGTCAAGCTGCTGCAGTGTGTTGTCCGTTGCAGAGCTCGGCAGAAAAGCGGCTAGTCACAGCCCCGGGAGGTGAGCAAGGATTACAGCTCCGTCAGGTTTGAAAGCACTTTCCTACTGTGACAGTGATTTTTAAAATTTCAGATGGTGTGTGCAATGTTTCAGTCTTAGTAAAGCAAACATGCAGGCACTGCAGAGGAAGTGGAGTGAGGGTGGGAGAAGAGGAAGGGGGGGAGGGGGGCGAGAGTGGAGAGGAGGAGACAGGGTAAAGAGTCTGAAGAAGGGTTTCGGCCCGAAACGTTGCCTATCTCCTTCGCTCCATAGATGCTGCTGCACCCGCTGAGTTTCTCCAGCATTTTTGTTTACCCAGGAGACCGGGTAAGGGAGGTTGTTGGCAGAGTAAGTGGTAGGGTGTTTGGTTGGTGGGGTGAGAGGCATAGGTGGTGGTGTGGATGCTCGGGTAGGTGGTAGGTGGCTGAAGAGACTCTGGCAGATAGGAAGGAATGGGATAAACCAGGGACTGCAGATGCTGGATTGCAAAGAACACGAGACTGTTTCTGAACTTGTCTATGATTGGACAAAATGGCACCTGATTTAGTGGACTCTAAAGGTCTGCAGAATCCGAGATGTTGGTGTGATCACTCTGGATAGACTTTCAATTGTGACCCAAAAACATCTCAAGCCTAGATAATGGATGTATGAAATCAGCATGGCTTTAATGCCCTGTAGTGTACTTCCTGTTCTTGTCGGGCTTCTTTCACACGTAGTCTGCTGCTCTCTGCAGTAATGTTACTGTCAAGGGTGTCTTTATCTCTATAGCTGCACATGCATTATGATGACTGACTTGCACTGTCGGTATAGTTGCAAAAGCATGGCTTCTCCCATTAGTCCTCTGTTTCAGGGAAGCTCTTTATTGTTGTGCCTGAAATACTTTATAAATACAGCAAGAAAACAGGCCCTTCGGACCACCGAGTTCGAACTGACCAGCAATCACCCCGTATACCAACACCATCCAACATACCAGGGACAATTTACAATTTTACCAAAGCCAATTAACCTGCAAACCTGTACGTTTTTGGAGTGTGAGAGGAAATCTGAGCACCCAGAGAAAACCCACGTGGTTACAGGGAGAAGGTACAAACTCCGTACAGACAGCACCCGTTGTCGGGATCGAACCCGGGTCTCCGGCAGCCCTAAAGCAGCAGGTCTACCGCAGCGCCACTGTGCCACCCTAAGCTTCTCAGATTTTGAAGTGTACTCTAATTGGATTCATTGTTTGCCCGTGAGTCTGATATTTATTGACCTCCAACTACCTACAATGTTTGTCCCAAGTGTTAAATCCCATCTTTTGCAGTAAAGGGCCTGTCCCACTGTACGAGGTGATTCAAGAGTTCTCCCCTGATTCGAACAAGGAGAATCACGGTAATAGCCGCTCGTAGGTACTCGGGGCTCTCGTGGACATTTTTCAAAATGTTGAAAATACTTCACGAGCACCGCGTTTCCCAAGTACTTGCCGTTAGCGTTACGAGCCGCTAAGAGACGTCCTCGAGCTCCGACATACCCGCTGCGTACATTCTACGTACTTACCACAAGTTTGATTTTTTTTTTTAAACTCGGGAGAGCTCTTGGGTAAACTCATATAGTGGGACAGGCCCTTATGAGGCTAAGGGAGGATGCCAACTTTGATTCAAAACTGATAGAGTGGCAGGAGGCCTGTGGTGGTGTTTAATGGTGGATGGATGCTACCAGTCGAGCTCTAAAGGGCTTGGTGTTGGTTGCTTGATCCCTGAATATAATTTTAACCATCTCTTAACTTCTCCCATCCCATCCCTAGACACCTGGACAGATACATGGATAGGAAAGGTTTAGAAGGATGTGGGCCAAACAAGGGCAAATGGAACTAGCTTAGACCGTGCATCTTGGTCAGCATAGATGAGTTGGACCGAAGGGCCTGCTACCGTGTTGTATGACTGAATGGGACTATCTTCTAGACGGTTAATCCTGTGGGGGGAAAAATGAACTGCAGGAAGCCACAGATAGCCTGCTCAGTTGGACAAGGAAGGGCAAATGTTTAATTCAGAAGTGTGAAGTAATGTACTTGGAGGTGCAAAATGGGAATGCACAAAAATAAAATCTGAATCAGATCCGTATAATTTCAGATACACCAGGGTGCCATGAAACTCCAAATGCCTAATTGGAGTATGTTGGATGGTGTGGAGGGAGATCTTGGATTGTATATTTCCAGATCCTTAAAGGTAGTGGAACAGAACAGTGAGAGGTGGAACGTTGTGTTGGATTATTTGGGACGACAGATGGCACAATGGGCTAAGTGTTCGGCTGGCAACCGGAAGGTAGCCGGTTCGAATCCCGCTTGGAGTGCATACTGTCGTTGTGTCTTTGGGCAAGACACTTCACCCACATTTGCCTGTGTGTGAATGTGTGTGAGTGATTGGTGGTGGTCGGAGAGGCCGTAGGCGCAGATTGGCAGCCACGCTTCCGTCAGTCTGCCCCAGGGCAGCTGTGGCTACAGAAGTAGCTTACCACCACCGAGTGTGACTGAGGAGTGAATGAATAATGCGATGTAAAGAGCCTTGAGTATTAGAAAGGCGCTATATAAATCCCATCCATTATTATTATTATTATTATTATTATTTCAAGTATTATCCAAGGCGTGGACCATAAAAGCAGGAAGGCTATTCTGGAACTTTATTCAACATTGGTGAGGACATGGAGTATTTGCTGCCTGCAGTCCTGACCACTATACTACAGGAAAGATGAGATTTCACAATAGAAAAGGGAGCAGTGGCACTTCACAAAGGCATTGAAAGGACTAGGAAACGTGAGCTATGAGGAGAGTTTGGGTCGGCTGGAACACAGGAGAAACTGAACTATATTAGATTCAATGTTTTTGTTTTGTCAAAATTCTAGCATCTGCAGTCTCTTGTCACCAAAAGGTAGCAATGTAGTTCAGGGTTTGTGACCTTAATTGAAGGACCCAATGCCCCTGTCCCACTTAGGAAACCTGAACGGAAACCTCTGGAGACTTTGCTCCCCATCCAAGGTTTCTGTGCGGTTCCCGGAGGTTGCAGGTGGTTGCCGGAGGTTGCAGGTAGTGGAAGCAGGTAGGGAGACTGACAAAAACCTCCGGGAACCGCACGGAAACCTTGGGTGGGGCGCAAAGTCTCCAGAGGTTTCCGTTCACGTTTCCTAAGTGGGACAGGGGCATTACCTCATGAAGCAGAAGGGAATGTAGCTAGCATTGGATGAGTGGAGGTATCAAATTAACTTAACAGAGGACACACTTTTTACACTGGTTGTTAGGCTGATAATTGCAATGGGCAATGATCGAACTAATGGGGAGCATGTTCATGAGGTAATGGTTGTTGTCAAGTAGGAACATGAAGGAGTTGAGTCCAATAGTAGATGGGCTACCCTGCAGTCATAGTTTCATCCAGAAAGCATTATATATAATGGGTGGGGGGAAAGATTTAACAGGAACCTGAGGAGCAACTTGACTTACACAAAGGATGGTAGGTATATGGAATGAGCTGCCAGTTGGAGGTAATTGAGGCAGGTTCTATCACAACAGAAACGGTGTAGATGGGGCATGTTGATCAACATGGGCAAGTTGGGCCAAAGGGCCTGGTTCCACACTGTATGACTCTGGCTCTGTAAATTCTAAATACTGGCACTGTGCAAAACCAGGATTTCCACATCAATCACCTTAAATCTACAGTACATGTCTTTGTAGAAAGGGTAAAGCATAATCCAAGTGGAGGTGTTTCATGATCATATTGAATGGCGGTGCAGGCTCGAAGTACTGAATGGCCTACTCCTGCACCTATTTTCTATGTTTCATGAAGAAGGATTCAGAGTTCAGCTTGAGTGGTGGTTGGCTTTGGAATCTCTATTTGAACAGTGTACTTGAGTTACACCTGGCCTACTCCTGCACCTAATTTCTATGTTTCTATGTTACTTGAAAATTGCGTTCATTGTCTTTTGTATACCATCAAAAGTCTGGTTCTGTGACGTGACTTGGGTATTTGTGTTGCAGTTGGACAAGGAGACCCTGCAGTTGTATCTGAAGGGGAAGAGATGGAGGAAATGGAGCTAAACCAGGAGGAGGTCCCAATCAAGAGTGAAAGTGGAGAGCCGATAAACGCCCAGGAGGGAGGGGACTTGCAGGAGGACACGGGAGAGCAGGCCGAGGATGTGCAGGCAGCTGAGATTGGCTTCAAGAAGGTCTTCAAGTTTGTCGGCTTGAAGTTCACCATGAAGAAGGAGAAGCCGGTGAAGTCTGAGCCGGTCCAGCTGCTAACCGTGACCAGGGAAGAAAACGGCAGGGCAGGGGAAACGGGCGGTGAATCCCAGCAAGCAGTGGATGGAGGCACAGAAGCCAATGGAAGTCCCATCGATGAGGCCGAGGGAAGTCCACCTGAGATACTCTCACCGGAAATAGTGGAAGAGAAGGTTGTGCAAGAAGAAACCAAACCACCAGATGCCGAGGAACCGCCGGCAGCCGTGGAGACAAGTGGCAACGCAGCAGAGACCCCTGCCGTCGACTCGCCGCTGAAGAGGTTTTTCAAGCAAGGCTTTTTCTCGGGGTTGCGAAGGAAGCAGAGTTTCAAGAAGGCCAAGGACGAGCCGCTCATCATCGGGGAGAAGACGGAAGCAAACGGGGAGCAAGCCGTTGCCGCTGAAGCTGGGGGGAGCGGGGAGACGGAGCGCGGACCTGAGGCACAGCCTTCCACTTCCCAGGAAGCGGCTGAAGTCCTGGCTGTTCCAGCACCGGAAGAAAATCGAGGGGGAGAGGAGGAGTTTGAAGACCTCACCTCGGAGTTAGCATGCGTTAGGGTGGCAAGCGAGCCACCGACCATGGCAGAAAGCAAGACCTCGGAAACAAACGAGGTTGGTGTCCCCACAGAGAACTTGGTTGCCACGGATACAGGGACGGGCCAGGTCATCTCCAGCATTGGAAAATCAACAGAGGGAGCAGTGATTGCAGAGTCTGCTGCCCCCAAAGCTGCAACGGAGCTTCAAGCCCAACATGAGGAGATGGCCCAAGAGAAACCTTCAGAACCCATTGCCGCTGAGAGTGAGCTCCTGTCTTCACAAAGCTCCAAGCAGCAAGACAGCCCACTAAGGAAGCTTTTCACGAGCAGCAGCATCAAGAAACTGTCCGGTAAGAAGGCAAAAGGCAAGAAAGGGGAGGCCAGAGCTAGGGACACGGACGACGAGACAAAATTGCAGTCTTCCACCGAATCCGAAGGCAGCCCCGATGGCCAAAAGCCAGACAGCCCGCCAACATTCCTGGAGGAAACGGGCGAGGGAATTGCAGCAGAAACGACGGAATCGGGTTTGTTGCACGCAGAGCAGGAGGACGCAAACGGCGGTGCTGATGGGGAGAGGAGGAAGGAACCCATCACTGCCTGGGCCTCCTTCAAGAAGCTGGTGACCCCCAGGAAACGACCCAAAGGGCCGTCGGAGAGCGACCGAGACGACGAGCAGAACGACAAGGTGAAGAGCGCCACCATCTCCTCTGCGGAGAGCACTGGCTCGGAGAAGCAAGAAGAACCCAAGTCCAATGGCGAGGAGCAGAAGTTGGAACGGAGCGTCGAGGACCCAAAAAAGAAAGCGGATGCCCCCGTGACTTGGGAAGCGCTGATCTGTGTCGGGTCTTCAAAGAAGAGGACGAGGAAACTGTCCGAGTCGGAGCTTCAGAAGTCAAACGAGGAGGCCCAAAGTCCAGAGGGAAATGGCCAAGCACAAGACAGTACTGAGGAGGCGAAAGTCAGCAGCCCACAAGCAACTGATCAGGAGCAAGGAGAAGCATCTCCGGAATGTGTTGAGAGTCCTGTGGAAGGTGAGGCTCCGGAAGGGGCCATCTCCACTTGGGAATCCTTCAAGAGACTGGTGACCTCCAGACGCAAGTCCAAGTCCAAGCTGGAAGAGCGCGTGGAGGAATCCGTGCCTTGCCCGGAAGCCGCTCTTCCGGAAGCCGAGGCTGCCAAGGACGAATCCTGGGTGTCTCTGAAGAAATTGATCCCGGGCAGAAAAAAGAAGAGGTCGGATGCTAAGCCCGAGCAACTTCAGGGCGAGTCCGTGGGTAAAGAGGCGGCATGGGCAGAGTTTGGAGGAAGCAAGAGCGAAGATGAATCGGAGACACCGGCAGTGGTGCCACTCACCGAGTACGCTGCGGTGGACGATGAGAGGGAGCACGAGGAGAGGCTGAGAGCAGGGCTCGAGGCGGTTCAGAAGGTGGATGGAGTTATCACCACTTCTGATGCCGCTCAAACAGGGGAACTGGGCGGTGAGCCGACCGTCGCAGGGGAACATGGATCTCTGGAAGGCATCAAGAGCAGTGTGGACGAGAGGTCTCCGTCGTGGATTTCGGTGGTTTCGGATGTAATCAAGGAGGTGGTTGAAGATCAGGTAGCTGAGGAGGCCCCGGAGGCAAAGAAACAAACAGAAGATGGTCACAAGCCCATGTCGGTGGAAGAGGCAGGCGACATCGCACCAGATGAGGTGGCTGAGGAAGCTCAGGTGGTTCTCGCCAAGGGAGCAGCGGCAGTTGACCACCCGGCAGACGAGTCGTTCACTGAGGAGATGGTCTCGGCAGTCTCGCAGCTGACCGAGACGCCGGTGACGACTGCAGAGGGCACGCCCGTCCAAGAGGACGAGGCTGTGGTGAGCAGGCAAACCCAGGAGGTGCTGGAAGAGGCTGCGGAGAAGGTGAAGCTGGTCGGGTCCTGCTACCAGACGGCATGCAAGGCCAGCACGCAAGGTGCCGAATCGGAGCCGGAGATTCCCACCGGGAAAATCCCGTGCGAACAGGAGCCACTCGCTGCTCAGACACTGGCGGCAGAATGTGCACAGAAAGCAGCCGAACAGATCTCCGGACCAGCGATGACTGGGGCTCCCGCACCCGGCGATGTCCGGGATGGACCTGGTGAAGTGATCGTGCCAGTAGTGCAGCAGGGGACCGAGGCGGAGAGCAGCGCCCCAGCTGCAGTTGTGCAGGAGGTGGAAACACTTGCAGCACAGGCCGCCGCTCGGCCAGTGGCTGAGGTCGAGGAAATGTTGTCCGTGATCCACACGAACGCCGTGACCCACGAGAGCACGACAACCACAACTATGAGCAAGGGCGTGGCCGTGAGAACCGAAATAGTGGAAATTGTACTAGTGCAGACCTCAGGGACTGGTCACGGAGTGGACGTTGAGGAACCAGAGGTTGCTGGGGTGCAGTCTGTCAAAGCCACTGAGGAGGGAGATCAGACAGAACACCAGACAACTGATGTTTCACCTCCACAGGTGGAGAAGACCGGAGCAGAGCAAGTCGTGGAAAGCGGAGAGACTGAGGTAATCCCAGACCCAGTCACCAGGGATGAAGAGGCAGCAACGGAGCAAGTGGGTGACGTGACTCCAGGTGATGCTGAACAGGAAGGAATAGGAAAGGTTGAAGTCGTTGAAAATGCTCCAGAGATGGGAGCGGAGAAGATCTTGGGCGAAGGCTCGGAGGATGCAGGTGTCCAGGAGGTTCAGCAGGTACAGGAACAGAGTGCAGAAGCCCCAGCAAAGGTTGAAGAGGGTGTGATTGAGACGGTATTTGTTGAAGAGACTAGGCAAATCGTGGAGCCAGTGGACATGAGAGCAGTCGAGATAAGTGAAGAACACATTGAGGTTACTCCATCAAGTGTGACTGGGGTTCTACATGGTGAAGAAACCAACCAAATCACTGCAGTGGAAGGGAGCGAGACCAAGAGTTGTGCAGAGCCTCTTGAAACCATTTCAGCAGTGGGAGTGACCGAGAGGGTGTGTGGTGAAGAGACCACTGAACTCGCTCCAGTGGGAGTAACAGAAGCTCTATTGGGTGAAGAACCCATTGTAAACGCTCCGGCTGTGGGAGTAACTGAAGTGCGGAGTAATGAAGAAACAACTGAACTCACTCCGGTGGGAGTAGCTGAGGCTCAATTAGGTGAAGAACCCATTGAGATCACTCCAGCAATCGGAGTGACAGATGTGATGTTCACAGAAGTCAATAAAACCAGTCCGGATGAAGCAGCAGAGGGGGTGTGCAGTGAAGAGACGACTGAGATCACTCTGGTGGGAGTAACTGAGATGATAGTTGGTGACGAACTTGCTGATATCAGCCAGAGAGTGACGCAGGTGGGATACAGCGAGGAGACCTCTGAAATCACCACAGCCGTTGTCTCGGAGGCACTACCTTGTGAAGAGCCCGTCAAAATCTTTCCAGCAGTCAGAATGATGGAGGCCGTGTGCAGTGAAAAGCCAATAGAACTCCCTCCAGTTGGAGCTACTAAGATTGTATCCGGTGAGGAGCCTGCTGAAATCACTCAAGTGAGCGCGGCTGAGGTTCTATCTGAAAAGACGATCAAAGTCACTTCTGCCGATCCATCTGAAGTTTTAGATGGTGAGGAGAAGATGGACATTGCCCCAGTGGGAGTAACCAAGGTGTGTGCTGAAGAGACCACTGAAGTTACACCAGTGGTGGGAGTGGATGTGGCGTGTAGTGAAATGGCCCAATCTGCTCCAGTGGAGGTGAGCGTAGAACAGAGGAAGAGTGACCTTGAGGAAGGAGGAGAAGATAAAGCTTCGCAGGAGGGGGCTAGTGAGAGAAACGAAGAGGAAGTACAACAGGTAATCATCTCTGAAGTAGTTCAGGAGCAGTTTGTGGCCGTTGAGATCCTACAACAGACTGTGGAAGTCCAGCAGGATCAGCGAGTTGTCGCAGAGAAGCTGGAAACGAGAATGGAAGAGGCCGTCTGTGAAGGGCTTGCTGAGGAGCAGAGAGCTCAGGAACCTCCTGCTGATGTAATGGGTTCAGCCCCACAAATCCTATTGCCCACTAGCATTGAAGGACCATGCAAAGAAACAAACAAAAGCGCCATAATTAAAGTTGCAAGCGTTGATGTGACCAGTGAAACTGTCTGTGATGTGCTGGAAGGTGTGAAGTCCGTGCAGCCCAAAGTTGAAGAGACTCTCCTTCCCTCTGAAGAAATGGACACTGGGTTGGTTGAGGTGTCCCGAGTTTGCTGTGAAACCCCTCCAAGGGAGAAGCCTGAAGAACTACTCGTGGAAATGGCCACAACAGAGACGGCAACCAAACAAGTTGAAACGGAAGTAACTAGCGAGCCACTGAACATGATCAACGGAGGTGAAAGTAGGAGCCCGGAGCAGGCTACAGGTGGAGTGGAGAGTAAGCTGCCCTCCCAGGGCAAGGACAAACCAGCACAGGGCGAACTCCAGTCCCCTGAAAAGATGCAATTTACAGCTGATGACCTTATCCAAAGTGACATGCTATCCGTGATAGTCCCCAATGTTCAAAATATGGCTGCTTCTATACTACTTAAAAACACTGAGTCGTCGGTCAAACCACAGACTAAGGTGGAGTACAGTCACGCAACTGTCAAATTAATTACTGAAACAATCTGTCCAACTGTTGAGAGTGCCCCCAAAGTCACATTACACGCTGCTATTACTGATGAATGCCGACTTATACAGAACGAGACGGTGACTGCAATGGAGGACCTACCTATAGATAATAGTTCGGAGTCTTGTGAGGAGACTTTCATGGTGACTGCACTTTCTGTGAAGGAGGGGGTCATCACGGAGACGCTAACAACTACAGCGGCAGAGATTCCCGAGCAGTGTGTTGTGGATCGGGGCGTGCTTCTATCTGAGGACGTTAATCAAACTTCAATAGCAGTGACTGCGGCTGTCTTAGTGGAGTCTGCAATAGAAATGGCCTCGGGCTACGTGTCGGGCAGTGCCGATGGCTCTGAGATGGGCTCAACACTCGACGGACAAATGGTCAAGAGCTTTGTGAAAGAACAACTTGAACATCAGCCGGCTGACTGCAAAATCAAAGAAAATGTTGCACAGATATCGGAGTGTTTGGAAGCGCAGAACGAGGGAGAAGCAAGTCAGGCTCTGGCAACTGAGCAGCTGAACATGCAAACTGCTCAGGCTTTCAGTCAAGATGCTCTGGTAGTTCAGATGCAAGGACAAGAGAGTACAAAGAAGAAGGAAGATTTACCAGGGCCACAAAAGGATCTGGCGATTGAAGGAACATGTGAAGTGGTTGATCACATATTGCAAACTTCAGGAAGTAAGGGCATTGAAGGAGAAGGAAAAGTTGTAATGCAGTCAGTGGAGGTGGTATCCGAGACGACTGTAAGAGGTGATCAGGTGCCAATTGAGACTGAAACTCTTATATCAGTGCAGACTAAGCAAGCAAAGGAATTGTCTGATGGTACTTCAGACAATATTTCAGTCTCTATAGATGTGATCAAACCTGAAAGTTGCTTTTCCTTGGAGGAACATGAAAGAATATTTCATGCTACGGAAGTGGTAGAGAGAATCAAACTCGAAACAACCCAACAAATAGCTGAAGAGCAGACACTGCTAAATGAAAACCTGGCTGCAATTGAGGTGGAAACAATGGTTCTAATAGAGGGCAAAGAGACGGGCCAAAATCAGACGCCGGGGACAAATGAAAAGAAAACCCAGGAAGTGGAGGCGAAGCCAGCTGCTTCCGAATTTGTAAAAGATGCAGCGGAGAAAACACCTTCTTGAGGCAAGTGAAGCTCGTATTATGGAAAATAAATCTTGATGCATTTCGGATTCATTTTTTGCCCACTAAACTTTTTCACACGACGATAGATTGGTAAATGATTCCATCGTTGTGCAGCTCAAACTCTATGGGCATAAGGGGACTATTTTAGATGGGACATCTTTGTCGGCATTGATGAGTTGGGCCGAAGGGCCTGTTTTGTGCTGTATGCCTCTGACTCTAAAGTCTAAATTGAACTCCAAATTTAAACTCGTATCTTTCATTAAACTCCAAATTCCCTATCAGTTAAACAGAATTTCAACAGGCTTGAATCCGTTTTTTAATTTAAAATTTAGATTGAAGCTTGTTATCTTTTACATTGGGCATCCCAGAAAACTTTGTAGCAATTAAGGTATGTATGTGCCAAGATATTTTAAGTTGTATTTAACACAATGTAAATGAATGTTGATATTGGAAGGTTTCACAAATGTAACAGAAGAATGACCACACAATTTGGCGGAATAGATATTAGTTCCAAAGGAGAACTGACC
Organism: Amblyraja radiata; assembly: GCF_010909765.2. NCBI lineage: Eukaryota > Metazoa > Chordata > Chondrichthyes > Rajiformes > Rajidae > Amblyraja > Amblyraja radiata. The sequence continues at coordinate 67,429,136 of NC_045963.1, forward strand.
TGTTCTTTGAACAGTGCCCTATGTTCTATTACAGTAAACCCTCATTATTATGGACCTCTCTATAAGGGATTTTGGTTAGAGCAGGCGGACCTACCGACCTTTCCACCAGGCCAGGCTGCCGCGCCACCCCTAGCTCGCACCGCCTTCCCGGCTTATTCCCGGCCATTCCTGCCATCGCCAACCTGCATTCCAGCTGCCCGCAGGCAACTACCAATGAGTTCGCTGATCCTCGCCTTCCCCGTGACCAGTAGCAGCCTGGATTCCAGGCCCAGTTCCAGACCTAGAACTTGAAGGATCTCAACCCAAAATGTCACCTATCCTATGTTCTCCAGAGATACTGCCAGATCTGCTGAGTTACTCCAGCACTCTGTCCTTTTGTGTATTAACCAGCACCAGCGGTTCTTTCTACTACTTGCACAATGATACTCTATCACCCGGTATCCCTTACTTGGTTAAAGCAATCAGCCATCCAACACACCCCAGGTCTGTTATAACGAGGGTTTACTGTACATTTGTTGGTGTGACAGAGTGAAGCTTCTATTTAAAATCTATTTGGATAATCTATTTTAGTGCTAAAGTCTGGATTATGTTTGGAAGAGTCGGAATTATACTCACAGATATAGGCCCTTCAGCCCAACACATCCATGCTGACCATGGTGCTCAATCTAATCGAGTTCCATTAGCTTGTATTTGGCCCATATCCTTTAAACCTTTCTCATCTACCGTATTTCCCGGCAATGAAGACGCACCTGCGTCAAAAACGCACCCCCATTTTGAGTTGCTAAATTTTGACAAAAGGCTGGCGGGACAGGATCAAGTGTTTTGTTTAGTCAAGGGGTCGGCAACCTTTTTGCATTTTTTTCCACCCATGTTTGTGAGCGCATGGCGGGCCACATCTATCGCCATAGTTAATAAATGGAGGTAATAATACATACTAACTAAATTAGTAATTAGTAACAATTCGTACTAATAATATAAATTAGTAATAATACATACTTATAATATAGTTTTCACATTTTTCAATTAGTTTTCTGCAGTTCCCAGATCCCTCGCGTCCCCAGGACTAGCTGCAGTTCCCAGGTTGCCTGCGAGTCCCGGGACTAGCTGCAGTTCCCAGGTCGCCTGCAAACCCCAGGTCCATCTGCAGTTCCGCTGTCCGGTCCCGGCACCCGCATGCAGCCACCCGAGCTACTGAGTGAGTTGCTGGCATGATCCCCGACCCCCTCCTTCTCAACGCACCGCCCTCCCCGCAACTTTACCCCTGGCGGCCCAGCCGTGCTAACCCGGGCCAGACTCCCTACACACTGCAGTAGGAACTCTTCTTCCTTCCCCCCCCCAGCAGTGCTGTCCTTTTACAGCCGCTGTACTGAGTGATAGCCAAGTCTATCTTTCTGGCTAACAATCTAACCTTTAGCCTCCAAGACGCAGGTAGATTTTCAGGCCATATTTTAGGGAATAAAATAGCGTCTTCATTGCCGAGAAATATGGTATGTACCTATTCAAATGCTTTTAATTGTTGAGTACTTGAACTTTTCATTGTTTGATTTGGCAGAAAGTTATATTGCTATAATTTTCAAATCTTACACCTGCTAGGTAGTCTTCACACCAAGTCATTGTCCCCTTAATATCACCTGCAGTTACCAAAATTGCTTATGTTTTTAGCTTTTTTTGGAATTTGGGCGTTGCTGGCGAGGCTAGCTTTTATTACCCTGAAGAAGGTGGCACTGAGCTGCCGCAGTCCTTCTGCTGGAAGTGCTTCCACTGTGCTTTTGAGGAGGGATTGCCAGAGTTTTGAATCGGAGCCGATAAAAAGATGGTTGATATTTTTGGAAAGGATGACGCAGAGGAGTACTAATGAAGTATCTATCTATCTACCTCTCTGCCTTAAAAATATCCACTGACTTGGCCTCCACAGCCTTCTATGGCAAACCTGCTATCCATGCCAGTATCTGCCCTTTAATGCCGTGGGCTCTCATCTTCCTTAACAGCCTTATGTGTGGCACCTTATCAAAGGCTTTCTGAAAATCAACATCTACTGACTCTCCTTTGTCTGTCCTGCTATTTACCTCTTCTAAGAATTTCCCGCAAATTTGATAAGCAAGACCTCCCCTTCACAAAGCTATGCTGACTACGGCCTATTTTATCGTGAACCTCCGTAATCTCATCCTTTATAATGGACTCTAAAATCTTACCAACCACCAAAGTCAGACTAACCGGACAATAGTTCCCACTATTCTGCCCTGATCACATTTTGTGCAGCGGGGTAATATTGGCAATTTTCCAATTATCTGGGACCACTCCTGACTCCTAAAATATCACGATCAATGCCCCCGCCCCAAATCTCTAAAGCCACCTCTTTCAGAACCCTAGGATGCAGTCCAGGTGACTTATCCACCTTCACAGCCTTTCAGCTTCCCAAGCAGTTTCTCCCTAGTAGCCACTCCACTAACTTCCATCCCGACTCTCTTGAATTTCAGGCATGTTGCTGGTGTCTTCTACTGTGAAGACTGATGCATAAAAGTAATTCAACTCCTTTGCCATGTCTTTATTCCACATTACCACTTCTCCATCATTCTCCAGCAGTCCAACCACAAGAGTCCACTCTTGCCTCTTCTCTTTATATAACTGAAGAAACTCTTTTATATTATTGGCTAGCTTACCTTCATATTTCATCTTTTCTCCCCGTATTGTCTTTTTAGTTACCATCTTGCTCATAAAGTTTCCAAATCCTCTGGCTTCCCACTAATCTTTGCTATGTTATACACCTTTTCTTTTAGTTTTATACTGTCCTTTTCTTCCCTTGTCAGCCACGGTTGCCTCTTTCTCCCCCTAGAATCTTTCTTCCTCTTTGGAATGAAAAGATCCTGCATCTTCCGAATAATTCCCAGAAATTCCTGCTAGAGAAGTTCCACCGTCATCCCTGCTAGGGTCCCCTTCCAGTCCACATCAGCATTTTCTCTATGCCTCCCCAATTCCTGCAGAAATGTCCAGCTCCTGCAAGCCCTTCCCAGTGGCTTTCGTTTCACTTCTGCCATCGGGAAAAAGGTATAGGAGCTGGAAAACTAATGTCCGGGTTCAGGAGCAGGTTCTTCCCAACCATTAAATACTATAACTTCCAACTAAGCTCTGAACTTCATAGACTTGGGGAGATTGTTTTTGTCTTTGCACTATTATTGTTTGTTTTTTTACATATACCAAACCTTTTTATTATGGTGTTTGCAGAGTACCATGTTTTCCATATCTGTTGTGCTGCTGCAAGTTAAGAATTTTTCTTCAGCTTTGGGGCATACGACAATAAAACACTTGACCCTAGTGTAGGAAGGAACTGCAGATGCAGGTTTACATCATAGACACAAAATGCTGGAGTAACTCAGAGGGACAGGCTCCGAGCAAAGGTCTTGACCCAAAACATCACCTTTCTCCAGAGATGCTGCCTGACCCGCTGACTTACTCCAACATTTTGTATCTATCTTCAGTGTAAACCAGCATCTGCAGTTCCTCCTTCCACAAGTTTTTCTCAGTTTGGAGCAAAATCATACTGACTTAAGTTTTCCTTTGCTTTCGAGTTGGTGTCAATTGTTAATTTGTCTTGGTTTTTGCATCTTGTGTAAATGTAGTATAAAGTCTGATCTGATGCAGCATTCAAGGTTGCTGTGACAATTGAATTGTGACTACTTTGTGAGACTAACATTTGCCTGTGAATGTATTTGCAGATTTCCAGACAATGGGAGAACTGAATGAGAAGCCAGGGAGACTCGGAGAATCTTGCTCTACTGTGACAAGACCAAGTACCACTGTCATGATGGTCCTGTTAATTGACAATCCTGAATCAATCCAAGAGCTTTACATACACTAATAATTATGTAACCTAATGTTTTTTGCTTTTAACCTGATCTGATGATAAATGCGACATGTGATGTTGAAGCACTGCTGCTTCTCCACGGCCTGCAGGTTCCATGTGGGGAAGGGAGTTGTAATCTGAGCATTCTGGGAATGGTTGCAGTATTTATTCACTAGATGAAAGACTCCTTTATAAATATTGCTTAATGTGAAACTTAATTCTGAAAATACTGGTATTCTCATTGGTTTGATTAGAACACTGTGGAATGGTTTTTAAGTCCCCTTTAAATTGTTTAGGGCTTGGTTCTTGATGCTTGCCCAAATATTCAAGTAGAACAAACCTCTTGACCTTGGATAAGAGTGAAATAGTCCTAAAGTGACACACATTGGCCAGAACTCAAAAGAGCCTGACCTGCATTGTGAGGGAGGGGCAACAAGATTTGTAAATCCCATGGAGAGGTAGTGTATTGTTCAGGTTTGACGAGCCATGCAATGTTTCTAAACCAAGGTTATAGTTTTACCAAATCTGTCACCAATACTCACAAAGATGACATACAGTTGCCTCTGGCTAGTTATTTGCAACTGTTGGATTGGAAGAATTGAAGTGGCGTTGTCTAAGGGAGTTGTATGTTGGCAAAGGCCAGGTGAAGATCCATTACACTGGGTTACTGGTTGAGGTTTGTTTGGTTTCCTATAACAACTTCCTATGATGTGCCTTGGTATTGCATACTATTAATGCTCAACACTTCATTGTATCATTATGGTTTTGATGTTTCCTGTATTTGTGAAGACCCCCCCCCAATAAATATGCTTCCTATTATTAAAGCAACTGGGAGCCGATTGTCCAGGTTGGAGAGTCCTTCCAGCTCACTTTCCTCTCCCATGATAAACCCACCGCCCGAGTGTTAACACATCACTGTCCAGTTCCTGTCTCGTGTTAGTGACATTTTTCAGTATGCCATTAGATTAACATGGCAATGACTGTACACAGATTCACCACATTTTATTAACCAGGGCAGGAGCCACAAAGAGCTGTTCTCATTAATACTGCTGTGCTTTTATAACTGAATGTGAAATTGATATTTGTACAAATTGTATTACCCATGTATCTAAGCCATATTGGAATACTTCTACAAATAAAGTAATATTAGCATTAACATTTTTGTGCTTGCCCGACTGAACATGGAATGGAGGTACATGAAACTGCAGACGCTGGAATCTGTAGCCAAGAAAGGAGGTGCTGGAGAAGCCCAGCAGGTCAGACAGTATTTGTGGGTTGGAAATAGGCAGTCAGCGTGTCAGGTATAGGTCCGGCATAGTGGTGCAGCAGTGGAGTTGCTGCATTACAGCGCCAGATACCCGGGTTCAATTCTGACTATGGGTGTGTCTGCACGGAGTTTGCACATTCTCCCCGTGACCGCGTGGGGTTTTCTCCGGGTGCTCCGGTTTCCTCCCACACTTCAGACGTACCCATTCTGTAGTGTAAATTGTCCCTAGTGTGTAGGATAGTGCTAGTGTACGGGGTGATCGCTGGTCGGTGCGAAATTGGTGGGCTGAAGAGCCCATTTCCATCCTGTATAAAGACAAAAGGTAGAGAACCACCATCTAGACTGAAATGGACACTGAAATAGAGAGAAATGGACACTAAGGAGGTGGAGGGGATGGGCCAAGAGCTAACAAGTGATCAGTGGATACAGGTGAGAAAGGGTCGATTGGCAGATGTCAGGTGGGGAGGGAAGGATGAAAATAGTCACTGAGGCTGAGAGGTGATGGGGTGGAGATTCTACAATCAGATGGAAAAGCAAAGTAAAGAATGGAACTGAATGCGAAATGTGGCCAATGGGAACAATCAAAGGGCTGGGCAGTACTAGGATTGTGGAAGGAACGTGTAGGTGACGAGTAGATGATGAATGGGGAAAGGGAAACGGTGAAAGGGTGTAAGTTGGGAAGAAAAGGGTGGGAGTGGCCTGAAATTGGTGAATTCAATGGGTTGTAGACATGGCAGATTGAGGCACTGTTTATCTTGTTTGTGTAAGGGCTCACCTTGGCAGTGGAGGCCAGTGACCATATTTGGTGTGGGAATGGGTAGACATTTAAAATGGTTGGCAATTGTGAGATCCAGAGAGCAACAGCAGATGGAGCACTGGTGCTTGGCAAAGTAATCTGCATTTGTAATTGGAGGCCACATCCAGAGCACCAATGCAAGTGGAGCTTGGAAGAGGTGCAGGTGAATCTGGTCTCTCCTGGAAGGAATGTTTAGGTCCCTGACTGGAGGTTAGGGAAGAGGTATGAGGATGGGTGATATACTTATGATTGCAGGCAAAAGTGCCTGGGGACAGAGAGGCTTGGATGGGAAATGGTGAGCAAACCAGGGAATTACAGAAAAAGTGGTCCCTCCGGAAAGCAGGTGGGAAGGGGAAGATATAACCAGGAGTAGGATCATGATGTAGCTGGTAGAAATATCAAAGAATAATCTGATGGATGTGGAGAGTGGCAGGGAGAAAGGTCTGGGGGCAGGTGGGGTGAGAGCAGAAGTACAGGGTATAGGGAACATACGAGTGATGGCTTGGATATTTGGGGGAGGGGTGGGTGGGGAAAAAGCTGCATTTCCTGAAAAAGGACATTTTGAGTAGTGATAACAGCCTCATCTCGAAGACTGAGGCGGCGGAGATGTAGAAAACAGAAAGGGATTGCATCCTTGTGATGGAGACTTAAGAAAGGCGAGAGGTGTTCAAAATGATCCAAGTAAATTTGAGGGCAGATTAGGGGTGAAGCTGATGAAAGTTAGTTCTGCACTGGTGCAGAAGGCAGCATCAATGCAGTCATCAGTATAGCTGATAAAGAGATGGGGAGTTATCCTGGAGTTGACTTGGGACAATGATTACTCCATGGAACCAAAAAAGAGGCAGACATAACTAGGACCCATGCAAGTGCTTATGAATACATCTTTGATTTATATGAAGTGGGAGGATTCAAAAGTGAAACTGTTATGGATGAGAAGTTCCACCAGATAAAGGAGTGTTAGCAGAGGGGAACTGGTTGGATCTATGTTGCAGAAATAAGCAGAGGACACTGGCATTAGTCCTTGTGCCAATCCACAGGTTGCAACTTGTAACAAAAAATCAATCCATCCCAATGTTTTCTGTTACCAATTTATCCATGCATTTCAATACACCTGCATTGTGAACTCTTTTGCAGATTTTTTTTCAGTGCCTTCTATAAATCAAAATGTACTACATTACTAGTTTCCACTTTATCCACCCTGCTCGTGTTCAGAAAATTCTAATTTTGTAAAATAGGATTTCCTTTTCATAACTACAATGATTCTGACTTCTTGACTGTGTACATGATTTTTTAGAAGTTCTCTTCATACTTAATGATCTCCTTAAAGATCTGTCGTGCTATCTGGACCAGTTTCCTTATTTTTATGAAGAGGAAATTTTCCAATTTGGTGTTCTCTGGTTACTGAGCTCTGAACAATTCAGAAATTTGAACATCTAATAATTCTCTAAGAATAACCACTGACTCTGCATCCCGTCAAAAAAACTAAACTTAGAAATGAACACTAATCTGGATGGCCTAATCAATGTGTTGAGGAATTAGCTTTTAGAACAAACATTTCAACTCATCCAGCCATCTTAAGGATTCGACTGCTTTTACATTTTTTCTTATTCTTCCTACGTTTCACCTCATTTTGTTATTTATTCCTCAATTTACAGATGTTTGATTTCTGAATTTGTAATAATACCTTTTAATGTTTTCAGGTAGTGACTGATTCTCTTTTGTTATAATAGCGTGACACACTGTCTCAGAGGAATACATGATCAAACACTCCAAGAACACATGGAGGAATGGCTGAGGTGTGGGTTGTAAACCCCGCACTCCCTCAGCATTCAAATTCTTGAACAAACTTTTTTTTTTACTTCTGTGCTACAAAAAACCTTTAATCTGTGGGCTGTTGTTTCAGGGTTAGACCAAGGGTCATGGTTTCAGATGAAATATTCCTTTAGGTAGTTTGTCTCTTATTGCGTAGTCAAATTTAGAGCAAAAAGAGGACGTTATACCAAACAGTTTATTTAGATTGATGTTATCATCTTTATGCATGTGTGGTGAGATTACCACTAAAAATAAAATTGATCCAATTCCAAAGGCTAGTGATTTTATTTTAACATTATTGGGATCTGGGTGTTGCCAGTGGGCCACTGTCTTGAACTGCTTCAGTCCTTCTGGTAAACATATTCTAAATGTGCTTTTGAGTAATACTTTCAAGGTTTAGACCCAAGAACAATGAAAGGCTGAGAAAAGAGTCTGTCATATAGCATGGAAATGGGCCCTTCAGCCCAACTCATTCAGCATTCAGCCCAAGTCTACTCCACCATTCAATCATGGTTGAATTATCTCTCCCTCCTAACCCCATTCTCCTGCCTTACCCCCATAACCTGACACATATCCATCTATGCTACTGACAATTGTCTGCATTTGGCCCATATCCCTCTAAACCTTTCCATTGCACGTTCCTGGCCAAATGGATTTTAAATGTTGCTATTGCACCTGCCGCAACTACTTCCTTTGGTAGCTTGTTTCATATACATATCCACCTATTAACTTGAAAAAAGACCATGTGCGTTCATCATAGATGCTGTTTCACCCGCTGAGTTTCTCCAGCATTTTTGTCTACCTTTGATTTTCCAGCATCTGCAGTTCCTTCTTAAACATGTGCATCTCTGCCATTTGCAATTTTTATAATCCTCTATAAGATCACTGCTCAATCTCCTATGATACAAGAAATTAAGTCGTAGCCGGCCCAATCGCTCCCTAGAAAATAGGTGCAGGAGTAGGCCATTCGGCCCATCGAGCCAGCACCACCATTCAATGTGATCATGGCTGATCATCCCCAATCAGTACCCCATTCCTGCCTTCTCCCCATATCCCCTGACTCCACTATTTTTAAGAGGCCTATCTAGCTCTCTCTTGAAAGCATCCAGAGAACCTGCCTCCACCGCCCTCTGAGGCAGAGAATTCCACAGACTCACCACTCTCTGTGAGAAAAAGTGTTTCCTCGTCTCCGATCTAAATGGCTTACTCCTTATTCTTAAACTCTGGCCCCTGGTTCTGTCTCCCCCAACATCGGGAACATGTTTCCTGCCTCTAGCGTGTCCAAGCCCTTAACAATCTTGTCCTGGTAATATCCTTATCAATCATTTCTGCACCATTTTCAGCTTAATGGCAGTATTACTACAGCAGCGTGATTGAAACTAAATAGAATACTCCAAGTACAGCATATTCCAAATACAATTGCAATGTAACGTCCCAATTTCTTTACTCAACAACCTTATTGCTGAAGGCCAACAAAGCAAAAGCTGTCTTTGCCACCATCTCCATCTGTATTGCCACTTTTGGGAGACTATGTAACTCCTCTATTGGGCCCCTCTACTCTACAAACACTGCCCAGGCCCCCCACCGCGATAGGTTTCCAGGTTGGGATTCAGATGATGGTGTTCCAATGTGCCTATTTCCATTGTCCTTTTTAGTGCCACGCAGTTGGAGTTGCGCTGGCAAGGAGCTGCATTTCCATTTGCTGAGGAGCTGTAAATGGAATTAATCATTATACAATCATAGCAAATATTCTCACTTCCATCCTTGTATTGAAAAGCAGCTGAAGATAATTGAGTCCAGCATACTATCAAAAGGAACTACTGTGATGCTGAGGACAATTTCCCTCCCACAACCATTTGCCTTTGAGAGGTATGACCCTACAACTCCTACATTTTCCTTTTGTGCAGACTTTTGTTTTACCAGGACAAGTAATTTCCTTTCCATTGATAAGAAAGTTTTAGGGGGAATATGGGCCATGCATGGGATTAGAGTAGATGGGGAATCTTGGTTGGCACAGGCAAGTTGGACCAAAGGGCCTGTTTCTGTGCTGTATGGCTCTATGGTTCCTTGATGCCGTGCAGTCAAATACTGCCATCATGCCACACAGAAATTACAGATCATCACTTCCTTATTTTAATTAAATCCTATTCTAATTCCATTTTATCCTCCCCACTTTTCCATCACTACCCCATGATGTTAACACTCACCTACAAATTAGGTGTAACTTATATTGGCCAATTGAATACCAATCCACCCGTCAATGGAATGTAGAAGAAATAAAACTATTTGGAAGAAACTCATGAAGTCACAGCGAGAGTGTGTGAACTCTACAGAAAGCACAACATTGGCATATAGACGTAGAGAAGTATACAGCGCATTAGTCGACACTACTAACATGCAGACTGATGGCCTTTGAGAATAGCATATTAAGAAATGAATAGCTGACCATCCTATGTCAGGAATTTTTTTACATTTGGTCTGGATTAATAACTTTCAGTATTAAATAAAAGATGGGGATAGAGGAATTTTAATTATAGCAGGAGAGTTAGGTAAAACTAGGTAAAGTGCACAACTGCACTAGAGATACAGTAACTAGCCCGTGTACAGTGGGACTTTGAATTTTCCCCAGACTTCATCTTTCTCCCATCACAATGGATGGAAACACGGTAAAATCTCTGGACCAGCAAAAGAGTGTATTATTGTTCCAAAAAGAGTTTGAATTGAACTACCATCAGATGGGGGAATTAATCTGGGATAAAGTTAATCTCTTCAATGATGAACATGGAAGAACAGGATTGTCACTGAAACCATTCTGGCTCACAACTTCGCTCAGGGTTGGAGAACTGCTGTCCTTACACAGTCCAGTCTATATTTAATTCCACACCCAGCATTAAACTGCTCTCTATTCAGTCAGCCACTCGGCTTAGGGCGTGTAAGTAATTGTTGACATTTGGTCACTCGCACCTCACATGAACATATAAATTAAGAACATTTTCTCAGGGTACCTTCAGAATCAGAAGACACTAAGAATCAATAAGAAACCATCTGGATAATGCAAGCTAATAATCATTAGAGAGGAGTAGGTAGCTTAATACCAGAACCATGTTTTTAATTTACAAAACTGACTTGAATTAAAATTTGCAGATGATTACAAGCGTGTTGCAAGTTATGAGGGAGCTCAATTAGAAACAGCTGACCATGTAGGCAGACAACAAAAAATAATAGAGGGAAAGGAAAGGCAAGAACAGCAATGTTAGATAAAAATTACATAAGATTCAGTGTTTCACATGTTCACCCTTATTTCTCCAGATTGAATACTGTGTCCAGTTCACTTATGGTGTGTGTTTGAATCTTTCTGGATGAACAGATGAGACTTACCTGTAATTATCTGTAATTTTGAAATCTCATTACAACCAATGCTTATTTCAATCTATAATTTGTACAAAATACTGCACAAAGATTTCACTGAGACAGTACAAAGTTTCCAGTTCCTACCAAGCTCGTTTTATTCAAGTCTTTGGTATTGGCAGCGTTATATTACACATTATACAGTTATTAACTAACAAAGATTTTGATATAACGGTAATGTGGCATGGATCAAGACGTACAAATGTGGTATGAATTAAATTTGGATATCTGGAACTAAACACAAAATGCTAACTCAGAAAAATAAAGTAAGGCAGAAGCTTAGCACTGACTTAGTTAACAAAGCACACAAACATTTCAATTAAACATCACTGCATACAGTATGGATATCCACCATGTGTGTATGCTTTGTTAAATAAGTCCCCCAACTGTGCAGATGAATGGCCAGCTTCTGAGCAGCATCTTAATTAAAAGTTACAGAAAGGCAACACAGTACAATGTATTTAAAAATCTCACCAATGTTAGCAAGGGGCGCTACTGTAGGTGATGTCACAGAAAACAGTGCTCTTAATTTCTTCAATTTATAAGTCAAGTGAAGTTCAACTTCATTAATATAAACATATTTGAAATTGCGATCAAAACATTTTAAAAAACCCATTTTGAACCAAAATGTTTATGCCCCCAATCCTCAGTTTGTTTTGGTTAAAGTAACTACAATGCATTATTTATTATTACTACAATAAAGGAATGTCTCTTCTCACCCAGGACTTCTTTACAAGTTTGAACTGCATTATATTTCCCTCTTGAAACATGCTTCACAAAATACTGACTTTCTTTTTAAAATCTACATTTTATTTGAATCATAATTAATGCAAATTATATTTTTAACAATGAACGTCATTTTTATGCTTGAGTATTTTAAGGCAGTTTAACTTTTTTTATTATTCAAATGTGAATCCTATCATAATGTCCATATAAAACTTGTAAACAACCAAACAATTTACATACATTATTTCCTAGAATTTAATCCATGTTTTTTTTAGGAATTTATATTTGCAAGTAATACCTTGATATATATACATATGTGTACATATGTATGTATGAAGGCTTACTGAGCAATATAAAGTGGTTAAATGACTGCAAAATAAATGCTCAAACTATAATAAACAGCAACAAAATATCTTGGGGTTTGATTACAAATTTGCATGTAACAGTATTAAATGTACCAGTCTAATTACCTTATAATCAAGTTGGAAAATTAATGCTTGATAATTCTAATTAATCCATCTAGTGGTTTTCATTTCACCTCTACAGTAAGGGCAATTTACTAAAAATGATTGCAACCAGTACTGTACTGAATGAAGTTACCTTCTCATACGTTAATCAACAAATAAAAATAAGCTAAATGGAGTAAGTCAATCATTAGAAGCATAATTCTGCACAACTGGACGCACGAAGACATTAAGAAAATGCAATTGTGGAAAATCTCTTCTTATCCACATTAATGTTTTGCACACAGTACTTTGTGGGCGTAAAATACATTTTTCTTATACTGCTTATACAATATCTACCAGAGAGATGTGTTGGTTTTCGGTATATGTGCACAGCTGAAAAATATTTCGAATAATAAACCAAGTAAGTTAATTTTTGCAGTAACCACCCTGCGTTTCCTCCAGACAGCAATTCCAATCTACCTTAGTTAATCCAGAATTTGAAAGGATAGATATTATTCAGTGTGCTGTTCCTCAGCTTATTTTTTCCTAATAATTATCTCTAAAAATGTATAAAGACAGACAACACAGAATAAATAATGCATCTACTATTTCTGTAAAACAAGTTACAAATACTACTACTGTATTTTGAAGTCAGCATGCATAGATGTTTTAAGTCTTCCCCACCCCCCCCCCCCTCCACCCCACCTTGAAAGCAGATTACACAGACATATTGAAGAGCAAATCGTAAATAAGTGAGGTAAGTAATATTCAGAATTACACTGAACATAGTTTAAAAACAAGATTATACAAGTGAATAGGGACAAATGTGGAGCACCAGAGCACATTTTTGTTCTATCACACTGGAAAATAGCCTTGAATATCTAAAACAAAAGCTCCTTTTCCGTAAGTGAGTAATTTATTTAATACCATATTGAACAAGTTTTATTTAGGAAATACTGTTCATATGTACGATTCATTAATTAGCAGGGCATTTCAGTAATTACAGATTGCAGTGATACCTTTTGAAATAAAATAATTTTGGTATTTCACACCTCTAGGATCATGCTTTTCCTTTACAAAGATGGACTGAATGTTTGACTTTTGACTGAGTTAGTCATGTGAAGTTCCAGCTCAGGGCAAAACTAACATTCTGGATTCATAATTGATTCAAGAATGCCATCGCCTTGTTATGCATTTTTGTAATTTGTTACTTGAATCAACAGATAGGTGTACCTGGTAATCGGCTGATCATTAGAGAAGGACATTTATCAACAGTTCTTGCATCTCTTGACAAACAGGAAGGAGTATTTTCTTAATCACAATGGCAATCACCAATGTTTCATTAAACTGTCCCTTTTAATTTGAGTACACATCTAAAAGACTCAGTAGGAGAATGCACACTTTTGAGTGCTTTGTTGGGTAAAATACCTCTGTAGAGCATAAAGATTTATCGATTTGGGACATTGTAATTTCATTTCCCGTTCGATCCACAAGGGGATGTGCACATCAGGCAATGCCAATAAAAAAGAACAATGCACAGCTTCTTTCAGCCACAGCATAAACACTCCTGAATCTGGTCCCAAAGCAGCTCATGATTGACATGGGCTAATGTGAACTCTAGTGCAACATAGTACATGGTACTGCACATTATGCCACCAGGATTTTCATTTTAAGTCACAATATCAGCGAATAATGAATAATGACATACTTTTGCCAGAAAAGAAAGCCGAAAACTAATTTAGAAAATAAACTATATCTAATAACTAATAATTTTGAATTGTACATTATAAGAAATGCTTTGAAAGGAGATAAAATGAACAGTTGTCATTCCACTAAAACAGCCTGACCATCCTCCACATTATGCACTGTCTCTGACAATGACTGATTTGTTTCTGTCATTTCACAAGCCTCTGAAGAGCCCTCCCCTTGCACTGCTGGTTGGCCTTCCATCAAAACAAAGGTATCAGAGTTCTCGTTTTGGCATTGATGCCGAACAGCTTCACTAGCATTTGAAAAGCTTTTGTCACAAAGATTGCACTTGTATGATTGATTTGACTGGTTTGTTGCTAGGTACACTGGATCCATTAGTGACTGGCTAGTTTCTTCTGAGGAGCCTTCAGTGAGCATTGCTTGCTTATTATCTACCATCAGAAAGGTATCGGAGTTCTGGTTAAGGCACACATGCCTGGCAGCCTGGTTGGCCCTACAGAATGTTTTATCACAGGTACTACATTTGTACGGTTTGCCTGTGTGAATATACATATGCTCTCTCCAGTGACTTTTCTGGATGAATTTACGGCCACAGATAGAGCACTCATACTTTCGCCTTTTTACCTCCCTATCTTGATCCCCTAACTCTAAGTTGTCAATGTCCGCAATGTCTGATGGAGGTGGTGTTTCTGCTTGCAGTTGGCTATCTGCCATTGGCGAATCATTCTTCTGTTGTAGTTCCCCATCGCTAATTACTTCTGCTTCAGGTATTTCCTCAACTTCTTTTGTAGGTTTCCCAGACTCGACCAATTGCCTCAGCACATTCATTCCAGCTTGGTTGGTAACAGGAAGTGACATGCCTGTATGGAGCTGCAGGTGCTCACGTAGGCTGCTTCGTAAAGTAAACCTTCTGCCACAAAGATGACAAACATAAAACTTCGGAAAACCACTATTCCTCTTCATAATACTGGGCTTAACGTGTGCTACTGCATGTATTCCAGGTTGTCCATCCAATAGCGGAATATTCTCGAGGCGTTCTTCAACAGTTTGAGGACCAGACGGAGAAACCAATCCTAATGGTGTTCCAGATGACTGCCCAATATGCAGAGAGGGCTGTAGAATTTGAGCACTTTGGGAATGCTGCTGCCCAACGTCTGAACTTCGTTCTTGTTCTATCCGAGAAGGATGTGTGTGTGACCTGGGCTCTCGCCCAGACTTTTCTGCAGCTGACGATAACCTACTTGGGGGTGAAGTTTGATTGTCCGCAATCTGAATGCCATACAGCGAAGATGTCCAAGCAAAAACTTGATCAGGGCGAGGAATGGCTCCATGGCTGGCTAAGCTGGCTTCTTGAACTAGTGGATATGCATGCAGGAATTTAATTCCCTGCTCAAGACGAACAGGATCAATAATCTGGGGAGCCATCTTTCCCGTGTACATTAAATGAAGGAGGTAGCTAAAAATATCTGGCTGAATATCCGTTGGCTTCAGTCGGACACAATCACTGTGAAAAAATATTAAAATGTTTACAAATATTAAACAATCCAATTGTTTCTTTAAGTTTTCTTAAGAAGTGTAACATACTTAGGATGTCAATACATAACAACATTCTGTATCTACCAAATCGAAGAGAAATAATAGAATTTGATTCATGATTAATCGATTATACCAAAACACCATTTACAAAACTTTTTTAAAATATTGAAAATAATGTGAATTAATCAGAACAGCAACACAAATCACGTGGTATAATGAGATAGACTATGTGAGTGGAACAAGCTAAAAGAAACATTATTAATGCTTCTAATTTCAGTTTAAAGTGAGGTGAGAAAGATTCAAATACATATCTTTGTCCTGGAAGATAATCGAATGTTTTGCCACATGAAATACATATACATATTTTGGGTGAGAATTTCTTTAAAATGCTTCAAGCAGAAGAGGGTAAAGTGAAATTATTTGATGGCTCTAATAAAGAGCCAATGGATTAAATGGTTTTATACACATTGAATGACTCCAAATTTTTGAATACCAAATGAATAGAAAATAAACAAAAAAATATCCATAAAACAGTCATTTTAAAGTTAGTCTGTGGAAACAATAAAATGTAGGTGCTAGTTTCTACTAAAGATTGACACAAAGTGCTGGAGTAACTCAGTAGTTTAGGCAGCAGCTCTGGAAAAAAAAAGGACAGGTGACTTTTCGGGTCGAGACCCTTCTTCAGACTGTCCGAGAACTTGCGTCTGGCCTTAACAAGGTAGAGGTCAACCCGCCGGACTTTAACAGCACCTACCTTGTCAGCGGGTTTGATGATAATGTCAAGATTGTTGTAAAGTGTGCGGAGGGCCTGGCGTTCAAAAGAGGTAAGGATTATTGTAGGTAAAGGAATTAGAAAAGTCAAGACGGTTGATGTTTCACCGGCAGTTAGAGATAAAACCTTCCAGAGAAGGTAGATGGCCGTCCGAGCTGTTAAGTGTTCTGTAAACAGAGTACACCCTTGAAACTGCAGGTGAGGAGGAAAGCTGTTGCGTTGCTGGTTACTTTCTGACGTCAAAATATCTTAAAACATTGTATGTGCTCTTTACGTGTTTGGAGCATTCTTGTATTGGAAAAGGGGCGTATAAGATGGGAGAAAAAAAGTGTCTGTATAAATTACAACACGTACTACATTCTTAATTTTCTGCAATTTAACATCTTGATGCAAGCATTACCTGGTTTGATGAATAAAAAGCATTTTGAAGTAATTGGAGAAAGAAGCAAGGACTGCTTTATGAGCCTTGAAATAGACATCACCTATAGCCACCGTGCAGTCACAAAGAAAGCCAAACTCCCGCTGGGCATTAAGTTGTTGTAACAGAATTAAACCATGGTTAGCTAGTTCCATGTTTAGAATCTAGGGGGAGGTAGAAGAAAGGAAACTGTATTAAAGACAAGTTAGGAGTCAACTGAACAGATAAACAAATGATCAAGTACTGTAACTATACATTTAATAATAGAACAATTTAACTATTAACTATTTAAATTCTATTGAGTACTGTCGAAATCACATATGAAGTATTGTGCAGAGTTTATTGTCTCAGAATTTTAGAGGCGTCTTATGGGTCTAAGTCAAGTAGAATGGAGTGAACTTTACAGAGATTCACCACCAGTAAATACCCATTCAATATCTTGTGTTGTTCATACCAGGAGGTAAGTGTTTTATGGTTTATTACATAATTACATTTGCAAACACAGTCTGGTATGGAGAATGCATTAATTAAATGGGCATAAAATAAAATAGTGGTAAAATAGGGAAAATTAAAGGTGGAAGTAATGGATCCACCGTGAAATTTATTACTTATGGCTGTTTTTATGGGCATGGGTTGAATCAAATCAAGCTCATGGCATCAATAAATTCTAGATCAACAGCATGCATCTTATAAACAGCAAATAATGTAGCGCTAATAAATCATCAATCACATAGCTATGGTAGTTCGAGATGCCGAACTCAATTTTGTCACAATTTAATCATGTTTTTATATAATTGGTAAGAGAAAACATATTACATAGTTACATAGTGGTGTGCCTTTAGTAATGAAAGACAAAGCTTAAATATTCTTCCTCTAATACCCAGTACAAATTAACTATATTTGGGAAAAAAAGTTAGTTCAAATGTTTATTCTTCTTTCCTTTAAGTAAAACCGTTTTCATGATTATAAGAACTTTGTATTTTTATAATTATAAGATTCCCCCCCCCCTTCCTTACAATAATAGATTCCTAACAATCCTTACTCAAGTCTGGCCACCTGAAGCATGTCTGATACAGTCAGGTCATGAATTCAAGCCCAAGATTGGGTTGGATTTAAATCTTACCCAAGTAGGTTTCTAACCCCATTTATCCAATCATGTATGTTACACTTCAAGTACACACACATGCGTTTTTAATACTGCAAGTAAGCATTTAGCTACAGCTGGCAGTGAAGAAAGCAAATGGCATATTGACCTTCATAGCAAGAGGATCTGAGTATAGGAGCAAGGAGGTCCTACAGCAGTTGTGCAGGGCCCAGGTGAGACCACACCTGGAGTGTGGACTGCGGAGCTTCTAGCCGCGGGCGCTGACTTTAACATCGCGGAGGCCTGGGATCTTTTGCTGTGGATCGCCAGTGTTGGAGCTCCGTCCAGCTCGGCCTGTGGATTTCGGAAGCCGCGGTCTCCGGTATGAAGCGGCCGATTCGGAAACTCCAAGCCGCAGAGTGTGTTGCGATCCGTTCTGACGCCGGAGTTTCGATCATCCTGGCGAGAGGGCCTGTACATCGGACCGTCCGTAGCGGCGACTGCGGAGAGTTCAAGGCCCCGACCACGAGTGAACAAAGAGGAAGATGACTGAACTTTATTGCCATCCATCAAAGTGAAAGACGTTGAATCTGCTGTGGTGGATGTTTATGTTAAATTCAATTGTGTATTGTATTCTTTTTACTCGTATGACTATATGGTAAGTCAAATTTCACTGTACCAATTGGTGCATGTGACTATAAATGTGAACTTGAACCTGAGTACTGTGTGCCGTTTTGAGGAAGGACATGCTTGCTATTGAGAGAGTGCAGCGTTGTTTCACCAGGTTAATTCCCGGACTGACATATGATGAAAAAATGGGTGGACTGGACATATTCACTGAAATTTAGAAGGATGAGATGGGATCTTATAGAATCATATAAAATTCTTAGGGGATTGGCCAGGCTAGATGCAGGAAAAATGTTCCTGAGTACAGAACCAGCGGTCACAGTTTAAGAATAAGGGGTAGGCCATTTAGGACTGAGATGAGGAAAAACATTTTCACCCAGAGAGTTGTGAATCTGTGGAATTCTCTGCCACAGAGGGCAGTGGAGGCCAATTCACTGGATGTTTTCAAGCGAGAGTTAAGGTTTCAAGGTCAGTTTATTGTCAGATGTACCAATTAAGGACCGTGAAATTCAGATTGCCATGCAGTCATACCAATAAAAAGCAACAAGACACCCAAATACATTTTTAACATGAACATCCACCACAGCGACTCCCCCACATTCCTCACTGTGATGGAAGGCAAAAAAAAGTCCAAGCTTCTTCCCTTTGTTCTCCTACGGTCGGGGCTCTGGAACCTTCCGTTATCGGGGCGATCTTGACTTCCGCAACCGGCGGTCGAGCCCTCCGCGTCGGGGGTGATCGAGCTCCCGCATCAGGGGGATCAGACTCCCGAGTCGGAGCTGGTTGAACGTCCTTGGAGCTTCTCGACATCAGTCTCTACCCGAGAGTGCGAGCTCCTCGATGTTGAAATGCGCCAGCCGCAGTTGGAGCGTCAATCCCAGGCATGGGTTGGTAAGTCCATGGCCCCGCGGTGGGGCTCAAAGTCTGTCTCGGGTAAGGCCTCCGGCTCCATGACGTTAGGCCGCAGAGTGACTGGAGTCACTATCCGGAAATAAATTGTATCTCCGGCAAGGTAAGAGATTGAAAAAAAAGTTTCCCTCCCCCCCCCCAACATAAAACAAACCAGAGAACATTAACACATACTTTTTAAAACACACTCAAAATAACAAAAAAGACGAAAAGATAGACAGACTGTAGGCGAGGCTGCTATTGCTGACGGCGCCTCCCGGTTTAGTTCTTAGGGTTAACGGAATCAAGGGATATGGGAAGAAAGCAGGAACGAGGCACCGATTTTCATATTGAATGGCGGTGCTGGCTCGAATGGGCCGAATGGCCTACTCCTGCACCTGTTTCTTATGTTTCTATCTTACTTGAGTACCTTTTCAACAGGTGATTGGGGCGCCGCATTGAAGGCATCCTCAGCCTACAGTCTGTCCTGGGATCCTGGGATGTCAGGACTTTCATATGAAGAAAGACTGGATAGACTCGGTTTGTACTCGCTAGAATTTAGAAGATTGAGGGGGGATCTTATAGAAACGTACAAAATTCTTAAGGGGTTGGACAGGCTAGATGCAGGAAGATTGTTCCCGATGTTGGGGAAGTCCAGAACAAGGGGTCACAGTTTAAGGATAAGGGGGAAATCTTTTAGGACCGAGATGAGGAAAACATTTTTCACACAGAGAGTGGTGAATCTCTGGAATTCTCTGCCACAGAAGGTAGTTGAGGCCAGTTCATTGGCTATATTTAAGAGGGAGTTAGATGTGGCCCTTGTAGCTAAAGGGATCAGGGGTTATGGAGAGGAGGAAGGTACAGGATACTGAGTTGGATGATCAGCCATGATCATATTGAATGGCGGTGCAGGCTCGAAGGGCCGAATGGCCTACTCCTGCACCTAATTTCTATGTTTCTATGTCTGTTTTTTTCTATCTTTTTTTAGTCTTTGTGTGTGTGTTTGGAGTTTCTTTACTTTCTTTCAACATTTTCAGTAATAACTCGAGAAATAAAGCCTGAAATTTTCAGTTAAGACGATTTTGGACTTCATGGGAAAAATTTCTATCGAAATATGTAAAGGTTTTACCGTTACCGGGTCGTGTTTTCGCGAAGATGTGACAACACACAAACAAATAAACACACACACACACACATCTGCATCCAAGATCAGAGTTTTATAAGTATAGAGATTTATTCTCCTCCCCTCCCCCACTCATTGCACTGGCTGGAGCTTATCTCAACACTGTTCATTGGCAGCTGAGATCCCATTGTGATTGGAGGACTGTGAGATGCCATTGTGAGGTCATAGCTGGAAACTGCCAGAAAACTCTCACAACACAGTCAGTTATTCTTCTCAAAGTGGGTTTTTAAAAACTTTTAAATGTCAACTAGACCAAGAGGTAGCAATGTTACAAAATTTTGAGATTTAAAAAATCAAGTCTGCAATTTATCCCATCAGATAAAGCATAACAATAAGTTTAATTTGACACCAAATTCACTTTCATATCTCAAGTATTAAAAAAGTTATGGCCATTTTCATACTCGAAAATTAGCATCTTGTTCCCTATTGATTTTCTATGGACACTACAAAAAAGCTGTGATCTTGGATAGTCAAAAGCCCGTAACTTTCTTAAGAATTAAGAGAACTGAATGAAAATTTCAGTTATCATAGATTGAAGCATTCTGAAAAAATATAAAACAATCTTACTTGGATGACCTGAAATTAAAGCATATAATTAGCTAGTTACCTAATTGTAGCTAATTACAAAATTGACCGTTGTGACAGAAATAGTAATAAACAACCAGACTGCCTTGAAAATTCAAAAATCTGATATTCTCAAGATCAGAACTTTAATATTATTGTATAATATGCTGTAAGTCCGTTATGGATAGGTAAATAAATTACAATTTCTAGCAAAAGACCAAGTCTTTATGGAGAAGATCAGCTGCTAGCTGGTACATTGGCATATCATAATCAGTAGCATCATCATACTCCTCAGACTGCAACCAATAAGCAACTTTGTACACGTTGTTTTTCCTCAACTTTTCAATTTTGGCATTGTAAACTACAAGTTTTTGATCTTCAAACCACGCATGACATGCCTTTCTGCCAACTACTTTCCCACTAATAATGTCGTGTAGATCATCACATTTGGAATAGTCCAAATTCGGATAATCTCTGCGAATGCTGTTTAAATCAGTCTCTTTCAACTTTTTCCCTAGTTCTTTCCTCTCTTTCGTATCTCGAGCATGCTCCTTGCCTTTCTGTCGCTTGATGATTTCTGCTCTCAATTCCTTCTGTTTTTTCTTCCGTCTGTTCCTCTGCACTCTCCCCCATGTCACTGCCTTACAGAGCACCTCCTCCCTACGATGCTCCTCGAGATTATCAAGGAAGTTGACGGTTTTATTCTTGCAGGCCCGCATCCTACATGACAAATAACACATGGTGGCATTGGGAGATTTCTGTTTCGATGAACTAAACATCCCCATTATCTCCTCCGCATCAATGTTGTGTGACCTTGCTGATGCAGTCTCCTCCTTCAGTTGCTCAGTAACATCAAGTTCAAAGTATTTACTATACTGCCTCTCCAACACAGTGATGACAGCTTGAAGACAGCTCCTCATCTTTGAACTGAACTGTGGATGTACTGGTAGCTCCTGAAGTTTTGTCAATGTGGCATCAAGATGTACCTCCTCACCGAAGAAATCTTCCCTTGCCAATATCAATTTCTCTGGATCTTCTGTGGTTTCCTTTAGAGCAGCAATCACCCCTTTAACCACTTTGATGCCATCAACATGGTTGATCTGATTCTGGCTTGAAGTGTAGAAGCGCTTCATCCAAGGCCCAGTCAGATATTTGCCAAGAAAGCCCAATATCTGAAGTTCTACTTTTGCTTCAGCCTGGGTGAAGTCATGGAGGATGGCGCTTTTCAACCCCCCACAGGATATTCCACTATTCAGCAGTGCAACAAAGTCATCATAATATTCTATTAGCTTGCCACTAATGTGAAACAGTATGTGCAATCTGTTGCCACGATACCGTGGGAGGACACCTCGGGGGATGTTCCTGTCATCTAAAAATGCGACAAATCCTTTTGGGTCCCCTTTTCCGTTTTTATAACGAAGCTTGCTCATCTGCAGAATGGCATTTACTGCTAGACAGTCTTTCCCAAACAAGAATTGTCCTCCAGATTGTTTCTGCATTTTTAGGGCTGAGCGAACTGATGTAGCAATGGAGTCAAGAGGATGCAAGTGGCAGTAGAGCTCGTTCAAATATTTACCCCACTCACTACTCACAATTCTAATAGCAGCATGATTTGCTGCACACCGGTAACTCATTGTGTTTGAAATGTTGGCGATTATATTTTGTCTGGTTTCTTGATAATTTGCTTGCTGATTGAAATAAGTGTAGGTTTTACATAAATTGTCAATTGTTTCACAAATATGTTGTGCATAGTCGTCAGCAGTCCCACCAGCCAATTCCTCGACTGCTGCAGAGAGACATTTGTTTGTGGTGGTGAAATGAACGCTGTTAATGTGGATCTCTTCCTGGGTGGTTGCGTCAAAACCCACAGTCAAACCCTTTGTTGCAAGGAGCATCTCTGCTGTTTGCAACTCAGCAATAGCCCCCAATTCTCGGGCCATAACTTCAACTGCACTGCGTTGTGGAACATGATCCAGATGAAGTCCACTCCGCTTGTAGAACTGGCTTATCAGGATTGGAATGTTTGCTGTGGGAGTTTTGTTTACAATACAGTCAAACACATGCATCCTTATTGTTGAGGAGTAAGTTTTCTTGCCCACCTTTGCCTTGACAATACTGGCAGCCTGCAGAGTTTCGATTGTTTCTTTGAGGACAAGAATGTCAAATTCGAGGCGTCTCACATCCTCTTCCCTGTCCTTTAAATTTTCTTGACATTTTCTGAACTGTTGAATTGAAACAATTTTCCTCTTTTTCTTACTGCCACGAAACATCAGCAATTGGCTGTGTACTTTTTTAAGTTTCAAAAACTCTGCCTTGGTGTTAGAGAGCTCTCGTGCCAAAGTGTTATCATGTAATTTGGTTTTGAGTTCCTGAATCTTTCTGTCCTTTAAATCTATTTGCTTTTGCTTTCTCTTTAAGGCTTGATTAACTATACGTTTGGGAGTTTTCAACCGTGCCCTAAGTTCACTGATCTTTGTGTGATACTTTGTTGAAAGAGCAGCCCTGGATTCGGACACAAAATGTAGTCTTTTCTTCAATTTCTGTTTCCCTGGTGAAAGACTTAGAAATTCTCTGCTACATCTTGTTGAAACACCAGATGTCGATAGCATTGGTTCAGGTGAGGCAGTAGCTGTCGTTGGCGTTGCTAGATTCAGTGGAGGATGCAGACTATGACTGTCATCGCCCATGTCCTCGGTCTCTTGAAATATGGGCACTTGGCTTTCAGCTGATGTCAAGAATTCAGGATCTTGAGCACCAGGCAGTGGAATGTCATCTAAAGAAATGTGTTGACTGCCTTTTTGAAGTTTAAAAGTTTCATCACAAATTTCCATAAATGCTCCAAATTCCTTGGGATTGGTGAGTTTTTTAAACTTAAGCAAAGTCCGTTTAACGAGAGCCTGCACTCTTAACTTAACAGTAGCACATGAATAGCCTTCTGCATCCGACAAAGAGAAATGTGAACTCAGCGATTTCTCTGTTTCAGGCAGACTTTTTCCAAATGAGGTAAACAAGTACAAGATGTGTCCATTTTTAAGATCCCTCAGAGACTCGGGCATGACAGAGAAATTCACCTCAAGTTGAACTCTAGCTATGCCTGGCTGGGCTTTTGGATTGACAACTTTACATTTCTTCTTTGGAGACATCTGTTTACAATGTAAATTAAAAAAAACACTGAACAGCATTAACAGAAACAAGTTATTATTTGCAGTTTTAGAAAAAAAGGTAGAAATTATAAAGTTAAACGCTAAAACAAATAGTAAATACTCAAAAAGAAAATCATGTTTAATCAAAATTCAATTACTAGATCTAAACATCTATCCATTTCTTAAGGAAAGATTAACATTTTTAAATAGCCTAAGCGTCCAAAGAATATTCACAAATAATTCACAATATAACATGATTTTTAAATCTCATTTACATTAATTTATAGGCCAAATGGAAGGAATTTAGTGTTCAATTGCTGTAAATAAATGCCCATTTAAATCAGCTTTCCAGTGGGTCCCTGTGGAACGCGCTGGTTTAGAACGTTCACATTGCGGTAGATTTGTGCCTCAAATGCCGAGAAAAATACTGCGCGATATAATTTGCCCAAATTGAGCTACTCGCAATATTAAATTTTGTATAAAAGGATCTTTAGAAGCCCTTTTGAATGTAAAAATATACAACCTACCTTCTGCTATTTTCTTTATGAGACTCTGCGGTTGCTGACGGTCGCGGGTTTAAAGATTGATTTTTAAACTACTATAACTATTATTCAAGGCCTTTAAACCTAATAATAGCTTTTGCGACGAGGTCTTCCAGCGATTTTTCGTTAATAATTAACTAGGCTGAACATTTTCGATTGGAACAGCTTAGAGAAAATCGCGTTTTAAACCCGCCCCCTCTAAACGGCGCCAAAATCGCGCACACCCTCAGCGGCAGATCTTCAAAGACGCTTCAGGTACGCTTTGCAACATACCTACAAGAGGGACCCATTGGGTCCTGTCCCCTCAACGCGGGGGGGTGGAAGGGGGGGAGGGGGTGGAGGCCTGCAGCGCCACACACACACTAACCACCCCCCAAACACACAGGGAGGGGAGGTGAGAGGGGAGGGAGGGAGAGGGGAGAAGAGAGGGGAAGGGCTGGAGGGTGGACGGGGGAGAGGTGGAAGGGGGGAGAGAGTGGGGGGGGGGAAGGGAGTGTGACAGCGGTGGGGAGGGGAAGGGGAGGGAGGGAGACTAGAGGAGAGAGAGGGGGGGAGAGGAGGTGGGTAGAGAGGAGGGGGAGGGAGAAGAGGGGAGACGGTGAGAAGAGGGGGGGGGGGGGGAGGTGGAGGGGAGCCGGGTGAATGAATGGGCTGCGAAAAGCGGAGAGCCCTGGGAGTGAGAGACAGAGAGAGAGTAGAGGGCCCGACTCTTTGCATCTCTCGGAAAACCCGAAACGGGGGAGGGGGAGCGGGGGAGGAGCAGGAAAGGAGCGGTTAGCAGCGGGAGGGGGGGTGAGTAGAGGCAGCACCTACCCAAGTCGTAGAGCACAAACCTCCCCATCAGGCGCCGGGCCCGAGCTAGGCTGTGGCTGTCGTGGGCCGGAGCGATGCCCGTAGCAATTTGAGAACTGTGAAAAACAGCGGAGGGCCGGCAGCGCACTCACCAGCGTGACAGACGATCCGGCGGGGGAGACGGAGTGGTCCCCTGTGACGGGCGCGCTGGCGACTTTTCAACTGCGCTTGTCCGCCGCCGCCTTATTGTTGAACTTCAAGAAGCCCAGCGGAGCGCGCTGCACGACTTGATATGTGTTCATGGGCTTCAATCCAGAGCCCGTGGGGGGAGGGTGGCTGGGCCACGGAACTGGCAGCTCTGGCTGCGCATTGAAAAGTCTGCGCAGCTGGTCGCGAGGGGCAAAGGCATTGTTACGTCATCAGTTCACTTCAGATTAAGTTAGATTTTAAAACAATTTTAGTAAAAAAACTCGGGAAATAATTAACCAAATTTTAAGATGAGGGGAATTTTGAAATCATGAGGTAAATCTCTACCGGAATATGTAAAAATGTCTCCGTTACCGCGTCGGGTTTTGGAGGAGATGTGAAAGACAAACAAACTAACGAAGAGAGTTTTAATAGTTACTAGACCAAGTGCAGACCCGTTGGGTCTGTTTCCCCAACGGCGTTTTGCAGGGGGGGGGGGGGGGGGGGGGGGGGCTGCGGCATCAAACTCATATTAACCAACCCCCAAACACACAGGTGGGTGGAGGGAGGGGGGATGTGAAGAAGGGAGGGAGGGGAGAGGAGGTGGAGGAAATGGGACAGATTTGGGAGGGAAAGGAGAGCGGGGTAGGGGGTGAGAGAGGGGGATGGGGAGATAGATGTGGTGGAGGGGGAGGATGGGGAGGTAGGGAAGGAGGGAGGGAGGGGGAGAGGGTTGGGGGAGAGAGGGGAAAGAGTGGAGAGGGAGGTGGAGAGGGGTAGGGGGAGTGATGGAAGAGGGACAGAGGGGTAGGAGGAAGGGGGTGGCGTAGAGAGGGAAGGGGGGTGGGGGAGAGAGGGATGGGTGGGAGAGGGGTTTCGGAGAGGGAAACATAGAACCATTGAAATTAAGTGCAGGAGTAGGCCATTCGGCCCTTCGAGCCTGCACCACCATTCAATATGATCATGGCTGATCATCCAACTCAGTATCCTGTACCTGCCTTCTCTCCATACCCCCTGATCCCTTTAGCCACAAGGACCACATCTAACTCCCTCTTAAATACAGCCAATGAACAGGCCTCAACTACCTTCTGTGCCAGTGAATTCCAGAGATTCACCACTCTCTGTGTTAAAAATGTTTTTCTCATCTCGGTCCTAAAAGATTTACCCCTTATCCTTAAACTGTGACCCCTTGTTCTGGACTTCCCCAACATCTGGAACAATCTTCCTGCATCTAGCCTGTCCAACCCCTTAAGAATTTTGTAAGTTTCTATAAGATACCCCCTCAATCTTTTAAATTCTAGCATGTACAAGCCGAGTCTATCCAGTCTTTCGTCATATGAAAGTCCTGACATCCCAGGAATCAGTCTGGTGAACCTTCTCTGTACTCCCTCTATGGCAACGATGTATTTGAACATTGGGCATTGTGACATCACACGATGGAACGTTCACCAGGGGCTGGGGCTGGTGCTGCTTCTATGGGTGAGAAGCCAGTTTAGTTGTGAAATATTGGGGGGGGGGGGGGGTGGGTTAGGATTTGATTAAAAACGTGCACTTAAACACGACGACCAATGGCAAACCCGTTGGGTCTGATCCCCCAACGCAGCCGTTCCCTACCCGTAGCCCCCACTGGGGGGGGGGGTGGGGGGCGGGCGCCTCACACACACTAACCACCCCCACACACAGAGTTGGAAAAGTGCATAAAGACCGTTCCCTACCTGTAGCCCCCAGGGGAGATTTGGTCGTCGAAGTCGGGTCCCTGCCGTCTTAAAATATCGTATCTTGAAGTCGTCGAAGTCGGGTCCGTCTCGGCAACGCGTGGGGGGGGTGGTGGGGGGGTTAGCGGTGCGGCATCACACACACGAAGCTTCGACACACACAGAGCCTTAAAAGTGTAAATGCCCGACCTCTTTTCCGTTTTTCTCTAATTTAATTAAGATGTGCAGGTGGTGTTCTTATCGAGGTTCAGGGGTGAATGACGTAAATATTTTCACACAATATGGGAACATCTCATGTTGTCTTGAAGGCTCCTCGGCCCACATCTGACTCTCTGTACTGTCACTATGGCAACGATGTCTATGAGCACTGGGCATTGTGACATCACACGATGGAACGTTCACCATTGGCTGGGGCTCCTGCATAGGCATATGTAAATGAATCCATTCCGATTGGACATATGTGAAGATTGGGCATTGTGACATCACACGATGGAACGCTCAGCAGGGGCTGGTGCTGGTGAAGGTTCTGTGGGTGTGAAGCCAGTTTAGTTTTGAAATATTGGGGGGGGGGGGGGGTTAGGATTTGATTAAAAACGTACACTTAAACACGTCGAAATGTAATGAGGAACGGATACTTAGAAAGAAAAGAGAAATCTCTACCAAAATGGAAAAGATGTCGGCGATTCAGCGTTCCCCCTTATCCTTAAACTTTGACCCCTTGTTCTGGTCTTCCCCAACATCCGGAACAATCTTCCTGCATCTAGCCTGTCCAACCCCTTAAGAATTTTAAACGTCTCTATAAGATACCCCCTCAATCTTCTAAAATCTAGCGATTACAAGGCGAGTCTATCCAGTCTTTCTTCATATGAAAGTTCTGACATAACAGGAATCAGCCTGGTGAACCTTCTCTGTACTCCCTCTCTATGGCAACGATGTCTTTGAGCATTGGGCATTGTGACATCACACGATGGAACGTTCACCATTGGCTTGGGCTCCTGCATAGGCATATGTAAATGGATCCATTCCGATTGGACATATGTGAAGATTGGGCATTGTGACATCACACGATGGAACGCTCAGCAGGGGCTGGTGCTGGTGAAGGTTCTGTGGGTGTGAAGCCAGTTTAGTTTTGAAATATTGGGGGGGGGGGGGGAAGGATTTGATTAAAAACGTGTACTTAAACACGACGGAATGTAATGAGGAGCGGATACTTAGAAAGAAAAGTGAAATCTCTACCGAAATGGAAAAGATGTCGGCGATTCTGGGTCCAGTTTCGGAGTTGCAGGGAATCAATGGAAGAAATGTGACAGCCGGACGGAGTTCCGTTTCGGAATCTTGGGCGAGAGTTTTATATATTAATAGATATGATAATGTGAAATATAACATCAATCTGAACGAAACTTGACAAAAGACCACGGGACAATGGCGAGTAAGGTGTGGCAAAAAATTTAGCGCTATCGTGTACCTTTTCGGCGTAGTTCCAGGATCACATAGATAGATTAATCTAGTGCCACGTTGCAGCTTTGCCAGGCTGGATACTTATTTTTTAGGTCTACCTGGTGAAACTCTCAGTGTACCTTCTATACTTCTCAATGAACCATGCTGGATCCCTTAACTTGATTATACTTATGAGATCTATATTCAAGATCAGGTTACAGATTGGGTTGGTGATGAGTGTCTCAGTTTTGATTCATAAGATTGGTTTTGAATATATCCATTTAGCATCATGGAAGTATCCACATGTTATGGAATCCACTTATAGTTTAAAGTTAGGACTTCAAGAATGCAAGGCCTGTGCAGTAGTCAATCCTATT
Organism: Amblyraja radiata; assembly: GCF_010909765.2. NCBI lineage: Eukaryota > Metazoa > Chordata > Chondrichthyes > Rajiformes > Rajidae > Amblyraja > Amblyraja radiata. Next base: position 67,458,406 of record NC_045963.1, read on the forward strand.
CATGCTTTCATAAGATAATACATATGATAGCTTAGTAAGAACAATGTTCTGTAGATTTATTTATTGGATTCATTCACACACCACCCATTGCAAAGATCTGCAATTTTGTCTCCTAAATGCTTTGATATATTATTTGTTATAAGAAGTTACCATTGTCCCTGATTTTGATAAGTTTGGTAACCTCCTTCTTAATACAAGTATAATGGTAGCTACCGATCTTTTCAAATGGCTTTTTCTAAAGCAATCATTAAAACATAAGTTTGGTTATGTCTACTCCACATTTTTTTTTAATCGTTCCAACTTGCCTTTCTCTTTATTGCATTTCAAGTTGTTTATTGTTGTTCCACCGATATTTTGAACGTGGCTTAATCAATTCCAATGTCATAGCTACTTGATTTGTCTGACTGCTAAGTAGTGACACATAAAGCTTAATTTCTATCAATTTGTTCATTCCCTGTAATTTAATTATAGGAAGAGGCCACTATCTTGACTTTCATTATTATTTATACGTGATTACAGAGGTTTGTTTTGTTCTTTTGCAATTTACTTTCTCAATCCATAAAAGGGTCTTGACCCAAAACGTCACCCATTCCTTCTCTCCAGAGATGCTGCTTGTCCCGCTGAGTTACTCCAGCTTTTTGTGTCTATCTTCAGTGTAAACCAGCATCTGCAGTTCCTTCCTACACATTCCTTTCTTCAGGATATCTACTATCTATCTATCCACATAACGCATTAAGAGTTGCAAGTATGGATCACTTTGGCAAATACGTTTACATGCTTATGTCTTTCAAAACTTTTATTCTAAACTATGATCATGGTTACAATTGTCTCCAAATTCCCCTACTTTCAATTATTTTTTTCCACTCCTCTTCATTCCCTTTTCCCAGATACATGTGGAAATTCTCTAGTCTTGATGTTTGTGGTCTGGCAAGTTTTGAATCTTTACTACGGATCAGTGCTAATTAATTCATTCTAAGATCTAACCAAGATGTAAGATTAACGAAGATATGATCAAGCTGTAGCTTACTAGCCTACCACTGCATCTTTTAGGATCTTAGCTAACAGCGACCTTGACTTCGGGAAACTTCAGGTTATTGATAGTTCTCAGAACCCGTATGTAACCCAGGGAGTGGGTGAAAAAAAAGTGTTAAAAGAACTGTCTCCTGCTCACAGTACGATCATCAGTGGGTAATTTCTGTGGCCTGGCACCACTCATGAATGCCAGATGTCGAAACCTTGAACCAAAATAAGACTCAAGGACTCAAATCATTAACCATCAGCCATTGGTTTATTTTACTTACGCAAGGGCAGACGCGTCTCAGTCAAAGGCTGTAATCACATCTTCAACGTTAGTCGGTACAACACGACATTTATACACGGAAAAGATGACAAAGGTGACGTGCATTGATGTGTTAAATAAAGGATCTGTACTTTACTCCTAAATTATACAAAAGCCGTGCCTTCTCGGTTCCGCGTGTAACGGAGTTCAAAGGTAGGATAATCAATGTGTTAATGAACAGATACTGGCTAGCGACTTCTTGGTTTAGCATGCAATGGAGTACAAGGGTAAGGATAATCCATATGTAAATGCACTGAGTAGGAAAGAACTGCAGATGCTGATTTAAACCGAAGATAGGCACAAAATGCTGGAGTAACTCAACAGGACAGGCAGCATCTCTGGAGAGAAGGTAGAGATGTTTCAGGTAGAGACCCTTCTTCTGACTGGGAGTCAGGGAAATAGGAGCAGGAAATATAGTGATATGGAAGTGTAAGATGTGAGAACAAGGCATCAAAGAGCGTGGAAATCAAGGAAAATATAGAATAGATCATTGTTAGCAAGGAGAAGCTAACAACAAAACAAACAGATTAAATGTAATCAGGGACACTGGGAAGAGGATGGAGAGAGAGGGAAAGCAAGGGTTACCAGAAGTTAGAGAAGTCAATATTCATACCATTGGGGTGTAAGGTGCCCAAGCAAAATATGAGGTGCTGTTCCTCCACTGACAATGGAGGAGGCCCATTGAGGAGGAGGAAAGCTCAGTGTGGGAATGGGAGGGGGAGTTAAAGTGTTTTGCAACCTGGAACAGTGCATACAGTAGATGAGGTTGGAGGAGGTCCAAGTGAACCTCTGCCTCACTTGAAAAGACTGCCTGGATCCTTGGACAGGCTCGAGGGAGGAGGTATAGGGACAGGTGTTGCATCTCCTGTGGCTGCAGGGGAAAGTACCTGGGAAGTGTGTGGCTTGGGTGGGAAGGGACAAGTTAACCAGCGAGTTGCAGAGGGAACGGTCTCCGCGGTAAGTGGAAAGAGGTGGAAATGGGAAGATGTGGCTAGTGGTGGCATCCCGTTGGAGGTAGCGAAAATGTCAGAGGATTATGTGCTGTATGCGACGGCTGATGGGGTGAAAGGCAAGGACTAGAGTGACTGTCCTATTGCGACTGGGGGGACGGGGAGCAAGAGCGGAGTTGCAGTATATCGAGGAGACCCTAGTGAGGGGCTCATCTATGATGGAAGAGGGGATCGCCGGTTCCCTAAAGAATGATGTCCGATGTCCTGGTATGGAACACCTCATCTTGAGCGTAGATGCGGCGTAGACAGAGGAATTGGGAGTAGGGGGTGGAGTCTTTGCAGGTGGCAGGGTAGGAGGCTAGTTGGTTTATAATTGATGTCACTCGATAGTCCTGTGATGGAGACGGTGAGATCAAGAAATGGTAGGGAGATATCAGGGATGTGTAGTAGCCATTTAGCTTAACTCAGTATGTTATAACTATAACCAGTTATCTTGTGGGCGGGGGGGGGGGGATTCTCGCGCAGACTCACTAGTAGTTAGTTTAGTTTGAAGAAGAATGGGGGAGAGGTCATAGCTTTCGACCATGCACGAGCATGACCACGAGTGTGATTGGAATGTACTTGTACAGGAAGAAGTTTGGATGAATATCTTACTGTTTTTACTACTACAATAAAGAAACTATTAATCAAGAGACTGTGTTGGAAGATTCATCTTTCGACGGCACTGAATGTCTCATGGAGAGCTCGTGGGTACATATCGATTATCTTCTGACCCCCTGTCTTCAATTAAAGTGACTAAAGGACTAAATCCTTGAAACAATATAAAAATCTGTCACTACAAGAAGGTCCAAGTGAATTTGGGTGCAGGATGGAAATTAGGAATAAAGTTGATGAAGTCCGTGATTTCTTGATGGGTACAGGAGGTAGTCCCAATGCAGTCGTCAATATATCAGAGATAGAGATGCTATCTCTATATATCCTCCCTCTTTGATGTCTTGTTCTCACACCTTACACTTCCTTATCTCTGTATCCCCACCTCCCCTGACTCTCAGTCTGAAGAAGAGGCTCGAACCGAAACTTCACCCATTCCTTCTCTCCAGAATGCTGCCTATTAATGAACTGATACTGGTTAACGACTTCTTGGTTTAATGCAGTAATGAACTCGTCACCCCCACCCTTCTAACGTGAGTCACCTGTATTGCTAGATTTATGAATAAAGTATATTTAAACAGAAAACTGTTTTTAAAAGAAAAAATGTTTTACATGTTGTAAAAGATCACTGATGAAGTGATTTAAATATGTAACAGATATCTGTATAGGTAACAGAAATATGTAACAGATATCTACATCCATCACCTTTTGAGACTTCTATACTGATGAGATCCACAGACCAAAACCACAAAAAATATCTCTCACAAATTTTCAACATCAGTTAGCCTCACGAATTTCAAAACATCGATATTCCATTAACCACCATGTCCTCGTCCATTACCTTTATTATTCCATTAAAATAAACCCTAAATTCGAAGCATTTTATTCAAAAAGTGTCTGCTCATTTCAGGTGTCATTCATGTAAAGCATCGCAGTACTGTTTTTGCAGATCTTACATTTTCGCATTTTGGGTATCCAGAGCTGAAAACAGAACTGTGCATATCAATTTGCTGTACACATTTGAGTATGTTTGCATTCACACTTTTTAAAAGAATACAACTTCATTTCACCCAAGATACTCTTCTCATATCTCTCTGCAGAGTAATATCTGCCCTACTTTTCAATCAAGCCCACTATCTTGACATTTGTTCTGTTCTTAATATGACATCAATTCTATCCACAAACAAATCCTTTAACTAAATGAAACTAAAGAAAAATCAGTACACTCTCCTAAGGCATGGCAGAATCCAATAACCCAAAACTCAAGCCACCCTTTGCTTTTTGCACATCAGTTATTCGTCTATGTCACCGATTCCCCTTTAACATTATGTACCCAAAAGCATAAATGTCATCAAATCAAATACTTGAAAATACAACAGTCACATTCCATTTATATAATCTTATTTATTACAAATTTGAATGAAATTAGTCACACTATTTACAAATCAATTGTATAAGCTAACCATCCCTGGTTAATATACACAATTCTATGTTCACTAATAACATCCATTGATTTCAAAATTATGGAAACCAGCTGTCAATGTGTGCAGCAAGCCAATACAAATCTTAAATCCAACAACAGTGGATCTCTTTATTATTTTTCTGCTTACAGGCTACAATCACAAATTCTCAAATTGGATGGTATCAATTTTATGGTAGTTTTCCAACTCAATACATTGTGACTTTAGACCATTCCCTTCCCTGCAACTAGTATACGGATATATATACATATGATGAACCAATATTTATTTTTCATTTGCTGCAAATAAGAAAACGACCAGTTGGGGGCACTGACACACTGAAAATAGAATAGCATTGAAAATCGGATGCTTGGCAGTGTAATTGTGGGAATTTATAACATTCTCTAAGATTTCTGAACAAAGAATAAGAATCAAATTCACCTATAACTTGTAACATTTGTTTAAATTACAGTACTTACATATTCCATTATTGTGATGTGTACAATAATATAAATGGTTTGTATGTCTTTCTCTTGTTCATTCTCACTCCAAAGGAAAAGGTAAAAAATGGCCAACTAGATAGCACACTATAATATTCTAAGAAGATTAAGTTTAATTTACCACATTGCTATTCGGGATAATGGTGAAAGGATTAAACAAAATGCTTCTGTTGTCTCCCAGGACAAGGGGAATTACACAAAAAAGTAAATTTGCATTGCAGGATTATTTCAGAAAAATGCGGCAATAGCCAAACATAATTTCTGAGCAACCAGCACAGAGAGAACTGTCGACTGTGCTCAAATAACTATTTAAAATTATAACACAGTTTTATCTTACAGCCATCATTTCTGAAAGAACTGTGACTAAACCACTTTGTCAGTCTGAAATGCAAGATAAGATGTTTAGCAATTTAGTTATAAAAAGTACAAGTGTACCTAGAATCACAAGTCTGATTCTGCTCATTGTGGGGCTGGAACAGTGTTGTCTCTAAATCCATCCAAATCCAGATGGTTCACAGGGCTCCAAAATTTGCACCACTGTAACTCATTGTGTACAGCCATAGGCAATCAAGACTCATGCCTTCTGGGAATCGGCCCATGGTCTCCACACACCCAATGCATTTACTTGGCCTGGATGCATAAGACTAATCTTATTAGCCTGGCACACCCTCTGGTCAGGCAGCAGGTCTCAGCAGCAACCAAGTGCCAAGTGGCATGGCGTTAGGTATCTGTCACCAAAAGTGCCAGCATGCTTTAACAGCAAGCATAGTTGGGGTCAGAATTTGTCTTATCATCAAAGCTGTCAAATGGGGTGGGAGATTGCAACCTTCTTGTGGTCCACCCTGTTTCGACTAATGCAATCAACCCGGCGTGCACAAACAAAAGATCAAATAGAACAAGTTGACCTACAACTTTAGGCTGTGCAAGCCATACGCAAGAAGAAGAAGCTGTCAAATAACCTAGATGTCGTAGTGGTTTTTAGATATGTCTGACCATTAATAATCAAAGTTAAAATTTAAACATTCATCAATATTATTTAAAAAAGATAAAATGAAATAAAAACACAAACATGTACGAATAATTATAAACATTAAGCGAAAATAATCTTTTAAGAATTGTTCATCATCTCCCCCATGCCTTCTAATCTACAAGCCTGGATCAGTATTCAAATGAATAGGCTCTGACCTATCGTACCACAAGAGTCAATTCCCCTCTGTAATGCTGAGAAATTCCATCTTGACCAGGCCTCGCCACTGGACTCCACATGGAATTTAGCAGCAAAGTGCAGTGACAGATGCAGTGCCACCTGTCATTCAGGGGGTCGAAGGGCAGGCATTGTAGGGGTAGGAAAAGGAGAGTGCGCAGCGGTGGGCGGGTTAGAAAGTGAAAAACTGAATACAGCAATGTGGGTCGGGGGGGGGGGGGGGCTTAACTGAGCACCTATGCCAAGAATTCAGACCACATTATCAAATTAATTTATTCTTTCACCTGTTTTCTGAATAAAGCTCAAATGATGAACTTACTTTTAATTATAGTGGCATCCGGCAACTACTTAAATACAAGATGACTAGGCCATTTGATCTTTCAATCATATTCTTCAATTCAGTTCATTCATAGTTAATATGGCCACACTTCTATTTACCTCCATAGCTCAATATACTTTGATAGCAAACTTAATAATTCAATAATTTCAGTCTTATAAATTTAACAAATTTCTACGATTTGTATAATAAAGTGCTTCCTGATTCCTCCAAGTGCAAACTTGGGTGTTTTTGTTCTAGATACTCTACAACAGGAAATAAGAAATGCATTGTACCATGCCACAGCAGCACCATTATATTTGGTACTGTAAAAACAACGTTGAAATCATCATCTCTGATGCCCTTTCCACTTTTCTTTCCCTCCTTTTCCCAAGGTAATAAGTGCAAATGTAGGATGCCTTCCAGTATCTAACCTAAATGGCCAGTCTCCACATTCAAGCCTAGAGTATTAGCATACCATTTAACCACCGAAGATATAGAGTAATAGTGCCACCCAGCACAAATCATGCTTTCACCCAACTCGATCGTGCCAACCAAGATGCCCACCTATACTAGTCCAACCTGCCTGTATTTGTCTGCCTAGACCTTTCATATCCATGTGCGTGTTCAAATGTCTTTTAAATGTTGTTAAACCACTTCCTCGTTCCTTTACATATTGCTCTCTGTGTGAAAAAGACAATCTCAGTAACATCGCCCCTCAATCTCCTATGCTTAATGGAATCTTTCACATAACATGGTGACCAAAACTATGCACAATACTCCGTGCAGCCTCACAAACATCTTGTACAATTGCAACATAATATCCTAATTTATACACCCAATGCCCTTAAGGGCCGGTCCCACTTGGCGATTTTTTCAGTGACTGCCGGCATCATTGACTGATGTATCAGGACACTGAAAAATTTGGGGCGTGAAGACGTATGACGCAGTGTTTTTTCAAGTGTCCCAACATTTTTTTTGTCGCCGCTGGATTTTGAAATGTTCAAAATCTTCTGGCGACACTGATATGACGCCAGCAGTCACCGAAAAAAAATCTCCAAGTGGGACAGGCCCTTTACTGATGAAAGTTAACATGCTAGACGTTCTCTTCCCCACTTTGTCATCTGTGACACCACTATGCAGGGCTCTCGCTTAACTTTTTTTCCCTGTTGCCAGCCGGGCAACCGTGGCAGCTTTTTAGGTTGCCAAATGACAGTTTAGGTGGTCATTTAAGATGGCTTGCATGACGCGTGCGATAATGTGCTCGGACGAATTGCGTAGTTACCAGTCGGAATTATACTCAATGAAGCATTCACATATTATTTCTGCTTCAAATAAAGTCACAAATTAAACATTCACCAATCAAGACATGATATATCCCACAATGACATGCAGCAAAATTATAAGACAGTATCTCAACTCTTTTTACACATTGCAATTAATGCAATTTCTATTAGTTCTTTCCACTTCCAAACAAAAATGTGGTTGAATTATTCAGCGTATGATCAACCTGTGTCAATAAATCCTGGACCACGGTAACATATATGCGTACGTATAGTTGTGAATGTTGCTCATTAAATAACTACAGTACTGATATTCCATATTAAGAGCATTGATTTGCCGTTAAAATTAATTCTGTAATAACGTGTCAACGGTAGCAGTGACAATCAAACACTGCGGTTTTAATGTTTCACGTGTTCACAATATAATTAATCCATCTTTATGGATTAAAACAAATAATAACATTGGGAATTAAAACACATTTGATTGCATTCCGTTATCAAACATAGTCAATGTTCGCTCTGAAGACATTTCCAGGACAATAGGGTCAGGGAGGGGGGTGTGTGTGAATCAGTGCGGGGTGGATAGATGGCGGGGTGGGGGTTAGAAGGCAGTCGGTGCAGAATGGATGGATTGAGGCAGGTGAATTAGTACGTGTTGGTTGGAGTAGGTAAAATTGTGAGGGGAGAGCACGGGGGATGTCAGTGATGTTGAATGGGGGGGGTTCAGTACGGGATGGATGGGGTAGATAAAAGTGCTGGAGAAACTTAGCGGATGAGGCAGCATCTATGGAGCGAAGGAAATAGGCAACGTTTCGGGTCGAGACCCTTCTTCAGACTGTTCCCCCCATTCTTCTTGAATGGGAGGATCAGCGCAGGATGAATGGGGGGGGGGGGGTCAGTACAGTGTGGATCGGAGGGTCTGTGCCGGGTGAATGTGGGATCACTACAGGATGAATGAGGGGAAGGTGCAGGGTAAATGGAGTGTGGGTCAGTACGGGATGAATGCGTGGATTAGTACAGGATGGATGGGGGATCAGTACAGGATGGATGGAGGAGAAGTGCAGGATGGATGGGAAAGGGGTAAGTACAGGGGTAAGTACAGAGGTTTATTTTCAACCTCAGATGCTGCTTCAGATGTTTCTTTTCATTTATTTCTTATGACGATGATAAGTGTTAGTGCTTTGATTTCATAGAAATCTAATGTGTTTCCCTATAAAATACAATTAGCTTAGAAAAGTACAGCACAGGAACAGGCCCTCTTGCCCTGCAGGTTTGCCCTTGCCAAAATTAATACCAAGATAAACTAATCTCATCTGCTTGTGCATGATCCATATTCCTCCATTCCCTGCACTTCCATCAGCCTATTTGAAAGCATCCTAATCTCACTTCATAGCTCCTTGCACCACCACTCCTTGTAGCGCATTCCAGGCAGCCAACACCCTTTGTGTTAAAAAAATAACTTGCCCTGCAAAAAAAAATCTGTTTATCCTTTCTATGCCTCTCATCTATATATATATTACCAAAACTCTCTGTTTGTTTGTTTGTATGTGCGCGCGCGTGATATCCCAAAACCCCACCAAAAAAACGGTACATGGCAGCGCTACAATATTTGGCCCACCTAACACGTCCTGGGATGTAAATGAAACAAGTTTTGTTTGGATTGATGTTATATTTTTCAAGTTATTGACATTTCAAACTTTACAAAAATCACTTTTCAAACCACTTTTCCACTTGCCCTGCCCGTCAGCCGCGTTCGATGTCACAATGGGATCCTGAATATCATTTACATTTTTAAAAATCGCGATTTTAAAAAAACCCTCCGTTTTAATCAAATTCTTCTGCTTTCATTAACAGCTTACATTGTGTTTAAGTTATTTTAAAGAACAAACTAGCTTTTCATTGAGAATTTCATTTAAAAAAAAATCGTGATTTTCATTGTGGGGGATGGAATAGGGGGGGGAGGTGAGGATTGAGGATGCAGGGGGATAGAGGGAGAGGAGGGGGGTATGGAAGAAAGAGGGGTTGAGGGAGGGGGGTAGGGAAGGAGAGGAAAGTGGGGAGGGAGAGATAGAGGGAGAGGAGGGGGGATAGACGGAGAGGAGGGCAGTGGGGGAGGAGAGGGGTTAGAGGGAGATGAGGGGGGAGTGGGGATAAAGGGAGAGGAGGGCAGTGGGGGAGGTGAAGAGGGAGAGTGGGGGTGTGGGAGGTGAGGAGTGGGGGATAGAGGGAGCGATGGTAGGGGAAAGGAGAGGGAGAGAGAGGTGAGGGAGGTAGTGGGGGAGGAGGAGAGGGGAAAGAAGAGGGAGGGTGAAGAGGAGGGGGGAGGGAGTGCTGGGGAATGAGGAGGAATGAAGGATGGGGGTAGGAAGAGGGATGGCGAGGTATTGGAAATATTAAACGCAAAGTTATTAACTTTAATTTGATTTCTGCCGTTAGTGCACATGCGCAGTTTGGTGGAATATTGCGTTGGGGGAGCTAGCCCAATGGGTCCACACTTGGTCTAGTGGTTTTATACACTTCTATCATGTTTCCTATAAACCTCCAGTGTTCCAGAGAAAACAACCCAAATTTGTCTCCTTTTGTTAATAACCCCTAATCCAATTAGCTTAGTTGAGAGAAATGGTAGAAATAGACCCTTCAGCCCACCTGGTCCGTGCCAACAAACAGTCTTTATGATAGTATACCAAGAAACTGTAGGTGTTGGTTTATACCACGAGTTGGGTATGGTCTGAAGAATGGTCCTAACCCAAAACTTCACCGATCCATTTTCTCCCGAGATGCTGCCTGACCCACTGAGTTACTCCAGCATTTTCTGCTCATCTTTACGATGGTAACTGATTTAAATCATTTTTCTTTTAATATTGATTTACACTGCAGTTTATCTAGATGTAATTTAATTTTTCCTGATAATTTACAACTTAACTACTGATTAACAGTTAAGTATGGAAACTTGTGGCATTGTTGTCGATGAAATGTCTGTAGTTGTGCGAACAGACTTATTTTTTTATCCATTATTTGGGAGGAGAAACAATTGTCAATTTACCATGATCTCACAAAGTTGGACAGTAGCTAAAACCGAGGATGGGGCGATGGTGCATAAGGGCATTAATTTACTATTTTATGAGGCACATTCACCAGATCGGTGTAAAACTTGCAACCACCGAAACCATTTCATATCACAGGCTACGAGTGCAGCCTATTAAAATGTCATATATTTCCAACCTCCGTTCGTGCCTCAGATGTTTCTTTTCATTTAATTCTTATGACGGCGATGGAGAACGTTTGATTTCATTTTTTTATTTATTTTAAATAAAATTAAATCTAATACGTTTCCCTATAAAACGTAATTTGAACAGAAAAATACAGCATAAGGAACAGCTTCGCCTCATAATGTCGGCACCAAACACGATACCAACGTAAACTAATCTAACCGGCGCAGGTTAGGAAGTGCGAACTAAAAAAACTAGAAGCTGAGCTGGGACTAAAGTTACACGTGAGTAGCGCAATTAAGTTCCACGGGAGGAGATATAAAACATGTTAAAGTTACACGTGAGTAGAGCAATTAAGTTCCACGGGAGGAGATATAAAACATATTTTAAAAGTCGGCTAAAATTGCCCGAAGAACTCGGATACACGCGCAAGGGAGGATCCGATCACACGTGAAAAAAACATAAATAAAATTAAAGGAAGCAAGCAGGCGGCAGATAGAAACCTGCACGCCAACGTGCTGGTATTAAAATGATTAGGGAGGGCGGGAGGGAGAAGAAAGAGGAGGAGTGCGATCGGAGTAAGTCAGGAGGCGCGCTGTAAGCCTGCTCGTCGTCGCCGCCGAGGAGGGATTTGTTTTCACTCGTTGACAGACAGACGGGCGGGAAGAAAAGGTGCGCGGCGCCCCCATTTTGGCGGTGACTGGTTTGCAGGTCAGGTCAGAGCGGAGGACGGGGCGGGAAAGGAGAGGTGGGAGGTTGGTGATGGCGACTGGTTGTCGCCGCTGGCCCGGTTGGCTGATGTTGCTGCGTGGCTCAGCCCTTCTCGTCCGTGTGACCGGATGAGCGCGGTCAGCAGCCGGCCGCCCCTTCCGCACCACCTTGTACAGCGTCGGCGCGGGCGGGCGGGCGGGGAGGACGAGTGGGTGGAGGGAGACAGACAGACAGACAAAGGGAGCGAAAGTCGCTGCGGCGTCACCCCACCCCTTCACCGGCAACTGCGAACCCCCTCTCCCACATCGCGGCGCCACCGTCTCCGCTAGGAACAACCGCCACCGAGCCGGGCCCAGAGCCTGGGCCTAAGCGGCCTTCCTCAGCCTCCACACTTCCCCTCACAAACACACACGAGGCCGCCCACCCCGGTTACCGACCTCTTCCTGGTCCGTGCGGTGTTTGTTTTCAGTTTGCAAATATATATATTCTCTTTCTCCTTCCCCTCACGGTTCCACCGTCCCGGTGTGGTGGGGGTGAGGCTTTTTTTCCCCCCTCTCTTCTCGCGCGCGCGCCGACCGGGACCGTTCACCGCCGCCGCTCGCGCCGCCGCCGCCTTCCTCGCGACCCAACTGCCAAACGGTCGCTGCACGTTCCGTTACGTTCGCCGTCACATGACCGGAGTGGGCTGAGAGCTCCCGGGGCGCTGAGGCGAGGCTCGGCACAGGGCGGGCGAGGCGGCGCCGGCTGCTGACCAGCCAACCGAGAGCGGCCCGGCCCGTCCCATCCCGTCACGGACGCCTCTCACCCGCTTGCATGTATGCAGCGAACCGAGGTACACCTCCCCCCACCACCTCCCCTTCCAACCGGAGCATTGCCCTCCCATCCCCCGGTGTAACGAATTCACCGTAAACCATCTTCCTGCATTACACGCACTCCCTCCCCTTTTCACTCCACTACATTCTCCTTTTTACATGTATAAATGCAAATGGATCCTTTCCAACCGGGGCGTTGCATCCCCTCCTCTCCCCGTGTAACGAATCCGTTCTGAACTATCTCCCTGTATTGCGCGCACACCCCCTTTCTCCTATACTTCCCATTTTACATGTATGTATGTTTATACGCGTATGTAAATATTTTTGTATGTTTTTATAAATCTTCCATTTCCAACCGGGGCATTGCACCCCCCCCCCCCCCCCCCCCGGTGTAACGAATCCGTACTAAACTATCTTCCTGCATTGTATACTCCTTTTCACTCCACTACATACTTTTTGCATGCAGACATATAAATGCACCCCATTGCAACCGGGGCATTGCACCCCAACCTTTCCCGCGGTGTAACGAATCCTAACTAAACAATGTTCCCGCATTTCACCCTCTCCTCCTTTCTCATTACACAACATTTTGCTTTTTGCATGTATAAATACAAATGCACTCCTTTCCAACCATGGCATCACCTCGGTTTACATTTTTTTTTTAAGCAACTTGATGTACCGGCATAGCCACATTTCCTGCTGCAATGCATCTTCTTTCTCTCTCACCCCTCCACCCACATCCCTTAACGTTCAACGAATGTGCCGGGTTTTTTTTTGGGAGCACTTAACTTTTAAACCAAACTTTTTAAACGTGTGTTTGCTGCAAGGGAAAAGATAAAAAGTTAACTTGCTTCAGAGTTTTGTCGCCTTGGATATATATATATTTTTTTAATAGCAATGTAATATATTTGCAAAGTAAAGACCGCCCCTCCGGTTTGCAGCAGTAATCCAAGGTCATTTGGTAGCTTGCTATCCTAATATGGTAGTGAGGTGATTACATTTAAGTATGGTAGGGGGAAATGAATGGGGTCAGACACTTACGAAGGCAAAGACTTGGTTGCATTGCATCCAGCATAATGCGGCGGAGGTCGGTCTTATCCTGTCTCCTTCCCATACATTCATTTGTGGAGCTGTTTTGGAGCTAAGGATGCATGATTTTATTTTCTGGTCCTCTAGGGTCGCTTCTTTTGCTTTTTGAGCAGGTAATATTTAGAAAAGGAGGTGTGTCAGGGAGAGAAACAACTTCCCTTAATTGCGTGCTCCAGCAACGCTTCATATAACTCTAATGACCGTGAGTGTTTGGCTGGAGGCGGCAATAATCGCCCAGAGAGAGAGCTTCCCGCACTCGGTGGCAGCTATGTTGTTTTGGGGCGTACAAAAACGTTGCTAGGGGGCAGCTGGATGGAGACATTTTGTGTGGAAATGGAATCATGAATTTAATGTGTTGACCATAACCCCTCATCCCACTGCTGATGTTGATAGGTCCCTGCACAAAATGTCTGCTTTTTCAATACACCTTTGACCAGTCGTTTGAAACCACATTAAAGTACTGGCAGGGACCGGAGAGGAGGTAATTATATCACCTAGCTCACCCTGGGATAATTTGGGGTTATTCACTAGTACATTTATCAATTTAAGAAATTGGTACAGGCATTGATCTGCAGCGGTAAAATGCCATTGGGCTGCTCTCCTATATTCTCAATCACACTAGATACTTTTCTGACTTTATTCAACATAGCTTCATTTGACCAGCCAACATATTCAGAGATTTACACAGTGGGGAAAAATGGAACTGATCCATCCTTTTCAAATGTAATTAAAGTTCTTGTAATACTGTATTATGGCACAGTGTGCTCAGCAATGAGTGAGTAAACATGACTGCCTATTTACAATACTTTGGGAAATGGCCTGGTGGGGCTATTAACATGAGCTAAAGGTATGAATTTCTGTCTCAAACTCTGCCAGAGTTGCAGATGGGAACTGCTACATAAGTGGAGTTACATAGGAAGAATTGTCCACCACAAAGCTGGCACATGATCAAAACAATGTTCTTTGTTTCTCTCGTTTCCTTTGTTTGCTTCCCCTATCTGATTCCTTTTTTCCCACTATTTTATATTCATAGACGGCCTCCAGTGGCTATATTATGTGCAACTATTTCCAATGCTGAGTGCTATTCCAGCATTCATAACTGCAAGTGAATGCTACCTATTACATATACATACAACAGTTGGGGCTTTTCTCTCCCATGAAGACTACTGTGATGAACTCCTTTTGTGAGTAATTTTACAAATGAAAGAAAGCAAAGCAAAATGAAGCAATTACAAGCACAGATTCAAGTCTAGAAATCCTCAGCAGGACAATAGGATGACAAGCAATTAGGAAATGACAAACACTGGACAATTTACCATCATCCAATAATGGCATTGGGAGAGATCTATTACCATCCGATTATAATAACATTGTGTTGTTTACCAGTGTCTTATACTGACTGAATCTTGAAATCAGGCTGCTCAATTTGCCTCCCTTGCTGCTGTGACTTGTAATCCTCTCCCCCCCCCCCCCCCCCCAATTAGCTGTGTGGCCTACCGTGCCCCCCTCCCCACTGCTGTCTGATTTACCCCCCCTTTGAGTCGCTGTGTGTCTTGCCCCCCCCCCCCCCGCTGTGAATGCCCCCTCCTGTCGCTGTTTGAATTGCCCCTTCCCTTGATGTGTGACTTTACCCCCCCCCTTCCGATGCTGTGACCTGCTTTCCCCCCCCCCCCCCCCCCCCCCCCAGTTAGTATGTTTAGGTTTATTATGGTTATGTACACCAAGGTACAGTGAAAGCCTTTTGTCTGCATGCTATCAAATTAAATCACACAATATTATACAAGAATATTATCAAGACAAACTCAAGTACTATAGATAGAGAGAAGAGGGAGAGATAACAAAGTGCAGAATATTGTTCCAGAGGGGAAAAAACCTTCCTTGACTGGACTTGAGGGCTGGCCCTATTAAAGGAAGGCCAACAGTGCACATTTTTTTTGCAATTGTCAATGGAAGCAAAAGTATACATATAGTGCTGGAGTAACTCCACAGACCAGGCAGCATTTCTGGAGAAAAAGGAATGGAGCTATTTCAGGTCCGGGTGCTTGCTTGTCAATTTTGATGGTCACCCCTAAAGTGGCAGCTGTGTTCTTAAGCGACAATGGTGTTTGAATGCTGTGGGAAGGTTACATGGAAACACTTTTTCCCCTGAACTAATTCCACCTTCCTAATGCAGATAGTGTTTTCTAATTCATCACTCAAATTATATCCAATTTGTGTTATAGAGTACAGCACAGGAGTGGGCCACAAGATTAGCATTGGACATGATGTCAAATTATGGAAATACGCAGAACTATCTGTATAACAGCTTCCCTGCCCCTCCCCATCTTTGGGTACTGCTGTCAGCACAGAAACAGCTAACAAAAGTCTGTCCTATTGCTACTTATCCACACAATCTCTGCTTACTTGTCCTTCTGCTGTTTTATTTCTTGGCATCACTGCCAGACCAGACCAGAGCATATGGGAACCAATATAACGAGTGCCAATATGCAAAAGCTTTTCACTGGAGTAAATTCCTCCATCTGAGATCCGATACCAAGTTGGTCTTCTTGTTTTTTCCTCGTGTGCACTGAATTATCAAAGCCAGATTTGTCTTGTGGACTAGTGTTAATCTCCCAGGAAGTCGGAAGAATATCCAAGATTGTTATTTTACTAATTTGGCTTGGATTTTATCATTCTTTCTTTGGCTTGCCTGAAATGTCACATGGTTCTAAATGATTAAAGGAGGGGTTGTATTGTGATGTGTGACATGCATTATGTGGGATAGACTGAATTGACCTGAGCATCTTTTCAGGTCCCATTTGAGTGCATCAACTCGGTTGATTTTTTTAAAGTAATTTACACTGTCCAATTAACCGATCAATTGACATGTATTTGGGACATGGGAAGAAAACGGAGTACCCGGAAGAAGCCTACACAGTCAAAGGGAGAGTGCACAAAGCATTAGGCTCAGTACAGTTATCAGGCAGCAGCACTAAGCAAGCAAGGAAGCATGAGGAAAGTTGACTGAAGAGCACTGAAAATCACTCCCCCACCTCCAATCCCATCCAGTGAGTTTTCCATACCTTTGCTACCCTCAGTTCCTCTTCCAACCAGTTTTCAACGCAGACATCCTGATTCTTCATCTGTGGCAGGTTGATAAATAAAAATCAATATGGGCTTTCCCAAATCATTCTTGGCCCAATACCATTTATATTAAAATAAAAAAAACTACCTGGGCTCCACATCCTGTTAAGGGCTCCTTTCCTATTTCAGGTACTCCCCAAATTGCGTGAGGTTACATTCCGTGAGCTCATGCGTAAGTCAGATTTTACGTCATTTGGAATTGGCACCCCCGCCTGAAATAAATCGCTGAGAGTATTAACTGTCTCAGCTGTGTCCAGGGCATATTCTGTGGTGCACAGATTTCTGGGTAAGTATCGCTGCCATTGCCGGCTTGTTTCCGATGTAAATTTGAGTGATCGTACAGTGTTGTGGAAATTACAAACTGCCTTGATTGCACTAAGGACTGACTACAGAATTGGTTATGCAAGTGTGAATTTACGAAAGTTGCCTATTGCATAAGTTGGGGAGTGTCTGTACTGTTGCTTGAATTGTTTGTGAAGCGTATTGCTTGACATGTTTGTGGTGTAGCACAGAAATCCACTTGAAACCCCAGGTGGAGATTCTCAAGTGAGCAATTACAAATGTCTGTGAAGCCATGTGTCCCAAATATAATGGTGCCCTGAAATGGGGGGACTATGCACTGTTGTAATACACTGCTGTAATTTCTACATGGTGAAACCAAAATGTTTAAAAATACTTTATTAAAATTTGACAATGTGCACTTTAACCACGTGTGATTTGAAAAAACTTTTTTTTTCCTATTATAAATCTCAAATTACAGAGGCAAATAAATAAATTATGGGTCTTTGTCCCAAACATTATGGAGGGCACTGCATGTGTCTGGGGTTATACACCTCTCTGTTGTTTGAGGAACTTTCTCGTGCTGCATCTGTACCTGTATCAATCACCTTGGCCTCAGGACAACCATTTACCATCATATAGACACTAAATAGCTGGAGTAACTCAGCGGGTCAGACAGCATCTCTGGAAAAAAGGAATAGGTGACATTTCGGGTTGAGACCCTTCTTCAAACTGAGTCTGGGGAAGGGGAAACGAGAGATATAGACGGTGATAGAGATATATAGAACGAATGAAAAATATGCAAAAAACACTCCAACTTTTTGTGTCCATCTCTGGTTTGAACCAGCATCTGCAGTTCCTTCCTACACATTTAGCACCCTCAAATGCCAGTGTTGTTGACTTGTGTCCACACCAGTTCTGCTCAGTGCATGTGTGGAGCACCCCAAACAAAGATGTTCCATGAGCACAAACAGCATTTCCATATGACTGGTCATTCTACACACTCCTTCAAACATATTAGCTTTGCTTGATAAATCATCCATCAATGTCCAACCTAAACTCCTTGGAAAACTGTACCTTTTTGCCAGTGTCTTTAGTCTGGCCACGCATTCACTGAACATTTCTTGCAGAAGATTAAAACTCATCTTTGAAATATCTATTGTGCCCTCATAAGCAATCCTGTCCATAGGCTCTGGTGTCAACTGATCTACCAATGTCCCAAATATCTCCCGCCCCACTACAAACAATGATAATATCTTCACTTCTCGCATGTCACTGGATTTCTGACCAACCCCTCGGACTTCAGATGATGTCCTTTTTCCATCTCCATTCATTTGATGTGCAGTGCAAAAAACTGGGAGTACTCGCATTTCTCAAGCTTATCAATGCATCTGCCTTATTCACTGCCTGCTCTACATAGAGAGCCTAGCTCTATTACATTTGATTATGGGCCTGCTCGTCCTCAGAGAGCCACATCCCTGCCTTGTTGGCAGTGTAGAGTCCACAGACTGGTGTGGCTGCTTTCTAATCCAAATAACGGTGGTAGAACTAACAATAAAACATCCTTTATTGATTGACACAGTGGCGCTGCAGTAGAGTTGCCCTTTACAGTGCCAGAGACCCGGGTTCGATCCTGGCTACGGGTGCTGTCTACGGAGTATGTATGTTCTCTATGACTGGTTGGGTTTTCTCCAGGTGCTCCAGTTTCCACCCACACTCAAGAAGCACAGGTTTATAGGTTAATTGGCTTGGATTAAAAAAAAAAATTGTAAATAGTCCCCAGAGTGTAGGATAGTGCTAGTGCTGGTCAATTCGGTAGGTCAAAGGGCCTGTTCCCGCACTTTATCTCTAATGTCTAAAGCAGAGCTTCTTAAACTGGTGAATGGTTCACCCAAGGGCAAATTGAATTATTTTGGGGTGAATTAAACTAGAGGGGTGAATGACTTAATTTATTTTGATATATATTTTTTTTTTCTATACTTAAAAAGGCATTGCCATTAAAAGTGGTTGGTAAGCTCTTATTGGTTTTAATGGCAGTGTAGCTGGAAATTTGATGTTTTTTTCTCTCTACCTATGGTTTAAGTAGCAGGATATTTCCCAAATTTACTGTAATATAACCTTTTAGGGAAGACCAGACGAGGTAGTGGGATCATAAATAAGTGAGTTCGGTATTCCGAAAAACGCAAGGAATCATGGGATTTGTCATTCACCATTAAGAAAAAGCAAACGAAGTGCTGGCTGAAGAAACTAATTTTTTATCTTTATTCATAATTTATGTGGAAAAATACATTTAATCTGAGGAACGGGGTGCCACATAATAGGAAAATTAATGTATTCCGACTGGAACATAACGATGATAGTTTCTGAGTCGAATTTCACTATACTGCTAATTTCAAGGCAATGGAATTCTTCAGCCTCATCTATGAATACGAATGAGCAATGAAACTCGATTCCAGAGAGACTCCCATAAATGGTCAACTACTCATCTCCCCCCCCCCCCCCCCCCTCCAAAGGAACAGGTAGTGGGAGAGCGGGGTGTAACAGCGAGGGGGGGGGAGACGGGAGAGCGCGCACATAGACCCGCGCCTCATCCGCAGCCAGGATCGAACCAGGGTCCCCTGCACTGCAAGCGTTGCCGATCCGCCACTGGACTGCCCCGTTCCCCCCCACCTGTGTCCCTTCCCTGTCCGGGGGGGACGGCCTGAGTGTTCGGGCCCATAGCCAGCGTGGAGAAGAAGCTCCAACCCCAGCTCAACTACGCCTGTCCTGCCGGGCCAACCGACAACCCCAGGCCGACGACACCAGTAGCCCCAGGCCCACAGCCAGCATGGAGAAGAAGCGCCAACCCCAGCTCAACTCCGCCTGTCCCACCGGGCCAACCGACCGCCCTGGACTGAAGACACCAGCGGCCCCAGGCCCTTAACCAGCGTGGAGAAGAAGCGCCAACTCCAGCTCAACTCCGCCTGATACGTCGACCCACCGCAGCACCCCATGTGCATCCGCGCCAATGACCAGAGATCGGCCCCCGCCGGCACTGACAGCCACTGACAAAGAGAGGGGCTTAGCCGACGGTCCCTGGCCCACTGGGGAATGCCCCCCCCCCCCTCCGGGAGCCGGATGCCAGCACCTCCTCCCTGCACCGTCTGCAAGCCCGGCCGCCCCCGGACAGGGACGGGACACCCGGAGGGGACGGGGATGGCCCAGCAGCAACTCAACCGCGCCGGAGACCCGGGCCCGATCCCAACCACGGACAAGCACGATCTCGCTCCCTCACCTAAGCATAAAGCAATAAAAAAGACAAAATAATCTTACCTTTTAATGAAGGAACAATAAATACAACTAATTCATAGTTTGAAAGCAGTATTTTCTTACCTAGAAGAATCAAAGCTGGAAAAAACGGAAGAAATGAAGGTCTCTTTGTACACAGCTCCACTGCTTTCCAGCAATATTTATGCGTGGTGACCTTTGACCTGGGCATGCACAGTCGGAAAACCGAACTTGCTTATTTATACATGGCAACACTGGAGGATCGCTGTAGGCAACTGTTGTAACTTTACTTTGTGTTGCTAATTTAGCTACATTTCTGCCAGAACTAGAATTCTATATATATTTACTGTACTTCAATCTACCAACACTTATTTGCATCAAGCAGCATGAATTCTAGGTATATTAAGGAGATTTGAGCTCTGTTTTTGGGCAATCTAAAGTTAGATTGTGCCATTTTCTTGTTGTGATATTCTGCATTTTCTATTCTAGCGACCGGTATTTTGTGAGTTTGATTTGGTAACCCGGGTTACATCACCACTGCTGCAGACATGGCCAGGGTAGCGCGGGAACAGCACGTGGGTCATTGTGTTCAAACATTAATGTTAGCTTATCCGGTATATCAGTTATGGCTTCAAAATCTGCATACATTATTTAATAAAATTATTAAAATATTTGCTCTGTGGTGCAGTTGTTAACTGATTGATGACATTTTCAGTTTTAAATTTTGATTTCTAAGTACAGGTGCACAACCTTTTATCCGAAAGCCTTGGGACCAGACACTTTTCGTAATTCGGAATTTTTCGGCTTTCGGATTGGAAGATTTTTAGCGTAGATTTTAACGGCTGGCTCAGTGGTAGAGTGCTCGGCTCATATCCGCAAGGTCGCGAGTTTGCGCCTCGATCCCGGCAGTTACTCGATCGCGAGTTTGAGTCTTCAATGTAGTTTTTTTTTGCAGAATAGGAGAGAATAGGGAGGGTTAGGCTGGGATCATTCT
This sequence comes from Amblyraja radiata, assembly GCF_010909765.2. Classification (NCBI taxonomy): domain Eukaryota; kingdom Metazoa; phylum Chordata; class Chondrichthyes; order Rajiformes; family Rajidae; genus Amblyraja; species Amblyraja radiata. The sequence goes on from NC_045963.1 coordinate 67,479,593, forward strand.
CTGCGAGATGATCTTAGTGCGGGAGACAAGTGTAGGAGAGGTGTACTGACTGTGTGGGCAGAACTTTGGAAGTGATTGCCCACCATTCTCAAAAGCCGCTGTGTCTCCCTGTCCCTCCAACTCCAGAGGAATCCGCTCCCCGATGGGCCGCTACGGCGACAAGTGGCAGTTCGCCCACAGCCCGAGCTGCGCCACCCCAAGAACAAGACTACCTTGCACACCATCAGCTTCTTCCCTTACCTTCCCTTCCCTTCCCTCAGCGTGTTCCTCTGGAGTTGGAGCGGGGCTGGGCTGGAGTTGCTGATCTGGGAACTCCGTGCTTGCAATGGGCCTGGGGGTCGGTGTCCCGATGAGGGGGCACAGCTCGGGCTGTGGGCGAACTGCCACTTGTCGCCGTAGCGGCCCATCGGGGAGCGGCTTCTGGTGGTCCTGACGTCTCTCAGCTCCTGTCCAGGGGGGTGGCCGGAGACGTCAGGACCAACAGGAACCCGCTCCCCGATGGGCCGCTACAGCGACAAGTGGCAGTTCGCTCACAGCCCGAGCTGCGCCCCCTCATCCGCAATCTGGGTTCCTCTGGAGTTGGAGCGGGGCTGGGCTAGAGTTGCTGCTGGCTGTGAGTCTCTGGGATCTCCGTGCTTGCAGTCGGTGTCCCGTTGGTCCTGACGTCTCCGGCCACCCCCCTGGACTGGAGCTGAGTGGGAACTGTACCGTCCTTGCCCCCTCCCTCTGCAACTGCAAACAACCCCACAGTTCCCAGTCTCAGCTCCTGTACAGGGGGGTGGCCGGAGATGTCACAGCCCGAGCTGCGCCCCCTCATCCGCAACCCCAAGAACAAGACGTACCTTGCACACCATCAGCTTCTGTCCCTACGGGGAACGTGTTCCTATGGAGTTGGAACGGGGCTGGGCTGCTGCTGGCTGTGGGTCTCTGGGATCTCCGTGCTTGCAGTGGGCCTGGGGGTCGGTGTCCCGTTGGTCCTGACGTCTCCGGTGACTGGCACTGACCTGCTGGCATCGCCGACGTGAAGACAGTGCAAAGCCCCCGCACCGGTGCAATGGGCGGGGAGCTGGAGAGGGGAGGGAAGGGGTCACACACATGGCCGGGAAGCAGAGGGGTGTAGGTGAGGTGAAACTGAAGGGAGCGACAATCTGCTGCTGCCTGCCCGCTGAGTTAAAAAGTTCCCACGCAAGACTCACGATACACTGTGTATCGTGAGTCTACCGTGGGAACTTTTTAACTCAGCGGGCAGGCAGCAGCAGATTGTCAATTATTAACCCTCCCGCGCAATATACCCTCACCTTCTCTTTTATGAATGGGGATTTAGTTCCCCTTTCTTCGAGGACCGACCGGAGGTTCCGCTGTCACCTCTGCGGGCCGCCCTCGTTGAACGTCTTCAAGGACCTTTCTTCAAGGACCGAAAAAATGTCTGCTATTCGGAGGTTTTCGTTATTTGGATGTTCGGATAAAAGGTTGTGCACCTGTACTTCTAATAGCGTCACCTTGTACTTCGATATAGCCTAATTTCGGGGTGGATGATGCATTAAAAAAAAAAACGCATGTATTGTTATTCATTATTACCAATGCATTTGCCTGTTTGCAACATGCATACAAGCTGTCCTTATTTTTTGAAGATTTGTTTAACAGTACTATATAGACTTGAATTTGCTGATTTTTTTTTGTTTTGCTTGCAGATTAAGACACTACAATGGCTTGCAAAAGTTTTCATACCCCTTGAACTTTTCCACATTTTGTCACGTTACAACCACGTGGGATTTTATGTGATAGACCAACACAAAGTGGTGCATAATTGTGAAGTGGAAGGAAAATGATACATGGTTTTCAAATGTTTTTACAAATAAAAAACTGAAAAGTGTGGCGTGCAAAAGTGTTCAGCCCCCTTTACTCTGATACCCCTAAATAAAATCCAGTGCAACCAATTGCCTTCAGAAGTCACCTAATTAGTAAATAGAGTCCACTTGTGTGTAATCTAATCTCAGTATAAATACAGCTGTTCTGTGAAGGCCTCAGGTTTGTTAGAGAACATTAGTGAACAAGCAGCATCATGAAGCCCAAGGAACACACCAGACAGGTCAGGGATAAAGTTGTGGAGAAGTTTAAAGCAGGGTTAGGTTATAAAAAAATATCCCAAGCTTTGAACATCTCACAGAGCACTGTTCAATCCATCATCCGAAAATGGAAAGAGTATGGCACAACTGCAAACCTACCAAGACATGGCCGTCCACCTAAACTGACAGGCCGGGCAAGGAGAGCATTGATCAGAGAAGCAGCCAAGAGGCCCATGGTAACTCTGGAGGAGCTGCAGAGATCCACAGCTCAGATGGGAGAATCTGTCCACAGGACAACTATTAGTCGTGCACTCCACAAATCGGGCCTTTATGGAAGAGTGGCAAGTAGAAAGTCATTGTTGAAAAAAAGCCATAAGAAGTCCCATTTGCACAAGACATGTGGGGGACACAGCAAACATGTGGAGGAAGGTGCTCTGGTCAGATGAGACCAAAATTGATGTTTCTGGCCTAAATGCAAAACGCTATGTGTGGCGGAAAACTAACACTGCACATCACCCTGAACACACCATCCCCACTGTGAAACATGGTGGTGGCAGCATCATGCTGTGGGGATGCTTTTCTTCAGCAGGGACAGGGAAGCTGGTCAGAGTTGATGGGAAGATGGATGGAGCCAAATACAGGGCAATCTTGGAAGAAAACCTGTTAGAGTCTGCAAAAGACTTGAGATTGGGGCAGAGGTTCACCTTCCAGCAGGACAACGACCCTAAACATACAGCCAGAGCTACAATGGAATGGTTTAGATCAAAGCATATTCATGTGTTAGAATGGCCCAGTCAAAGTCCAGACCTAAATCCAATTGAGAATCTCTGGCAAGACTTGAAAATTGGTGTTCACAGACGCTCTCCATCCAATCTGACTGAGCTTGAGCTATTTTGCAAAGAAGAATGGGCAAAAATTTCAGTCTCTAGATGTGCAAAGCTGGTAGAGACATACCCCAAAAGACTTGCAGCTGTAATTGCAGCGAAAGGTGGTTCTACAAAGTATTGACTCAGGGGGGCTGAATACTTTTGCACGCCACACTTTTCAGTTTTTTATTTGTAAAAAAATTTGAAAACCATGTATCATTTTCCTTCCACTTCACAATTATGCACCACTTTGTGTTGGTCTATCACATAAAATCCCAATAAAATACATTTACGTTTGTGGTTGTAACGTGACAAAATGTGGAAAAGTTCAAGGGGTATGAAAACTTTTGCAAGCCACTGTATGTCTTTGAAGTACTTAAAGAAACCAGCTCTAGAGGAAGACTGCGCAGAAGAAAGTAGTTCATTTCTGAAAGAAAGTGAAACGAACAGGACTCAAAAGGAGGTATGTTCAGAAGACAAGTACCTTGTGAAGGGTGACAAGGAAACAGGATAACGAACATAAAAATGCAGTTACGTATGATGACTCTGATGATGACTCTGTTAATGATACGGGCAAGGAAAAAGTTAATCTCAAGAGGAAATACCAGGACCAAAGTACCCTCTCCTCAAAACTCAAGAAAAGAAAGTGGAACGAAGAATATATCAAGTATGGCTTTTTCCTTCCCCAAGATGAACTAACAAGCCCTACTCCCTCAGCTCAGTGCATGTTTTGCAGTGTAAAATATAGCAACCAGTGCCTGGCTCCTTCAAAATTACAGACTCATTTAAGAACAAAGCATAGCAATCATCAAAACAAGTCCATACAGTTTTTCAAGAACACATGAGTATTTGTGGAAGCAGCAGAATTTCTTCCAGTCGATGGTAAAGAATGACACTGCGACTAAAAAAACCTCTTCTTCTTGCCTCTCTTCAAATAGCACATGTGCTCATGAAAGAAAAAAAGCCATACGCAGCGGCTGAGAAAGTTGTCAAACCGTGCTTGAAAATCATTGCCTATCTACCACATGGTGGAAAGCAAGCAGTGGATAAAGTAGTGCAAATTCCTTTGTCCAATGACACAATGAAACTTCGATCTACTATGATTGCTGAAGATCTGAAGCATCAGCTGATGACGAAACTGTTGGAAGCACCATTTTTCGCTCTGCTGTTTGATGAAACTACGGACATTAAAAACGATTGTGTATTGTCGTTTCCTGGATCAAAGCTTGGGAAAAATTGTTGAGCATTATCTCTTTTGCTTGCCAGTCGGAGAGCAAACTACAGGTGAATTAATTTTCTCCAAGCTTGATGAATTCATGGAAAATGAAAATTTATCTTGGAGCAAATGTGTTGCTGTGATTACAGACGGTGCTGCAGCCATGATGGGGAAACATAAAGGAGCCACTGCTCGCATCAAAGAAAAATCCCAGAATTGCACCTTTTTACATTGTTGTTTACATCGGGAAGCACTGGCTGCCAACAAACTGAACACTTGTTGCAATGATCAAAAAAATGAGCTGGAAGAATTGTTGCAGGATGTGGTGAAAATTGTCAATGCTATTCGCCCACAAGCAAAAAAATGTTGGCTGTTTTCAGAGCTATGCAAGGATATGTCTGCAGATCACGATTCTCCTCCTGCATTCTGAGGTTCGATGGTTGTCACGTGGAAGAGTCCTTGAAAGAGTACTGTCCCTGAAGAATGAACTGTCTGTATTTTTTACTGAGCAAGGTGACGTGAAAGCAATGCATTTCAACAATGATTTTTGGCTGGCCAAATTGTGTTACATGACTTCTATTTTTGAGCATTTGAATCGGTTCAACTTGTCACCTCAAGGTAAAGGAGGTGATATCTTCGATGTCCTTGGGAAAATAGAAGCCATGAAAATGTAGATCACCATGTGGCATAGTAACATTCGTAAAGACAATTTCTCCAATTTCCCACAGTTGGAAAGCTTCCTCAAAGAGTGTGAGTGGGAAGAAAAGCAACGTGATCTGGAGAAAAGACTGAAGGACATCATTTCCGACCATCTGCAGTTGCTGTCTAAACATTTTGAAACCTATTTTCCTCAGAAGCATCTGCAGGACTTGGAAAATCAGATGTGGATAGTTAATCCTTTTATCACCAGCCACATCAAGCGAGCAGATTTTGGTGGAAATTTCAGTAGTGTTGATGGAGCTTCATTATGACTTCACTCAAAAATCATCTTTTGATATGTACTCCCACTGTGGAAACTATTGGGTTGGATTACTTGCTTTCCCTGAATACAAATCAATTGCCTTGAAGGCCCGTCAACCACTAGTAATGATGACAACAACTTTCCTGTCTGAACAAGGATTTTCGACCTTGGTAGAACTGAAATCCAAAAGACGGAATTCACTTCAGTATGTTGATTCGGTAATGCGGGTTGCTTTGGAGAAGGAAATTGCACCTCGGTTTGAGAAGCTTGTCACAGGAGTACAGGAACATCCTAATCATTGATGATTAAAAAAAAACATAAATATAAGTGTGAAGAAGTATACTGCTTGTCATTTATTTGTGGTAAACACACACAATAAGAAAACATTGTTTCTAAGAATCTAATTCTAACTTCTAAGACAGTTGTTTACTAACTTGATTATGTAAACTAGAAAAACTCTAAATTTTTCTGTTCTTACTTTTTTTGTCACTCCTAGATGGGAGGGCGGCAGATATTCAGAACTGAGCAACAGACAACTCTCCTCCGCCTAGCGGATGGCTGGTCCTTACCCTCAATAACTTCACGTTTGACTCTTCCCATTTCCTCCAAATACAAGGCGTAGCTATGGGCACACGCATGGGCCCCAGCTATGCCTGCCACTGTCGGTTACGTCGAGCAATCCTTGTTCAATACTTACCAGGGCCCCATCCCCGACCTCTACCTCCGCTACATTGACGACTGCTTTGGTGCCACTTCCTGCACCCACACACAACTGACTGACTTCATCCACTTCACCACTAACTTCCATCCGGCACTCAAATAGACCTGGACTATTTCCGACACTTCCCTACCATTCCTTGACCACACTATCTCCATCGCAGGTGATAGACTTCTGACCGACATCCACTATAAACCTACTGACTCCCATGGCTATCAGGACTACACTTCTTCCCACCCTACTTCCTGTAAGGACTCCATCCCCTACTCCCAATTCCTCCGTCTACGCCGCATCTGCTCCCAGGATGAGGTGTTCCACACCAGGGCATCTGAAATGTCCTCATTCTTCAGGGAACGGGGGTTCCCCTCCTCCACCATAGATGAGGCTCGCACCAGGGTCTCTTCCATACCCCGCAACACTGCTCTCTCTCCCCATCCCCCCCACTCGCAACAAGGGCAGAGTCCCCCTAGTCCTCACCTTTCACCCCACCAGCCGTCACATACAACAAGTAATCCTCCGTCAGTTTCGCCACCTCCAACGTGACCCCACCACTCGCCACATCTTCCCATCTGCCCCCATATCTGCCTTCCGCAAAGACCGCTCCCTCCATAACTCCCTTGTCAATTTTTTCCTCCCTTACCACCCCCTCCCCGGGCACTTTCCCTTGCAACCGCAAGAAATGCAACACTTGTCCCTTTACCTCCCCCCTCGACTCCATTCAAGGACCCAAGCTGTCGTTCCAGGTGCGACAGGGGTTTACCTGCATCTCCTCCAACTTCATCTATTGCATCCGCTGCTCTAGATGTCAGCTGATCTACATCGGTGAGACCAAGCGGAGGTTGGGCGATCGTTTCGCCGAACACCTCCGCTCAGTCCGCAATAACCAACCTGACCTCCCGGTGGCTCAACACTTCAACTCCCCCTCCCACTCCGTATCCGACCTCTCTATCCTGGGTCTCCTCCATGGCCAGAGCGAGCAACACTGGAAATTGGAGGAACAGCACATCATATTCCGCTTGGGGAGTCTGCATCCTGAGGGCATGAACATTGAATTCTCCCAATTTTGTTAGTCCTTGCTGTTTCCTCCCCTTCCTCAGCCCTCCTGCTGTCTCCTCCCATCCCCCAGCCTTCGAGCTCCTCCGCCTTTTTCCTTTCTTCTCCCCGCCCCCTCACCTCCGATCAGTCTGAAGAAGGGTTTCGGCCCGAAACGTTGCCCTTTTCCTTCGCTCCATAGATGCTGCTGCACCCGCTGAGTTTCTCCAGCTTTTTTGTGTACCAATGTTGTGATGATGTTTTGAGCATGCATGTGACATATACATGACAGTACACATGCACAACTTTTAAAATATATCTGGATTTGGAAGAGCCAGCTTCTGGAGAGAAGTATACCGAATATGGCAAGTTAATATTTGGTGGTATTGTGAGTTATAGAAAGTTATATTAGTTGGATACTAATATATTAAATCACATACTCCATGGTTGAGCTAGTTTTCCAAGAAAAAACTGCCGTAATCAAAGCCTGAAAGGGGTAGGATGAGGCTGAAGCTCTGTGTTTAGACATTGGAATAGTTTTTTATCATTCTAATAGAATCATTTTCCAACTCCAGTGATCATTAAATGTTTTTTTTCCACTCCTAGTTTTCTTTACATTTTTTTAGGATGTTCAAAAAGTTGAATACAATAAATGCTTACGAAATTAGTTAATTTATGTTTTCTCCTCATGTGACAAAATAAATTATATATAAAATTATACACGAGGGAGAATAAGACAAATTACCAAAAAACATAAGAAAATTTAGTCGAGGGTGAATGAAACTTTGTGATAAAGACTCAGGGGTGAATCACACTGAAATGGTGTAAGAAGCACTGGAAAAGTATAGCAGTCAATTCCAACCAAATGACATTGGCTGACACAAGAGATTGCAAATGATGGTTTCTTGACCAGAAAACAAGTGAGGAAGGTTCTTCACGTTGTTCGACATTTCTCTCCATGGATGGTGCCTGACGACTGAGTTCTTCCAGCAGTTTGTTTTTTTTGTTCAGGTGACGTTGTCTGGTTGATACTGGATCAAAGTCACACCAAGCATTACCTACAGCTCTTAATTTTCCCCTTTCTGTATATACTATATATTGATGTTCCAAAGTACTTGGCAGACGGTGGGGTCCTTTTTGAAATGCATTCGCTGTTGCAGGAATTATGACAGCTAATTTCCTCCATTCTACCTCCTTGATTGACCAATGTCCATTCTCCCCTCAAACTCCCTCCCTATACCCATTGGAAAAACCTACAAACTCTTAATTATAGGATTGGATGATCATTGATGCAGTCAAATTCAGGTTTGTTTGGTTTAGTGCTACAACGCGGTAACAAGCCCTCCGGCCCACTGAGTCCGCAGCGACCAGCGATCCCCGCACACTAAGACTATCCTACACCTCAGGGACAATTTACAATTATACCAAGTCTTTGGCATGTGGGAGGAAACCCAAGATCTCAGAAAACTCACACAGGTCATGGGGAGACCGTGCAGTCAGCACAGACAGCACTGTAGTCAGGGTCGAACCTGGGTCTCTGGCGCTGTAAGGCAGCAACTCTACCGCTGCACCACCGTGCCACCCCTTTCTCCGGTGATTCCTTCCACATTCCAAAGATGTGCAGGTTAATTGGCTACTGTGGGCTTGGTGGGCCAAATGGCCTGTTTTCACGCTGTATCTTTAAAACAAATTAAACAAAATACTAAAACCGCAAATGTTGGAAACACTACCAGGTAAGGCAGCATCTGTGGGATGAGAAACAGTTAACGTTTCAGATCTTTTTGTCAAAACTTTACTGAAGCCATTATTAGATGTACAAGTTTGCACCACTGTGCGCTTATTTTGCATTTTTCATATTTCACATTTCTTTCAGGACAGCCCATAGAGTTTTATAGCCAAAAAATGACATGGTTTAATCATAGTAAGCACAACAGCTGGATGGTACACATAGGAAAGTGATAATGCCCAGGTTATCTGATATAGAAAAAAAGGTGCAGGAGTAGGCCATTTGGCCTTTCGAGCCAGCACTGCCAATCAATATGATCATGGCTGATCATCTAAAACAATACTTCATTCCTGCTTTTTCCCCATATCCCTTGATTCCTTTAGCCCTAAGATCTAAATCAAACTCTTGAAAATATCCAGTGAATTGGCCTCCACTGCCTTCTGTGGCAGAGAATTCCCCAGATTCACAATTCAATTCAACTTTAATGTCATTGCACAAATACTGAGTATGGGTACAACGAAATGCAGTTTTGCGTCAGTCCGTAGTAGTGCAATATAGAAATTTAAAAAAATAAAAAAAGAAGATACAGAATAATAAAAAATACAGAATAATTAAACAATGGGGACGGAGGGACCGGAGGAATCTATCGGCGGGACTCCGAGTTCAGCAATGCGACGGTATGATTGTAGAAGCTGTTCCTCATCCTACTGGTACGAGACCTGAGGCTCCTGTACCGCCTCCCTGATGGGAGGAGGGCAAACAGTCCATGGTTGGGGTGGGAGGGGTCTTTAATGATCTTCCCAGCTCGTTTCAGACACCGTTTTCGGTGGAGGGCATCCATGGCAGGGAGCGGGGCACCGATGATGTGCTGCGCGGTTTTCACCACCCGTTGTAGTGCCTTCCTGTCCGCAACAGTGCAGCTGCTGTACCATACCGTGAAGCAGGCGGTCAGGATGCTCTCGATGGTACACCGGTAGAACTCACTGCGTTAAGAAGTTTTTCCTCATCTCAGTCCTAAATGGCCTACCCCTTATTCTTAAACTTTGACCCCTGGTTCTGGACTCCCAACATCGGGACCATTTTTCCTGTCCAATCCTTTAAGAATTTTATATGTTTCCATAAGATGCCCTCTCATCCTTCAAGCCCAGTCGACCCATTCTTTCATCATATGTCGATCCTTCCATACCGGGAATTAACCTGGTGAGCCTACGCTGCACTCACTCAATAGCAATAATATCCTTCCTGAAATTAGGGGACATAAATTGCACACAATACTCCAGGTGGGTCTCACCAGGGCCCTGTACAACTGCATCAGGACCTTCTTGCTCCTAAACTCGAATTCTCTCGCAATGAAGGCTGTACAATATGTGTTAAGTTGGCTGAGAGGTGAGTTTTATCCAGAAAACTGCGGGGTGGGGAGGGGGGGGGGGGGGGGGGGGGGATCCCTGCACTTCTTCAAAACGGTGGCATGGGATCTTTTATGTCCATCTGAGAGTGCAGGGTCCCCAGTTTAAAACAATATCTGGAAGACGTTGCCTCCATGAACACTTTACCATGCTGGGACAGTAGTCCCTCACCCCCAACCTGTTGATCCAGAAATGAGTGTGCTACTAATCACATCACACCTGGACACTGAGGGAAGTGAATGGAAAATATGATAAGGCAGAAAGTGGCTTGTGTGAAACATGTTCACCATAGACCATAAAACAATATAGCACGGGAACAGGCCCACCATGACTGCCAACCGTGATGCCAATTGAATCCCATTTACCTGCACGCAGTCTACATCCCTTCATTCCCTGCCTGTTCATGTATCTGTCTAAATGCCTCTTAAATGCTTCTATCGCCTCCACACTTCCATTCGCAGCTCGTTTCAGGCACCTACCACACTGAGAAACAAAATTACCCCTCACATCAAAGATTTATATTGCTGCTACATAACTTTAGGTCATCAGCATCCTCATGAATGAATGCAAGCTTGCCGTGCACCTTCTTTACCACCCTATCTACACTGTGTTACCACTTTAAGGGAGCTTTAAGAGACCAAGTGCAGACACGTCCTGTATTCCAACCCCCACAATCCAACCCCCCCCCCCCCGCATGGAAAATATTATTTTTGACAATCGTGTACCGTTTTTTACAGACACGCACGCTCACTCACATGCATAGAAACAAACGAGATGAGAGTTTTAGTAAAATACTAGACTAAGTGGGATCCGTTGGGTCCCAGCATCACACGGGAGGGTTGGTCACCAACGCAATATTCCACCTCTCCACCAATTCCAATACTGCTCACCAGTGGTGGTGGTGGGGGGGGGGGGGGGGGGGGCTGTCTGTTGCGCTAGTATGGGTGTTGCAGGCCAAAGGTACTGGTTTCCAGAGGGCTAGCATAGACATTGTGGGCCGTATGGATGCTTGGCCAGGCATCCAACTGTTGCAACGATTTTAAAAGCCAAGCCAAGGCAAACAATTGGGCTGCAGACACCCAACAACCAAAATTCATTTTGTGAACACAAACTTGTTAAAAAAAGGCGAGGCAAACAATTGTGCTGCAGACATCCGACAACCAAAATGCATTTTGTGAACACAAACTTGTCCAAAAAGGCGTGGCAAACAATTGGGCTGCAGACATCCGACAATCAAAATTCATTTTGTGAACACAAACTTGTTAAAAAGGGCTGCAGCCACTTTACAGCCGCATTGTTCTTTCTCAAACAGGATTTTGTAAAGTTGAAAATGTGAAAAACGTGTAAAATATAACATCGATCTATAAGAAACTTGATACAAACCACCCCAGAACAATTGTGAGTAAGGTGGTGTAAAATTTTAGAGCTATCGTGTACCGTTTCGGCGTAGTTCCGGGAGCACATTTACAGATAAAGATGAGAGTTTTAGTAATATACTAGACTAAGTGGGACCCGTTAGGTCCCAGTCACTCAGGAGGCCTGGTCCCCCAACGCAAACCATTCCCCAATGCAATATTCCACCACTCACCTGTTCTCCCAACGCAATGGCGGGAGCGTTCTGTAGCCGGGGTATGGGGACGGCTTCAGGCGTGAGGCGTCCTGCAGCCAGGGGAGGGGGAGGGATGGTGTAGGGGAGGGAGTGGTGTAGGGGAGGGGGGTGTAGGGGAAGGGAGGGGAGGGGGGTGTGTGGGCTTACTGATCTCCGGCTCCGACCGCACTCCTGGCTCCAGGACCCGGCTCCGGACTCACTCAGCTGCTCAGTCCCCAGCGCCTGTTATGCTCACAGCCCCTGCCCACGAACACAGCCCGCCCCCGCCTGCGGAACACAGTCCACACCGCTGCTTCAGCTTTATTCTCGGCGGCTTGTGGATGGGCAGCTTCTGGACGTGCTCACGGACTCAGCCCCGCCTCCGGGTCTTTATTCTCCAGCAGGTGCCGGAAGGGGCGTTACCTTCATGGTGACTGACAGGCAAGAAGACTAATCTGCTGATATCACAATTTTTTAAACCTTCATAACTTTTGTAATCTTCCACCGATCGGAACAAAACTTGGTGCGCTTGGAGCGAAGGAGAACGGTGAGTAAGGTGGCGAGTAATCCTAGCGAAATGTGGTACAAAGCAGACCAGATGTGGTCAAGATGAGAGTTTTAGTAATGGTATGGATAGACTAGACCCATTGGTCCATCACCCCCCCCCCCCCACCACCCCCCCCCCCCCCCCACCCCCCCCCCCCCCACCCCCCCCCCGGAAGGAAAATTATAGAATTTATGGAGGCAATGAATGCAGACACACACACACACACAAACACGAATGGGCATCTAGGCCAGGTCCAGGAGCAAACCGACAGGGCGAACCCCCCCCCGATCAGCCCTCACCACTCCTTGTGTCCAAATACCAGGATCATGGGACTAAAATGCAAGCAGAACTTGAGGAGCAGCCCCTTCCGATATTTGTACAGGGGCAGCAACCTCACACACTCCATATACGTGGACCATGGTCTCTACCTCACCGCAGAAAATACAGGAGGCTGGCGAGCCCATGAACCGTACCTGTGCATCTCTCTCCCTCTCCCTCTCCCCCTCCCCCTCTCCCTCTCCCTCGCTCCCTCTCTCCCTCTCCCTCTCCCTCTCCCTCCGTTTGGCCAGGCCCTCTCATAGATGAGCTGAGGCCCAGGTCAATTTCAATTTTAGAGGCTCCCAAACCAAGAGTTGAAGCAGACAGGCATGTATGAGGCTCATGCAAAATGCCACTCGTTGCCCCCCCTCTGACTGGGCCTGAGTTTGGAAACCTCTCCTTCAGCTGCGGTTACCGTTGGCAACGTCCCATTGTGATGTCATTGTGGCACTCGGCAGCTTGAGTGCCCATTGTGATTGGTGCACTGTGAGTGGCATTGTGACATCATCATTTGAAGCTGCTGGAAAAAGGCTCTTAGAGTTTTTGGCTTTATTTAAAACTTTAATCGCAAATAACTTGAAACAGCATGAAATCTGAAGTGAACCTGATGAGGGGGAAAATGTGAGTAAGAATATATTAAAATTTAAGCGTTAGCACATAGCGTTTTGAGGAAGGTACAATGAATGCAGACAGACACACACTCACAATATCAGACTTTTATAGGTATAGAGATATATAGATTGATGGATTTGCACCTCATGATCCCTCCGCACATTTGTGCTCTTAAGGATCCTGGCATTTACTGTATACTTTCCTTTCTTATATTTGACCTCCCAAAATGCAACACCTCACACTTGTCCAGATTAAACTCCACATGTCATTTCTCCAACTCTATTTCATACTGATCTATATCCTACCGTATCCTTTGACACCCTTCCTCATCAGGTATTGAGGGTATAATAAGATTTTGCAGAGAGTAATGAGTCTCTGAAATTCTCTATCCCGAAGGGTTGTACAGACTAAACCATTGGGGATATTGTCAATTTTGTAAACATGTATTGTTTTTCCACTGACTGGTTAGCACACATCAAAAAATGTTCACAGTACCTCAGTACACATGACGATAAACTAAACTCAAATTCATGGTCCAGAACTCTTACATTTTTTTGGGGTTGTCTGCAAACTTACTAATCAGGCCACCTATAGATTTGAATCTATCATTTATATATGTCGCAAACATCAGAGGTCCCAGCACTGATTCCTGAGGAAAACCATTGGCGACAGATCTCTAGTCACAATAATACCCCTCCACCATTGCCTGCTGTCTTTTATGGCCAAACCAATTTTGAATCCAATCTACCAAATCTCCATAGATCCTATGTGCCTTAATCTGCTGGGTCAGGCTATTAGTAGGGACCTTGTTGAATGCTTTACTATAACCCATGTAGACAAAATTCACTGCCCTACCTTAGCAAACATCTTCGTAAATGGCTCAAAAAATTGAATAAAGTTTGTAAGACACGACCCTGCCTCCCCACCCGCACAAAGCCACGCTGACTATCTGGAATAGAGCCGTGTGATGAATGGCCGGTATATGTGTTGTAAATTCAATAAAAATAAATGTTTAAATGCTCTTTCCAACTGAATCTTTAATTACTGTCGAAGTCTGTGTGGATGAATTTGTACAACAAAATCCCAGTAATGTGATATGTTTCTGAGTTAAAACATTTTGTTTTAAGTTACTCCCTGCAGTGGCATTATTAATTAACCCTTTTATCTTTAATCCCGCTGTTAAATTGCAGTGGAATTTCTGTCTCTGACCTTCATTTCGGGGACATTGACTGTTAATGTGAAGAATCAGTTGTGAAGAAACTGGGGTCACTCTTCCTATCGTGCAACAGGGAACTTTACACATGTCTGGGTTTGCTTTTTCTATGATTGCGCTTTGCACTGATGTCTTGCATTTTTTTCCCTTTGCTGTGTCTGTGCTGTAGAATTTATGAGTTATTTATGTATAATTTATGTTTTTGTGTCTTGTCTTGAGTCGATGTGCCTCTGATGCTGCTGCAAGCAAGGTTATAATTTTACCTGTACCTCACCATATTTGTGCCTAAACTCAACTTGACGACTGTTACTGTGCATATTATAGACAATAAGGAAAGCTGAAAAGCTAGGCGCTAAATAACAATATTGAACGTGGCTATTTATTGTCCCACAGCAATAATTTTTTGAGGAGAATCACCATCTCCTGGTGCATCTTGGAGGACAGGAGGATGGGGATGATCATATAGGAGGAAATATAGGTTTAATTTAGTTGAGTTTAGAGATACAGCACGGAAACAGGGCCTTCGGCCCATGATCAGTGATCCCTGTACACTTACACTAACCCACCACACTAGGGGCAATTTACATTTATATCAAGACAATTACAAACCTGTACGTCTTTGGAATGTGGAAGGACACTGAAGATCTCGGAGAAAACCCACGCAGGTCACGGGGAGAACGTACAAACTCCATACAGACACCACCCGTGGTCAGGATCGATCCCAGGCCTCTAGCTACGCCACCCGTGCCGCCCAAAGGTGAAGGGAGAAATATTTAATGAGGGGCAATTTTTTACACAAAGATTAGCGGGTATATGGAACAGGCTGCCAGAGGAGGTAGTTGAAGCAGATACTATCACAACCTTTAAAAAACATTTAGACAAGTACCTATATAGGAAAGGTTTAGAGGGATATGTGCCAAATGCAGGTAGGTGGGACTAGTATAGATGGGGCATGTTGGTCGTCATGGGCAAGTTCGGCCGAAGGGCCTGATTCCCACACTGTCTGACTCTATGACTATACATGAAAATTATTTTCAGCATCCAAAAAGAAAACCAATGTAAAGAACGGCTTTGAAACAAGGTCAGCAAGAATACCTCAAACAGCTTTCTCACATAGCTGGCATTCCATGCAGCAAGCTGCTCAGCTGAATCCCACTGGCCTATCCCTCGCAGTTGGATTGCTGCGTGGTGCACAGACGCAGTAATCATCTGCCAGATTTCCTGGTCTGTTTTCCACAAGATGCCCAACTCATCAGCAGAAGATATTTCCCCTCCAAGTCCTGCTGCCTGCAGCCCTGCAGGAATGAACCCTGGCCAACACGATTCGAATTCTGCACTTTCAATCAGACTGCAGCTCTAAACATTGAAGCCAGATTTTTATTATGATAAGGTGTAGTGGCAGTAACGTAGATCAACTGACCATTCACGTTGGAACCAAACTAGAAATGTTGATCTTATTAATAATGGAATTCTTCTTAAAGCAGCAAAGGTTAAGGATTGATTGATTGGTTGAAAGATACATTGTGGAAACAGGCCCTTCAGCCCACTGAGTCCACACTGACCTACGATCACCCATTCTTAATAGTTCCATGTTATCCCACTTCCGCACACATTCCCTACACACTAGAGACGGTTTACAGTGGCTTATTAACCTACAAAGCCACACTTCATTATGATTTAGGAGGAAACCAGAGCACACGGAAGAAGCCCACGCGATCACAGGGAGAATGTGCAAATTCCACACACAGCTCCACTTTTTATTGCAAGCGAGGGGAAATTTGTTAGGTAGTGTCATGAAGAGTGTTTTGGTGGCGGGCTGGTCACAAATAAATGCGTGCAAGAGACGTGGTACGGGGGTAGGAGGTTTAATGGTTGGTGGAGACTCTGAGTGGCTGAGTGATGGGGTCTGATGAATAGTAGCAATGGTGACTGATGTAATGGCCGGGAGATGGCTTTGAAGGTTAATTCGTTAACCACTTGGGTGAGATCAATGAGTTACTTCCTCTGGCCTTGTCCAGCCATTGACCTGCAAGCTCCTCCTGGTTTCCGAGTAAGGACATTCTTGATCCCTGCAGAAACAAAGCATCCCTCCTTGTCCCCGCCCCGGCCAAGAATCCACATCTGCCTCCCAGGCCTTCTTCAGCTCTGGAATGCAAGCCCACACCCGGCAGCAGCCACAAGGCAACTCCACTTTAAGAGGTGATTTGACTTGGGTTAGCTGCTAACAAAAATGGGCCCCTTTGCTCAGTGAGGGAGCCAGTGAAGAGCCCGGCACGGTGGCGCAGCGGATAAAACAGCTGCGTTACAGCGCCCGAGACACGGGTTCAATCCTGACCGTGTGGAGTTTGCATGTTCTTCCCTTGGATTTGATTCCACATCCCAAAGGCTTTGAGATGGTAGGTTAATTGGCTGCTGTAAATTGCCCCTTGTGTATGAAAGTGAGTGGTAGAATTGCGGGTGGGGCGGGGAAGGGGGGGCTGTCTGTGTGGTGTTTGCACGTTCTTCCTGTGACCACATGGGTTTCCTCCAGGTGCTCCGGTTTTCTCCCACACCCCAAAGACATGTGGGTTTGTAGGTTAATTGGCTGCTATAAATTACCCCAAATGAGTAGGAGAGGGGGAGGATCTGAGGGGAAATTTATGAGAATATGGAATTAATGAGGGATTAGTAAATGGCTGGTTGATGATGGTCAGTGCAGACTTGATGGGCCAAAGGGACCTGTTTCCATGTCTCTTTCTCTATGATCTAGGTGCAGCATAACTAGCAGAGTAGGCTGAGTAAGCAGTGTAAATCTGGTGTTACCATTATTGTACATCACTGCCTCCAAAACTGTTTCCAAGGGCTAGTGAATTTTGCATCCAATATCGCCATCCACAGCATTCATCTTCTTGCTATACATTCCCAGCAGATTGTGACTAGTGGCGTGCCCCAGGGTTCGGTACTGGACCCATTACTGTTTGTTATCCACATCAATGATTTGGATAAGAACATACAGGACAAGATTAGCAAGTTTGCTGATCATACAAAAGTGGGTGGTTTTGCAGACAGTGAAGATGGTTGTGAAAGATTGCAGGATCTGGATCAATTGACCACGTAGGCTGAGGAATGGTTGATGGAATTTAGTTTAGTTTAGTTTAGAGATACAGCGCGGAAACAGGCCCTTCGGCCCACCGGCCGACCAGTGATTCCTGCATATTAAAACTATCCTACACACTAGGAACAATGTTTACATTTCTCAAGCCAATTAACCTGCATACCTGTATATCTTTGGAGTGTGGGAGGAAACCGAAGATCTCGGAGAAAACCCACACAGGTCACGGGGAGAATGTACAAACTCCGTACAGACAGCACCCGTAGTCAGGATTGAACCCAGATCTCCGGCGCTGCATTCGCTGTAAGGCAGCAACTCTACCGCTGCGCCACAGTGCCGAAAAGGTTTAATACAGAGAAGTGGGAGGTGTTGCATTTTGGGAAGTCTAACCAGGGCAGGACCTACACAGTGAATGGTAGGCCTCTGGGGAGTGTTGTAGAGCAGAGGGATCTAGGAGTGCAGATGCATGATTCCTTGAAGGTCGAGTCACAGGTAGATAAGGTGGTCAAAAAGGCATTTGGCACATTGGCCTTCATCAGTCAGAGTATTGAGTATAGAAGTTGGGAGGTCATGTTGCAGTTGTATAAGACGTTGGTGAGACCACATTTAGGATATTGTGTTCGGTTCTAGGCACCATGTTATAGGAAGGATATTGTCAAGCTTGAAAGGGTTCAGAGAAGATTTACGAGGATGTTGCCAGGACTAGATGGTGTGAGCTACAGGGAGATATTGAGTAGGCTGGGGCTCTCCCTGTAGGGCAGGTGAGGGGTGACCTTCTAGAGGTATACAAAATCATGAGAGGAATAGATGCGCAGAGTCTCTTGCCCAGAGTAGGGGAATCGAGGACCAGAGGACATAGGTTCAAGGTGAAGGGGAAAAGATTTAATAGGAATCCGAGGGGTAACTTTTTCACACAAAGAGTGGTGGGTGTATGGAACAAGCTGCCAGAGGAGGTAGTTGAGGCTGGGACTATCAATGTAATATCATTGCTGAGGTGACCCGTTGTCTTGTCAAAAACATTTCAGTGTACCGTTGACCCTGTGTTAACCTACATATGACAAATAAAACTGAACTGAACTATCCCAACGTTTAAGAAACAGTTAGACAGGTACATGGGTAGGACA
Organism: Amblyraja radiata; assembly: GCF_010909765.2. Taxonomy (NCBI): domain Eukaryota; kingdom Metazoa; phylum Chordata; class Chondrichthyes; order Rajiformes; family Rajidae; genus Amblyraja; species Amblyraja radiata. Next base: position 67,498,077 of record NC_045963.1, read on the forward strand.
AGTTTGGAGGGATATGGACCAAGCTCAGGCAGGTGGGACTAGTGCAGCTGGGACATGTTGGCCAATGTGGGCAAGTTGGGCTGATGGGCCTGTTTCCACACTATGACTCTAGAACTATGACTTTCTTCTTAATTTAGGTTTCTCCATTGGCAGATGTTAAAGTCTTATTCTGTAAATGCTGTTATAAAAATACACACAACTGCACCAACATGTAAACCAGATTATTACCACAGCTATTTTGGGGTTTGAGTGATTGTCAAGCTTTCGCTGTTTAAGATTGTTCTTTGGCAAAGCCAAAATACCACAGCAATCTGTCCCTCTCTCACCGGAACTGCGCTCATTCAACTCCGTGCCAATTCAACAGCTGGCAGAGCTGCTTGTCCAAACGTTGCTGCTAAATCTGGGCACTTCTGCCCGGATTTGAGCGATGACTAGTAACTTCCACGCAGCCTGGCTTTTGGCAGCAGGGGATGTGAGAGGAAGTTTGAAGCACGGCCATGGATCTGAGGCGTCACACTTGCAGCCCACAGAAGGAGCCGAGGAGTTGAAATTAAATCATCTGTGGCCGCGGTGAGGGGATTAGATTCAACTCCCTACCTGCGTGGAAGATGTTAGTCATAAAAATGAACCACTAGTGAGTGACCTGATGGTTAGCCTGGGTGGTTAAGGGCAGTGAAGGGACTAGTAGTCCTCTCGTGGCAGGAGTTCTTGGGTCTGATTCCTAACCAGTCATTAGTAATGAAGCTGCAAGTGAATTGAGGTGGAGGACAGGATGGCGATTGATAGTGAAGCCCTCAGCTGCTGCATCCACTGCCATGTCTCAGCCATCATCATTTCAGCCAAATGCTGGAGGGCAGATGTGGAAAATGTTCCCGCAAGGAGCCAACATTTTGACGTGTTAGAACTTAAATGGTTGATGTGTAAAAGGCTCCCATTAAGTATTAATGTGATGGACTGCATTCGTCGCAGAACTCCCACTGGGGGCATTTTCTCCAACATTGGCCGGTCATAATGGTGAACAGCTCCATCGAATCTCCCTTTCACCTGCTTTGCCACGGGAAGAACAATACCTGCTTCCTCAGATAGACACAAAATGCTGGAGTGACTCAGCGGGACAGGCAGCATCTCCGGATAGATGGAATGGGTGACGTTTCGGGTCGAGACCCTTCTTCAGACGGAGAGTCAGGGGAAGAGGATGGGGAGATACAGAGATAAGGAAGTGTAAGAGATCAAAAGAGATGCAGATCAAGGAGAATGTAGAATAGACCATTGTTACCAGCTTCCTCAGAATCGTCTGCTATAAGAAGTCCCACATCCCTGTATAACGTTGATAAATCTCCTCAGAACCCTTTCCTTTTCCTTGATTTCCCTTCTATGTGCAGTGTCAGTCATGATCATATTGAATGGCGGTGCAGGCTCGAAGGGCCAAATGGCCTACTCCTGCACCTATTTTCTATGCTTCTATGTCCTGAGGCTGCCTCAATATTCTAGTCTCAACCAGGCAAAAAATCAAAGCAAGATTTGGCCACCAGGTCACTTGAACCTGCCCCACTTATGTCTCATAGTCGTATGAATATGGATATGCGCAGGTCGATAAAAGTTGGTCTAAGCATCATGTTCGACACAGACACTGTGGGCAGAAGGGCCGTTCCTGTGTTCTATGTTCTATGTAAGAATGAATTCCCATGCACTGCACTTTTAAATGGATGCCCCTAAAATTGTAACTATACCCCCTTGCTTGACACTTTCCCACAAGTGGTGGAAACATCTTAACATACAGCCTCCCTCAGGTCCTTATATGTTTCAATAAGATCGCCCCTCAGTCTCCTAAACTCCAAAGAACAGAGAGATAATGTTTTCAATCATTTGTGACAGGTTAACCCTATCATACCGGCAATTAGTCATATAATAACCATATAACCATATAACAATTACAGCACGGAAACAGGCCATCTCGGCCATTCTAGTCCGTGCCGAACACTTATTTTCCCTTAGTCCCATCTACCTGCACTCAGACCATAACCCTCCATTCCTTTCCCATCCATATACCTATCCAATTTATTTTTAAATGATAAAATCGAACCTGCCTCCATCACTTCCACTGGAAGCTCATTCCACACAGCTACCAGTCTCTGAGTAAAGAAGTTCCCCCTCATGTTACCCCTAAACTTCTGTCACTTAATTCTGAACCATGTCCTCTTGTAGTCTTGTGAACCTCCTCTAGACTAACTCCAACGCTAGTATATCCTCTGAAATATGGGGCCCAAATTTATGATGCGGGAGTGCAGGTCAACCAAACAATAAAAAATGCTAATGGTGTGCTTTGATTTACTATGGAGTTCCAAGGAGTCAACATTTGATAGGGCTCTAATCCGATTGCAAATTGAATGAGTGTACACATCTGACTTCTGATCTATTAAAAGGCGGTAGTGGTCATTAAAATTCTTGATGGTTTGTATGAGGCAAAAATATCTGCAATTGTGGGAGGGTCCAAGTGAGCTGCAAATTCTTCCCTCGGTCCAGCAGTTGTAGCTATTTACATACATCTGTCCCTGTTTCAAAGCCAGAACATGGCATCTGCTCTGACTTAGCAACCGATCCCTGAAAATAAGGTCCATATATTGAAGAGATTTATGTAGAAAGGAACAGCAGATGCTGGTATATACCGAGACAGACACCAAGTGCTGGAGTAACTCAGCGGGTCAGGCAGCATCTCTGGAGAAAAAGGATGGGTGGCATTTCGGGTCGCGACCCTTCTTCAGAATTCAGAAGGGCTCTTTTGACGAAAGAATTGTGTGCATGTGGTTCTGCAGACTGACAATAGAGGGGAAGGAACTGGAGGTAAGAAAACGACAGAACAAAGCAGGGCCGGCAACAGATGACCAAACAAGGATGGAGCCCGTAATGGCCCATTGTTAGCTGGGGGAAGAAGTGATAACGAAGGGATACAAGGATACAAACAGCGGAACTAGTGGGATGAATAGGCCGGGAGAGGCAGAATATAATTAGGCCATTCAGCCCATCAAGTCAACTCCGTCACTCAATCATGGCTGATCTATCCCTCCCTCATAACCTCATTCTCCTGCCTTCTCCCCATAACATCTGACAACTGTACTAATCAAGACCCTATCTATCTCTGCCTTGAAAATATCCCCTGACGGCCTCCACAGCCTTTTGTGGAAAAGAATTCCACGGATTCACCACCCTCTGACTAAGAAATGTCTCCTCATCTCCTTCCTAAAAGAACGTCCCTTCATTCAGAGGCAATGACCTTTAGTCCCACTAGTGGAGACATTCTCTTCACATCCAATCTATTCCAAGCCTTTCACTATTCTGTATGTTTCATTGAGGTACCCCCTCATTCTTCTAAACTCCAGCCAGTACAGGCCCAGTGTCGATAAACACTCATCATACAGTAGATTAACCTACTCATTCCTGGGATTATTCTTGTAAACCTCCTCAGGTCCATCGGGTGGCGCTGTGAGCCGGCAGCCTCGCCAGCAGCTGTTCGTCCTTTTTACTTTTTTTTAGTATGTGTAAGAGTGTGTTTTAATGTGGGGTTGGTGGCGGGGAATAGGGGGAAACTGTTTTTCGGTCGCTTGCCTCGAAGGAGATGTGACTTTTCTTCATGTCACATCTTCGCCTTCCTCGCAGCCTAACAGCTTGGATTGGTGCGGCCTCTCCCGGAGTTGGGCCCATAGCTTCAGCAGCGCGGACTTTCCATTGCAGAGCCAGGCGATCCCTTGCCGGGGATCGCCAGAAGAAGTGCTCCGATCGCTAGCCCGCGGGCTATAACATCCTGAAGCCACGGTCTGCGGAGCTTCTAGCCGCGGGCGTGGCGTGGACTTTCCATCGCGGCGTCTGGGATCCCTGGCTGGGGATCGCCGAAGAAGAGCTCCGACCGCCAGCCTGCGGCCTGTAACATTGTGAAGCCGCGGTCTCCAGTGGGAAGCAGCCAATTCGGGACCTACAAGCCTCGGAGTGTCCGTCCGTCCCGACGTCGGAGTTTCAACCGTCCTGATGTCGGAGTTTCGAGCATCCTGACGAGAGGGCCTGTACATCGGGCCGTCCGTAGCAGCGACTACGGAGGGTTCATGGCCCCGAACACGGATGAACAAAGGAGGAGGACTGACTGAATGTTATTGCCTTCCACCACAGTGAAGAATGTTGATTCCACTGTGGTGGATGGTCATGTTATATTCCATTGTGGTATTGTGGGTTTTCATTCAGAAAGATATGGAATTAGCTGCCAAAGGAGGTTGTTGAAGCAGATACTATAAAGCATTTAAAAGTTCAAGTTCAAATTTATTTGGACACTTGGACAAATACATGAATAGGAAAGATTTAGAGAGATATGTGCCAAACACAGGTAAATGAGATGGGCATCTAGGTTGGCATGGGCAAGTTGGGCTGAAGGGCCTGTTTCCATGCTATATGACTCTATGACGTTAAATGGGACTAGTTTAGATGGGGCATCTTGGATGAGTTGGGCCAAACAATCTATTTCCATGCTGTATGACTAAGTTGAGGGAGATTTATTGATGGGTTTGAGATGATGTGAGACCTGAGTAGAGGCTAAAAACCAGAACGGAGATTTCACGTAATTATAGAAGTATTTGAAGAGAGATACTTTCACCTGCACGTTCTGGGGGTCTGGTCACCGTCTGAAGCCCTGTTGGATGCAGGACGATCACCTTCACAAAATAATACAATGAGACACATGTGTCCACCCCATTTTGTCTGTGACCAGGACTTGCCCAGATCATCCAGCAAAAGGTGGTCTTGTTTAGGCATGAAAGGCATAAATAGAGTGGATGCGGAAAGGATGTTTCCACTGGTGGGAGAGTCTAGGACCAGAAGTCGTAGCCTCAGAATTAAAGGGTGCTCTTTTAGAAAGGAGGTGAGGAGGAACTTCTTTAGTCAGAGGGTAGTTAATCTGTGGAACTCATTGCCACAGAGGGCTGTGGAGGCCAACAGTGGATATTTTTAAGGCAGAGATAGACAAATTCTTGATTAGAACAGGTGTCAAGGGTTATGGGGAGAAGGCAGGAAAATGGGATTAGGAGGCAGAGATCAGCTATGATTGAATGGCGGAGTGGACTTGATGGGCCGAATAGCCTAATTCTACTCCAATAACATGAAGGTGACTTACTTCACTGGTTCCACATGGTAGGCTGCTCTGGAAGGTTAGAATCGCATGGAATCCAGGGAAAGCTTGCAGACTGGATAGAGAATTGGCTTTGTGGAAGGAAGCAGAGGGTGATAGTGGAGGGTTGTTTATCGGACTGGAGGCCTGTGACTAATGGTGCGCCTCACGGATCAGTGCTGGGCCCTTTGCTGTTTGTGGTTTACATCAATGATTTGGATGCTAACGTACATGGCATGATTAGTAAGTTTACAGATGACACAAAACTAGATAAATCGCAGATAGTGAAGTTTATCAAAAATTGCAACAGGAAGTTGATCTGTTGATCGGGTGGGCTGCGGAATGTTACACTTTAATACAGATAAATGCAAGGTGTTGCATTTTGGGAAGCCAAACCAGATCAGGACCTACACAGCGAATGGCGTGGCTCTGGAGAGTGTTCTAGAGAGAGGGATCTAGGAGCGCAGGTACATAGCTCCTTGAAAGTGGCGCCACAGGTTCATAGGGTCGTCAAGAAAGCTTTCGACACATTGGCTTTTATAAATCCGAGTCTTGTGTATAGAAGTTGGGAGGTTATGTTACAGATGTACAATACATTGGTGAGGCCACATTTGGAGTATTGTGTTCAGTTTTGGACTCTCTGTTATAGGAAAGATGTTGTTTAAGCTGGAAAGGGTGTATCAAAGATTTATGAGGATGTTGCCAGGATTCGAGGGCCTGAGCTATAGAGAGTGTGAGGAGGCTAGGACTTTATTCCTTCGAGCACAAGAGGACGAGATGTGATCTTTTGGAGTGGTATAAGATTATGAGGGATTAGATAAGGTTAATGCACAGAGTCTTTTACCCTGAGTGAGGGAATCAAGAACACGAGGACAGGGGGTTCATGGTGAGGGGGGAAAGATTTAATAGAAACTTGAAGAAGATTGAGGGGGGATCTTATAGAAACTTACAAAATTCTTAAGGGGTTGGACAGGCTAGATGCAGGAAGATTGTTCCCGATGTTGGGGAGGTCCAGAACAAGGGGTCACAGTTTAAGGATAAGGGGGAAATCGAGATGAGAAAAACATTTTTCACACGGAGAGTGGTGAATCTGTGGAATTCCTTACCACAGAAGGTAGTTGAGGCCAGTTCATTGGCTATATTTAAGAGGGAGTTAGATGTGGCCCTTGTGGCTAGATCAGGGGGTATCGAGAGAAGGCAGGTACAGGATACTGAGTTGGATGATCAGCCACGATCATATTGAATGGTGGTGCAGGCTCGAAGGGCTGAATGGCCTACTCCTGCACCTATTTTCTATGTTTCTATGTTTGAAGGGCAACTTTCTTAAATGAAACGTGGTGGGTGTATGGAACTGCCAGAGGAGGAGGCACAAAGTTTAAAAGACATTTGGATAAAGACGAGGATAGGATAGGACTAAAACGCGGGGGAGGATAGGATAGGACTATGGGCCAAATGCGGGGAGGTGGGTGGTGTAGATGGGGCATGGTGGCCAGACCAGCTCCCAGTATAGTTAGCTGCTGATGTGGAGGTGTCGAGCCCCACTGTGATTACAACACAGTGCCTGCCATTCTGCAGGGATACTGCTAGCGACACAGGGGGAACAGCGCTGAGGGAGCACCGCGGGAACAGCGTTGAAGAAACACATTCAAACGCTGCAAAGTCAAAGTCAAAGTCAATTTTATTTGTCACATGCTCCCGAAGGTGCAGTGAAATGAATTTGCCAGCAGCGATACGCTTAAAAAGACACAATACACAATAAGATTTACCACAAACATCCACCACAGCATTCTTCACTGTGGTGGAAGGCAAGAAAGTTCAGCCAGTCCTCCACCTTTGTTCACCCGTGGTCGGGGCCATCAATGCTCCGTAGTCATAGGGATTATCCAAACTCCGACGTCGGGACAGTGGAACACACTCCGCGGCTTGTAGTGCCCGAATCATCACTTTTTCACTGGAGACCGTGGCTTCAAGATGTTATAGGCCGCAGGCTGGCGGTCGGAGCTCTTCTCCGGCGATCCCCGGCAGGGGATCCCAGACTCCGGTCTGTAAGTCCACGCCACGCCCGCGGCTAGATGCTCCACATACCAAAGCCCCATGATGTCAAAGTCACCAGGCCAGCGATCGGAGCACACCTCTCTGGCGACCCCCGTCAAGGGTTCGCCCGCTCCGCGATGGAAAAAGTCCACGCTGCGCCCGCTACTGTATCTCTGGTCCTGACTCCGGGAAAGGCCGCTCCAATCCATGCTATTGGGCCACGAGGGAGGCGACATGGAAAAAGTTGCTTCTCCGTCGAGAAGGCGACCAAAAGTGGTTATCCCCCTTTCCCCCCCCACCAATCCCCACATAGGACATACAGAGAGACACTAAAACAAACATTTGGACACACCAAAAAAACCCAAAGAAAGGCGAAATAACGAACACGCTGCTGGCAAGGCAGCCGACTCGCAGCGTCCCCACCAACTAATTGCAGTGAATTTGTCTCCCTCCCCCATCTCAGGCAACAAGTTCAAACACTTACCACCCCCTGGTAGAGTTGCTGCCTCACAGTGCCAGAGACCCGGGTTTGATCCTGACCAAAGATCATAGAAGTATCTTTGATCCTGACCTTGGGTGCTGCCTGTGTGGAGTTTGTACGTTCTCCCTGTGACCGCGTGGGTTTACTCCGGGTGCGCCCGGTTTGTAAATAGCCCCCACTGTGTGGAAGAGCACAGAATCCGGGGTGGGGGGTAAATGGATGAGAATTTAGGATTAATGTAGGATTGGTATAAATGGCTGGTTGCAGGCTAACTCACTGAATCTGCAACTACCTACAACCACCCACTCAGTGAGTTAAAGGGCCTATTTCTATGCTTTCAATCACTTTAAGTTTATCCCTAAAATAGACACAAAATGCTCGAGTAACTCAGCAGGTCAGGCGGCATCGCTAGAGAGGAATGGGTGATATTTCGGGTGGAGACCCTTCTTCAGACAGAGTCAGGGAAGAGGGAAACTAGAGGTATGAAATGGTATAAAGAACAAATGAATGAAAGCTATGAAAATAACAAAACAAAGCCAGCAACCAAAAGGTTGAGCCCACACTGGTTCTGCTGGGCTCTGACTGTTCTGCAGAGGAGAAATATGTACTTTCTATTAATCTCATCACCTAATAATATTACGTGCTTTAAATAGGTCTTTCCCCAGTCTCTGTTCCAAGGGGTTTGCTCCTGGCTTATGCAAACTTTCCTCGAAGTCCCAACTTTATAGTCTTGGCAACATCCTCGTATATCTCATCGCACCCTGTACCACGCTGTCATGTCTAATAATGTTACGTACTTTAAATAAGTCTCCCCCCAATCTCTGTTCCAAAGGGGTTGCACCTGGCCTATCCAATCTTTCCTCGAAGTCCCAACTTTATAGTCTTGGCAACATCCTCGTATATCTCCTCACCACCCTGTCCAGTGCAGTCACGTCCTTCCGGTAACTGGAACTATACACAGTACTCCTGCTGTGGTCTAATTAAAGTTGTATACAGTTACAGCACAGCATTCCTGCTCATAGTCTTAATATATTCTGTGTTTCGGCTAAGAAAGGAAGTATTCAGTGTGCCTATTTGGCCTATCATGACTCCTGTAAGGATAACTAGGAAGGATAGCTATTGTCAAAGGGCTGTCCCACTTGGGCAACCTAATTAGCGAATTAGCGAGTTTAGAAGAGTTTGAAAAAATGTCATGTTGAAGACCTCCTTCAACTATGTAGAAGACCTCCTTCGACCTCCTTCGACTATGTTGAAGACTAACTTCGACTAGCTACGACTAACTTCGGGAAAATTGGACACCGAATAGTGGAGAGTGAAGACGACCTCCTTCGATTTCCTTCGACCTCCCTTCGACTATGATGAAGACTATCTACGACTACCTTCGACAACCCTGGATTACTTACGACTAACATGACGACCTACTACGACTAAACCTACAAGTAAAAAAAGTATTGATTTTTTCCATGGCGACCTTTTTTTACACGCAGGCATTTATTAACATATTGAGAAAAACGCCGCGACCTAGCTGAGGCCTCGAGTGCGTGGAGACCACTCTCGAGCATGAAGGAGAGTTACGGAGACCCCCTACGACCTCGCGTCGACCATGCTGCGTAAATGAGTCGAGGGAAAACTCGCCAGAAACCGCGGATTAGGTCGCCCAAGTGGGACAGACCCTTTACAGAGAAGGACACAAGAAGGGATAGGGCAGCACGGTGGCGTAGGGGGCGACACAATGATGCCGTGGTAGAGTTGCTGCCTCACAGCACCAGAGACCTGGGTTCGATCCTGACGTTGGGTGCTGGCTGTATGGAGTTTGTACATTCTCCCTATGTCTTCTGGGTTTCCTCTGGGTGCTCCGGTTTCCTCCCACATTCCAAAGACGTACAGGTTTGTAGGTTAATTGGCTTTTGTAAATTGCCCCTAGTGTGTAGGATAGAACTAGTGTACGGGTGATTGATGTTTGGCGTGGCGTGGACCCACCGTGGAAGGGACTGTTTCCATGCTGTATCTCTAAAAAAATTGGATAAAGTGATAAAGATCTGGAAAATGGAGTTTAATGAGGGAAACTGTGAATGTGTTTAATAATGAATAATGAAGAAAGCATTATATATCTAAATTGTGAGAGGGTGCAGAATGGCCTGGAATCCTGGTACATGACTCACTAAAGATCAGTATTCAGATACAGCCAGTAATGAGGAAACCTAACAATATTGTATAGGAAGGAACTGCAGATGCTGGTTTACACCAAAGATAGACACAAAAAGCTGGAATAACTCAACAGGACAGGCAGTATCTTTGGAGAAAATGAATAGGTGCTTCTCCACAGCCATCAATGGACCATTGTGGTCTTGTCCTTTCCTTGGTCATCGTTGATTTCTGGATATCTTTTATTCATTTGTTTCATGCACCTTCTATATCTCTTGTTTCCCTCTCCCCTGACACTCAGTCCGAAGAAGGGTGTCGACCTGAAACGTCGCCTATTCCTTCTCTCCAGACCCTCTGAGTTACTCCAGCTTTTTGTGTCTCTCTAAGCTAACAATGTTGTTTATTGAAGGGAGAAGTTGATACACAAGTAGGGAAGTTATGCTTCAGTTATGAAGTGCTTTGGGGAGACCATATTGTCCTCTTTAAGCAAGAGTGTTGATTCATTGGCGAAGTTTAGAGCAAGCTGACTAAGTTAGAACCTGGAATGGAAATACTGCAGATACTGGAATCTTGACTACTTAAAAAGTAAAGTCCTGGAAGAACTCAGCAGAGCATACAATAGACTGACTCAAGTAATCCCACGTGCATTGGATGAAGTCAGGGCTCTGCAGTTCTGTTCAATCTTGCCATGAATGCGAGAGGATAATTAAACAAAGAATGGGGAGGAGGCTTCAGAAACCCTGCGCCAGGGAAAGGGCTGACGCATTAATGATGATGTTGTTCCCACCTGAGATTCCACCGTCACTATTCCAACCGACTCGATTCACACTGGATAAAGGCAAGGATGTGGGATCAGGCTACATCAGGTCACAATGCTGAAGACATGTACTGGGGACAGGCATTTGCAAGATTAGACAGCCGGGTGTAGAAGTCTGGTAGCAGTGGGAGGAACAAGCAGTCGGTATTACTGCCCCTGAGGTAGCTTCTGTTATCTCTTCACAGAAGTACAGAGGGAAACCATATGTTTGCCTACAAAAGAATCCGCCTAAAGCAGTGGAAGGGCAAGAAAGACCATTACCAGAAGGATGGGGAGGTTTTGGAAAGGGGGAGGATGTTCACCTGAATGATGCCTGTATTAGGGGGGTATTAGCTCTTGGGAGCAGTTGGCAGACTTGCACTGTTTTCTCTGGAACGCAGAAGATTGTGGGAGGCCTAAAATTGTAAAAAGCAGTCAGAACCCTTTCCCCAGGATGTACAAATCAACCTCTAGAGAGCTCAGCTTTAACGTGAGAAGGGGAAAGTTTAAAGGTGATGTGCATGGCAGGTTTTTAACACAGGTCAGTACCTGAAACCTGATGCCAAGGGTGGTGGTTGAGGCAGATATGATAGTGACATTTTTAAGAGGCTTTTGGATAGGCATATGGATATACTGTATAGGGAATGGAGGGATATGGATTACATGCAGGCAGATAAGAGTTGGTCTTGGCATTGTAGGCTGAAGGGCCTGTTTCCGATTTGTACCATTCTATGTTCTATGAATTGTTTGGCTCTGATGAAGTGTTGATGCCACAAATTTGAAACTGAACTTATTTCTTGCAGTAATGTCACCCCTCACTCAAACATGAAGCATTCCTAGAGATGAAAAGGTTTTCCAAGAACATTTCTCGATTTTCAATTACAAATTGCCTTCTTTATGCTGTTAAGAAATGCTTTGTTTTCCAAGAAAGTCTCACATTATTAAAATAATAATATGCTATTTTAAAACTTCCACTTGTATCCAATTCAGTTACATTAAACTTTAAGGAACAACTCCAGTGACATCTGACTGCGAATTCCTCAAAGTGACTGCGCAACATGTGTGTGTGTGGCTAATTACAGCCCCCTCACTGACGAACCGTAATCAGTGCAAATTAAAAGCACATGCAAAGTGAGCAAATAGCTTTCATTTCCCTTCCTAATCCATGGACTTTTCCCAGTTATATAAATGGAATGTTTTTTCATCTTTTTGTGGGAAGGCACTCTTATTCTTGTGCTGGGCCCGTTTCTGTTTGTCATCTACACCAATGATTTGGATGAGAACATACAGGGCAAGATGATCAAGTTTGCTGATGATACAAAAGTGAATGGTTTTGGAGATAGTGAAGATGGTTGTGAAAGATTGCAACAGGATCTGGATCGATTGGCCAGATGAGCATTTATTATCTAAATTGTGTCAAGTTGGGAAAAGGGGAAGTGCAACAGGATCTGGGGTCTTTCATCAGTCACTGAAAGTAAGCATGCAGGTACAGCAGGCAGTGAAGAAAGCAAATGGCATGTTGGCCTTCATAACAAGAGGAGTTGAGTATAGGAGTAAAGAGGCTGTTGTACAGGGCCCCAGTGAGACCACACCTGGAGTATTGTGTGCAGTTTTGGTCTCCAAATTTAAGGAAGGACATTCTTGCTATTGAGGGAGCGCAGCGTAGGTTCACATGGTTAATTCCTGGGATGGCTGGACGATCATATGTTGATAGAATGCAGCGGCTGGACTTGTATACTCTGTAATTTAGAAGGATGAGAGGGTATCTTATTGAAACATATAAGATTATTAAGTGTTTGGACATGTTAGAGGCAGGAAACATGTTCCCAATGTTGGGGGAGTCCAGAACCAGGGGGCCACTGTTCAATAATAAGGGGTAAGCCATTTAGAACAGAGATGAGGAAATCCTTTTTCACACAGCGAGTTGTGAGTCTGTGGAATTCTCTGCCTCAGAAGGCAGTGGAGGCCGATTCTCTGGCTGCTTTCAAGAGTTAGATGGAGCTCTTAAAGATAGCGGAGTCATGGGGTATGGGGAGAAGGCAGGAACGGGGTACTGATTGTGGATGATCAGCCATGAATGGCGGTGCTGGCTCGAAGGGCCGAATGGCCTACTCCTGCACCTATTGTCTATGAACGGTTGATGGAATTTAATACAGAGAAGTGTAAGGTGCTGCATTTTGGTACTTTGAATAAGGGCAGAACCTACACAGTTAAGGGTTGGCCTCTGGATAGTGTTGTAGAGCAGAGGGATCTAGGAGTACATGCATGGTTCCTTGCAGGTTGAGTCGCAGATGGATAAGGTGGTCAAAAAGGCTTTTGGTATTTTGGCCTTCATTAGTCAGAGTATTGAGTATAGAAAGTTGGGAGGTCATGTTGCAGTTGTATAAGACATTAATGAGACAATATTTAGAATATTGTGTTCAGTTCTGGGCACCATGTTATAGGAAAGACATTGTCAAGCTTGAAAGGATTCAGTGAAAGTCGTTTTTAAATTCAAAGTTTTGTCAGATTTTTTAACGTTTTCAGTAGTAACTCGAGAAATAAAGCATGACATATTCAGATAAGGCGATTTTGGACTCCACGGGAAAAATGTCTACCGGAATATGTAAACATTTTACTGTTATTGTTGTTTTTTCGCGAAGATGTGATTATACACTAACACACATTCAAGATTAGATACCATGACACTGGATACAAGTAAGAGCAGTGAATTCTAAGGTTCATGCTTGCTATGATCAGCCAGGGATTGCTAAATTTAGAACTATATTTAGATCAATTTTGTACCTTTGAAAGACTCCATATTGCAATGTTGCATCCTGGATCAAGGCATCCGTGCAAACAAAAACATGTACACAGCTGTATGACTATACTCCTGGTCCTAACTACCTTCTACTGATATCAAGGCTGAACATAAGAGGGAGGACTTGGATGAGTTGCACATGGAATTACCTTGACCTGCTTTATTTTCTCATATTCCTGCCAATATTTGCGTAGGAGCAGATCCACGAGAGCAATTAAAGTATGTGTGATAGATTTTATTTTTCTCCATTTAATCTATTGGAGGTTAAAAGTCAGAGAGATGAACTAGTATACTGTGGCTCAGATTTTCATACGAGTGTAAACATTAATTTGAAATACTGCCAGGGCACAAACGACGTCTGTCAGTGGAAGAACAGGTGCACGAAGAATTGCGTAGACATGGGACGAGGTTAGTTTTCCAATTATCCACGGCAACTTTGGCCAGGAGCCCAGACAGATTACTGAACTGGGATTTCTGCCAAACCTCCAGTGGCCAACAAGCAGAATCTCATTTAAGCAGAGCAAATTCCAGGTGTTCCCTTAAATTCTGATTATTATGTTACAAGGCTGAATGAATGGGATAGTTTAATTAGTTTATTTATTGTCACGTGTACAGAGATATGGTACTTCATACTACCCAGTCAAATCATACCATACATGAGTGCAATAGATCTTCTTCTGGAACTGTAGATAGAGTCCAGAGAGGCAGCTATGTACTGGCTCCCAGCAGTATCTATCAGATTTGGAATGACTTGACTCCATTGTGTGGTCTCTGGATTCTGGCTGCGACAGACAAAATTATTCTTTGAACCAGATACTGATGAGAAATTGTATTATTGCAAAACTATTGACATGAAGCCCAGCACACAAGGCTTAAAGAAGTCTGGACAAGAATCAGATGTAGATTTATGAAAGGAAAATTACGTTTGACAAATTTGTTAGAAGTTTGAGCTTGTAAGAAGGATAAACAGTAGATGGATATATTACAGTTTTAGATAAACATATATATATGATACATTGCTATGCTAGTTGCCTAAATAGAATTAGAGCATGTGGCATTCGGGGTAATTTATTGGCATGGATTTTTATGTTGGTTTGCCTCAACTATGGGGAGGGGGGACATTTCCCAACTTGTTTCAATGATCTGGATGATGGGTAATGAGTATTTTTTCCAAGGTTGCAGATGATATAAAGCTGGTTGGCAGTGTGGGCTGTAAGGAGAATGCAAAGATGTTTTGGGAAGATATAGATTGGTACAATGTGGAAACGCATGAGGTTATTCACTTTGGTAGAAAATCAGATGGTGATAGTTTCAAAGGTGTCAGAGTTAAGAGGGACTTGTGAATCCATGTACACAAATTACCTAAAGTTCACACACAGGTGGAGCGGGCAATTTGGAAGGCAAATGGTATGGGGGGGGCTGTATTTTTTTTCCTGTATTTTGAATTGATAGAATTTATTGCCACACAATCAGGGTCGGTGGAATTTTGGGTTGTCAGCAGCGGTACAATAATAAAGAACACACCACAATAAAAATGTAACACAAACATCCACCACAGCATTCATCACTGTGGTGGAAGGCACAGAAATTGGCCAGACCTCCTCCATCTTCCCCCGTGGTCGGGACCTCCACCCTCCGCAGCCGTTGCTGCGGGCGTCCAGATGGTAAGGGACAAAGTCAAAGGCAAGGTAAGTCCAGGATCGGCTCTTCCCCACCGGAGACCGCGGCTTCAGGCTGGTGTAGGCCGCAGGCCGGCGGTCTAAGATTTAAAGGCCCAGCCACGCCGCAGCCAGAAGCACCGTAGACTGCAGGGCCGGTGGTCGAAGCTCCCCTCCAGGGGTGATGGTAAGTCCATGCCGGACCCGCGGTAGAAGTTGGCCGCGGGCCGGCAGTGATGGCTTCTTCTTCCCCCGGGTCCCCCACGAGGGATCCCGGGCTGTAGACGCCGCGCCAGCTGGAGCTGTGCAGACCGGAGCTTCAGGCTGCCGGCTGCCCCGGGCCAGCGAAACGGAGCGCTTCCCTCCAGCGAGCCCCAGCGAGGGCTCACCCGCTCCACGCCGAGAGTCCACGCTGCGCCCGCCGCTGAAGCCCCGGGCGCGTCTCCGGGAAATGCCGTGCCTATCCTTGCTGTTAGGCCACGGGGGAGGCGACCTGGAAAAAGTCGCCTCTCCGTGGAGGAGGCGGCTGAAACGGTTTCCCCCACACCACCCCCCACACAAAACACACCGAGAAACATCAAAAACACACTTTAAAACATACTTTAAAAAAATAAAAGAAGTTGAAAAAACTAACGCGCTGCTGACAGGCTGCTGCCACTGTCTACCTGAATTTTACTGCAAATATATAATGCTTCCCTGATGTTTTGCTTTCATTAGTGAACTATTTGTTTGGAATTTAGTGTGGGGGGGAAGATCAGGCTTTGCACGGAAACAGGTCCTTTGGCCTAGCTAGCCAATGCCGTCCAAGGTGCCCCCATCTATACTAGTCCCACTTGTCTGCATTTGGCCCAGATCCCTCTAAACTGAAATTTTATGGAAGGCAATGGGAACATGATGCAAATTTCTTGATTTTTATTTTGTACTTCCAAAAAATGTGCAAGTACCTAAAAAGAAATCCAATGCAGAAAATAAGTTCTGATCCAATGTTCTGAAAATCAATGATGCCTCACAGTTGCATGTGACTTACAGTGGTTTTGTTTAATGGCTTTTGGCTAATGCATCATTTAAAGAGCTACTCACAGTCTATCTTAAAAGTCATGATTATACGCACCAAACATGTTCATCAAAAATTGTCGAGCAACTCTGCAGTTGTAAGCATGCTATGTTTTTGTTTATTACAAGTGTGTTGGGTCATGAATGGTGCTTCAAGAATAGTTGCGTAGAAAATAGTCTAGCTTAATTCAATCATTTATTTTTCATGGAAAAAAAAGTTTATCTGGTAGTTCAGATTAAGAGAAAACAATAGGTTCCAATTCGTATAGAAATGACCCTGCCCTTTGATTTTAAATGTTTCTGTTCCTCAGGCGTAATAACAGCTGGCAGTTATTAAGCGTTCAACTTTGTTTATGGACAAAGAATAAATGAAGTTAACAGATTCTTCTGCTTCAGAGGAAAACATTTTTCAGAATCTATTCAAGCTAAAAGCTGTTTGCATTGGAACACGTGTCCTTGGTTTTGATAGCAATTCTATTACAGGAAGTATTATAAATAAACAAGTTAAACGTGTTCAAATATCCTGTGATGTGTACAGATTATCACATCCCAGTTTGAAGTATGACAAATTAGTATTTTTATTTAAACAGTTTCAATTCTGAAATAATATATTTTTTGTCATAATAAATAATTCATGTTGATTCAGGATTTCTTCCCAGTGATTTTACTAATGATTTAAACTATTCAAATACTTGTTAAATGACGTGAACAACACTTATGTCAGCTCTGAGTGTAGTAGCAGCGTTCCGAGATCTTCTATAACATGGACATCTGCCCCCGGGCATGGTCTAGAATATATTAGCTAGCCTGCTTTCACAGCTGCAGTACACCCAGAAATGCATTTCTTCCATTATACCCCAGTCTCAAACATTTGAAGTGAGCAGCTACTATAAATTCAAATTTATTCAGTCTTGGTTCCAGCATGATTTCAAAGAGAAATAATGATTACAGTAGTTTTCCTCAATTTTTCCCATCATATATAGACATTCCACATTGAAACAAAATCAAATGTGCCATTAACAGAATGTTAAAACCAATTATAAATGCTGTGTGGCTGTGAGAATAAACAGCATAGTTCTGATGAGAACTGAACTGCAGAAAATGTAGACAATCCTCAGGGATCTAGAAACGAGTACAGAGGGCTTTAGGAGGATACTCTGCATGCCCCACTTGATGTCATAGTCTCTCTGGCCTCGGTCTTCCACACTCGCTCCAATCAGCTTTAGAACATAACACGTGCAAGTTCAAATAATACCTGATGAAAAAAGATTGGATGTATTGAGTAATTCAAAATGTTATTTTATCCTATAAAATCATGACACTGCGTCTTCCTCCCTCGCAACATGGACCCGTTGCAGTTCGCATACCGTTCGAACAGATCCACGGACGATGCGGTCTCCCAGGTTTTGCACACCGCTCTCTCTCTCATCTTGACAGCCAGAAGGGGGGGCTACGTGAGGATGCTGTTCATAGACTTCAGTTCAGCCTTCAACACAATAGTCCCCACCAGACTGGCCGAGAAGCTACTGGAATTAGGGCGCAACACCTCCCTGTGTGCCAGGCCCCAGGTAGTCAAGATGGGAGGGAATACATCGAAGTCCCTCACCCTGAGCACAGGATCGCCCCAGGGTTGCGTCCTCAGCCCCTTATTGTACTCCCTATACACACATGACTGTGTGGCTAGGTTCAGCTCCAACTCAATAATTAAGTTTGCTGATGACACTGTGGTGGTGGGCCTGATCTCAGACAACGATGAGAAGGCCTACCAGGGGGAGGTGGCTGATCTAGCACTCTGGTGCCAGGACAACAGCCTCCTCTTGAACATCAAAAAAACTAAAGAGCTGATCGTGGACTTTAGGAGGGCACATCATCCGAGGACGTACACACCATTGAGGATAAATGGGGATACTGTGGATAGGGTGAGCTGTTTCAAATATCTGGGAGTCCACATCTCTGAGGATATGACATGGACATCACATGCTGCAGCACTCGTGAGTAAGGCAAGGCAGCGCCTTTACCACCTCAGGCAATTGAGGAAATTCAGAGTGTCTCCGAGGATCCTCCAGTGCTTCTACTCAGCGGCTGTGGAAAGCATCTTGTCTGGAAATATTACCATCTGGTTTGGGAATTGCTCTGCCCAGGACAAGAAGGCTCTGCAGAGAGTAGTGCGTTCGGCCGAACGCACCATGGGAACTTCACTCGCCCCCCTGCAGGAACTATACATCAGGAGGTGCAACTCCAGAGCCAATAAAATCATGGGAGACCCCTTCCACCCCTGCAACGGACTGTTCCAGCTGCTACGGTCAGGCAAATGCCTCTGTTGCCATGCTGTGAGAACGGAGAGGTAGAGAAGGAGTTTCTTCCCAGAGACCATTCGGACTGTAAACTCCTAGCTCACCAGGGACTAACTTTACTGAACGTTTTTTCCTTCTGCCCACAATATTTAATATGTAAAAGAATATGTGATTGTGTTTATAGTTTGTTTGGTTGTTGGTTTGTTTGTCTTTTTGCACAAAGTCCGCGAGCATTGCCACTTTTCATTTCACTGCACATCTCGTATGTGTATGTGACGAATAAACTTCTTGACTTGACTTTTGTGCAAATCATTACACAAGATAGATAAGGGGTCATTGAGTATGGAAACAGCCCCTTCCAACATTCCCATGCTGACCAAGATGCTCCATCTATGCTAGTCCCACCTGCCCGTGTTTGGCCCATACCTCCCTAAACCTTTCCTATCCATGTACCTGTCCAAATGTTCCCACTCACCTTAAACCAAAGTCCTTTGAATCTTGATTCCCCAACTCTAGATAAATGACTGTGTATTTACTCTAGCTATTCTCCTCGTGATTTTGTATACCTTGAAAAGATCACGCTTCAGCCTCCTGTGCCCACAATGTCCTGGCCTGCCCAAACTTTCCCTACAACTGAGATCTCATTATAGGATCCATTTGTCATCCTACCCAGAAGCCCATTCCATGGGCTTCACACCTTCCACATTAAAATTGTCTTTATTTCAAGAGTCAGGCATGTTTTATTGTCATATGTCCCAGGTAAAACAATGAAATCTTACTTGCTGCAGCACAACAGAATATGTAAACACTGCAAGTCCTGCAAAATAAAGTAGGAAAGGACCTCCATTTCTGCTCTCCTTGATTTTTGCTGAACTGACTGTGGCAATCTAATCCAATACAGTAATTAAAATATCAGATTATTGCAGTAATTTCCAACCTCCCAGTGAGAATACCATACTTAAAAGGAGAAACGATCAGATAAATTCTATACTCTTCAATTCACTGACCACTAAGTACGGTAACTCCCCATTGAAACTGTGAATCACTGTTTATATTTCTTCATTCTTTCATTACTTCATGTTGAGATTCAATCTATGAGAAATTTAGCCCAAGTTTTTAAATTTACTGTGACTACTAACATTAAAATTGTGCTTGCATGGATTACATTTAAATCACAATAGTCAAGAGTGTTTTATGTCCCAGATAGAACAATGTAATTCTTATTTCATTGATTATATGAAATAGTCTAAAGAATCAATTTTAATGGCTAGAAGATTGTGAGTGCATTGACTTCAGCTGCTCATTTACATAATCTGTGATTCTGATATCAACACTAGGCCTTTACCAGATTTATGCCTCTTTTGAAGAACTATTTATAGATTTTTTTTGGTGGATTTACCATGGCCTCCTTCAGGCTATAGTACTACTCCCCCCCCCCCCCCCCCCCCCCCCCCCATAGAAAATCTGAATTAGGAAGTATGCTATAAGAGCAAAGAGCATCTAGTATTTTGATTTTGACAATGTTTTCTTTTTGACAGCAACAAAACCGATTGGAAGGGGAATTCAATGCTACATGTAAAAATCTGTAACACAATTTGTTGTTGTTACACAATTACATGCACATGTAAATGAGTTTAAGGATTATCAGTCTTTATAATAGTTAGAGTGAATGGCAGATTTGCAACCTGATAGCACAAAATAGTCTGAAGATGTAACGAGTTCTTTAAGCAAAATGCAAAATGTTTAGCATTAGGCTCAGAATAATGGAATTAAAATGCACCCTTTTACTGATTCTGTAAACTGTAACAAAGTCACTGTAAAGGATTATATGAAATGTGTTTGGCCCATCTCAAACCTGGGTCTGCTGAGAATTTGGCACTAATTCAAACTGCTGGAGAGAGCTGGTGTGGGAAACAGAACATTCACATTCCTTCATCTGAGGGCGTGGTGAGAATATGGTGCAAAGGTTTGCTGTAGGGTCAGATTGTAAAGAACTCTGTTTGGCTTGTACTACACTCGCAAAGTATCATTACTTGCTACTGACACTGGAGTCAAGGGTCAAAGTTTTCCACTGTCCAGTACTAACCTCACTGGAGAAAGAAAAACAGCAACTGTATCTTTAGCAGTTTTCAGCAGTTGCGTATGGTTCTCTGGTAAATGAATCACTTGGACTTGTTGCTGATATCTGAATATTTTACAGCCTGAGCGACTGAAATAATCGGTCCAGTCCCAGTAGTTACATCACTTACTTCAATAGAAATGAGGATCACTATCATCCACTCGAGCCGCAGTCCATGCTTCTCACTTAAGTGGTTTCGCATCAAGTCTGTTAGTTCTGTACAATGTTGTAGCTTTTCATTAATCACCTGCAGAATTAAAAAATATTACACATCAATAAGAACAGCAAATGGTGGAAATCTGACATAAACACAGAAAAACTCAGGTGGTCAGACAGCGCCACGTGGAAACAGAAACAGTTAACGTTTCAGGTGGAAGACCTTTCATCAGAGCAATTCTAATGAAGAGTCTTTAACTTGAAATGTTAACTGTTTCTCTTGCCACAGGTGCTGCTTGACCTCCTGAGTTTTTCCAGAATGTTTTGTCTTTTATTTCAATACTTTGGCATTGTAAATAATATATTCATCCATCCAAAGTGCATTACAGTTACAATTCAGCACAGTAAGTCTAAGAGTAAATTAAGACATGGTGCTGAAGAACTCAGCGGGCCAGGAGAACATAGACAGGTGATGTCTCAGATTGGGATCCTTTCTCAGACTGTAGCCTGGCATTATTTCATATACATTGGCTGAATCTTGCTGGCAATTCCACTGCGACTGCCAGCATTTATCTTCACAAATGTAAGTTGATTCAGAACTTTGGTGCAAATATATTCAAACTCACACACCTCAAACTTACTGGAAAATTCTTAACACTGAATCTAACGCACTTTGCCATTGTACTCTGGAAATGAGCAGGAATCTGCTAGAGTTTCCCAGCACTTGTATTGGTAAAGTGACGACAAAACCTAGAACAGGACTTGACACAGGATCCTTCAACCAGACCTATCCCAGAGAAGTTTTAATATTGTGACAAAAATAATACGTTACATGTTTTACATACAAACCTAAATAATCACCAGAAAGTGTTTTTAGGTGACAATTTAAAAAAAGTTGATTTCAACTATAAGAGTTTTAAAAGCTCTGAACATCAAGGACCGAATGCAAGTTTCTCAAGAGTTTGGTCAGCAAGGTTTATCTGGCCCTTCACCTGACTAGCACGGTTCCTGAACCTTGCCAATCAGCTCCAGGATGTTTTCAGTCAGCAATATGGGTTTTACAGCAGATCTATACAGGACAGTAGAGGAACTGAGCAGCAACAGGACAGGCTCGGTAAAATCTAGCCCATCCATTCTTTAACTCATTTTACGTACAATTGCATGCAAGCATGGTCTTGTGCAGATAGATACATTGCAGGAGGATTTACAAAGGCAGCAGGTTCCTGGCTGAGATTGGTGCATCTACTATGTCCATAGCCACTTCTTTCAAAATTCTAAGTTACAGGTTATCAGAATTATCACCTTTAGGTTCCATTTATTTATCTATATACAAGTATTGCATAATTGGTAACAGAGGTCAGCCTGCTTGTTTCCTAATGCTGTCATTAAATTCAATCACGAGTAAACTATAACAGTCTGACCTGCCTACTGAGCTCAGACAGAGTTCCAATTTGTTTATTTTTTAAATCAGGATAAAGCAATGTAACATTTAACATTACAGGGGAAGCACTGGACAGAACACTGGAAGACAAAGACAGCATTCCACAACACGGAGTTTTGTTTAATCTTGCCCAGGAAAAAAAAATCCAACCTGCCTTTCCAGCAAGTGGAATACAAAACATAAAACATAACATAAAGATATCAAAAATAAATGTTTCTAACTTAAATGAGTCAAATGCCAGAACAATTAAAATCCTTGTAATTATTCTCTTATCTCTTTAAAACCCTCAAACATGTGCCGTTGTCTCTCTTAACATTTAGCCATGCTTATTCTCCGAACCAACACAGTTCTTCCCCTTTCTTTCTGTAAACAAGGGAGTCACACAATATAAGATCCAAGATCATCTTTAATCTTTATCCAAGCTATAACGGTACAGTAGGTTGTTAGTTGTCAGAGCATCCCGACCGCTTCCAGAACTGAGCAGTATAGGAAGTAGGTGTTAATATAAATGGTACAGTAAGGTGGGGTTAGTGATGCTAGTCTATTATGATTGGTTGTCATGCAGAAACTAATCTACACTTTCTTTCTCCCTTCTTTTCTTCTGCTCTTTAAAAAAATCTTAAACCTATAATTTGTCAGTTCTGATAAAGGTTACCATATTAAATTGTAATTCTGGTTCTCTCTCCATTGGGAGTCTGTGTTGTAATTCTATTGGAATAGCTTGGGTAGGGTTGCGGTGTGTTTCAATGCAAAGACTTTCAGTACAACAGCTGTAATGCTGTCCTGCCCAACTGCGTTTTCTGCATCAAGTGCTCTCAGCAGTTTCTTGAGATCACACGGAGTGAATGGAACAGGCAGGAGCCTCGCTAGGATTTCAGGAGGAAGCTGAGTTGGACTACGTCCAGCTGAACATGGCTGCGAACTTCAGCCTTGTCTTTAGCATTCAGAGCCTTAGTTCCACTGTTGACGATCATGGAGATGTTCTTGGTGCTTCATCTCATTAGACGTGTTCACTGCCATTAGCTATGGTTGGACTGCAGAATCATAGAGTCTGATACAGTGTGGAAACAGGCCCTTCGGCCCAAATTGTCTACACTGGCCAACATGTCCCAGCTACACTAGTCCCACCTGCCTGCACTTGGTCCTGTGGATTGGAGGGTAGCTAATGTTATCCCACTTTTTCAGAAAGGCGGGAGAGAGAAAACAGGGAATTATAGACCAGTTAGCCTGACATCGGTGGTGGGGAAGATGCTGGAGTCAATTATAAAAGATGAAATAGCCGCACATTTTGATAGCCGTAACAGGATCGGTCCGAGTCAGCATAGATTTACGAAGGGGAAATCATGCTTGACTAATCTTCTGGAATTTTTGAAGCTGTAACTAGGAAAATGGACAAGGGAGAGCCAGTGGATGTAGTGTACCTGGACTTTCAGAAAGCATTTGATAAGGTCCCACATAGGAGATTAGTGGGGAAAATTAGGGCACATGGTATTGGGGGTGGAGTGCTGACATGGATAGAAAATTGGTTGGCAGACAGGAAACAGAGAGTGGGGATTAACGGGTCCCTTTCAGAAAGGCAGGCAGTGACTAGTGGGGTACCGCAAGGCTCGGTGCTGGGACCGCAGCTATTTACAATATACATCAATGATTTGGATGAAGGGATACAAAGTAACATTAGCAAATTTGCAGATGACACAAAGCTGGGTGGCAGTGTGAACTGTGAGGAGGATGCTATGAGAATGCAGGGTGACATGGACAGGTTGGGGGAGTGGGCGGATGCATGGCAGATGACGTTTAATGTGGAGAAATGTGAGGTTATCCACTTTGGTAGCAAAAACAGGAAGGCAGATTACTATCTTAATGGCGTCAAGTTGGGAAAAGGGGAAGTACAGCGGGATCTGAGGGTCCTTGTTCACCAGTCTATGAAAGTAAGCATGCAGGTACAGCAGGCAGTGAAGAAAGCGAATGGTATGTTGGCCTTTATAACAATAGGAGTCGAGTATAGGAGCAAAGAGGTCCTTCTGCAGTTGTACAGAGCCCTAGTGAGACCACACCTGGAGTATTGTGTGCAGTTTTGGTCCCCTAATTTGAGGAAGGACATTCTTGCTATTGAGGGAGTGCAGCGTAGGTTTACAAGGTTAATTTCCGGGATGGCGGGACTGTCATATGCTGAGAGAATGAAGCAGCTGGGCTTGTACACTCTGAAGTTTAGAAGGATGAAAGGGAATCTTATTGAAACATATAAGATTGTCAAGGGTTGGGGCACGCTGGAGGCAGGAAACATGTTCCCGATGTTGGGAGAGTCCAGAACCAGGGGCCACAGTTTAAGAATAAGGGGTAAGCCATTTAGAACGGAAACGAGGAAACACTTTTTCTCACAGAGAGTTGCGAGTGTGTGGAATTCTCTGCTTCAGAGGGCGGTGGAGGCAGGTTCTCTGGTTGCTTTCAAAAGAGAGCTGGATAGGGCTCTTAAAGATAGCGGAGTCAGGAGATATGGGGAAAAGGCAGGAACGGGGTACTGATTGGGGATGATCAGCCATGATCACATTGAATGGCAGTGCTGGCTCGAAGGGCCAAATGGCCTACTCCTGCACCTATTGTCTTTGGTCCATATCCCTCCAAACCTGTCCTATCCATGTACCTATCTAACTATTTCTAAAACGATGAGATAGTCCCAGCCTCAACTACTGACAGCTTGTAACCCCTCTGGCAGCTTGTTCCATACACCCACCACCCTTTGTGTGAGCTTTGACCTGATCCATTGTTGTGAGACCACTCAACTCTACTGGTTGCGTGATCCATTTGTTGTATAGCATATACTGGACTTGTGCTGCAATCCCAGTGGACCAGCACCTAATTTTCAGGTGTGCCTACAGTTGTCCCAAGCATGCCCTTGTGTGTTCCTTATAGCAGGTTTGATCACCTGGCTTGATAGTAATGGTGGAGTGAGGGATATGCCAGGGGACAAACTTATTGATAGTGGTGGTATGTATTCCTGCTGCTGCTGATGTCTCCTGGATGCCCAGTTTTGAGTTGCTAGGTACTGAACCCACCACAGTTAGCATGTTTGCACTGCTACACAACATGGACAGTGTCTTCACTTTGTCTCCATGGCTTAGGGGTGCTATTTATACCAATGCTATCTCGAACAGATGCTACTTTCAAAGTAGAACAACAAGGACAAGATCGAGTAGGCTTATCCTTCTTGTTAGTTTGCTCACTACATGCCACAGAACTACATGCCACTGTCAATTATGGTCTTCAGTGCTCAGCTAGCACAGGTGTTATCAGAGTTAGGGAAAGGATTGGGCTGGATGTAGATTTAATCATTGAGTTTGTGAATCGTTGGAATTCTGTACACTGGAGGACTATGTATACTATTCACTAAATATATTCAGGGTTAATATCAATAGCTTTGGACTCTAAAGATCAAGGCCCAGATGGATTGAGCAGAGAAGTTAAGCCGAGATTGAAGGTCTACCACAATTTTATTTAATGGTTTTTCTTTTGCTGTTTTGATCATTTGCTTGTCCTTTCACCTCAGGCTCCACATTTTAATGCAAACCACCTCTATCTGCAACAAGGACCTGACTTGGAACAACATATTCAAAATTATGCCATTCTGCAGCAGAAAACTGTGCTTAACAGGAAACCAAATCGTACTTTCACTTAAGAAGGTGATAAGAATCACTAGTGTGTGAAATAAAAGTGATGCTACAGTAGGGGTTAAAACAACTGGATGATTTTCTTTTATTATTTTTCTAGACTGTAGAAATGATTGTTAATTTTGCATTTTGCTTCTGCTTGGATGGGACAGGAGATGAAATCTTAATTTAAAAGAGCAATGTGCAGTATTATCCAGAACTTAGTTGCTCCTTTTTGAGTACTGTCTATGTTCATTATCATTCTTACTGTACGTAGAAGTTACAAGAAGAGTTGGTCAGAGAATTACAACTATGACATTGCTCCACTTCTGACTTGCCTTCTCTATCATTGGAGCATTCTAATTGGCAGCAGTGTTAACTATTCTTTTAACATAACCACAAAAAGTGATGGGAATTAGCTTCTCATTTCTTAGGTCAACACACACCTTTACACGTCGGTTGATGTTCAGAAACTGGCAGGTTTTGTCATATAGTTGTTCCAGGTGTATTCTGTCCCAGTAAAAGTCAGGTGTCATCAGGAGATCTGAACTCAAATTGATACGATGTCTGTAAGGGGATAAATGTATACCAGATAGATCAGAGCTGAGTGCGCCACTGACTTATTACATTAATATTTGCAAAGCAATCCTGTAGTTATCCATAAGAAGATATGCAAAGAAAAATGTGAAATAAACTATGCTCTCCTTCATAAAATGTACTTAAATGTTCTCGTAACACTTCTGCATATTGTAGTTTTCTCCTCTCTGAAAACACAACAGTCATTTCTATTATTGTTGGCACTCAAGCTTAGCTGAATGGATAGACATAAATTGCTGGAGTACTCAATGGGTCAGGCAGCATCTCTGGAGAAAAATGATGGGCGACGTCTCGGGAAGGGACCCTTCTACAGACTGAAAGTAGAGGGTGGGGGCAGGTGAAGAGCTGGAGGCGAGAAAAGACCAGGACCAATTTGGGCTGGCCACAAATGACCTCAGGCAGGGCAGTGCCTGGTAAACCCATTGTTAGTTAGAATAGGTGTGATCTGACGAGGAAAGTAATTTGGAGAACTGTGGGACTGGTAATGTGACTTGGGTATATGAAGGTTGCAAGGGGAGAGAGGGGTAGGGTGTAAGTAGAAGTTTCCTAAAATTAGAGAATTTATCTCCTTGTTTCTACATTTTAGCTGAATGGATAACAGGTAGCTGTCATAAATAGTATAACAGGCTGGACTTTTAACATCCCCAAAGCCTGGGTTTGGGTCAAAGTGAAATTACTTTTATAATCAATTTATTTCTTCATTTCAGTTTTCAGAGATACAGCATAGAAACAGGCCCTTTGGTCCACTGAGACCATGCCAACCACTGGCCAACTGTTCATAATTGTTCTATATTATCCCACCTTCTTATCCACTCCCTCCACACTTGGGACAAGTTTGTTAAAGAGAGGCCAATTAATCTACAAACCTGCATGTCCTTGGGATGTGGGAGAAAACCGGAGCACCCAAAGGAAACCAATGTGGTCACAGGGAGAATGTGCAAACTCTACACAGACAGCACCCGAGGTCAGGATGGAATCCGGGTCTCTGGCACTGTGAGGCAGCCACACTACCAGCTGCTCCACTGTGCCACACATAATACGAGGAACAATGAGAATATCAGTGTCTCACGACAGACAAAAGTCTCCCCCGAGGCTCATTGTTTGTTTCCGCCAAATTGGACGAGGAAGCTGTTTTACACTGGGATCTATACTCTCAGCAAATCCGCGTGGTATAGTGCGGTGAACAGCCTTTTCAGTGCAAACTAGCAGAACAGCTTTTGCAACTCGTGAGGTCCCATCCTCAGGCTCAACAGCTGTTAATACAATCAATGTTACTGAATGTTTTGTGGCAAACATTAAGTTTTATTAGACTAAACACACACATAATACTCACTTAAAAACAATCCAAAATAACCGATGACATAAAAAGCTCTACTGATCTTTCTCTCTTTGAATTGAATTGATTTTGAATTGATTTTATTAGGGACAGTGCATATTAATAAAACATTTGCATGTAATATGCAAGATTGTAGCCAGTGGCTAATTTCCATCTTTAGTCCCACACAAGATAAACACATCCCAAACAAGGTAAAAACAAAAGACAAAAACAAAACAAACAATATGGTTTAGCCTGCAGTCATAACATAGAATAAATAACAAGCACTCAACACAGTTTAAAGTCCCAAAGTCATTGTCTCTTCCCTCCTTGCTTTCCCTCTGCGCTGAGGCAATCCAAGCCTCCGATGTTATGACCCCGCCGGGTGATGGTAGGTAAGTCCCGCAGGCTGAATCCGAGCTCCGCAAACGGGCCGGTTCAAACTCCGCGGCCCGGGGCGGTCGAAGCTGCCGAAGCTGCCGTCCTCCAGTCCAGCGGACGCAGCTGTAGTTGCGGGAGCTCCGGAAAACAGAACTCGAGATCCCGATGATGTCGTCCACTGGCCCACTGGCCCGCGGCCGAGCCTCCAAAGTCGGGTCGGAGGTTGTGCCGCACCGCAACCACAGCCCCTAAGTCGGCCAGGCTCGCGTTGGTAAGTCCTGGCTCTGACCACTGACTTTCCATTTTAACTTCAACGCATAAGTGGGCAGATTTCCAAGCCTGAGAAGTGGGAGGCCTGCAGAGGCTCACGCTGCCCCCGTGGACTCCATGTGGAGGCTGCCAGGCAGCACTGGGGTACCTGTCAGCAGAGCAGTAGAAGCTACTGCTGCTGCAAGGCTGTGCCGGGGCAGATCTTTGGCATTTCCAGACTGGAAACTCTGATAAATCCACTGGCATCAGGGTAGAAAACCTGCTGTAGTAAATCAACTGCAAGTGTGGAGACACTCAAAAAAAAAAACCTGAATGCCACATACAGGTAACCACACAGTTGTGAACGGCAGCTGTGATCGTGGCATACTTCCCTGAATAAGTTTGTGGATTCAGATCATAGATCCAGACTAACACACCAGTGTAATAAGTGACGGAGTGTTGCACTCTCAAAAGGAGCTGAACTTTTTAACGAGAAGTACACCAAGGCCATGTCAGCTCTCCCAAGTGAAACTAAAAGATTTAATAGTACTATTTCAAAGAGCAGGGGAGTTACTGATATACTGATAGTATCAGTTATTCTGATGGTTTAAAGCACTGAGGGCCAAATGCAGACAAATGGGACTCGCTTGGTATGCCAATTTAGTCAGCATGAACAATGTGAGATGGGCCCATTTCAATGTTATATAGCTCTATGAGTATTTATCCCTCAATTTTAATTTCTTAAACAGATTTTATACCGATAGCTTGCTGAATTCAAAATCTCTATAACACATTTCCAACCTTACAAAAGCGACTGCATTTCAAATAATTTAATTGGCTGTAAAGCAATTGGAGACCGCCAGAAAATAAACATGAAAATCTTATAAAATAACATATTACGTACACTTTTTTTCCATCTCTTTAAACATGCCGGTGAAGTTATTCTGTATCTTGCTTAATTCTTATTTATTGTGCAATTATGAAAATCTTGCATTTAGAATAATTTGAAGAAAGAGGAATGCGATAATAATATTCACGAGATTTTACAAGCTAAATTCAGTAATAGGTATCATTAAGGAAACAGCTAATATTTTCAGTGAAAGGGTGCAAAGCTTCAATGCCATTAAACATAGAAAAATAAGTGCAGGAGTAGGCCATTCGGCCCTTCAAGCCATCAACACCATTCAATATGATCATAGCTGATCATCTAAAATCAGTACCCGTTCTATTTTCCCCCCATATCCCTTGATTCCTTTAGCCGTAATATCCAAATCTAACTCTCTCTTGAAAACATCCAGTAAATTGACCTCCACTGTCTTCTGTGGCAGCGAATTCCACAGATTCACAACTCTCTGGGTGAAGATGTTTTTCCTCATCTCAGTCCCAAATGGCCTACCCCTTATTCTTATACTGTGTCCCCTGGTTGTGGACGCCCCCAACATCGGGAACATTTTTCCTGCATCTAGCGTGTCCAATCCTTTAAGAATTTTATATGTTTTTATAAGATTCCCTCTCATCCTTCAAAATTCTAGTGAATACAAGCCCAGTCGACCCATTCTTTCATCATATGTCAGTCCTGCCATCCCGGGAATTAACGTGGTGAGCCTACACTGCACTCCCTCAATAGCAATAATGTCCTTCCTCAAATTAGGATACCAAAATTGCACACAATACTCCAGGTGCAGTCTCACCAGGGCCCTGTACAACTGCAGTAGGACCTCCTTGCTCCTAAATTCAAATTATCTCACAATGAAGGCCAACAAGCCACTAACTTTCTTCACTGTCTGCTGTACCTGCATGCTTGAAATGAACCCAGCTCGACATTGGTTATTTCTAGCTGAATGTTGGAACCCGTTGCATATTTCTATAAAATTATGTGACAATAAAATGTTTAATCGTTTGCTGTTGAGTTTGCAGCAGATAGTTTCTATTCAAAGAGAAATAAAGGAAGTCTGCAAATAGCACTAGGAAATAAAAGCAAAATTAAGGGTGTAATGGGAGTTTTAAGCACATGACATCCTGCTGGCAGGCATGAAATGTAGGTATGCATAAACACTATTCTCCAACAAGGGATCACATTACACTAAACAATAATCGAGATTTAGTTAATAGCCTAACAGTATGTTGTAAGAAACACCATGTTATAGGAACAAATTCACCGTTATAGGAAAGATATCACCATGTTATAGGAAAGATATTGTTAAGCTTGAAAATCTTGAAAGGGTTGCTTAAAAAATGGTTCAGGAAAGATTTACGAGGATGTTGCCAGGACTAGAGGGTGTGAGCTATAGGGAGAGGTTGAGTAGGCTGGGTTTCTATTCCTTGAAGCGCAGAAGGATGAGGGGTGATCTTATAGAGGTGTACAAAATCATGAGAGGAATAAATCGGGTAGATGCACAGAGACTCTTGCCCAGAGTAGGGAATCGAGGACCAGAGGACATAGGTGCAAGGCGAAGGGGAAAAGATTTAATAGGAATCTGAGGGGTAACTTTTTCACACAACGGGTGGTGGGTGTATGGAACAAGCTGCCAGAGAGGAGGTACAGTAGTTGAGGCTGGGACTATCCCAACGTTTAAGAAACAGTTAGACAGGTAAATTGATAGGACAGGTTTGGAGGGATATGGCCAAGTGCGGGCAGGTGGGACGTGTAGCTGGGACATGTTGGCCGATGTGGGAAGTTGGGCCAAAGGGCCTGTTTCCACACTGTATCACTCTATGAGTCTGTTAACCTTATCTAATAATGATCTTAATATAATCAATCTCAACATAATGTCCTAAAGGGAGCAAATTAAAGCAACAAATAAAATTACAGTTTTCAGCAAAACTGTGCAGAACAACATGTGGCAGTAACTGACTATCGATCATCAAGGAGTCCTACCATCCAGGCTCTACCCCTCTATCACATCTACCTTTGGGCAGGAGGTACAGAAACTTGAAGTCCCACTCAATCAGATTCAGGATCAAATACTTTCGTAGGTATAACAACTACTTTCATAGGGTATATGGCCCTAATCCTACCTCAGCAAAGGACCATTACAGATCACGTCTTGCATTACCATGGACTTGGTTTCTAACATTGTTTTTGCAGTAATGTCTTGTTATTGTAATCTTATTCTTTTCGCTGTCATGTGCAACTTATGTGTTGTCTGAGTCGATGTGCCTATGATGCTGCTGCAAGATTGTACCTGTACCTCACCGAACATGCGCATGTGACAACAAATAGTTGATTTGTTTTCTTTATATCTTTGCAGCAGAAGATGAGTGCAACGTGCTCAAAAGAGCAACATTGGGAGATACTGAATAGGTTTATACCTACAGGGTAAAAGCATACTTTTCAAAAAACAAAGATGCAGAAGAATAAAGAAATATAGAAGCACGAAAGTAAAAGAGAAAAATGTTAACAGATCCTGGCAACTGAAAAAAAAGATGCAAAGAATACCAAAAGGTGAAAAAGCAATGAGCTTCAAATAAAAATGTGCCCACCTGCATACGTTACAGCAACTAGCAAAGCATCATTAAAAATAAAAAGTACCATTTTATTAGGACATCATAGGCATTCAGGATAAAGTATGGACCTCTTGAAAAATTGCAACTCTGATATTGCAACTGAAAATAAAGACCTGATGAATATGCCAATCAGTCACCTTGTGCCATTGCTTTCAGAGATAAGAGGATAACACACCAGATGTTCCTAGGAAATTAAGGTGGAATGGGCACTCAGCAAAATCAATCTAACTAATAGTGAATAAAATAACTGTTGAAGACAAGTCCCTCATACCAAATGGTTTCCTTCCTGGAAAGAGAAGAGAACACTACACATTAAAGTATACTTTTCCAAGTACTGCTGGACCAGAACAGCTCACGAGGACAGAAATACTGTATTCCATCCCGATGAAATGCAGAAGAGGTCAGCAGGGAATCATAGACTAGCTAACCAAATATCTTTTGTCAGGCAGCTATAAGATGAATAAAGGACAGCGAGAGTGTATATCTCAAAGGTGTTCAGTGACCAGACGGTGTCGGCGTGGATATATTGGATAAGCCATGCTTGATTAAAATGATGAAATTTTTGGACAAGGCAATGCTAATAGGTATAATTTTTATGGATTCTTGAAAGGCATCTGTTAAATATCCTTGTATCTAATTTTGAAATTCATGAAATTGTGGATACATCTCACCATAAGTTGTTCCAGAGTTTTGTGTAGCCTTTAATTATTTACTGATTAAAATAGACATTTTAAAGATTATTACCTCAAGGCAAATAATTCACCAATTTTCTGCATGACTTCAGATCGGGAAAGTTTCACTTGTTTTCCAGCTTTTAGCATCTGAAGAGTGGAATAAAAGATAAAATGCAAAAATATCAGGACGTCCTATATATTAGAAGATCTCTTAAAACATTTCCACCTTCAAGTATTAATATTATCCCATTGTAACGGGTATAGCTTGGACCCAATAGCAGCACAGAATCAGGCAGGTATAGTTGGTAATGAACTTTATTACGATACTGTAACACAGAGTAGTAACACAGGAATGGGTACACCGTACTCAGAGGCTCAGGATTGAGCGAGGGTTCCGAAGAGGGGCAGGCAGGTTCGAATCCGTGTAGGCAGTCAGGAAATCGCTAGAGAGTCTTGCATGAATGCTGAGAACAATCTGGCACTGTGTGAACGGTGAGGAGAGTCTATATACCGGGTTAATTGGTGATCAGAGGCAACTGAGTGCAACAGGTGAGGAGAGTTGGGCTGATGAGAGGGGAGTGGCTGGCTGGCAGGCAGGCAGGTGAGGAGAAGGAGGGACCGGTGGAAAAGTACTGGGAGGTGAAGTGGATGAGAATGAGGAGAGGGCAGACTGTGACACCCATGTTATTGCTCAATATCTACCATCCATGCTCATTTTATGTGAATCCATGATGTAGTGCTTCAATCTAAAGCTGAGAACTGTTACATTACTCACCTCAGGAATAAACTGAATGGATTCAACAAAGTTATCTAGGGACACCTCCCAAATGGCAAGCTTCACTACAAAAAATATAAAGACAAACTTTAAAAAGTGTAAATTATTTCAGTAATCTGCATACCATAATCTTGTGGATTACTGATGGTGAACTGAACTTGACATTTATGTTGTACTAGAGCAGCATCAACATTTTATCATACTATGCACTATACTTGCCTATTTTTTTTAAATTAGAAGAATGTATTTAAAGATGCAAAATGGCAAGAGGTGAAACCAAATTCACAAATCTGATAAACTGTGGGCAGCCCTAGTGGCTGCAAGATTTTTGTTAACATGATTGGTTTATTAATGTTTTTGTGGGAAGAAAAACTAGTAAGGCATAACCCCACTAGCCCATATGATTCCAATGCCAAACTGTGCATTAACTATATGATTGCCCCAATTCTGAAGAAACACCAAGAAATTCATGATCTTAACCCCGTTTCACAACAGTGAAACTGTTCCCAACAGCTTCCCCTTTATACCTTAGTTACTGAGACTGATTGTAAAGGATCCAGTTAATTTACTGTTGTTCTGGATTCTCTCTAAACATTAAAAAGGGCAAATAATATGTCTCATTTTAGAAATGACATAATCTTTGAGGGGAATGCTAAATATGTATTCTGAAAATGATCGCCACAATAAATAGTTCAGAGGCATTTTAGTGTGAAAAAGGATTGAAAATGTAAAAGCACTTCATGCATTGTGAAAGGTTTATCATATTTATAATAACCTCTAATATACAAGGATCACAGAATCAAAAAGGTATACATCTCACCTGACAAGGAAAGTGCATTTGAAAATGCAAACTTTTCCAAAATAGATTCATCAGGTTCAAGATTGGAATTCAATAAAATCTCTCCTCGTTGCAGCTTTGAGTGTCCACTATAGAAAATAAATAAATGTGGTCAGTAATAATATTACTTGCTTATTTTCTAAACTTTTGTCCATGCTAAACATGGTTACACAAATTTACACTAATCCCATTTTGCAGCACTTGAACCAGGGCTTTTCATGCCTTTGAGATTCAAGTGCTCATCTCGATACTTGTACATTGTGACAGTACCTGCCTCCACTACCAACTCAGGTAGTGCATTCCAGATTCCAAACCCTCTCTGGGTGACAAAGTTCTTCCTTGGAGTCCCTCTAAATCTCTGATTGCTTATACATCTCTGCTAGGTTTCTAAAGTTTCCAACTGACTACCCTATTATATGCCCCCCAGAATGTAGCACAGCTACGAAGTGACCCTTCAGACTCCAATACGCCGGGAACAATAAACCCAGTCTTCCCAACACTCCATCACAGGTAACACCCTGGTGAATCGTATCTGCATCCTCTCCAGTGCTATTTTGATCCTATGGTGCTGGAATCAACATTCCACACACTAATCCAGCTATAGCATAAAAATGTTTAATATAGTTATACCATAACCTCCCTGCTTTAGTTTCAACTTTAGAGGCATGGCGTGGAAACAGGCCCTTTGCCCCACTGAGTCTGCGCCAACCAATAATCACCCCTACGCTGGTTCTATCCGACACTAGGGACAATTTACAATAGCCAATTAACATACAAACCTACACATCTTTTGGAATGTGGAAGGAAACCGGAGCACCTGGAAAAAACTCACAGGGTTACAGGGAGCATGTACAAACTCCGTAGACAGCATTTGTAGTCAGGATCAAACCCAGGTCTCTGGCGCTGTAATGCAGCAACTTTACCACTGCACCGCCCCCCTAATACATTATGGCCCAACTGATGAAAGCAAGTATCCTGTACTCCATCAACAACTTATCTACCTGTCATGCCTTTAAAGCTCGCCCACGCTCTGGAATAACAAACACCTTGAGGGATCCTTGTAATTGTACTCCTGGTTCTTCTGTTCTGTTAGTACTCTCTAGGGCCCTATTATTTACTGCGCATGTCAATTATTAGTCCTCCCTGGCACTTATCGATATCAAATTCCATCTGGTATTGGTCCACCAATCTTAGCAATCTCAATATCAATGTTTAATTGTCAAATGTACTGGGAACAGAATAATGATTTTTTTTACTTGCTGCTGCTCCAGAGGCCCATTAATGCAATAAACCAAATATTCAATAATACAATAAATTAATAAAAAGTAACACAGGTAACCGGACCATAATAGTGCAAAATTGAAGTACACAGTGTAACCAATTTCATTGACGATCGTTGCTGAGGAAGGATTGAGATTAGAGTTCTGCTTAAGATCATTCTCTTCACCATCAACATCATTAATTTTCCTGTCACTTGCAATATATGCTGGCATGTGTAAGTGTGTGTTTTCCCCCGAGTGGCTTTGGAAACTATTCTTGGACCAAAATAATCTGTTCTCATGTCCACAGCCAAAAAAATAACAAACTATAGCCAGTGGAACTTTCATAAGGGAAGTCCAAAAGACCAGTCTTATAATGGGTCTCAACCCAAAAGTCACTCATTCCTTCTCTCCGTAGATGCCACCTGTCCCGTTGAGTTACTCCAACTTTTTGTGTCTAAAGAAATTAGGATAATGCCTAATACTGATCTGACTTTCAATAAGATCATGCGGATCCACTTTTTTCATAACATCCCTGCTCTGCCTGTATAATAATTGATTTCTTTATTGTCCAAAGTCCCATTGATACCCTCAAATATGCTCTGTGATTGCAAAAACATAGCAGTCTGTATAACACATACCAAATGTTATTAACCCACTGAGTAAAGAAATTTCTCATCTCAATGTTAAACTGTGATCTCTTACCTAGAGATCTTTCCCCTCGTTCTGGACCCCCCAGCCAATGGAAACTGTCACTCAAAATCTACGCTCTAAATCTCCCTCACAAAACATTATCTCAATGAGATCATGTCTGATAATCCTAAACTCTCTAAGTGTAAATTACTCTCTCCTCGTATTTCAACCTCTCACCCCCAATGCCGAGAATCAGTCTGTGCTGCACCACTTCCAAATCAAGTACATTTCGTACATGTGGGGACAAAAAAACACACACTCCCTGCACTGTAATCTCACTAAAGCTGTGCATGGCAAATCTTTCTTACTCTGATACTCTTAACATACACCATAATATTGGCCATTATCACGTGCCTAATTCATTGCGTATTGTATTTGCTCATAATCTTCCAGCACTTTTTACACCAGCACACCCAGATTTCTCTGTACTTAATTTATTAATTTCTCACCATTTAATAATGTTTCTATATTTCGTCATCAGGGTGAATAATCTCTATTTTCTCACAATATACTTTGCCTGCCATGTTTCTGCCCACTCGTTTAATCACTTTGCAGAATCATCTCTCTCATATTTCCATCCGGCTTTACACTATCAGTAAAGTTAGATTGAAGAACTGGCTGTAATATATCCAAGTCATCCACACGAATCAGCCTGCCAAACTCCAACATTTCCAACAATACTTTCTGTCATTTAACCAATTCTCTATATCACGAATAGTTTCTTAATACCAACCTAAAACCAAGCCCAGCAAAAACGGTCTCCAGTGTGTTCCACCTCCATAATGCAGAAGCCACAAGAGAACCAAACATCTATCTGAGCAGGACCAAACTGAAGTATGCCCCCACTCCAACCTACCTCGGAGTGACCCTTGACAGGACCCTATCCTTCAAGGAACATCTTAAAAGAACAGCAGCTAAGGTGAAGTCCAGAAACAATCTCCTCAGTAAGCTTGCTGGCTCAAAGTGGGGGGCAGCAGCCCCCACACTGCGCATGTCAGCACTAGCCCTTGCATTTTCTTCAGCCGAATATTGTGCCCCTGTTTGGTCCAGGTCATCCCACACACACCATGTGGATACCCAATTGAACTCAACAATGAGGATCATCACAGGAACAATCCGCTCAACACCACTCCCCTGGCTCCCTGTCCTATCCAACATAGCCCCATCCACACATCCGGCGAGTAGTCCTCACTCAAAGGATGCTCCAAAAGACCAAAAACTCCCCTCATCTGCCAATTCACATGGACATCTTCAACCCACCCACTGCTCGACTTCCATCTAGACGACCAATTTGGAAGAACCCACCACCAGCTGATTTCACCATCCAATCAGCTTGGAAAAGGGAATGGGAGTCCAAGGACGTCCCAAATAAACATCTGGTGTCAGACCCCACCCTACCGGTCCCTGGCACCAATCTCCCAAGGAAGCAGTGGACGACGCTGAATAGATTCAGGACTGGACATGGCCCCTGCTTGGCCAGCCTTCACAAATGGGGCAGCAGTCCAACCCCATGGTGTGCTTGTGGAGAGCAGCAAACAATGCAACACCTCATTGAAGCATGCCCTCAACAAAGACTCAAAGGAGGACTTGTCACCCTTCATACAGCAGATCAAGAGGCAACTGCTTGGCTAAAGGACTTTGCATTCGCTAAATAAAATAAATACCAACCCTGTGAGTTTTGTTTTATGCAAATTACAGTGCCCTCCATAATGTTTGGGACAAAGACCCATCATTTATTTATTTGCCTCTGTACTCCACAATTTGAAATTTGTAATAGAGAAAAAAATCACACGTGGTTAAAGTGCACATTGTCAGATTTTTTACATTGTGGTTTCACCATGTAGAAATTACAGCAGTGTTTTTACAAAGTCCCCCCATTTCAGGGCACCATAATGTTCGGCACACAGCAATGTCAGGTAAATGAAAGTAGTCATGTTTAGTATTTTGTTGCATATCCTTTGCATGCAATAACTGCTTGAAGTCTGCGATTCATGGACATTACCAGTTGTTGGGTGTCTTCTCTGGCGATGCTATGCCAGGCCTGTATTGCACCCATCTTTAGCTTATGCTTGTTTTGGGGGCTAGTCCCCTTCAGTTTTCTCTTCAGCATTTAAAAGGCATGCTCAATTGGGTTCAAATCGGTGATTGACTTGGCCACTCAAGAATTGACAATTTTTTAGCTTTGAAAAACTCCTTTGTTGCTTTAGCAGTATGTTCAGGATCATTGGCTTACTGCAGAATGAACCGCTGTCCAATGAGTTTTGAGGCATTTGTTTGAACTTGAGCAGATAGGATGTGTCTATATACTTCAGAATTAATTATGCTACTACCATCAGCAGTTGTATCATCAATGAAGATAAGTGAGCCAGTACCTTCAGCAGCCATACATGTCCAGGCCATAACACCCCCATCACCGTGTTTCACAGATGACGTGGTATGCTTTGGATCTTGGGCAGTTCCTTCTCGCCTCCATACTTTGCTCTTGTCATCACTCTGATACAAGTTAATCTTCGTCTCATCTGTCCACAAGACCTTTTTCCAGAACTGTGATTGCTCTTTTAAGTACTTCTTGGCAAACTGTAACCTGGCCATCCTATTTTTGCAGCTAACCAGTGGTTGGCATCTTGCAGTGTAGCCTCTGTATTTCTGTTCATGAAGTCTTCAGCGGGCAGTGACAAATTCACATCTAACTTCTGAAGAGTGTTTCTGATCTGTTGGACACTTGTTTGGGGATTTTTCTTTATTATAGAGAGAATTCTTCTGTCATCAGCTATGGAGGTCTTCCTTCGCCCTTTGTGATTAGTAAGCTCACCAGTGCGTTCTTTCTTCTTAATGATGTACCAAACAGTTGATTTTGTTAAGCCTAAGGTTTGGCTGATGTTTCTAATAGTTTTATTCTTGTTTCTGTCTCATAATGGCTTATTTGACTTTCATTGGCACAACTTTGGTCCTCATGTTGATAAACAGCAATAAAAGTTTCCAAAGGTGATGGAAAGACTGGTGGAAAGACTAGGTGCTGAGAGCTCTCTTATACCTGCCATAAGAAGGCAATTAAATACACCTGAGCAATAAGCGAGTTTGGTATTATGACTGCACATGCCCAGGTCATAGGTCATTTGCGATAAACATTCTCGGCAGCTCAGCTGCTGCGTGTATACAGACCTGCGTTTCGATCTATAGTCAGGATCGAACCCGGGTCTCCGGCGCTGCAAGTGCTGTTAAATTGTTACTGGACCGTCCCCTCCCTGTCCGGGGTGACCCTGGACTGACGGAACACAGGCCTGGAAGTGGTGGTCACAGGCTTACAGCCAGCACAGAGAAGAAGCGCTAACTCCAGCTCAACTCTGCCTGTCCAGCCGGGTTAACAGACAGCCCTGGACTGACGGAACACCGGCCCGGAGCAGTGGCGGCTAAAGGCTTACAGCCAGCGTGGAGAAGAAGTGCTAACTCCAGCTCAACTCTGCCTGGCCCGCCGGGTTAACCGACAACCCTGGACTGATGGTCCGCAGGAGAACAAAGAAGGGAAGAGATTGAACTTTTTTCGCCTTCCATCACAGTGAGGAGTGTGGAGGAGTCACTGTGGTGAATGTTTATGTTAAAATGTATTTTGTGTGTCCTGTTGCTTTTTATTTGTATGACTGTATGGCAAATCAAAATTCTCATATGTTGCAAAACATACTTGGCTAATAAAGTATGATTATGATTATGATTAAACACATGTGATTTTTTTTCAATTACAAATCGCAAATTGTGGAATACAGAGGCAAATAAATAAATGAAGGGTCTTTGTCCCAAACATTATGGAGGGCACAGTAACTGCATTTTCAAAACTATATGCACTGCATATACTGAATTCCTAGAGCTACCATTAATTAATTACATTCTCAAAAAAACTTGTCAAAATCTTTCAAACACCATTTGACTGTTTCATCATATTATGATATTAGTGTAACATTTACTACCTCCAAATAACTGGCTCGGATCCAGAATATGAACACTTGTTTTGCTACTCTCTTCCAGTTTCACATAGTTGTAGAAGCTTTAACCATTTTTGCAGCTTTTAGGTTATCCTTTTTGGTTTGTAAAACTCTACCAGTCCT
This sequence comes from Amblyraja radiata, assembly GCF_010909765.2. Classification (NCBI taxonomy): domain Eukaryota; kingdom Metazoa; phylum Chordata; class Chondrichthyes; order Rajiformes; family Rajidae; genus Amblyraja; species Amblyraja radiata. The sequence continues at coordinate 67,538,232 of NC_045963.1, forward strand.
TGGGGTTATTATGATTCACAAAGTAACAGGCTCCTTTTAATCTAATACTATTTAACCTCTTTAGTTATCCAAGGATGGATCACTTTCCCCAGTTATAATTCTTCAATCCTATATATTTTGAAAGATGAAATATTTTAAAGTGCCTGTCATTTTTATATCTACCAGCAAACTTAAATCTAATTTCCTAACATACTTTAGCCAATTCACCACCCCCTCATACTAATGTGATTGATCTTAATGAACTTTAATATTTTAATTTCCAACCTCAGTGTGTAACTATTATAGTCAAGGAGGTGCTGGATATCCTAAGACGTATGAAGGTAGATAAATCTCCTGGGCCTGATCAAATATATCCAAGGAAACTGTGGGAAGCAAGAGAAAAAAATTGCAGGAATTGTGATTGAAATAAACGAATCATCGTTAGACATGGGTAAGATGCTGGGTGGTTACTGTTTGCCTCTATTGAAGAAGGGCTGCAAAGAAAACATTGGATCTATAGACCAGTAAGCCTAACATCTACGCAAAGACATTTACTGGAGAGGCCTCTGATGGCTAAGCTATGCATGCATTTGGAAAGATACCAGTTGGTTTTGGATAGTCAGCATGTTTTGTGTGTGAGAGATTGTGACTCACAAATTTTATTGAGTTCTTTGATGAAATAGCCAAAAATGTTGATGAGGTAGTCTACATGGACTTAAGAAAGGCATTTGATAAGATTCTCCAAGGTGGTCTGTTCTGGAAGGTTAGATTGTATAGGATCCAGGGAGAACTAGTTAACTGATACAGAATTGTCTTCATGGTAGGCAGCACAGGGTAGAGATGGAGAGTTGTTTAATCCGGCTGGAGGCTGTGACGAGTGGTATGCCTCAAATGCTTCAGTTGGGCCCATTGCTGTCTGTCATCGATATCAACGATTTGGATGAGATTATTCAAGGCATGGTTAGTGAGTTTGCAGATGATACTGAAATAGGTAGTATTGTAGACAGTGAAGATGGACACAAAAAGCTGGAGTAACTCAGCAGGACAGGCAGCATCTCTGGAGAGAAGGAATGGGTGACGTTTTGAGTCAAGACCCTTCTTCAGACTGGTTAGGGATAAGGAAAACAAAAGATATAGACGGTGATGTGGAGAGATAAAGAACAATGAATGAAAGATGCAAAAATGTAGCGATGATAAAGGAAACAGGCCACTGTAAGCATTTTGTAGGGTGAAAATGAGAAGCTAGTGCGACTTGGTTGGGGGAGGGATAGAGAGAGAGGGAATGCTGGGGCTACCTGAAGTGAGTGAAATCAATAATCATACCACTGGGCTGCAAGCTGCCCAAGCGAAATATGAGATGCTGTTCCTCCAATTTGCTTTTAGCCTCACTCTGACAATGGAGGAGACCGAGGACGGAAAGATCTGTGTGGGAATGGGAAGGAGAATTAAAGTGTCCAGCAACCGGGAGATCAAGTTGGTTCATGCGGGCTGAGCGAAGGTGTTCTGCGAAACAATCGCCCAGTCTGCGTTTGGTCTCGCCGATATATACGAGTCCACATCTTGAACAACGGATACAGTAGATGAGGTTGGAGGAGGTGCAAGTGAACTTCTGCCTAACCTGAAAGGACAGTTGGGGTTCGTGGGCAAAGTCGAGGGAGGTATAGCGACAGGTATTGCATCTTCTGCGGTTGCAGGGGAAGGTACCCCAGGAGGAGCTGGTTTGTGTGGAAAGGGATGAGTTAACCAGGGAGTTGCAGAGGGAACAGTCTCTGTGGAAGGTGGAAGGGGGTGGAGATGGGAAAATGTGGCAATTGGTGGGATCCCGTTGGAGGTGGTGGAAATTTTGGAGGATTATGTGTTGTATGCGACAGCTGATGGGGTGGAAGGTAAGGACTAGGGGACTCTGACTCTGTTGTGACGAGGGGGAGCAAGGGCTGAGCAGCGGGGTACTGAGGAGACACGAGTGAGGGCCTCATTTATGATGGGAGAGGGGAACCCCCGTTCCCTAAAGAATGAGGACATCTCGGATGTTCTAGTATGGAACACCTCATCTTGGGCGCAGATGCGGTGTAGACGGAGGAATTGGGAGTAGGGGATAGAGTCTTTGCAGGGTGGGAAGAAGTGTAGTCGAGATAGTTGTGGGATTCAGTGGGTTTGTAATAGACGTCAGTGATGGAGACTGTGAGATCAAGAAAATGGAGGGAGGTGTCGGTGATGGTCCAAGTAAATTTGAGTGCAGGATGAAAATTGGTGGTGAGGTTGATGAAGTTAAGATGACAGTGAAGATGGTTATCAAAAATTATAATAGGTGCTTGATCAACTAGCCAAGTGAACTGAGGGACTCAAGTGAACTGAGGAACTGCTACTGGAAATTAAATTCAGAAAAGTGTGGATGTTGCATTTTGGTCAGTCAAATTAGGGCAGGAACTTCACAGTGAATGGTGAAGGCATCTATTTACATGATGGTCTTAATCAATCAGGGAATTGATTGTAGAAGTTGGGACATTATGTTACAGTTATATCAGACATTGGTGAAGCCGCACTTGGAGTGTTATGTTCAGTTTTGGTTGCCTTGCTACAGGAAATATACCATTAAGCAGAAAAGAGTGCAGAGAAGATTTACGAGGATGTTGCCAGGACTTCAGAGCCTGAGCTATTGGGAGAGATTGGGCAGGCTAAGACTTTATTCCTTGGAGCTCAGGAGGCAGAGGGGTGATCTTATAGAGGTGTATAAAAACAAGAAGGGAATAGATTGGGTGAATAGATAGAGTATTTTACCCAGGATTGGGGAATTAAGAACTAGAGGGAAGAGATGACTGGGGAATTAATAGGAGCCAGAATGGCAGCCTTTTCATTCAGAGGGTGGGGGATGTATGGATCGAGCTGCCAGAGATGGAATTGAGGCAGGAACAATCACGGCATTTAAAAGACGCTTGGGCAGGTACAAGCACAGGAAAGGTTGAGGGATATGGGCCAATTATGGGCAAATAGGACTAGCTTGCATGCAACATCCTGGATGGCATGGATGAGTTTGGGCTGCAGAGCCTGTTTCATGCTGTATGACTCGTGTTCTAATCCCAAGAAGCCTGTTCATCCATAATATTTTCTTTGTTCACCTACAATTCCAGTCCCGATGATCATTTATGGGTTATTTATTAGTTTATGAACACAACAGGTTGCTTTATGATATTGCTCTTACTAAATTATTAACATGGGCAATATGGAATTTGGAAAAAATCATTCTTACAAGTGCAAGGAAACGTGTAGGAAGGAACTGCAAATGCTGGTTTTTACTGAAGATAGACACAAAATGCTGGAGTAACTCAGTGGGTCAGGCAGCATTTCTGGAGAAAAGGAATAGGCGACGTTTCGCGTCAGGCTTCTGAAGAGGTTTGAAGAATAATAATAATAATAAGTTTTATTTAATGGGACGCCTTTCAGACATCTCAAGGACACCTTACATGGATTAATAGGAATAAAAACATATAATCAGAATAAAATAAGTAATAAAGACATCACAGAGACACAAATTAAAAACAGAATTCAATCCAAAAACAGAAAATCAAAAACACAGTGTGAAGAGAGAGCAGCGGCTGCCAAAGCGCGCCAGCGTCCACTCTCTCTTCACGGCAGCCATCTTGGACACAGACTTACTGGATTACATTAGACAAAAAAAATCATCCCCCCACAGTGGTTACCACTGTGGGGGAAGGCACAATGTCCAGTCCCCAACCCCAAGTTCACCCCGAAGTCAGGCCTATTGAGGCCACCGAAATTGCCTCTACGGAGGCCCGATGTTCCTGGCCGTTCTCACCGGGTGGTCATGCCCCGGCGTCGGGAGAGTCCTCTCGGCGGCTGGGCCACCTGGAACGGCCGCTTCCTGGTTGAAGACCGCGGCTGCCGAAGCCGACAAGGCCGCGCCGGTTTGGAGCTCCCAGGCTCCCGATGATAAAGTCGGCGCCGCCTCTCCGCAGACCCGCAACCCGGAGATGTTGCTCTCGGCGGTCCAGCTCACCAGAGCTCCAGCGCTTCGCTCCAGCGCGGCGACCCAGGCAAGGCATCGCCCGCTCCACACCGCTCCGCGATAGCACTCCAGCGCTGTGCCGCCACCGAAGCCGAGGTGCTGGGCGGTCCCCGCCAGGAAACGGCGCTCCAAGCCCGCTGGTAGGCCACGAGGACGGGTCGACGGGCAGCCCGGAGAAAAAGCTGCCACACCGACCAGGTAGGGACCTAGAAATAAAGTTTACACCTACCCCCCACATTAAAAAGTCCATATCCCCATCAAACAAAAAACAGGACTCACTAAAAACTATTAAAAAAACGAATTAAAACGGACGGCGGCTAGCAGCCGTTCACCAAGATGGCTCCTCCTCCTCCTGAAGAGTTCCAACCTGAAACATCGCCTATTCCTTTTCTCCAGAGATATTGCCTGACCCGCTGAATTACTCCAGCATTTTGTGTCTATCTTCAGTGCAAGGAAATTCTTCCTTAATCCAAACACCATATTTCCTTCCACAATGTAAAGTGTCAGACTCTCTAGTACCCAGAGAATTTACAAGATACAAGTGGAAAGAGTGAAGGGAATAAGTCATTTCCTTCCACTTGTATCATGCAGAGCATAAAGTGAGCAGACATCAGGGTTATTTCTGAGAGAGGACGTTGGGAAAGAGAAGTCCCTGCTATGAAACACAACAGCAACTGAGACAAATACATTTTAATCCGATCTGTTGGTGAGGAGGTTCCCTATTCATTCGAGTTTAGGCTAACTCGTCTGTCAATGTCAAAGGAAATTAAAATTCAAGCTGATTATCCACCCTTTGTAACTGGAAGATGACTCCTAACTGCTGGCAGACCAGAAATATAACAAGGGCAACAATGAAAATACCTAAAGCAGCAAACTATAAAACTAATTCTTGAGCAGAAACTGTACCCTGCTGCTCTGTTCTTCTTATCGAGTCACAAGATCACAAGATTAGAAATTGTTCAGCTAGAGCTGAACACACTTCTCGGCATCTGCATACACTTGTGCCTTGCGTTTCTTGTGCGTGGTGGTGGAAAGATTGGTGGAAACAGAGCCGCGACGTGAACGCTCTTTCCTTGACCCCACTGCTCTATTAAAACAATCAGTAGTTTATTTTTGATCCAAGGGAATGAAAATTGCTCATGGATGGCTATGCCATCTGTATCGCCGATTTTTAATTTGAGTCACCCTGTGGTGGAAAAACCATTGCCTGTAACAATGCTGGAACAAATTCAGTAAAGGTGCTGCATTTCTTCTGAGAGGTAAAAGAATTTGAATTATTTACCTGTGGATCATTAGTGATAGTTGTCGAATGGAAATTCCTAAAATCATCTGTGGCCTATTAATAGATCTTGTTCTGTAGCCCCGTGGAGCAGGAAATCAAATAAATGCTCACAATCACAGGTCCTAGGAAATGTGCCCCTCTTGGTCAACTTCAGAGGAGTTTCACAACCATATTTATTTGAAAATAAATTTTGATACGCATGATAATATTTTCGTTTTGTTTTCTCGTAATGAAAACAGAATCATATGTGATACTTCAGCAGAAACCAGCAACTGCATGTCACAAGAATTTGCTGTGTAGGCAGTGGATTAGGAGGAAAGTTCACAGAGAGTTTCAACTGGGTGTCCCAGCCTCACACTGTGCTCGTCCCCCTTCCCCTTTACTCTTTGTCTTCCCTTCCCCTTCGGTTCCCTGGCTTTCTTCCTCACCCTTGCTTCCTCTACTTTCCAGGCTAAACCCTCAAATTTCTTGCCAAGACACTGAGAGAAGTACGCAGCCTGGTGCTTTCTCTTGTCTCTTGGTGCTGACATGCTACCCAGTGCGTGCCCTAAAACATACAGAACAGAGGTCTTCTGCTTGGCCTCTAAAGCCGTGGAGCCCCCATCTTCCATCTATCCTGACCTCACTGAGAAGCCCATGTAGTGATCAGTGTGCAAGGACCCGCCACTCCTCTTTCCATAACTTCCTCTAATTCCCAGGCTGACGACAATGTAAAAATGCTCCAACCACCATCATCAATCCGACCATATCTTTCCATTATCAATTTTTTACCGTTGGCTTTTACCTCTCAGCCAGCCAGGAACTACAACCTGTTCAGACAACAAAGGAACAGAGTGATGACAAAGGCACATCGTCACCCGATTCCAAATCTATTCCCCACCATGTCTAACATTTACACCTCAGACAATTAGAGAGCAGTTTGGAGGTGAGGTATGCACATGACAAGGCACCAGCCTCGGTAGGCTGATGCAGGCAAGTGCAAGGGTAGTGTAAGAGTCAGTTCAAAGCAGAGCCGTGACTGCATGCAAATGGTGTTGCAGAAGATTGAAGTGAAGACTACAATTGGCATGATGTTCTGGGATGCCCGCTAGAAACCTGTCATCAATATTATGGAGGATTACAGCATCAACTTTGTGGAAAGCTTATTGCCCGTCCTCTCCAACAACTCAGCAGATGCCACTAACCCCCCCCCCCCCCCACCCCCGGAACTAAAGGAGCAGCACCCACCCAACATCTAAATATTGCCATAGAAATCCATATAATTTCCATCATGGCTGCACAATAGCATGCAAACAAGCTCACAGGGTATCACTGCATACCCACAAAATGATCTACATTCCACTTGTTAATGATCCTATGAAGATATGGGTTTCTTATGAAAGCCCTTCTCATTTCTCTTTCCCAATTAATCAGCTTGATCTACTACAAGGGTTTGGGAAATATCTGTGCTTGGCTAGCCTTTCCAATGTCCTTCTTTCAATGTTCCACCTTAGTTTAAAGACCTGGACCTGTAGGGCATGCCTTGGAGATAGACTACCTGAAGTAGTACTTGCACTTGATCTAACCTTCACATGCACCAGTACACAATCAGAAGCTTTGTGACTTAGATAGCAAGTTAGAGTAGCTGGGCTGCAGTTCCAGAAGCACTTCTACATTTACTTAAAAGCACTGAGATCCTACTGACATAATAGCACTCTGATTAAAACACTTTAGAGACTCCTGTCTGACCGAGCAACCCTTTTCAAGGCTCCAAGTGAAATGTCTGCAGACATGAATGTGGGACATTAAGTATAACATGTTGATTTTTTTAGAATATAAGTATTTCCATCATAGGGTTTCAAATTTCATATGCACATTGGAAGCAGTCTAATCAATATAAATAGTAACATGCGCTTACTCTGAAATCCGATAGTTAACTTCCTCATTTTCCCAATGCACCAAAGCAATTTCATATGGCTGGATCTCATGTGGCTCTAAGATCTGCATGGTGCGTTTCACCTATGGACAGGGCATTGGAGGCCATGACAAATGAAATTTGGTAAAAATAGCATGTTTTCTTTCATAATCAGCATATATAAAAATAATTCAGCATACAAAAACAACAGATAAATAACAAAATATTATATGAATTATTTAGATTTGTGGAAAATCACTGCAACCAAGAATTTCCACTCAGCATAATTTTACTGATTTGGACAGACTAGTGGTTTATCATCCTCACTCAATGTGTGCAATTAGAAAATCTAAACCTGTTTAGAGTTATTAAGCAAAGAATACATTGCTGCAACTCATCATTCAATTAATAAATGACTGCATCTTTACCTTGAGTGATATCTTGAGTGATGCACAGGTATGGGAAATAATTGTATCATTATAACCAGTTTAAAAAAAAGCTTAGTTGAACAGTTAGCTTTATTTATTTAAAACTTTTTATTTACGATGAAGCCACTTCTGGTGAAATTAACATTTGCATAATTAAAAAGCTTGTAAATAATTAAATCCATCACTGTAATAATGTACATTTTAAATGTAAAATACTGAAAACTGCTGACATCAAAAGAATTAACAGCATGATACCAGTGGGTAGCAGGTCCCCAGGTTTGCAAGATGATGTGATTAAAAAACTGACAAATACTCCCCACTGTCTGGCAGAATCAGAGCTGTCAGATACACCAGGAGACAGCATGACTCAAAGACTGAAACTGCACGTGGGCCAGGATTTTATGTCACTGCTGGGGAGCAAGTCTCACAGGCTGAACTGAAGACAAATGTTTCATACCAAATTGGGGGCTAAGATAAACACAGATAAATAGTGCATAAGCCCACTAAAGTTATACCCTTGATATGGCAGAATGACTTACTGTTTTATCTTCCACATTCCAAAAGACAACGGAGCCCTCCCTGTATGTGCAAGAAATAAATTTGTTAGTGTTGCAGAAGGTCCCAGAGAGGACCATCTGTTATCTTTTAACAGCCAAATATTAAATTGGACAAAATATAATTTCTCAGGCTCATGACTGAAAGAATCTACAAAATGAAAAAGACCAATTGATTTTACCCAAATAATTAATACATTAAAAAAAAACAAATCACGGGGTTCTTCATTTTATTTTTGCAATAAGAAACAACTTCTACGTATTGATGAAGTGAAAAATCACCAGATTTAGGGCTAAAGTTGAGACATAGGCCTAGGGACGTACTTTCGGATAGGGCAAGGTGAATACTCATCAGAAACTGATAGAGGATGAGGGGTTTGAGCTCTGGGTGCCGGTAACAGAGGAAGCAGAGAATCTGTGGAGTTTTGGGAATAAAATACAATAAGGGTACTGACCACTGACTAAGAGAGAAATTTTAGATTTACTGGATGTTTTAAAAGTGAGAAAGCATTTGAGAAATCAATTTGCGGTAATAGAATAATTAGCATTTCCGCTGAAGGGAGGTACTGTGACAGTGACACTTTAATTGATTTGGATTCAGGTTTTTATTTATAATCAGATAATAACAAATAGATTCTGTCTTTTAAGTTCTCCAAAAAAAAATCTGACAGTAAACATTTGCTTTGAGAATTAGCTTATTCTTTGGTCTTAGGAAGGTTTTCAAAGCCAAAGTTCTGTTCTCGCTTACTGTTGTGGGATCGTTCCCCTACTGCAATGAATCCCGTCAGCTGTGCCTTGGCACAAATCACATACAGATTTTCTGATGAACTCATCAGGGAAACCAGATGCACACTTCCCTCCTCTTTCTACCCACATTGAAATAATTTGGGCGATCGTTTCGCCGAACACCTCCGCTCAGTCCGCAATAACCTACCTGACCTCCCGGTGGCTCAGCACTTCAACTCCCCCTCCCATTCCCAATCCGACCTCTCTGTCCTGGGTCTCCTCCATTGCCAGAGTGAGCAACAGCGGAAATTGGAGGAACAGCACCTCATATTCCGTCTGGGGTCCTTGCGTCCTTATGGCATTAACATTGAATTCTCCCAATTTGGCTAGCCCGTGCTGTCTCCTCCCCTTCCTTAACCCTCTAGCTGTCTCCTCCCACCCTCCCATCCGCCCGCCCTCGGGCTCCTCCTCCTCCTCCCTTTTTCCTTCTTTCTTTCCGCACCCCCCATCAGTCTGAAGAAGGGTTTCGGCCCGAAACGTCGCCTATTTCCTTCGCTCCATAGATGCTGCTGCACCCGCTGAGTTTCCCCAGCAATTTTGTGTACCATCCATTTTGGTTCTTTCAGTTTCTATATCTCCAAATCTAATTATACCTACCAAGGAGATGCAGAAGACTGGTTTGGACTAACCACCACTTTGCAGTCCACTGAACTCTAAGAAGCATTGAAATGGACAGTATGCACATCCAATAGACCTCAGGAAGACCTGTCCCCACAGGATGGATAACATTAAAATAGGGGATTTGTGTATCCACCATATAAAACCACTGAACTTGAAATGTATTTAGTGGCAGACATTGAAGTTGTTCTGTTTTAATACAAATTTGTACCAAGTCAGTCCTTGATGTCATATATTCAACAAAAAGCCAATGACCTAATGAGATCATTGACAGACTGAAATTAATTCTAATGATTAAATAATTGAAACATAAGCTTTTACCAAATCTCAGAGCAGTTCACTGATCCAGAGCCATGACTGCTCTAGAAATGTGCTTGCAGAAAACCAATGATAGAGCTGGATGGTTGCATACTGGAAAGACAGATAGGGTTGAAGCCCTCTTCGGTAGAAAGTAGATCCAGTACAATCTAATATAGTCTAATTAAAATAATTTGATGGGGTAGTTTCTTGTGTGGTTAAGACAAGAAACAGTGGGGGTCAAGTATTAAAGGTAATACCTATTAAATTAAATAGGAAATTCAGGAGAAATTTCTTCATTCATTGAGAGTAGTTGAATGTGGAAGCAAATCCCACATGGAATTGACACAAATAACTTGGATGCATTTAAGGGGAAGCTTGAGAAACAACTGGAGAAAGGAATACCAGGTCATAATTAGGTTAGATGAAGGTTAGAGGCAGATAACTTGCAGCATAAATCACGGCATATCACGGTCTGAGCCCTGTTTCTACATTATAAATATAATAAAGATAATTGCTTTTGCATTCTACTTCTTATCAGCTCAAGAACACGTCTTTTACTTCAGAAACTAAAAAACTTTTTTTTAATTTTTGATGCTTAAATATATTTAAAATCGAGAACCAAAATCAATTCTTATATTATGAGTCAAATACGGAGTTATTTTTAATACAGTTATTTGTTATTTAATTAACTAAAACCTATCTAAAAGCTCTTGTTTTCATTTATTATTAGTTCAGCCTCCACATAATTAAACAGTTGCAAATGATAGAATAATGAAAATGATTGAAAAAATGCATTATAAAATGGAATTTGTTGAATGGTTATCAGTTTAATGAAAAAAAAGGTTGATACAGTACTAGTTCTTTTGTAGGTCTGCTGCCTGACCGGTTGAGTTACTCCAGCTCTTTGTCATTTTTTTGTAAACCAGCATCTGCAGTTCCTTGTTTCCCAATGCAGAAGTTCCATGCAAACGTACCTGAACAGGAAAATTAATCCATAATCATTGGGCTTGGCCAGCATCTCAGTTCCAATTACCAAGACATTTGAGGCATCTAAGGAATAAACATAGAGAAATAAATTAAATTTGCAAAAAACATACCGGACAAGCAAAAAAAATGTTAACAGATAATATTCTTTGTTGAAACAAGTGAAAACATGAAGGCACCTTCATTCTGTTAGTAACATGATCAATTTTCAAATAGAGGAGCAAGATATGAATAATGCTTGATTTTCAAGACTGCATTATTTTCATCAATTTGCCTTTTACTCCTCCAGTTACTATCTGCCTGCCAAGTATCTCAAGTATTTAGTTTTGTTAAAATTAGATTTCAGACCTCATTTCCCATATCAATTCAATAATCATTAGATAAATGATAAAAAAAATCTTTCAATCAAACTTTTCCATATTTTCTTTGGTAACTAGATAAAATTGCACGCTGCCCTCAGTATGTAAATAGTTCAGCAGTTTATGTGAAAAAGATACAATATAAGTTGCACCCTTTTGCACTCGCACTACTTCTTTGATTAAACTTCGTCCCACCATGTAGGGGCACCATCACTCTCATAAAGATTCTCCATCTCTACCTCTTCTTTCCTGAAAATCAGGCCATCTGTTCTAGCACTTCTGAAATGTCCTCCTTTTTCAGGAAATGCAGCTACCCCTCTACCATAGTTAATGGATCCCTCACGTATTTTCTCCATTTCCCGGAAATCTTCTCTCACCAGATCCCCCTTTCCACCTGACAAAAACAGACTTAGTTTACTTGATTCTCACCTGTCATTCCACTAGTCTCTATATCCAGCACGTCATCATCTGCCAGGACCTCAGCACCAGTCACATCCTGCCTTCTCCCCACCTCTTTCTGCTTTCCGCCAGAACCACTCTCTCTCCGTGACTCCCTGGTCACTCCTCCCTCCTGGTCTTGTCCTTACTCCCCCTCTCTTACCATCATCTAGGGACCTAAAATCCCTAACAAGCAAGGCAGAGATTCGTATGCACCCCTTCCAACTTGGTCTATCTCATTTGGTATTCTTCATACAATCTCCTTTACCAATCGCCCTCATCTGACATGACATCTCCTGGTGGTAAACAGAGACTAGAGTAGCACTTCTTACAACCTCCTCTGTTCACTTGTGCATTCTGATCCCATCACAACAGGTCACTGCTCCTGTGGATGTTAATGATTTTTCTTTTCTGATGTGTCTACAAACTCATTCAATACACCTACAATCCTGATCTTGGAACTTTGCATGCTGAAAAGAAACTGCGTAAACACAAGCCATCCATTTGCCAACGGCAACTGAGATGCTAGCTGTAAACAAAACGATCACATTTTATTCCAAAGGGGATTTTATAAGTTTAAAGAACCTACCTTAACTGCTGCATCAAACTCACCCTATTCCCATCTTAGAAAACATGTGTTTAATTGAAAAGACCTCATCAACATCTCCAAGAATGTTACTTACAGTACATCATTAAATATTCATCTACAATAATTAAATCATAGACTTCAGCAAGTAGGTACCTTGTTGGCACCAAAAAACCTCCTTTAAACCTGGAAGTGGATGCACTGAGGACAAATTGCACACTGAAAACATTGAAAACCTTAACGTGAGGGATCCACTAACCATTAACCAGTTACAATACCCTTAAAACTCACGTTAACTCTTTCCCATCATTGCTTTTAGCTCCAAATCCTGAAACCTCCGGTTAAGGAGAGAGAATTTGTCCTACTGTTCACAAACCTCACAAGGTCCCACATTCAACACCATTTAGAGAGTACATCCAATACAAGTGCAAGCTAAAGGATGGTGAAATATATCCAACAGACTGTGAGTTGTTCCATGCCAGCAAGACAAGGGCTGCTATAGTGTGTTACATCACAGCGAGTACAGCCCACACCTGAAATCATGAACTGGGGTCCAATTTTGCCACACTTACCTGGACTGGATGTGGAAGGCCGATATTGCTGAACCTCTCCATCTACTGTCTCAATGGCAAGCAAGCATAAGGAGGGCCATGGCCATGTGGCCATGTTTCCAGAACACCCTAAAGCCTGTGAGAGGAGACAAGGCTGGAGGTGGAAGCCTTGCTCCTTTGAAACCTAGAAGGCTTGTTATTTTCATGACATTCAAAAGTATGAAAAGAGATGCAAATAATTAAAAACATATTTTACAAAAAGAAAATAAGTTTAAGCACAAATGTATTAAATCAATAAAACATAAATAGAATGGTTTTAAATAATTTCTGTATTCTCCAAGCTAAGAATTGCCATTTCTATGAATAAGGAATTCATGATGTACAAAATCCCAGTGAGACTGAACAGTGCCATATAATGTGGTAGCATCCATTTGTTGATATATCCTAAGTTTACAGCCATTTGCTGCCCATTGTCAATATCATTTGTCCCATAGTTTAACTCATTTATCCTTCAAATCTTACAAGGTGAGAGTCATTGCAATGTGATGAAATTGCTTAGTAAGTCGATTCTAATGTGATTATTACAAGCATTTGTATCTCTAATATACAGTATTGGTAACTCACCTCTGGGCAAGTCTGTTATTTCATGATAACCACTTGACATCAGATCACTGCAAAGATTCTCCAGATGATACTGATCTGCTGTGGCGAAGGCTGTGCATTTCAGCAAATCCTATTAAATCAAGTAGAGATACAGAGTAAAACAGTTCATCCAACAAAGTACTTACCTCAAATAAAACTTTCTCTGCATAGTAAAGAACATGCAGTTCTAGTTTAGTGAACATGAAGAAGTTCAAGTTTAATTTCCCAATGTGAATCAAAGGAATTAAGGTAAGATCTTACAGTTCTGCACATGCTGGGGCATGGGTCAATCTGGAAATTTAGGGAGTAGTTAGTGACTGGGGAGGGGACAAGGCCAAATCTTGGGCCATTGTGGGAAGTGATTGGTGGGTTGGAGGAACACAAATTATGGTATTGTGGGATAGATATAGGAATGAAGGATAAAAAGATATGCAATATTGTTTTGATGTAAAACAAAACAGAAAATGCTAGAAACACTCAGCGAGTCAGGTAGCAATCTGTGGAAGGAAAACTGAGCTAATGTTTTGAGCACATGGTGCTCAAAAGGATTCCTATATATCGATTCATGCCAGCTACTTCCTGTTTGAATTTCCAGAGAGGCACAAAATACCACAGAAGTAATCGTTATCACATTCCAGACCACACTAAGTATATTTTCTTATGCATAGTCTTGAAGTAAAGTAGGCTTGTGATCTAATTTTTAAGTCTGTGTTTTTTTCATTTACCCCATCAGATGGCTTCCATGTTAGTGGCATTAAAAAAAAAATTGGATAGTATGGATATACAGGGAATGAAGGGATATATGTAGGAAAGAACTGCTGGTTTAAACCAAAGAGAGACACAAAATACTGGAGTAACTCAGTGGGACAGGCAGCATCTCTGAAGAGAAGGAATGGCATATGTGCAGGTAGGTGTGATGATTTTGGCCTGTTCTTATGTTGTATGTTCTAGAACAAGAAAAGACACAAAGTGCTGGAGTAACTCAGCTGGTTAAGCAGCATCGCCGGAGAACATGGATAGCTGACGTTACACAACTATTTCTCCCCTTCCACCTCTGCTTCCACCTGTATTCCTTCATCTGGCTTCACAATCGAACCTCTTCTATCTATATGTCACACCTTTTGTATTTTCATCTTTGTCCAATCATTTGCCTATCCTCATCTGTATCCACCTATCAATCGGCAGTGTTTGGCCCGCCCCCTCCTCTCTTCCAGCTTTCTCCCCACCAAAATAAGTCTGAAGAAGGGTTCTGCCCGAAACATCACCTATCCATGTTTCCAGAGATGCTGCCTGACTCGCAGAATTACTCCAACATTTTGTGTCTTTTTTGTAAATCAGCATGTGCAGTTCCTTGTTTAAAAAAAAAGATTTGTTTTCATCAGATTACATTGAGATTTTTGAGGAACATGTGATCTAAGCGTTTAATGTGCCAAAAGTTATTTATGCGTTTCAAATAGCCAGCATAGACTGAAAAGGAAGGATATGCAATTACTGTATGTGAAGTAAGACTTTTAGATCACAAGAATATATCTCCCCATCCTCCGTATAGTAAATATGTTGCTAAAACAATTTATGTCAGTGAAAAGATGTTGGGAAATATCTGGCAGGGAATGAAATTAAAGTCTACATGAATAGACTCAGTGAGAAGACAAGCTACTGTTATATTTTTTAGAATTTTAGAACAGAACCAGGCCCCACAGTTTAAGAATAAGGGGTAAGCCAATTAAAACGGAGATGAGGAAAAACTTTTTCACACAGAGAGTTGAGAGTCTGTGGAATTCTCTGCCTCAGAGGGCGGTGGGGGCTGGTTCTCTGGATGCTTTCAAGAGAGAGCTAGACAGAGCTCTTACAGATTGCGGAGTCAAGGGATGTGGGGAGAAGGCAGGAATGGGGTACTGATTGTGGATGATCAGCCATGATCACATTGAATGGCGGTGCTGGCTCAAAGGGCCGAATGGCCTACTCCTGCACCTATTGTCTATAATACCTAGACTTAAGCCATTGGAAGGGTTCATTGCCAGAGGAGAGTTTTGGGACAAAGAGATTGAGATATTTGATTAGTAATGGTGTCAGGGGTTATGGGGCAAAGGCAGGAGAATGGGGATGAGAGGGAGTGATAGATCAGCCATTATTGAATGGCGGAGTGGACTTGATGGGCCGAATAGCCTTATTCTGCTCCTAGAACTGATAAACTTTTCACTGGAAGTACTCTGGCCCAACAGTAAGTGGGGCAGTGAAGGTGAAAGGAAACTCTGGAGCATTCAATATTCTTCTATTTCAAATACATAACAATGAAATACTGCTTCCTAGTTGCATTAACCTCTCTACCTTTACAAGAACGCCTATTATGATAACACCGAACAAATCAAAGATCTATTTCAGCAAAAATACAATCAACAACATAGAACTCCTGTGTCATCCTTCTTATCCAAAATCTTAAGAAACAAGTAACCTCTTTCATAGAACATTTTTGTTGCTCTTGTCAGATAGCTTTACTGCATGATTTATTTGATTGTTCTTACTCTTCTTCGGGAAAATAAATACAATTATTTCATAATAACCTGAAGTGAGACTGTCTGCAAAATTCCAACACCCACTGTAGACAAGACTTGGACCAGGGTGGAATCAAAATTTGGAAATACATTGAGACTTTAGATGAGAATAATACCTAAGTTTATAAAATTCTAAAAAAGCAGTTGTGGATGAAAGGAAGTTGTGTGCTTTGAACAGTGAGCATAAACCAAGCAAGAGTAATCGATTAGATTAAAAAAACCTAAAATGAGACCCAAGGGCCTAGAATTTACACTTGTAACAGCAAAACCAATTGAAATCGTTATTTTGTAAAATTGATGGTAACCATCTGCACATATACAGGAAAAACCAGTAGTGTCATTGTTGCTCTCCTCAATAAGGTGATCTGTGGTAATCAATGCTCGTGATATCAATACTCTTAAGTGAATCAACATGTGCAACATTTTACAACAATCATTGTACAAAGCACAAGCATGTATCAGGCATTTTATATTTTAAAAATATATATTATTTGGTGAATTTTTAAGCCATCCTTCTTGCTGATCAACCTCCATGCTTCCAAAAAACTGTAAGAATGACGAGCCAGTTCCTCTATTCAGGGTAAAAAATAGTTTTTTTAAGTTCATATACAAATTTCAGCTTTTACCTCAACCCATACAAATGCCCATTTTGTTTCCAAACATAAATCATTAAAAAAAAATTGTTTATTCCCACTTTTATTTCCCACTTTGCAGTGAGGTCTCAGCAATCTGATAAGATGCTCTGTTCACTTGATGATATCCTTGTGCTGGAAGTCAATGGTGCTTGATTGAAAATATGCCAGAACGTAAGTAGTTCTTGGCATTGAATCCATTTAAGCTAGATGGAAAGATCTCATCAAGGATTTGGTAAGCCTCATTCCTTTGCAACTGACTGACAAGTTAGGCTTCAAAAAGTAATATTTAATGCTTTATACCAAATTGCAATAAATAGAAATTCGGTATTTACTTAATTCAGTTGTTCCTTGCCGAACCTATTACACCTCAGGGGTAATCTGACGACTGAATGATGCCAATGGGAATCCTTATCAAGCAATTTAATGTTTACCTCGGGCATTGCAGATGGAATGAGACAGCCAGGGAACAGTGCAAAAGATCATCTGTTCAATTGCTTGCCAAAAACATTCTGGTTCAATTCAGACATACAAAATTAGATGCAAATCCATTGTGGGACGTGAGAGAATAGGATGAAAGTACATTTCATGGAAGGAAGAGATAAAGGAGGATTTTTTTGGCAGGAAGAAATAAACAAAATATAGCTGCATCTTAATCATCCACTGCAAATCACGCAGTCGAGCAGAACCAAACAATCAAAGCGTTACATTAGAACAAAGAGCAAAATTATTTGCATATAAAGAATGCTGCCAATCTATCTGATAAACAGAATTACAAATAAGTAACCAAGGTTTGTGTGTCCAGAAAGTTGATTGCAAAGAGTCATTTCCCCAGCTGTTCTCTAAGGAGAAGCAGTATCTTAGTGAAACACAATTTCATGGTTGAATCATGCCATTCCAGAAATTGTCAATGGGTACTCTCTGCCCCAATTGAGTCCTGGCACCCACCTCCCTGCAGCAACTCACCTCCGCTAGCTCATGGATCTTCCTTGGCAAACCATCTGAGTCATCAATCACTGCCAAACGCAACCATCACAAACATCAATGAATTTCCTGTGCGTGTATGTACATGTGACACACACACACACACACACACACACACACACACACACACACACACACACACACACACACACACACACACACACACACACACACACACACACACACACACCTACCTACCTGCTGGAGCAGCTGCAGTGATATTTAGAAGATAAGAGGGGATCTTATGGGAACATATAAGATTATTAAGGGTTTGGACACGCTAGAGGCAGGAAACATGTTCCTGATGTTGGGGGAGTCCAGAACCAGGGGCCACAGATTAAGAATAAGGAGTAAGCCATTTAGATGAGGAAACACTTTTTCTCACAGAGAGTGGTGAGTCTGCGGAATTCTCTGCCTCAGAGGGCGGTGTTCTGGATGCTTTCAAGAGAGAGCTAGATAGGGCTCTTAAAAATAGCGGAGTCAGGGGATATGGGGAGAAGGCAGGAACGGGGTACTGATTGGGGATGATCAGCCATGATCATCCCATTGATCGAAGCACTGGCTCGAAGGGCCGAATGGCCTACTCCTGCACCTATTGTCTATTGAAAGAATACAAAAATCCTATTTTCATTAATCGAAGGATCAGTAAACAGTAGATTTAAGGCAAATTAGTTTAAAAATAAAAAATAACAAAAATGTTGAGAACACGCTGCCTCATAAGGTGGTACAAGTTACAATTCTTTATAAGATGGCATTGGAATAATACTTAAGAAGCAAAAATACCGTAGAACTAAGGGTGAAGGGTAGTGGAGTACTTTTACAAAGACCTGATAATAGGTTTTATAGTCTCTTTCAATACTCCAAGGAATTAAAAATGCATTATTTTATAGAACTCTTCAAATTAAATTAATCAACTTCAATTTCATAATTGTACAAACTCCTGTCTTCCAAAGATTCTGACTAAAATAAAATGTTCCCCTCAAAATGAAAATGATTTAAATAAATATTTCTGATAAGAAATACTAGTCGGTTTCTGTAGAATATTATAAAATTTAACTATAAACTGGTCTTGTGTATTATTGCATACATTTAGTAATAACCAAAGAAACTTGCAGCTTGCAAACTTGCAGTAGGTAGCCAGACCTACCATTCTCTGAAAGTTAGATCTGCCTCTACAATTGTCAGCATGTCAATCAGAGGATGAACAGCTTGTGGGGAATGTACCAACAAACACTAGGACAATAAACAGACCAAATAGAATTGCCCTTTCCTCAGGATATAACAACATGTGGCTTTGATTCATCTAACTGTTTCAAAACAAGCACGGAATACTATTCTGGGTTAAGTGTTTTCAAGTGTTTCTTTCAAAAAGGCTGTAAGAAGTGAAAGAGAGAACCAGCAATATTGAATCTGTAGAAATAAAGTTGGTATATGTTTTATTTGTTTATACACCATTGGCAGAATCATTTACCATACTTTGTTATGCTACTTCATGTGATGCTGCATTTATTATATAGTAATGATGTCTGCAGTGAGAGAGAAAAAAATCACAGTAGATATTGCTGGTGCAATTGACACTAGATGCCAAATCATCTGCTGTTGTATTTATGCAATAACATGCAGTTAACTGGAAGATTATGGGTGCATTGCCTGTGCAAACATGGAAGAGTATAGAGGCAAAAAATGTGGGAACAAAGGTCATGTTTAGAGCCACTCATAAAGGTGGTCACCAATTCTAGTATTGACCACATTTTCCTTGGACACAAAGGTACTTGCCAGCACCTGATGTGAAAACTCTGCCTGCAGAAGCACCAAAAGGTCAAGTTAACCATTGGCTGTAAACCCAGGGGAGGTGTCTACCCAGGGAGGTGCCACCTCACTGCCGCAATTGCATTTTTCTTTTTTCGCACAAGCTGAGCACATCACAGAGAGCCCTCTGTCTAGTGGATGAAGACATTTATTTTTGGCTTGGGTAGTTTACACCCCAGCGGTATGAACATTGACTTCTCCAATTTCAGGTAGTCCTCGCTTTCTCCCTCCTCCCCCTCCCCTTCCTACCTCTCCCACAGCCTACTGTCTCCGCCTCTTCCTTTCTTTTTCCCGCCCCCCCCCCCCCACATCAGTCTGAAGAAGGGTCTCGACTTGAAACGTCGCCTATTCCGTCGCTCCATAGATGCTGCCTCACCCCGAGATTCTCCAGCATTTTTGTCTACCTTCGATTTTTCCAGCATCTGCAGTTCTTTCTTAAACACACTGGGGACATATTATTTTTACATTTGTACCAAGCCAATTAACCTACAAACCTGTACATCTTTGGAGTGTGGGAGGAAACCGAAGATCTCGGAGGAAACCCACATGGTCACGGGGAGAATGTACAAATTCATAGTGTTGATTGAACCCGGTTCTTCAGTTCTGTAAGGCAGCTATTCTACCGTGCCAAGTCTTTTTAGTAATGGTTCTTCATATGTCCGGACCTAAATCCTGTCACTTGTCAGTTCAACTACAAGACAGATACATTCTTCAATATGGCCACTGTTCACATAGACACAATTAGGTGAACAGTCTCTCATGCGATACATTTCTACGATTTTGTGGACCCATTTACATAAACACAACTTTGTGAGCATTGGACATCTGAACTGTCATTGACACTTTTAAAGAAGTACCAGTCTTCTTCTGATCTCAATGTGGAAATGTGTTTGGTGCAGAGAAATACGCCACCTTGTGTCAGAATTGGTGACACACTCCCATGTACAGAAGAATTGGAAACCAAAAATCAGACTAAAAGTCAAAAGATTGGAATTATTGTTTGAGGGATTTAAGACAAACTATAAAATGCAGCTTGCAAATAAAACCTAAAACATTTTGTTTACCTGTACATCTGCAATTCTTGGCAGATTGGTCCTTGATGGCTGTTTGGTCCGAGGCCCCTTAAGTGGCCTTTTGGCTGTCTGTACTTTTGGTTTCAAAGCCACTTTACTTTCACCTGTTGCAGTGGAATAAACTCTTTTCTTTATGCTTTCAAACTGTGTACAGTACAAGGATTGAAGATGTATCATTTGTGCAGAAATGGTCTCTTTTCTTATTATTTGGCATGCTGTGGAACAATAGTCCGGTGATCTTCTGCCTCTGTTTTTCAATGGGCTGCACACAAAATTTCTCTGATAGCAGCTGAGGTGCCCGATCCTGGATTGCTGAACACATCTAAGAGACGAGCTCAAATAGCAAGTTCTTTTTATGAAGGACTGAGATTGTTTCACGGGATTAATCAATCTTACAGCCATTGTAGATGGATGAGCAATCTAAAGACAGAAGAACATTTATTTTGAAATTTTCTATTCATCATAATAGACTACTTCCTTTGCATACACACTAATCACTTATCCATCCTATAAAAAGAAAATCTTCTTCAAATTAGGCGACATATTGAAGAAACTTTGGCCACTGATCCAAATCAATACATTACTTTGAGTTGCTAATCACCAGGCGCATTAAATTAAGGAAGTTTTTCTTTACACAGAGGGTGATGGGTGCCTGGAACACACTGCCAGGGATGATGGTGGAGGCAGATACAACAGCACCATTTAAGAGGCTTTTAGATAAGCAGATGGATATGCAGAGAATGGAGAGATTCCGATCACATGCAGGGAGAGATTAGTTTATTTTAGTATCATGCTTGGCAAAGTCATGGTGGGCCGAAGGACCAGTTCCATTGCTGTACTGTTCTATGTTTGATGTTCTAAGTGTGCTCTCAAAAGAATACTGAAATGCTTTCTTTATTTCCTCATTATTATATAACCACTGGCATTTAATAAAATATTCGATTTGGAGTTCTTTTTGCAGCCATTAGAGTAAGATTATTATTTTGTGTAAAATCTTTATTCTCAATGTGACTTGATTTATGAAGAATTATCAATAAATTCCATGAACTCAGAACATCATCTTTCATGCTTCTTTATAAAAACATTTCTAAAATGTCCAATGTGTCAATTATTAAAATGTTGTAATCACTTTTCTAAACACAGAAGTAACACACTATAAATAAATTCACATACACTGCAAAATGAACGGAGAACAAATCTTGTGAAAGTCAGAGTTCAAAAAAGGTTAAACGAAATGCAGTCACGCACAGTTTAAGATTATTTGTGGTTAAAATGAAAATGAGCTAATTCCAAAGTTATGTTTGAAATTGATTGAGTTTGGGGAGGAGTAGAAAGGAGTTAAAAGAGAAAAATTGGTAGGGGGGATATTTTGGATCACAGATATAATAAAGATAAAAGAGGAAGTTGATCCATTACAATGGACTCTAATAAACAAGGTTGGGATCAAAGTCACACTGAATTGAGTAGAATAGTAATTTATAGTATATTGAGAGAGCATTTAGACATTGGTATATTTTTGTCTGAAGAAACAGGGCAGCAGAGCTGCTGCCTCACAGCCCTAGAGACTGCGGGTTGATCCTAACCTTGGGTGATGTGTGGATTTTGCATTATCTTCCAGTGGTCACATGAATTTCTTCCTTGTGCTCCAGTTTCCTCCCACATCCCTGAAATGTACAGGCTTGTAGGTTAATTGGCCTCTGTAAATTGCCCCTAGTAAGTAGGGAGTGGATACAAAAATGGGAGAACCTAGGGCTAGTGTGAACGGGCGATCAATGGTCAGTGTAGAATTGGTGCAGCAAAGAGCCTGATTCCATCCTGTATCGCTAAACTACTTTGGCACTAAACTAAACAATCTGTTATTAGTCTTAGAGCAAACAGGTGATTTTGCTAAAATCACAAGGGAACATAACAGCAACAATTGCATTAACAATCAGGGATAAATTGTATTTTCTTCAGTAATGAACAGGACATAAAATAAACTACATTCTTTGATTTTTATAATAGATGATTAAAATATAAATTAATATGAGAGTTCTGATAAAAAAAGGATGATAAACATGGAACTGAGGAAAGATCTTAACCTAGAAAACCTATCTATAAGGATAGAGTTAAGAATAACAGAAGTTGGAAAACATTAGTAGGACTAATTTAACAGGCCCCTGACAATGTTAGAAAGAGAATTAAAAAATGAGGGGGCCAAAAAACATGAGAAAGGCAATGATCTTGAGGCAATTTTTATCTTCAAATCAAGCAAAACGAATATTACAAGGAACCAACTGCTGAACACGTCAATTCATAAAATATAATGAGCAAGAAAGAGTTAATGACTAATTCTGTTAAGCTTCCTTTGGGGAAAAGTGCTAATAATAGTTGAAAAGTGATATGTTAAAATTTAAAAAGTCTCACATTTATAAAAAAACTTTGCAGAGGTAAAAGGAAAGAGTTAACTAAATTAAGATTAGAAATAATATTGCTACTTGGTTTATTATTGGCATATGTACCAACATTGTGAAAAATGTTGTTTTATTGCATAATTGTCCAGAAGCAATAGCTTATCTTTTTAAAATGTTTGTAATTCTCAACAAATATACATTATTATGTTATATATTGGATAGCAATGGGACTAAAGGTCCATAAATCACCTGGGCTGGTATTTTAAAGAGATTACATAGGACACTATGGACACTTTGGTTTTGATGTTCCAGAATTCTTGAATAGATTTCCCAAACTGCAAATATATCCATCTATTCAAAAATGTAGGAAGGCAGAAAATACGGAATCTGCAGCAAAGGCAGGAAAGCACCGGCATTTATTTATAATGTGTTAACACTTGAAAAAACATTTGATTTAGTTTTGTGAAAGTGAAATTGCACTTGAAAATTCAATTAAGATTCTTAATTGGATGGACATGGTGACAATTATTTCTTTCGAATACTGAGTGTATTTTTTAACCAACTCGATCAATAGATCAACGCGGATAGATAAGGGAGAAAGCAGCAAATAAGATAGGGTTGAATTTTCAAAAGCATTCAATAGTGCTGGACAAAATTAAGATATGTGGGTTTGAGGCATCGACAGAGCATTGGATCCATTCCCAGAACAATAAGGGATGAAAGGGTCACTTTTAATAGATCAGGATGTAATCTGGAATGCTACAGTAACAGTGCTGGGCATCATCAACAACATAGTTAAAGGATCATGTGTGTTATATCCAAGTTTGTGACAATATAAAAATAGGTGAGGAGCAAGCTGTGAAAACCTGATCCAAATTGCAAAATAACATTAGTTAGATGATTGTGCAAAGTGGTGGCTGATGGAGTATCATTTGTGAGTGTGATATCATTCATTTTGAACAGTTTTATTAAGGCTAGAAAATATTGGATATTGTATACACAAATAAAAAAAATAACAATCAGGTAAATGGTCTATTAGCTTTATTGCAACCAGAACAGTGGTTCTGCTAGGAATTGATAGGAAGTCCAGAATCATGCAGTTCCGGACATCTTACCTCTGGAAGAATCTAATTGACTTAAGAGGAATTTTGAAGAAGAATCGATAGATTTATTCTTGTGAAAGGGCAATCCCACGAGATTGTCAAATGGCTCCAAATTATCTGAAATTGAGAAATAACAAATATTCTCATTGAAGTATGTAACTTTCTTGAACTGAAACTCACCTGGATTATCTCTGACCCCTCTCTTCCCTTTCTTAATCTCTGTCTCAATCACAGGGGACAGACTATCGACTGACATCTACTATAAATCTACAGACTCCTACAGTTATCTGGGCTACACTTCCTAATCGCCCTGCCTCTTGCATAGACACTATTCCCTACTCTCAATACCTCTGTCGTCACTGCATCTGCTCTCAAGATGCGGCTTTCCATTCTAGGACATCCAAGTCCTCTTTCTTTAATAAATGTGGTTTCCCCCCTTCTGTCATAGATAGATCCCTCAACTGCATCTCTTCTGTGAATGGAGGTTCTGCTCTCGCTGTCCGTCCCCCCCCCCCAGACAGTACCTTTCCCCACCAGCCACAGCATTCAACACATCATCCGACATTTCAACGTGATTCCCGATGAGTCACATCTTCCCATCTCGACCCCTTTCCGCCTTCTGCAGACACCTCTCCCTCTGCAACTCCTTGGTCAACTCATCCCTTATCACCTAAACCACCCCATCCCCACTTACTTTCCCCTGCAACTGCAGGAGATGTAACACCTGTCCCTATACCTCCTCCCTCGCCTCCATCCAGGGACCCCAGCAGTCCTTCCAGGTGAAACAGAGGTTCACCTGCACCTCCTCTAACCTCATCTACTGCATCCGGTGTTCATGATGTGCCCTCCTGTACATCAGCAAGACCAAGCTTGGACTCGGTGACCGTTGTGCTCAGTCAGCCAAGGCCTACTGGATGCTAAACATTTTAACTGCCCTTACCATTCCCATACTGACCTTTAGGTCCTGGGACTCCTCCTTTGCCAGAATGAGGCTACCCGCAAACTGGAGGAGCAGCACCTTATATTCTGCTTGGGTAGCTTACAACCCAACGGTATGAACATCGAATTCTCCAATTTTAGATAACCTCCAACAATTTCCCCCCTCTCCCCCACGTCCGACTAGCACCTATTTCTCCCCTCTGCCTCCTCTAGCGTCAAAATTTGGAACTCTTCAGTCTTCCGTCTCACATATTCTACTTTAATCTCTGGCTTTTGTTCCAACTATCTGCCCTTCAAAACCCTGCCCTGCCTTTGTCCACCTATTACCTGACACACTTTGTATTGCCTCTCCTCTTTCCCTCCCTCCCCTTCCCCCCCCCACCCCCCATTACAACCAGTTTGAAGAAACGTCATCCTATTCGTGTTCTCCAGACATGCTGCCCGATCCGCTAAGTTATTCTAGCATTTTGTGTCCTTTGTGTAAACCAACGTCTGCAGTTCCTCATTTCCACATCTAAGATTTGATAGGCTCTTTGGCATATTCATGTTTGCATTTCTTCTAGTGTTGTGCATGCAGTTAAAATTGAATACAGTGTATTTATTAGATATAGGACACATTTTGAATAGGCAAAGACCATCAAGTACACTACCAATTATCATGATGTGCCTTCACTTGATGAAGAAGATAGTTTAGGTTTCAAATTGAATTCAAGTTCCTAGGAATAAATATCACCAGCAACTTGTACTGGACCACCCATATCGAAGCAATGGCCACAAAAGCATACTTTTACTTCACTTAGAAGGCTATGAAAGTTTGGCATGACCCCCATAACTCTCAGCAACTTCTACAGATGCACCGTAGAAAGCATTTTATTGGGATGCATCTCAGCATGGTTTGAGAACAACCCCATCCAAGGCTGCAGAAAATTGCAGAGAATTTTAGATGCAGCCCAGACCATCACACAAACCAACATCCCTTGCATGGACTCCATCGACACTTCATGCTATCTCGGCTAGGCCAACAGCATATTCAAGGATGAGTCTCACCCCAGACACTCCCTCTTCTTCCCTCTCTCATCAGGCAAGAGGTACAGAAGTATGAAAATGAATACCTCCAGATTCAGGGACAGTTCTTCCCAGCTGTTATCAGGAAACGGAAACATCCTATCACCATCTAGAGAGCCGTCCTGACCCACCATCTACCTCATTGGACTCCCTCAGACTATCTTTAATCTTGCACTAAACATTATTCCCTTTATCCTGTATCTGTACACTGTGGATGGTTTGATTGTAATCATGTATATTATTTTTTGGACAGACAAACACACAACAAAAAAGCTTTGCATTGTACCTAAACTAAAGTAGAAGGGTCAGAGGAGGCACATCATGTCGTATAAAACCGATTGAGTTTTTTGAGATGACAAAGGTGTTTGATGATTGGAGAACAGTGGATGTTGTCCACATGGACATTAGCAAGGCATTTGCTAAAGACCCTCATTGTAGGCTGATCCAGAAGATTAAGATCATGGGATCCAATGTGACTTGGTAGTTTGAATTCAGAACTGGCTTGCCCATACATGCCGGGATAGTGGTAGAAGGGTGTTATTCTGACTGAGGTCTGTGACCAGTGGTGTTCTGCAAGGTTCAGTGCTGGGACTTCTGTTTTTTGTGATATATACTTGGATAAAAATATAGATGGGTTGGTTTAGGTTTGCAGGCAATACAAAAATACGATTGTGGTGTTTAAGAGACTTTTAGATAGGCACATGAATATTCAGGGTTGGAGGGACATAAAACATGTGCAGGCAGAAGGGAATCATTTAAGTAGGTATCATGTTCAGCACAGACGTCGTTGGTCGAAGGGCCTTGAAAAAGCTATTTCAGCTTCATCAGCCTGTTTTGGTGCTGTACTCTTCTATATTCTCTCACCACACTATTTCACTGAACATTGACAAGAGGCTTGGCTTGCAAGGGCTTTACAACATAGCAACCAAGATGTTGCATTGATAGGCCTGACAGCACAGAATGCTCACAATGTTGCACTGAACAATCTTACTGTACAGTAAGGTACTGAACACTCCTGAGGTACTGCATTGAATATGGTATCCCATCAGCAAAGCCATGAAGATAGTAAAAGGACAACACTTCTGCAGTCCTAAACCTAAGAGTCTTAAGAGTGACAGTTGCTATGGTCTGCATTTCAAAGGTAAATTGCAACACTCCCAACATTTAGCAGTGAAGAAAATATTACAGGAATGATGCACAATTGCGCTGAAGAGAACCGAATCCAACACTCAAGACTGATGCTAATAACAGTTGGTGCTGAAAAGGAAATGCCAGAAATGTCCAGACAATTGAAAATCTCTTGTGAGATAGGATTATTATTACGGATAGACAATCTTACATAGAAACATAGAAAATAGGTGCAGGAGTAGGCCATTCGGCCCTTCGAGCCTGCACCGCCATTCAATATGATCATGGCTGATCATCCAACTCAGTATCCTGTACCTGCCTTCTCTCCATACCCCCTGATCCCTTTAGCCACAAGGGCCACATCTAACTCCCTCTTAAATATAGCCAATGAACTGGCCTCAACTACTTTCTGTGGCAGAGAATTCCACAGATTCACCACTCTCTGTGTGAACATTTTTTTCTCTCATTTCTGTCCTGAAAGACTTCCCCCTTATCCTTAAACTGTGACCCCTTGTTCTGGACTTCCCCAACATCGGGAACAATCTTCTTGCATCTAGCCTGTCCAACCCCTTAAGAATTTTGTAAGTTTCTACAAGATCCCCCCTCAATCTTCTAAATTCCAGCGAGTACAAGCCGAGTCTATCCAGTCTTTCTTCATATGAAAGTCCTGACATCCCAGGAATCAGTCTGGTGAACCTTCTCTGTCCTCCCTCAGATTAGGAGACCAAAACTGTATGCAATGCTCCAGGTGTGGTCTCACCAAGGCCCTGTACAACTGTACATCTTAAGGCAGAACTGGTCAGTTCTGATACAAACAGAAAAAGCAGGTCGACCAAGATATTGAATTTGTTACCAAAGCCGAATAATGTACCCACAGCAGACGAATTGATGACTCTGCATGTGTTCAGCATGAACACTGATTTGAGTGGTCAAACGTTGATGAGCAAAAGTTGATTTATCCACAAGAACAATTCCAGAATGAATAGAATTTGGAAAGATTATAACTATTCCACCCACTATCTCTGAAGCCATCTCTTTCAAAACTCTGTGATGTAGGTCATTGCGAGTTATTAGCTTTTAGTCTCACCAACTTCTCTTGAGCTTTTTTAAAAACTAAGACTAATTTTTTTCAGTTGTTCACACTTGCTGTAACCTTGGTTTCAGCTATTTCTGCAGATATTTTATATCTTCCTTCATGAAGAAAGTCATAAAACATTGAATTTTTCTGCTATTATCAGATTTAAATCGGGGGGATTTAAATTGAACAATGGCAAAAACAACCAATGTTTTATGACTTTCTTCTGCCACAGGGGGGCTGTGGTAAATCCAGTTTTCTCCCAAGTCATGCCTGGTGCAGTGATTACCAATTATTCTTATATTTATCACAATTTTGCTTTTATATTCAATTTTTTCCTTTACTAATCACAGTCTCAAAATATGATGTTCTTAGGACTGAAATGAGAAGAATTTTCTACACTCAGAAGGAAGTGAATAGTTGGAGTACTCTACTCGAAAGTTTCAATCATTGATTACAAGCAAACCTGCCTTAGACATGGGAGTAACTAATGCTAGACATGAGAGTAATTATTGGATAAGGAGACGAGGAGAGATGAAAATGGTGTTTGAGGTAGAACATAAAACAATGGAATAGGAATACTTTATTGTCACATGTGACTAGGCAATGAAATTCTTTGCTTGCATACACAGTGTATACAAATAGCGGGCATCTACGGCGCTGACAGTTAGCCAATGATCAGCCAATGCTCTCACTGAACAGACTCAAATGGCTGAGCAGCCTACTTCGTTCTTATTTCATATGTTCATTTTCAACTTGACTATGTAATACATCATCAGCATCTTTCCCTTCCTCATGAATTTCAATCCCCTTAGGACAGGCATGTGCCCTGAGTAATTAGTCAGGGTAGGCAGTGACTTTTAAAAATCTTGAAAACCGCCCATGCAGATTATTCTCTCCCCGGCGAGCTGTCAGTCGGCTTTTTTTAAAAAACGTGGAAACCGCGCATGCGCAGATTGTTCTCTCCCCAGCGAGCGAGGTGCAGCAGGCAGTGAAGAAAGCGAATGGTGTGTTAGCATTCATAGCAAAAGGATTTGAGTATAGGAGCAGGGAGGTTCTACTGCAGTTGTACAGAGTATTGGTGAGACCACACCTGGAGTACTGTGTACAGTTTTGGTCTCCAAATCTGAGGAAAGACATTCTTGCCATAGAGGGAGTACAGAGATGGTTCACCAGACTGATTCCTGGGATGTCAGGACTTTCATATGAAAAAAGACTGGATAGACTCGGCTTGTACTCGCTAGAATTTAGAAGATTGAGGGGGGGATCTTATAGAAACTTACAAAATTCTTAAGGGGTTGGACAGGCTAGATGCAGGAAGATTGTTCCCGATGTTGGGGAAGTCCAGGACAAGGGGTCACAGTTTAAGGATAAAGGGGAAATCCTTTAGGACCGAAATGAGAAAATCATTTCTCACACAGAGAGTGGTGAATCTCTGGAATTCTCTGCCACAGAAGGTAGTTGAGGCCAGTTCATTGGCCATATTTAAGAGGGAGTTAGATATGGCCCTTGTGGCTAAAGGGATCAGGGGGTATGGAGAGAAGGCAGGTACAGGATACTGAGTTGGATGATCAGCCATGATCATATTGAATGGTGGTGCAGGCACGAAGGGCCGAATGGCCTACTCCTGCACCTTGTTTCTATGTCAGTTGGCTGTAAAAAAATCTTGAAAACCGGGCATGCGCAGATTGTTCTCTCCCTGGTGAACTGCCAGTCGGCTTTTTTTTTAATCTTGAAAACCGGGCATGCGCTGATGGTTCTCTCCCCGGTGAGCTGTCAGTCGGCTTTAAAAAAAATAAATCATGGAAACCGCGCATGCGCAGATTGTTCACTCAACTTTTATCAAGAAATTTGTCTTCAATAGGTCCTATCTCTTAATAAAGTATTTAAAAACATATAGCTCAAAGAAATTTACGTACAATATTATTTGTACACAAAATCCATTCTTCTCTCTTTGTTTGCAGCAAAAATATCCATAACTTTTTCATAGAAACTAGCAGTGGGACTTTGCTCCATCTGAGTAAATCTTTCCTTTTCGATAGAAATTAAAGCAAGTGATGAAAGCCTTTCATTGGACATTCTATTCCTGGTGAAGCTTTTAATTCTTTTCCAAGCTGAAAATGATCTCTCAACAGAAACTTGCAGCAGGAATTGTTAAAATTAATTGTAGCAGCTTCACGGCTTCAGGGAACGTTTGTTCCAGCCCATATAACCATATAACAATTACAGCACGGAAACAGGCCATCTCGGCCCTACAAGTCCGTGCCGAACAACTTTTTTCCCTTAGTCCCACCTGCCTGCACTCATACCATAACCCTCCATTCCCTTCTCATCCATATGCCTATCCAATTTATTTTTAAATGATACCAACGAACCTGCCGCCACCACTTCCACTGGAAGCTCATTCCACACCGCTACCTCTCTGAGTAAAGAAGTTCCCCCTCATGTTACCCCTAAACTTCTGTCCCTTAATTCTGAAGTCATGTCCTCTTGTTTGAATCTTCCCTATTCTCAAAGGGAAAAGCTTGATCACATCAACTCTGTCTATCCCTCTCATCATTTTAAAGACCTCTATCAAGTCCCCCCTTAACCTTCTGCGCTCCAGAGAATAAAGACCTAACTTATTCAACCTATCTCGGTAACTTAGTTGTTGAAACCCAGGCAACATTCTAGTAAATCTCCTCTGTACTCTCTCTATTTTGTTGACATCCTTCCTATATATTGGGCGACCAAAATGTACACCATACTCCAGATTTGGTCTCACCAATGCCTTGTACAATTTTAACATTACATCCCAGCTTCTATACTACCCATTACCCATTTTGAAATATAAAAACAAGTCAATCTTTAAATGATTTATCCCAAAACAATTGTGCATTATAAATTCCAGCTAGATCCGCTTTCAGTCTTATGACATCAAAGAAGTTACCGTAGTTTCTTTCTAAACTTTGTATTGCCTCCTGATCAATTTGACAAGCAAGTTTTTGAAACTTGTTTCCATCAACTAAGGAAATGAATTGTAAATTTTTGAAGTCGCTGTATCTTGCTTCCATATGCTTCAATATATCAACCAATATCAGATCAAATATTCGTGCTCACTCTTCTTTAATTGGGCGTTTTGAACAAGATTTTGATTCAGTCAGGTCATTTTCTTTGCAATATTCTTCAAACGTTTCATGAATGTCATCAAAATATTGGCGCAGATCCTCAAGCGAATGTATTGTTTCATTGATTCTTTCAATGCAATAAGGAATTTCATAGCAAAAGGATTTGAGTATAAGAGCAGGGAGGTTCTACTGCAGTTGTACAGGGTCTTGGTGAGACCACATCTGGGGTATTGCGTACAGTTTTGGTCTCCTAATCTGAGGAAAGACATTCTTGCCATAGAGGGAGTACAGAGAAGGTTCACCAGACTGATTCCTGGGATGGCAGGACTTTCATATGAAGAAAGACTGGATAGACTCGGCTTGTACACACTAGAATTTAGAAGATTGAGGGGGGATCTTATAGAAACTTACAAAATTCTTAAGGGGTTGGACAGGCTAGATGCAGAAAGATTATTCCCGATGTTGGGGAAGTCCAGAACAAGAGGACACAGTTTAGGGATAAGAGGGAAGTCTTTTAGGACCGAGATGAGAAAATCATTTTTTACACAGAGAGTGGTGAATCTGTGGAATTCTCTGCCACAGAAGGTAGTTGAGGCCAGTTCATTGGCTAGGTTTAAGAGCGAGTTAGATGTGGCCCTTGTGGCTAAAGGGATCAGGGGGTATGGAGAGAAGGCAG
Source organism: Amblyraja radiata (assembly GCF_010909765.2). Taxonomy (NCBI): domain Eukaryota; kingdom Metazoa; phylum Chordata; class Chondrichthyes; order Rajiformes; family Rajidae; genus Amblyraja; species Amblyraja radiata. The sequence continues at coordinate 67,570,193 of NC_045963.1, forward strand.
GTAAGGGATATTGATTTGGATGATCAGCCATGATCATATTGAATGGCGGTGCAGGCTCAAAGGGCCGAATGGCCTACTCCTGCACCTATTTTCTATATTTCTATGCATATCTTTCATTTTAGCTTGCAAAATGTTGTAGAGAGTGTCCGTTTTAATGAAAATTTAATTATAAACCACGTGAAGAAAGTATGTAGAATCTTTCGTTAGCCAAGCATAAAACCCATTGCTCCTCACCAAAGTTTCAGGATCCCACAATAAAGGATTGCTGTTAATGCTGTCAAAATGTTTACAGAGGTCTCCATGGTATTGCAAAATAGTTTGGATTTGCTTTGAGTTTGAAGTCCATCTGGTTGGTGTTGCCTTTAGAATGAGTTTCTGCACTATTTCCATCAAGAAATTGCGTTTGTTTTGTAGAATGACTAAAAAATGAGGCAAGAGCGTCAATGGTCTTGAAAAGGCCTGTACATTCAGGTATGAATTTAGCTGACTGAGACAGAACAAGATTCAACTTATGAGCATAGCAGTGGGTAAATAAAGCTGATGGTGCCTTTTCTCATACTTTAGCTTGAACACCATTTAAGTTTGATGCCATTACCATTGCTACCCGATGGATTGCAACCTTGTCGTGGTCGGGGAGCTTGTGTGTCTCAGTGACCCCTAGAGCTATGCCAGCGGGAGATTCGTCTCCTTTAGGGTCTCCCATGCTGGACAGGTCGAAGGGTAGAGGCGAGATGAAGAGCGATCCACTGGTCCTCCAGGTTAGGGGTTGAGCACAGGGCTAACAACCCTGTCTCGTAAAATAAATATGTTACAGAAACAGCAACTGAAGGAATCAACACTACTGGGTGTGATGGACTTCCAGGGCTATCGACAGATGCTAGGATGAATGTCAATGGTGAAGAGAACCAGACAGCATCCCAAGAATAGCCCTGCACTGGACACCGGAAGGGAAAAGAAGGAGACCCAAAAACACCTGGCGACGAACTGTAGAGGAGGAAATGAAAACAATGGACCTGACCTGGGGTAGTGTCCAGAAGCTAGCCCAGAACAGACAGGAGTGGAGGACCTTCGTTGCTGCCCTACATGCCAGGAGGCATAATAGGCAATAAGTAAGTAAGCCATTACCATTGCTCCATCGTATGTCTGTGCTACAAGTTTCTCAGCACAAGTATATTTGTGTAAGTTATTGAATATACATTCTGTTACATTAGTAGCAGTTCTGTCCTTAAGTTTGTCAAAGCCTATGAATGCTTCTTTAATTTCAGAATCCAATATATACCATAATACTGTGGAGCACTGAGCTGTATTTGAAATATAAGTGGATTCATCCACTTCTAATGCAATGAATGGGGCTTTTGCGATCTCTTCTTTAATATTATTTTCTACAACTGTGCCTACTGCTTCAATCAAGTCATTTTGAATCTTGTTAGAAATTCCAGAAAAAACAGATGAACTCTGTAAATGACGTGCCAATTTTTCATCAAATTTTGCTGTATATTTCAGTAACTCAATTGTTTCCACGATTTAGCGATTCTTTGTTTTCATTATCACCACGAAAAGCAAGTTCTTGTCTGATCAAAAAGCAAGTAGCACATATTAACTTTTTTAGTATCTCTCTGTTCTCCTTAACTTTTTCATTGTGAATATCAATGCTAAGTTGCTTCTGCTTATCTATAAGCAAGTCGATCCGTGTTGATCCGGTGCCTCAGGAAGGCCATCAGCATTCATAAAGACTCCCCACACCCTTGCAATAGTCTGTTCGAACTTCTACCATCCGACAGACGTTACAAGGCCTTCTACGCCCGCACCTCCAGATTGAGGAACAGCTTCATCCCCAGAGCTATAGCTGCTCTGAACCGGTCCAGCTAAGTGCCCCCCCATGAACTGTCTCCCTCGGATGGTCACGTCGCACATCAACCCGGCACATATATATTTGCACTTTATACTGCTTTAACTGTGTTTTTTAAATCTTGTTTCTCTGGGTGTCTAAATTTTTAGCTAATTAAGTTATTACATTGGATGGAAGTTGCATTCCAAATCTCATTGTACCTCTGTGCAATGACAATAAAGACATTATTATTATTATTAGACCCAAATGTCTTCCATGCTATTTGGCTTTCATAATGTGCAGCAGATCTCTCGTGCTTGTTTAAAGCATTAGGAAAATTATTTAAATCACTGTACCCATACCTGCTACCCTTACAGTTCCACTAGATAGAGAAAATAACAGGCACGGGAAACAAAACAGTCTATTTGTTGAAATACAACCGCATTGCCACTCTTTCCTGTTGTACCAAGCCGTTTTAAATGTTCTAATTATTTTTGTACTTTGCGCTGTTGAAGTTCTTTAAGTTCTTAAGGATGAGAGGGTATCATAGAAACATATAAAATTATTAAGGGATTGGACACGCTAGATGCAGGAAACATGCTCCTGATGTTCAGGGAGTCCAGAACCATGGGCCACAGTTTAAGAATAAGGGGTAGGCCATTTAGAACGGAGATGAGGAAAAACTTTTTCACACAGAGAATTGTAAATTTGTGGAATTCTCTGCCTCAGAAGGCAGTGGAGGCTGATTCACTGAATGCATTCAAAAGAGAGTTAGATACAGCTCTTAGGGCAAGCGGAATCAAGGGGTATGGGGAGAAGGCACGAATGGGGTACTGATTCTGGATGTACAGCCATGATCACATTGAATGGCGGTGCTGGCTCGAAGGTGCGAATGGCCTACTCCTGCACCTATTGTCTATGTATCATGCACCATTTTTCCATATTTCTATGTTTTCTCCAGGTGCGTACAGGTTTATAGGTTAATTGGCTTCTGTAAAACTGTAAATTGTCCCTAGTGTGCAGGATAGTGCTAGTGTACAGAGTGATAGCTGGTCAACGCGCCACAGGGCGTTTCCACGCTGACTCTCATAAATTTAATCTTGCTGCATTGCAATGTAGTGCCAGCAGTGGACAATCCTACAGCTCTGCACTCATGTTTGCAGAAGGCATCCTGCTACACTGCACTCTGGTGTAAGCAGGGGGCTATCCTGACCAATAGCACTCTAGTAATGGCAGTGGACAATCCTGCTGCATTGCACTCTAGAGTTAGCAGAGGGCAATCCTAAGGCATTGCACTCTAGTGTTTTGTTTATTATTGTCACGTGTACCGAGGTACTGTGAAAAGCTATGTAGGAAAGAACTTCAGATGACAATTTAAATCGAAGGTAGACACGAAATGCTGGAGTAACGCAGCAGGACAGGCAGCATCTCTGGAGAGAAGGAATGGGTGACATTTCGGGTCGAGACCCTTCTTCAGAAAGTCTTCTTCAGGGTCCGAAGATGGGTCTCGACCGGAAACGTTATCCATTCCTTCTCTCCATTGACCCTTGTATACTCTGGAGTTTAGAAGGATGAGAGGATATCTTATTGAAACATATAAGATTATTAAGGGTTTGGACATGCTAGAGGCAGTAAACCTGTTCCTGATGTTGGGGGAGTCCTGAACCAGGGGCCACAGTTTAAGAATAAGGGGTAAGCCATTTAGAACTGAGACAAGGAAACACTTTTTCACAGAGTTGTGAGTCTGTGGAGTTCTCTGCCTCAGAGGCGGTGGAGGCCGGTTCTCTGGATACTTTCAATAGAGAGCTAGATAGGGCTCTTAAAGATAGCGGTGTCAGGGGATATGGGGAGAAGGCAGGAACGGGGTACTGATTGGGGATGATAGAAACATAGAAATTAGGTGCCATGAATGGCGATGCTGGCTCCTCGAAGGGCCGAATGGCCTACTCCTGCACCTATTATCTATTGCCTGTCCCGCTGAGTTACTCCAGCATTTGTGTCATTGTGAAAAACTTTTTGTTGCAAAGAGCAATCCAGCTGCATTGCAATATACTGTTAGCAGTGGACACAACTGCAGCATTATAGGGGGGTTGCACGTAAGGCCATCGGGTCAAAGGGCGTGACGCACGGAGCAGCTCAATCCATGTGGAGGACATGGCAGCTTCTGGCATACACTGTTAATACACGAAACGCATACTTTCTTACCTGTTAAAAACCGCCGAAATGGTCAATTTTTGCGCTGTAAATAATTGTGGAGATTGGGGTAACCGTGAGAAACATCTATCCTACTTCAGAATTCCAAAAGTGAGGAGAAATGATGGTAGAGAGAAGCGACAGTTGAAGGGACAACAACAGCTAAAGTGGTTGGTGAACATTGGCCGTGCAGATATCGACGAGAACCATGGGCAATTTTAAAATTTTACAGACAGATTTTTAGGTATCAAGAAAAAACACAAATAATGCCTTACTTTTGATGAAATGCAGTGAGCAAACACGATAATTCCCAATATTTTCAATCTTGATATCTGCACGGCCAATGTTCGCCAACCACTTTAGCTGTTGTTGTCCCTTCAACTGTCGCTTCTCTCTACCATCATTTCTCCTCACTCTTGGAATTCTGAAGTAGGACAGATGTCTCTCACGTTTACCCCGATCTCCACAATTATTTACAGCGCAAAAATTGACCATTTCAGCGTTTTTTAACAGGTCCGTTACATTGGAAGCCATGCTAAGTGCTTACCTGTAGTTCATCGCGTGTACTCCAGTTGACGTTGCGGGGCAACAGTAGGGGTCACGGGTCGTGACCTGGACTGCCATGCAACCTCCCTATAATGAAGCATGACAAGCGCAGCTTTGCTGTACTGCACTTACTGTACTGCTGGGTCCTCCGATGAGTCTGACAGTGTGACACCCCCGCCGTGGTGCAAATGCTTCATTTGACAGCTCCCTGTGGAGCACGCACTGGGGTTGGGGGGGGGGGGGGATTCTTGGTTCTTGGTCCTCCAAAATATTCCAAATGGAATTTAAACTGGAGGTGGTGAAGGGAGGGCTTAAGCCAGAAAGGGTTATTGGGAAGAAAGAGCTACTTTAAATTTAGTTGCATCTGGTTGGGTAACTATAGTTGGGTGGATAAAGGTAAAAGCTCAGTCGCGGAGGTTTCAATGCAAGTTACAGTCTCGGATCGACACAAAATGCTGGGGTAACTCAGCGGGTCAGTCACATCTCTGGAGAGAAGGAATGGGTGACGTTTCGAGGTCGAGACCCTTCTTCAGACCCAACTGATGCTGGACACGCGTGCTGTGGTGGTGGTGCAGGTTTTTCCCCCCCAAGGTCACGCACCTTAGCAGCAGGACGGTTGGCCAGACCCCATGGCCTTCCCCTGACACCGTCAGTGACAGTAACAGCGCCCACAGCCCCCGGGCGCCTCCTCGTCGTCAGCGCGCTCTACTACCGTTAGACCGAGTTTCCCGGGCGTTCGCCGCCCGCCCTGAGCGCGCGACCCCAGCCGTCACTTCCGGCCTCTGGGTCTCTCTTTGCTCCTCCCGCCGCCCGCCCTGAGCGCGCGACCCCATCCGTCACTTCCGGCTTATGGTTCCACCCCCCCGGCCCGCCAGTCGAGAGCAAGATGGCGGCGCGGCAAATGGGAGAAGCGGCGTTTGCCGCTGAACAAGAACAAGAAGAAGAAGGAGGAGAAGAGGAGAAAGAGGTTCGGTCGGAGGTACCCGACTCACTTTCGGGAAAGTACACTGGGTGTGTAGTTTAACGGGATTGCATGTGGGCATGTCTCGGGTAGAGCCGCGGTGCTCTGCGGCTTCAGCTGGCCGTCATGGTCAGAACTAATCTAATGCTTCAAAAATCCTCCCCATGCCTATCGGCGTGACATGACTTCCCACAAGGAAAACACATTTCAGTGCTTTGCTCGGGTCCAAATGAAAATCAATTTCATCCAGCAACGATATCTTCAGATTTCTTCAGTCTGAAGGTGGGTCCGAACCGAAATGTCGCCTATCCATCTCCCCAGAGATGAAGTGTTGGAGTAACTTAGCGGGGCAGGCAGCATATCTGGAGAGAAGGAAAGGGTGACGTTTCGGGTCGAGACCCATCTTCCTCCAGCACTTTGTGTCTATCTTCGGTCTACACCAGCATCTACAGTTATACACATCCCCCGAGATGAAGTCTGAAGAAGGGTCTCGACCCGAAACGTCACCCTTCTCCAGAGATGCTGCCTGACACATTGAGGTCCTCCAGTACTTTGTGTCTATCCCCAGAAATGCTGCCTGACCATTTGAGTTACTCCAGCACTTTGTGTGTGTGTGTATTTTTTTTTGTAAATCAGCATCTGCAGTACCTTGTTTCTGCAATTTTGGACCCAGTTGCTAATGTGCCTGAGATTTCTTGTGACTTAACCTTGCGAATCTTGTGAGACTTTGTCAAAAGCATTACTGAAGTCCATGTACACTACATCCACTGCATGACTTATTCATTTTTCTTTTTCCGCTATGTGGTGTTAATAGTATACAATCTACCATTTATATTTATGTTGACCTTTAATGTCATAAAAATTGGTACCACGAGAAAGTCAAAAGTGATTGTATTACTTATCATGTTTCCTGTGATAATTAAGTTACAAATGGGCAGGAATGTTCTCTCCCTTCGCTCTTGAAATGATTGCTACTTTTGTTTACTGAATGTTAGTAATGATTAAATCAGTAAGAATAAATGAATGTATTTTGTTCATTGTTAACTTTTCAGCAGGGTTGTTTTTGGTGCCAACTGTGTTGAAGTGATCTCTTTAAAACATCTATGGTTTAAAAAAAAAGGAATATAGGATGAAGAAATTATTTTCCAAGAAAGTAGTTGGTGAAATTCTTGGAAAGTTTCCATCATAATGGGAGGTAGAGTTGGATATGGTTCTGTTTTTGAGTTAAAAGAAGAAACTTGTGACCTTCATCCTTTTACTCTGTGAGATTATGTTTCCAAAGTGTACTCTCATCTTTCAGGCTAAATCACAAATACAACTTTTTATTGGCACTCCTGAATTTAGATTTTGTGTTGAAATAGATACTCTACTAGCATAGGTAGGACAGAGCAAAAATATACTTTTCAATAATTGTATTGGACACCGGCCCGGAGCAGTGGTGGCCCAGGCTTACAGCCAGTGCGGAGAAGAAGCGCTAACTCCACTGCTCCGGGCCAGTGTCCTGTCAGTCCAAAAGCTAGTTTTGAATGTTCTTGATCAATCTAACAAGAGTAGTGAATATATTCCAATAGAAAAAGCATTATTAAAAATGATGGTTAGAATTTTTGTGTCCAGGGCCTTCGGTTAACTCGGCGGGACAGGCAGTGTTGAGCTGGAGTTGGCACTTCTTCTCTGTGCTGGCTGTAAGCATAGGCCGCCACAGCTCCGGGCTGATGTCCCGTCAGTCCAGGGTCACCCCGGACATCACTGGCCGCCCCCGGACAGGGTTGGGACACTCGGGAGGGGACGGTCCAGTAGCAATTCAACAGCGCTTGCAGTGCCGGAGACCCCGGTTCGATCCTGACTACGGATAAAACGCAGGTCTGTATACATGCAGCAGCACACTTGGCGAGAATGTTTATCGCGTGTGACCTTTGACAAATCCCACGATTCCTTGCGTTTTTCGGAATTCCTTGCGTTTTTCTCGCTTATTTTTTTTAAAGCATTCAAGAGAAATCCCTATAATTACACCTTGCTGAACTGTTGCCTTTGCTCATCATCTATCACAAATGGCACCTCCAATTAATGTGGAACTTCTTTAATTCTAATCTGAAAAGCTTACATTTCTGCAATGGTAACATCTCAATCTGAGGAGGCATGAATGATGCCAACTGAGATTCATGCCTTCACATTCCACAATAGACAATAGGTGCAGGAGTAGGCCGTTCGAGCCAGCACCACCATTCAATGTGATCATAGCTGATCATCCACAATCAGTATCCTGTTCCTGCCTTCTCCCCATATCCCCTGACTGGGCTATTTTTATGAGTCCTATCAAGCTCTCTCGTGAAAGTATCCAGAGAACGGGCCTCCACCGCCCTCTGAGGCAGAGAATTCCACAGACTCACAACTCTCTGTGTGAAAAAGTGTTTCCTCATCTCCGTACTAAATGCCTTATCCCTTATTCTTAAACTGGTTCTGGACTCCCCCAACATCGGGAACATGTTTTCTGCCTCTACTGTGTCCAAACCCTTAATAATCTTATATGTTTCAATAAGATTCCCTCTCATCCTAAATTCCAGAATATACAAGCCCAGCCGCTCCATTCTCTCAGCATATGACAGTGCCGCCATCCCGGGAATTAACCTTGTGAACCTACTCTGCACTCCTTCAATAGCAAGAATGTCCTTTATCAAATTAAGGGACCAAAACTGCACACATACTCCAGGCGTGGTCTCACTAGGTCCTTGTACAACTGCAGAAGGACCTCTTTGCTCCTATACTCAACTCCTCTTGTTTTGAAGGCCAATATGCCATTCGCTTTCTTCACTGCCTGCTGTACCTGCATGCTTACTTTCATTGACTGATGAACAAGGACCCCCCCCCCCCCAAATCCCATTGTACTTCCCCTTTTCTCAACTTGACACCATTTAGATCATAATCTGCCTTCCTGTTTTTGCTACCAAAGTGGATAACCTCACATTTATCCCCATTAAACTGCATCTGCCCACTCACCCAACCTGTCCAAGTCACCCTGAATTCTCATAGCATCCTCCTCACAGTTCACACTGCCACCAAGCTTTGTGTCATCTGCAAATTTGCTAATGTTACTTTGAATCCCTTCACCTAAATCATTGATGTATATTGTAAATAGCTGTGGTCCCAGCACCAAGCCTTGCAGTACCCCACTAGTCACTGCCTGCCATTCTGAAAGGGACCCGTTAATCCCTACTCTTTGTTTCCTGTTTGCCTACTAATTTTATATCCATGTCAGCATTCCTAACCTCCTATGTGGGACCTTATCAAATGCTTTCTGACAGTCCAGGTACACGACATCCACTGGCTCCCCCTTGTCAATTTTCCTTGTTACATCCTCAAAACATTCCAGAAGATTAGTCAAGCATGATTTCCCCCTCATAAATCCATGCTGACTTGGACCAGTCCTGTTACTGCTATCTAAATGTGCCGTTATTTCATCTTTTATGATTGGCTCCAGCATCTTCCCCACCACCGATGTCAGGTGAACTGGTCTATAATTCCCTGTTTTCTCTCTCCCACCTTTTTTAAAAAGTGGGATAACATTAGCTACCCTCCAATCCACAGGAACTGATCCTGAATCTATAGAACATTGAAAAATGAACACCAATATGTCCACGATTTCTAGAGCCACTTCCTGGGATGCAGACCATCAGGCCCTGGGGATTTATCAGCCTTTAGTCCCATCAGTCATCACCTTTTCATGTCTAATGTGGATTTCCTTCAGTTCCTCCGCTACCCCAGATCCTCTGGCCACTAGTACATCAGGAAGATTGTTTGTGTCCTCCTTGGTGAAGACGGATCCAAAGTTCCTGTTCAACTCATCAGCTATTTCCTGTTCCCCCTAATAAATTCACCTTTTTCAGTCTTTGGTCTTAACTAATTTTTTCTCTTCACATACCTAAAGAAGCTTTCACTATCCTCCTTTATATTCTTGGCTAGCTTACCTTTGTACCTCATCTTTTCTCCCCGTATTGCCTTTTTAGTTATTTTCTGTTGCTCTGTACCAGTACCTGATTTTCCCAGTCTACCTGCATGTTGAAATCTCCCATAACATCCGTAGCATTACATTTATGATATGCCAATTTTAACTTGCACCCTATATCCAGGCTACTGTTTGGGGGCCTGTAGATGTCCCATTAGGGTCTTTTCATCCTTACAATTCCTTAGTTCTATCCATATTCACTCCACATCTCCTGTTCCAATGTCACCCCTTGCAAGGGACTGAATTTCATCCCTTGCCAACAGAGCTACCCCACCCCATCTGCCCACCTGTCTGTCTTTTCGATAGGTATACCCTTGAATATTCAGTTCCCAGCCCTGGCCCTCTTGCAGCCATGTCTCTGTAATTCCCTCAACATCATATAGTTGCCAATTTCTAATTGAGCCTCAAGCTCATCCACTTTATTTCTTATACTTCGTGTATTCATATACAACACTTTGACTTCGGTATTCACCTCCCCTCTCACACCGCTCACAATTGGCCTTGACCTTACTCTCTTATTCCTTCTCGAACTTTCCTGCATTCTTAAATACAGGAAATAATAACAACCTGTATTCTTAAATACAAGTCTTGCATATACAAAAAATAACAATATTGTCCTGTAAAAAAACATTTTTGAAAGTTCATTGACCTGAAACTATCTTATTGGTGCAAGGGCCTAAGCTATTCAGATTTTGTAAATAATTTGACTGCAAGTGGCTTAATTCTGGATTTGGTGATGTTACAGTATTAGGTGGTTGGGGTGTTATGGCCTGGGCATGTTGAAGGCAAATCGTCAAATCGCTTTTATTTCTATAGCACATTTAAAAAACAGCTCCCGTTGACCAAAGTGCTTTACATTGGTGGAGATACTAATGTTATACAGCAATGGTTCATAGATTAAGTACATACATACATATAGCCCTCCCTCAGGCCGTCAAGAAAGGCTTGAGAGTAAAGATGAGTTTTTAGTCTCGACTTAATAGAGTCGATGGAGGGGGCAGTTCTGATGGGAAGAGGAATGCTGTTCCACAGTCTCGGAGCTGCAACCACAAAGGCGCGGTCGCCCCTGAGCTTATGCTTAAACCACGGGATGTTCAGTAACCCCAAGTCGGACGATCTGAGGGACCTGGAGGTTGTGTGTGTAAGCAGACTTTTGATGTAGGTGGGGGCAAGCCCGTTAAGGGCTTAGTAAACATAAAGAAGGATCTTGAAATTTATTCGGAACCGCACAGGGAGCCAGTGGAGAGAGGCCAGAATCGGGGTGATGTGGTCCCTTTTTCGGGTGCCCGTCAGGAGTCTTGCTGCGGGGTTTTGGACCAGTTGCAGGCGGGACAGGGAAGATTGGCTGATGCCAGTGTAAAGGGAGTTGCAGTAATCGAGGTGGGAGGAGATAAATGTGTGGATGATCTTTTCGAGGTCATCAAACTGGAGGAATTGTTTTATTTTAGCAATCGTCCGAAGCTGGAAGAAGCTAGCTTTTATCACGGCATTGACTTGTTTGCCAAATTTCAATGCTGAGTCAAATATCACGCCAAGGTTTCTGACGTGAGTTTTGAGTAATGGGGTAAGGCTTCCAAGGTTGCCTGCCAACGTTTTGATTGAGTCCGAGGGGCCGAGAAGGATGACCTCAGACTTACTCTCGTTTAGTTGGAGGAAGTTCTGGGCCATCCAAAACTTTATATCCTCGAGGCAGTGGATAAGGTTAAGTAGATTTGATTGTTTTTTGGGCTTCAGGGGGAGATAGAGTTGTGTATCGTCTGCATAGCAATGGAAGGAAATGCCGTGCCTTTGAATGACTTTGCCTAAGGGGAGCATATACAGGGAGTAGAGAATACGTCCAAGGATGGAACCGTGTGGAACCCCACAGCAGAGGCTAGCTGGGGAGGAGAAAGAGTTGCCTATGTTAGTAGAGAAACTCCTATCTTTGAGGTAGGAGATGAACCAGCTCGGGGCAGTGCCATCAATACCAACCTCGTACTGGAGACGGTCAATTACCGTACTGGAGACGGTAAAATCTGAGGTAGACAAAAATGCTGGAGAAACTCAGCGGGTGAGGGAGCATCGATGAAACGAAGGAATAGGTGACGTTTCGGGTCGAGAAAATCTGACAAAGTGCACTTTAACAGCATGTGTTTTTATCTATTACAAATCTCAAATTGGGGAGTACAGAGGCAAATAAATAAATGATGGGTCTTTGTCCCAAACATTATGGAGGGCACTAACTGTCTATGTACACGTCAATGTAAGCTAACATACAGGTTGTTGTGAGGCAAATGAAACATTTACGCTACTCGTAATTTACTTAAACTTTATTTAAGCTTTAAGCAACTCATTTCCGTAATACATAACTTCAAAGCATCTGGAAAATATCGCTGATTCCGCAGGCCTCGCCGACCCGAGACCCCGCACATGCGCACACTCTGGAAAGACCCCGCATATGCTCACACTCTGAAAAGGCCCCGCACATGCACACACATCATTCTCCCCTCCTATTTATAAGTTGAGACGATCAGGAGGTTTAATATGTCTTGATGACCATCGCAGCACTGGAGCGTCAGGAGATAATGGTGTTTCAATAGCTGGTGGTACATATATTGCTTGGTCATCAACTTCACTCGTATTGTTATTTACATTTTCAATTTTAGAATTACTTATAGAAGTTTTCATAGGGGATGATGGGAGTGTTGAAGGAAGTTCTCGATTAATATTATCAAGAAGTGATGGAGAAGACGGACATGGTGCAAGGTCACGAAGTGAGTTGACTGACGTCCATCCTGATACTTGATAGTTGCATTAGAAGGATTAACATCAGTCAGTTCAACCATCAACAAAAGACTCATTCTTATTTGATCAGACATACCGACGATCAACACAGGCCCAGGGCTAGTCAACCATGATGGCAGAGAAGTACCACTAGAAGAACGCCGTTTGAAGTTAAAGAACCGCTCATGCGGTGCAGTATTGGTAGCAGTTGACAGTAGAGATCTGATGGAGTGTAATGCATCTGGTAGAACACACTCCCACTGCTGATCTGGTATGTCATTTGACTTTAAGGCCAGTTTCACTGCTTTCCAAATGATTCCGTTATACCTCTCAATCTGACCATTTCCAATAGGATGTTATGGTATTGTTTTACTTGTTGCAATTCCTCTATTAGAAAGGTAGTCTTTTAAATCTTTTGACATGAATGAGGTGCCCCTATCAGAATGTATGTAACTTGGAAATCCACAGAATGAAAACAGTTGATCTAAACATTTGATAACCGTAGCAGCTGACATATTTGGACAAGGAAAGACAAATGGAAACCTTGAATATTCATCAACTATGCTAAGTATATAAACATTTCGAGAGGAGGATGGTAAAGGACCTTTGAAGTCAATACTCAAACGTTCCATAGGTTGAGTAGCTTTGATCAATCTTCCTTCTTCAGGACGGAAGAACCTTGATTTTAATTCAGCACAGATTCTATATGAAGCACACGTCATCTTCACATCTTCTGTAGAGAAAGATACTTTTTTGGAACGAACATAGTGTAACAAACGAGTGACTCCAGCATGACAGAGCCCATTGTGAAGATCAGTGAGTGTAGAAGAAAGAACAGAGGCACAAACTGCTCGAGTTAATGTATCCGGAGCAACATTATCCTTACCAGGGCGGTACTCAATTGAATAACTATATGCAGATAATTCAATCCTCCATTCGTGAATTTTACTGTTTTTCATCTTCGTTCGTTTCCGATTATCCAGCATAAAAGCTACTGAATGCTGATCTGTTATCAAAGTGAAGCGCTGGCAAGCAAGGAAATGACTCAATTTTCTCACTGCTTCAATAATTGCTGGAGCTTCCTTTTCGACGGGTGGGTAGTGCAATTCACTACCTTGGAGAGTACGAGACATGAAAGCCACTGGTCGTCGTCCTTGATTTAATGTTGCTGATACTGTTAAATCAGAGGCATCACATTCAACAACAAATGTAATGTTGCAGATTCTAATTGTTTCTTTAAAGAAGTAAAGGCACCAATTGCCGTAGAGTCAAGGGGGAAAGATTTTGCTCTCATCAGAGGTTGAATTTTGTCAGAAAGATTTGGTATCAATTTAGCATAATATGCAAACATACCAAGAACCATTCGTAGAGAGTTTAATATAGCTGGAACAGGTATCTCTTGGAGTGGGCGGAGTCTTTCTGGATCAGGCTTGATTAAATCATTTCCAACCCAATAACCAAGAATATTAATTGATGACACTGATGTTATTGACTTTGCCTCATTTAATGTTAGATTTTTAGAATGTACAACTTCTAAAAACCGTTGTACATTTTCGTCATGTTCAGCTTGGTCTTTCTCTGCAATAGTTATATTATCAAGATAAGGGAAAGTATCTTTAAGGTTTTCTTGTTCAACAAGTTTGTCCATCCCTCTCTGAAAAACAGCCACACCATTAGTTACACCAAAAGGAACTGCAATAGCGGTATAATTTCCCATTTGCTTCAAACGCAGTGCATTTCTTCTCTGATTCTTTCAAAGGAATTTGGTAGTAAGCACTTTTTAGGTCAAAAGTAGAGAATATCTTATACTTAGCTAATGTATTGATAATCTCTTCTATACGAGGTAATGGATATGCATCAAGCTCCGTGAACTGGTTTATAGTTTGAGAGTAATCAATGCAGAGTCTCTTTCTTTGTCTCTCCAAGGGGTCCTTAACCACGACAACTTGTGCCCTCCAAAGGGAAGAGCTGGGTTCTATGATACCTTCTCGTAAAAGATTAGTTACTTCTGTGTCGATAAAGTTTCTGTCATCTTTACTAAAATGTCTTGATTTTGTAGCATTTGGCTTGCACTTAGGGGATAAATTAGTGAATAATGAAGGACATTCAACAGATGCAGCAGAAAAAACACACAATACTGGTGGCTTTGACAATACAAGATCAGGCATAGTTCCTTCATACATTATTTGAAGTGATCTGTGCTGTTTCTGAAAATCCTGACCTAGAATCGCAACACAAATTTTTCAAAATACCAAGACATACAGATTTATAACTAGTTTTGTTCAGAATAAAGTCTACAATACAAGATCCAATAATTTGAGTATTGACAGTTGTCAGAGCCATCGCATCGAGATTTCTCTATTTGAAGAAATTATAGTTAGAGACACAACTTGTTCACTTATAAAACTTTCTGAACTGCCAAAATCAAGTAGTACATTAAGTGTATGGCCATTGATGGATACCGTTGTAGCTGCATGAGACAAGCTCTGAGGAAATGCAGCTGTAATTGCACATAAAGAAGGCATATACATGGCAGCAGTCACACCTTTAGTAGTTGCTTTGGACTTGCATACTCTAGAATAATGTCCCTTCTTGCCACAACTATTACAAGTTGCCTCTCGAGCAGGACATATCTCTCTATTATGAATATTACCCCTGCAAAAGTAACACTTCCTTTTTGAATAAGTATATGCTGCAGCAAGGGCACATTTATCAGTAGAAATTGTTTCAGCTTGCTCCATATTAGTACTTGGGTGAGATTCTTTTGTAGTACAGGGTAGTTGCATCAGAATACACATTAGATGAGCCATAAGCATCTGAATTTTTCTGAGCCAAGTCAAATGAGTAAGCTTGATTGTAAGCCGACTGTAGATCCAAGGTTTTGTTTTCTAATAGTCTCTGTCGTATAATAGGCGATGCCAAACCAACCAACTGCTTTGAAGGCACAGTCTTTACTAAATCTTTGAAGTTCTTGTAAAAATTCATCAAGTGACTCACCAGATTTTTGTTTCCGAGTAGCAAGGAGGTGTCGAGCAAATATTACATTGGGTGTCTTAACGAAGAGTCTGCTTAGTACATCAATAACAGAATCATAAGTTGTACATTCCTCTACGTAATCATATACATCATAAGAGACAGAGCTTATTAATGTCCTCAATCTGCCTGGTGCACCGTCGCCACACTCATCAAAGTTATTTAGTGTACGAAGCCAGTGCTTCCATTCCTTTGCAGCAGTAGGTGAATTGGGATCCAGATCCAAGCATTGTGGTTTCAATCTTTTCTCCATCTCGATGTCACACTGCTTAACTTCTCAGATTGAGTTGCTTAAATTGTTGTGAGACAAATGAAACTTTTACGCTACTCGTAATTTACTTCAACTTTATTTAAGCTTTAAGCAACTCATTTCCGTAATATATAACTTCAAAGCATCTGGAAAATGTCGCTGATTCCACAGGCCTCGCCGACCCGAGACCCCGCACATGCACTGGAAAGGCCCCGCACATGCGCACACTTCACAGGTGAAGCAAGCTATTAGGAAATTATAATCTTAATCTTTAGTACAATCAGGAAATGCAACTAAAACATTTAGAGTACTGTAAATATACTAAGTGGTTTTAGAAAGTCCAGTGAAATGAAATTGTAGAGAAATTAATGGAAATATTGTTTAACATGATGACAAATGCTAGTGTTGGGGAATGGAATTGTTCCTAGTTCAGGCCACTACCTCCTAATAGTCATAGTGATACAGCGTGGAAACAGCCCTTTGGCCCAACTTGGCCACACCGGCCAACATGTCCCAGCTACACTAGTCCCACCTGCCAGCATTTGGTCCATATCCCTCCAAACCTGACCTATCCATGTACCTGTCTAGCTGCTTATTAAATGTTGGGGTAGTTCCTGCCTCAACTACCTCCTCTGCCATGCATCCACCACCCTTTGTGTGAAAATGTATATGATATCCCATTAACTCTCTGAGTGATATTGCTATTACTGAAATAGGAGCAACAATCTGCTGGAGGAACTCGGGCAGCATCTGTCTAGGGAATGGACAGTTGATATATTGGGACGGGGTCCTTTATTTTATCTGGTCTGAAAGAATAGAGGGGAGATAGCCAGCAGAAAGATGTGAGAAAGAGGGGTGGTGTAACTGGCAAGCAATAAGTGAATCCAGATGAGGAGGGGCGAATGACTGATGCTGAAGAAAGGTTGGAAATAGCAACAGAACTACAGCACCTGAAGTCCCACACCACCAGGTTCAGGAACAGCTATTATCCGACCACTGTCAAATTTCTGAACCAACCTGCACAACCCTAAATCAACTTTAGCAATGGAATACCATGGACCATCTCTTGCAGTACCATGGACTTGTTTACTGGTTGTGCATCTGCGTTAATGTCTTGCTTTTTTTTTGCGCTGTCTTTCTTTTCATTGTCCTGTAAATTGTATGTGTAATTTATGAGTCTATGTGCCCATGATGCTGCTGCAAGCAAGCTTTTCATTGTACCTATACCTCACTCTCCTCATGTATGTGACAATAAACTCAACTTAACTCTAGTGATACTTTAATTAACTTTAGTATGCAGTGATTAATGATACATCGCATCAATAGATTCCACACCTGCTGTTTACTATCACACAGTGATCCCTTCATCCCCGAGTGCCACCTGATTTGCCAGTAAAGTAACATGCATGTTAAGATTTCAGGAGGCTTTCTCTGCAAATCTTATCCTGCACTAAATTATATTACTTTTATATTACTTTTTTTTTTAAATTCCTGCTAATGTACAATCCTTTTCTTTTCAGGTCTTTTGCATACTTAACCATTACAGAAAGGTTGCCACATATAGTGGCTAAGGCCGTTGATACATTACATCGACATACGGATACATTCTTCGCGCAATATGGACAGGTGAGTTTAAAGTGGCAGATGTGGAGTTTGAACTGTAACTTAAATAGTTCTGATCTAATTTTGGGAAGAGTTCAAAACAAATTTGCCAGAATGACAGCAGGGCTAAGGGACTACGGTTATGTGGATCAATTAGAGAAACTGCAATTATTCTCCTAGAAGAAGGAGAAACGAGCAAAGGAAGGGCGACTGCAGAGAAATGTTATTGAGGTGAGCAACATTATGAAGCTTTTTCTTATATAGAGAGGTACAAACTGTTTCTGTTGGAATGTGAATTAGTAACCAGAGGAAAAATAGTGAAATAATTTGCATGAAATCCAGGGTGAAGATTGGAAATTTATTTAGCAGCAATTTGTTATGGTCTAGCAAGCATTGCTTAGTAAAGTGGAAGATTTGATTTTGAAATTTACTTTTAAGAAATGTACTGCAGCAGAGAAAATGAAAGTAGAATTAATTGAATAACTTTCAGACAACATGGTGCTGAAGAAAAGAATGACTTCCTCTTGAGATTGTATGATCTTTCAGATTATATACATAGACAATAGGTGCACGAGTAGGCCATTCGGCCCTTCAAGCCAGCACCGCCATTCAATGTGATCATGGCTGATCATCCACAATCAGTACCCCGTTTCTGCCTTCTCCCCATACCCCTCGATTCCGCTAGCCCTAAGAGCTCTATGTAACTCTCCTTTGAATGCATCCTGTGCATTTGGCCTCCACTGCCTTCTGAGGCAGAGAATTCCACAAATTCACAACTCTGTGTGAAAAGGTTTTTCATCATCTCGGTTCTAAATGGCCTATCCCTTATTTTTAAACTATGGCCCCTGGACTCCCCAATATCAGGAACATGTTTCCTGCATCTAGCGTGCCCAATCCCATAATAATTTTATATGTTTCTATAAGATCATAGAAACATAGAAACATAGAAAATAGGTGCAGGAGTAGGACATTCGGCCCTTCGAGCCTGCACTGCCATTCAATATGATCATGGCTGATCATCCAACTCAGTATCCTGTACCTGCCTTCTCTCCATACCCCCTGATCCCTTTAGCCACAAGGGCCACATCTAACTCCCTCTTAAATATAGCCAACGAACTGGCCTCAACTACCTTCTGTGGCAGAGAATTCCAGAGATTCACCACTCTGTGTGAAAAATGTTTTCCTCATCTCGGTCCTAAAAAATTTCCCCCTTATCCTTAAACTGTGACCCCTTGTTCTGGACTTCCCCAACATCGGAAACAATCTTCCTGCATCTAGCCTGTCCAACCCCTTAAGAATTTTGTAAGTTTCTATAAGATCCCCCCTCAATCTTCTAAATTCTAGCGAGTACAAACCGAGTCTATCCAGTCTTTCTTCATATGAAAGTCCTGACATCCCAGGAATCAGTCTGGTGAACCTTCTCTGTAATCCCTCTATGGCAAGAATGTATTTCCTCAGATTAGGAGACCAAAACTGTACGCAATACTCCAGGTGTGGTCTCACCAAGACCCTGTACAACTGCAGTAGAACCTCCTCTTCACAGTTCACACTGCCACCCAGCTTGGTGTCATCTTCAAATTTGCTAATGTTACTTTATAATTCCTTCATCTAAATCATGAATGTATATTGTAAATAGCTGCAGTTCCAACACCGAGCCTTGCGGCACCACACTAGTCACTGTCTGCCATTCTGAAAGAGATCTGTTAATCACTACTCTCTGTTTCCTGTCTGCCAAACAATTTTCTATCCATGTCAGATTGTGACGCTTTCAGATGAACTTGTTGAGTTTAACTCGTTTATAAGATTACATAAAGAGATTACATTGCATTAACAGGCTATGTGTCCATGTTGATATTTCCATCCTACTCTAAAGACTTATACCTTTCCCCCTAAAGTAAGCAACAAAAGGTTGTAACATCCTTTAATGTATCTGAACGTTTCAAGCACCTTGCAGGAATTTTCAAGCAGAATTTAACCAGACTTTCATAGGAGTGTCAAAAAAAAAAGAAGATGTACTCAAAGGAGTTGGAGATATCAGAACAATCAAAACAAAGCTTGGCCTGAGTAGATTTAAGAAGTACAGTGCATTCAGAAAGTATTCAGGCCCCTTCACTTTTTCCACATTTTGCTACGTAACAGCCTTATTTTAAAATTGATTAAATTCATTTTTTTATTCAATCTACAAAATACCCCAGAATGAAGAAGCAAAAACAGGTGTTTAGAAATTTTTGCAAAGTAATTAAAAATAAATAACTGAAATATCACATTTACATAAATATTCAGACCCTTTGCTATGACTCAAAATTGAGCTTAGGTTCATCCTGTTTCCATTGATTACCCTTGAGATGTTTTTACAACTTGATTGGAGTCCACCAGTGGTAAATTAAATTGATTGGACAAGATTTGGAAAGGCACACACTTGTCTATATAAGGTCTCACAGTTGACAGTGCATGTCAGAGCAAAAACCAAGTCATGAAGACAAAGGAATTGTCTGTAGACCTCCGAGACAGGATTGTGTTGAGACACAGATCTGAGGAAGGGTATAAAACAATTTCTGCAGCATTGTAGGTCCTGAAGAACACAGTGGGCTCCGTCATTCTTAAATGGAAGAACTTCAAATGGAACCACCAGGACTCTTCATAGAACTGGCCGCCCGGCCAAACTGAGCAATCAGGGAGAAGGGCCTTGGTCAAGGAGGTGACCAAGAACCCGATGGTCACTCTGACAGAGCTCCAGTTCCTTTGTGGAGATGGGAGAACCTTCCAGAAGGACAACTATATCTGCAGCACTCCACTAATCAGGAGACAGCCCGCTTGGAGTTTGCCAAAAGGCACTTAAAGGACTCTCAGATCATGAGAAGCACGATTCTCTGGTCTGATGAAACCAAGATTGAACTCTGGCCTGAATGCCAAGCGTCACATCTGGAGGAAACCAGGCACCGCTCATCACCTGGCCAATACCATACCTACGGTGAAGCATGGTGGTGGCAGCATCATGCTGTGGGGATGTTTTTCAGCGGCAGCAACTGGGAGACTAGTAAAGATGGAGGGAAAGAAGAATGGAGCAAAGTACAGAGAGAACCTGCTCCAGAGTGTTCTGGACCTCAGACTGGGGCAGAGGTTCACCTTCCAACAGGATAACGACCCTAAGCACACAGCCAAGACAATGCATGAGTGGCTTTGTTACAAGTCTGTGAATTTCCTTGAGTGGCCCAGCCAGAAACCGGACATGTATCCGATCGAACATCTCTGGAGGGATCTGAAACTAGCTGTGCATCGACGCTCCCCATCCAACCTGACAGAGCTTGCGAGGATCTGCAGAGAAGAATGGGAGAAATTACCCAAATACAATCGTGCCAAGCTGGTAGCGTCATACCCAAGAAAACTTGAGGTTGTAATCGCTGTCAAAGGTGCCTCAACAAAGTACTGAGTCAAGGGTCTGAATACTTATGTAAAGATATTTCAGTTATTTCTTTTTTAATTACTTTGCAAACATTTCTAAACACTTGTTTTTGCTTTTTATTATGGGGCATTGTGTGTAGATTGATGATTACAATTTAAAAAAAATCCATTTTAGAATAAAGCTGTAACGTAACAAAATGTGGAAAAAGTGACGGGGTCTGAATACTTTCTAAATGCACTATATCTTAAAGACAAAGAAAGGATGACGTATTTTGGATCTTGCCAGTTGTTATAACCACCAAAGATGGAGCAATGCAGGAATGTTCAGTGGTTTGAATTCAAATCATGAAAACATACAATGATTAAAAGCGTAGAGGAGATTACAGAGATTGAAAGGGGAAAATTGTGGAAGGGTTTGAAAGCAATAACGAAAATGTTGGTCGAGATATTTCTGGAGAGCTGTGTTTTGAAAATGTATATTTATGTGACAATGCTCAATCAGAGTTATTACACAGGTACAAAAATCATAAAAAGTCTGAAATATTCACCTGATCCTAAGGGGATTGAAATTCATGAGGAAGGGAAAGATGCTAATAATGTATAACATAGTCAAGTTGAAAAAGAACGTATGAAATAAGAACGAAGTAGGCTGCTCAGCCATTTGAGTCTGTTCAGTGAAATCATTGGCTGATCATTGGCTAACTGCCAGCGCCGTAGGTGGCCGCTATTTGTATACATTGTGTATGCAAGCAAAGAATTTCATTGCCTAGTCACATGTGACAATAAAGTATTCCTATTCCATTGTTTATGTTCTACCTCAAACACCATTTTCATCTCTCCTCGTCTCCTTATCCATTAATTACTCATGTCCAGCATTAGTTACTCCCATGTCTAAGGCAGCTTTGCTTGTAATCAATGATTGAAACTTTCAAGTAGTTTACTCCAACTATTTACTACCTTTGGAGTGTAGAAAATTCTTCTAATTTCAGTCCTAAGTGGACACATTGTGACCTCTAATTCCAGATTCTATAAGCCTGAGGAATCATGCTCCCCATTTCTATCATATAAAAAGGCCCTCTATGAATTTTGTATATTTTAATGAGAAATGTATTCTTCTAAATTCCAGCGAATAGAGGTTTAGCCTAATAAATTTGATCTTGTGACAGACCTGACATTGCAATCTGCTTTGCTGCATTTAATTGATAACAAGTATATCTTTTTTTAAGGTAAGGACTAAAATTGAACATAATATTCCAGGTGTGGCCTCGCCAAAGCCCTTCATACAATAATTGTATTAAGATACTTTTGCTCTTGTACTCAAACTTCTTTCAATAAAAGAAAGGAGGGGGCAGTACAGTGGCGCAGCAGTAGAGTTGCTGCCTTACAAGACCTGGGTTCAATCTTGATTATGGGTGCTCTCTGTACAAAGTTTGTACATTCTCGCTGTGACTGCGTGGGTTTTCTGCGGGTGCTTCAGTTTCCTCCAAAGACGTACAGTTTGTAGGTTAATTGCCTTTGGGAAAATTGTAAATTGTCAAGTGCGTAGGATAGTGTTAGTGATTGCTGGTCAGCCTGGAGTCATTGGGCTGAAGGGCCTGTTACCATGCTGTATCTCTAAAGTCTAAAGCCAAAATGCTATTTGCTTTCCACATTGTCCCCGTA
Organism: Amblyraja radiata; assembly: GCF_010909765.2. Taxonomy (NCBI): domain Eukaryota; kingdom Metazoa; phylum Chordata; class Chondrichthyes; order Rajiformes; family Rajidae; genus Amblyraja; species Amblyraja radiata. The sequence goes on from NC_045963.1 coordinate 67,592,433, forward strand.
CCTACATATTAACTTTCAGTGAATGGTGTACAAAAGCATGAAGGTCTCTTTGAACAACAGCATTTCCCAGATTTACCGTTTAAAAAAAACACTTAACATTTCCGATTTTTCAGCCAATGTGGATAATCTTACATTTTCCCCCTTTTCATCCTGGTTGCCCACTCACCCAGCTTATGTATATTCCCTTGAAGTCTTGTTAAACTACACCACTTCTCAAAATCCCACTTAGTTTTGTGCCATTCGGAAACTTGGAATTGTTGCATTTAGTCTCCTCAACCAAATTGTTGATGTAGATTGTGAATAATAATATTCTTGTATTAATCCTTGTGGTATCCTCTAGTCATGGGTTCCCAGCTAAAGAAAGATCCATTTATTCCTACTTTTTGCTTTTGGTTCATTAACTGTCTTTCCATGCTATTTTATTATCCCCAATGTCGTGTGTGCTGTTCCTATTGAAAACCTGAAAATCGAAATACATGTTCTTAGTTGTTCTGCAGGTCACATTCCGATACGTTAGCCAAGCATGATTTTCCTTTCATAAATCAACGCTGACTCTATTCAATTTTATTATTATTTTCAGTGTGTTATTACATCTGGCATTTTCCCTTCTATTGATGTTAGGTTAATATATCAGTAGTTACCTATTTTTGTCCCTCCTCTTTTATAGTACAGTCGCATTTGCTATCCTCCAATCCACAGGAACAATTCCAGAATGAATAGAATTTGGAAAGATTATAACCACTTCACCCACTATCTCTGAAGCCATCTCTTTCAAAACTCTGTGATGTAGGTCATTGCAAGTTATTAGCTTTTAGTCTCACCAACTTCTCTTAAGCTTTTTTAAGAACTAAGACTTTTTTCAGTTCACTCTTGTTGTAACCTTGGTTTCATCTATTTCTGGCAGATATTTTATATCTTCTTTCATGAAGAAAGTCATAAAACATTGAACGTGTCTGCCATTGTCAGATTTAAATCGGGGGGGTTTGAATTGGACAATGGCAGAAAAATTCAATGTTTTATAACATTTTTCAACCACAGGGAGGCTGTGGTGAATCCAGTTTTCTCCCACTTGTCATGCCTGGTGATTACCAATTGTTCTAATATTTATCACACGTTTGCTTTTATATTTAATTTCCTCTTTTATTCATTTCTTGTGTATCCTTTCTTAAATACTAAGAGAGTCCCAATTTGCAAACTTGCTCCTTTTTTATGAGCAGCATTATGCCATTTTCTTAATACCATCTCTAATTTCTCCTGAAATTCATGATTGGAGCTTTAATGGAATGTGTATTTGTTACAATTGATACTTCTTAGTTGCTTGTCAATCTCTGACAATTGTCATGCCATTTTCTGTAGTTTTAGTGGTCCTGGGGTCTACTGCATGGAAGCAGGTCCTTCAGCCCAACTTACCCGTGTGAACTAAGATGCCTCATCGAAGCTAGACCTGTTTGCCTGCATTTGGCCCATATCCCTCTAAACCTGTCCTGTATTTGTACTTGTCCAAATATCTTTTAAATGTTGTTATTGTACCTGCAATCCCTTTACAACAAGAATATTAATTAATCCTGTCTCATTACATAGTGCACTGTATAAACACTGCTGTAATTTCTACATGGTGAAACCAAAATGTATAAAAATTGCCTTTATTAAAATCTGACAATGTGCACTTTAACCACATGTGATTTTTTTTCTATTACAAATCTCAAATTGTGGAGTACAGAGGCAAATAAATAAATGATGGGTCTTTGTCCCAAACATTATGGAGGGTGCTGTAGATTACTGATGAATAAGGAGATCGGCCATGAACTCATTAAATGTCAGACTGAAGCAACCAAGTGATTGACTGCTGCTCCCAATTTATATTTTCATATTGTTGGTAATATTTTGATTTGTCTCGTCTACATGTCGATTACATTCCTCCTGATTACTGTAATACTTGAGTTAACTTTATTTTAATTACGTCCTACAACTGTGTGATTATTTGGACTCCTTTGAACAACCCTCTCCAATGTTTTCTTCCCATTGCTCCTTCTTAACTCCACCCAAGCCTTTCAATTTTCTACCATAATCTGTCCAGCTGCGATCTTGTCTAACTACAGTACGAATGTCTTCCCTTGTTAACAGGCTTACTCCATGTCCTTTTCCTTTTGCTTGCCCTTTCTAAATGTGGAATCGCATGGAATATTTAGTTCCCAGATTTGGTCACTTTGTAGCCACATTTCCGTTATGGCAAATAAAGCATACCAATTAATGACTATGTCAATACATCCATGTTCTTACAGATGAGGTGTGCATTTGGACATGTCTCTGAATTTTGCCGTTTAATATTTATCTGTCCTATGACCCTATTTGCTGTTTACCTTTTGTTTCTGGCAATTACTTTTAATATTTTTCAAACAATTTTAATTTTCACTTACATTTTTTCACTCTCATAACAATCCTCTCAAGTACCCATCCTCTTGCCAAGCTGGTTCACACAATCTCTCAGAGCACCACCAAACCCCCTGTGAGGACACTGGTCCTATTACTGTCATGATGTAACATATCTAACCTGTGTAGGTCCCTTCTGTGCCATCTCTCCAGCCATGCATTTATTTGCCCCACTTTCCCATTGCAGTAATCGTGACTGTTGTGGTTCAATGTTCTTAGACATAAACACAAACAATCAGTAATCAAGCAATACAATCTTTATTTCGTCAGGCGGGTGTGGTAGGACTCTTACAGTATGTAGATTACAGACTATACAGAGTTCTAATCCCCACACAAAGGGGCAGTGATTAAGTACATGTATTTATACTCCAATAATCAGCCATTCAGCAACATCTACAGAGCATAGTACAGCCTCTTGCTTCTTAACATTGACAACTTCTTAAGATTGCCATCTTCTTAAGATTGACAGGTTCTAACGAGAGAGGAAGGGTTAGCCATATATGGTTATATGAGGCTATTTTTCTGCAGATCAAGCATCTTGTTTTTTTTACTAATGACACACATTATAAACTTATAGAGCAAGGGTGCGAGCCGAGAGTGTCTGACCATCCTTTTAATGTTTATATTTTAGAGGAGACATTCATGAAGTTGTGCTTGTTATCTCGCTTGTTATTAGAAAAAGGTAGATCAACATCTTGTTAGCTTTGTTAGTGTAATAATAGCAAGGGTTAGAGCTTCTGCTGGCTTTGCAATTAATTAGGAGAAAAGTAATAGCCTGCCTTTAATTTCAGCTGAATTAATTTTTGTAAAGTTTAAATCTTTAAAACTTCCTCAGTGACAATGTGGCATTGGGAGTAAATCTGAGTATGACTTTTAAGATTTTGCTTTTTCAAGTTATTCCCAGCAAAACTGAAATCTGCAGCACCTTATCCCTCTTTCCATCTACCATGTATGTTGTTTATGCTAATATGGACCCTCTCACTCTGACTGCTCTGCTGCCATTGAGTATCATCCTGGATTTGGCACCAGGGAAAAAACATACCATCCTGAAACCAGGCTTACGGCCACATATGCACCTGCCTGACCTAGTTATCAAATCTCTTCATAATATTATTCTCCCACTCTTCCTCTCTTTGGTTCAGCTGACTATAACTGCTGTGCTATAGGGGGGTTGCACGAAAGGTCACTGGGTCATAGGGCTCGACGCACGGAGCCGCTAAATCCAACTGGAAGACATCCGTCACTTCTCCGTCCGTCACATATTTCACACAAAATATGTTATTAATGCTAGAAGCGCGTACTTTCCTACCTGTTAAAAACCGCCAAAATGTTGAATTTTTGCGCTGAAAAAAATTGTGGGAGTCGGGGTAAGTGTGAGAGACATGTACCCAACTTTAGAATTCCAAACGTGAAGCGAAATGAAGGTATAGAGAAGCGAGAACTGAAGGGACTACAGCAGCTAAAGTGCTTGGTAAACATTGAAAATATTGGAAATTATCGCGTTTGTTCACTGCATTTCATCAAGTAAGGCATTATTTGTGTTTTTTCTTGATTCCTTTGGTATCTAAAAATTCTCAGAAGTGATAAATCTGGCTGTAAATATTTCTTCAGATGCGTTTTCATTTTGTATGTAAAAACCCACGAGAACCATAGCGATTTAAAAAAAATTACAGCCAGATTTATCACTTCTGAAACTTTGTAGATGCCAAAGGAATCAAGAAAAAACACAAATAATGCCTTACTGTTGATGAAATGCAGTGAGCAAACGACCAAGCACTCTGTCTGTTGTTGTCCCTTCAGCTCTCGTTTTTATCTACCGTCATTTCTCCTCACTTTTGGAATTCTGAAGTATGCTAAATGTCTCACACGCTTATCCCGATTTGCATAATTATTTACAGCGCAAAAAATGACAATTTCAGTGGGTTTTAACGGGCCCGCTACGCTGGAAACAATGGTAAGTGCCTACCTGCAGTTCATCGCGTGTAATCCATTTGGAGTAGCGTAGCAACAGTACGGGTCATGGGTCGTGACCCGACTGCCGTGAAACCTCCCTATACTCCTCTCCAAAGGAACCATGGCCTTCACCAATACCCAAAAAGGAAATTCTATTAATGAGAAATGAAATGAGTGGATCTGTGAACCACCTTCATGCTGCTCCAGCAGTTTATTCATTCTCTCTCTGTTAGCACGCTCCAGATCTGCTATCCATGATGTCCTCAGCCTCACATATGCGTTTCAGCCTCATCTATGCACCACAGTAAAACTGGAGCTCAAGCTGCAGCAGCTGGAGACAATTTCTGCATATTCAATAGCTTAGATCACTGGAAATGTCCATGACTTGCTCTCTGGGGTATTGAATTCAGTTATTGCATTGAATCACAATGTAAATGATCTTCAGATACAAGGCATCAGGCCTAAAAGAACCTCATTTTCAAGCAGCTATAGGTCAGCTGCCGAAAAGGTTGCTTTGGAAATGATGGAAACACAAGGGAAAAGGTGATACTCACCCTCAACCTTTTCTTTCATATAAAAACAGTTTATTAGTAGTAAGCACAAGGTAGTGATTGTGGGAGATTTCAACTTTCCACACATAGACTGGGAAACACATTCTGTAAATGGGCTGGATGGTTTGGAGTTTGTAAAATGTGTGCAGGATAGTTTTTTGCAGCAATACATAGAGGTACCTACTAGAGGAGGGGCAGTGCTGGACCTCCTGTTAGGAAATGAGACGGGACAGGTGGCGGATGTATGCGTTGGGGAGCACTTCGGGTCCAGTGATCACAATACCATTAGTTTCAATATAATTATGGAGAGGGTCAGAACTGGACCTAGGGTCGAGATTTTTGATTGGAGAAAGACTAACTTTGATGAGATGCGAAATGATTTAAAAGGAGTGAACTGGGACATTTTGTTTTATGGGAAGGATGTAGAAGAGAAATGGAGGACATTTAAAGGGGAAATTTTAAGAGTACAGAATCTTTATGTTCCTGTTCGGTTGAAAGGAAACAGTAAAATTTGGAAAGAGCCCTGGTTTTCAAGGGAAATTGGACATCTTGTTTGGAAAAAGAGGGAGATCTACAATAATTATAGGCAGCATGAAGTAAATGAGGTGCTTGAGGAGTATAAGGAATGGAAAAAGAATCTTAAGAAAGAAATTAGAAAAGCTAAAAGAAGACATGAGGTTGCTTTGGCAAGTAAGGTGAAAGTAAATCCAAAGGGTTTCTACAGCTATATTAATAGCAAAAGGATAACGAGGGATAAAATTGGTCCATTGGAGGGACAGAGTGGACAGCTATCTGCAGAGCCAAAAGTGATGGGGGAGATATTGAACAATTTCTATTCTTCGGTATTCACCAAGGAGAAGGATATTAAATTATGTGAGGCAAGGGAAACTAGTAGAGTAGCTATGGATACTATGAGTTTCAAAGTAAAAGAAGTACTGACACTTTTGAAAAATATAAAAGTGGATAAGTCTCCAGGTCCTGACAGGATATTCCCTAGGACATTGAGGGAAGTTAGTGTAGAAATAGCCGGGGCTATGACAGAAATATTTCAAATGTCATTAGAAACAGGAATAGTCCCCGAGGATTGGCGTACTGCGCATGTTGTTCCATTGTTTAAAAAGGGTTCTAAGAGTAAACCTAGCAATTATAGACCTGTTAGTTTGACTTCAGTGGTGGGCAAATTAATGGAAAAGATACTTAGAGATAATATATATAAGCATCTGGATAAACAGGGTCTGATTAGGAACAGTCAACATGGATTTGTGCCTGGAAGGTCATGTTTGACTAATCTTCTTGAATTTTTTGAAGAGGTTACTAGGGAAATTGACGAGGGTAAAGCAGTGGATGTTGTCTATATGGACTTTAGTAAGGCCTTTGACAAGGTTCCTCATGGAAGGTTGGTTAAGAAGGTTCAACTGTTGGGTATAAATGCAGGAGTAGCAAGATGGATTCAACAGTGGCTGAATGGGAGACGCCAGAGGGTAATGGTGGATGGCTGTTTGTCGGGTTTGAGGCAGGTGACTAGTGGGATGCCTCGGATCTGTGTTGGGTCCTTTGATGTTTGTCATGTACATCAATGATCTGGATGAAGGTGTGGTAAATTGGATTAGTAAGTATGCAGATGATACCAAGATAGGGGGTGTTGTGGAAAATGAAGAGGATTTCCAAAGTCTACAGAGTGATTTAGGCCATTTGGAAGAATGGGCTGAAAGATGGCAGATGGAGTTTAATGCTGATAAATGTGAGGTGCTACACCTTGGCAGGACAAATCAAAATAGGACGTACATGGTAAATGGTAGGGAATTGAAGAATGCAGTTGAACAGAGGGATCTGGGAATAACCGTGCATAGTTCCTTGAAGGTGGAATCTCATATAGATAGGGTGGTAAAGAAAGCTTTTGGTATGCTAGCCTTTATAAATCAGAGCATTGAGTATAGAAGCTGGGATGTAATGTTAAAATTGTACAAGGCATTGGTGAGACCAAATCTGGAGTATGGTGTACAATTTTGGTCGCCCAATTATAGGAAGGATGTCAACAAAATAGAGAGAGTACAGAGGAGATTTACTAGAATGTTGCCTGGGTTTCAACAATTAAGTTACAGAGTAAGGTTGAATAAGTTAGGTCTTTATTCTCTGGAGCGCAGAAGGTTAAGGGGGGACTTGATAGAGGTCTTTAAAATGATGAGAGGGATAGACAGAGTTGATGTGGACAAGCTTTTCCCTTTGAGAATAGGGAAGATTCAAACAAGAGGACATGACTTCAGAATTAAGGGACAGAAGTTTAGGGGTAACATGAGGGGGAACTTCTTTACTCAGAGAGTGGTAGCATTGTGGAATGAGCTTCCAGTGGAAGTGGTGGAGGCAGGTTCGTTGGTATCATTTAAAAATAAATTGGATAGGCATATGGATGAGAAGGGAATGGAGGGTTATGGTATGAGTGCAGGCAGGTGGGACTAAGGGAAAATAATTGTTCGGCACGGACTTGTAGGGCCGAGATGGCCTGTTTCCGTGCTGTAATTGTTATATGGTTATATTTACTAATAGAAACATATAAATACAGAATGTTCATTAACATTCCCATTACAAGCAATGTTGTCCCATTGCTTTACAAATCTATGTTGATTGAGTCCCGTGCCATTGCAAGGTACAGGTTAAGCAGTCTCGCAGAAATTGTGGCATCTGGCAGTGGTGCATAACATAATTAGTTATGATCATCGATGAACATGTAGTTATGCTTGTACATATGATTTGTACATTGAAAAATGTGTCTGTCAGAAGTAGTCAGTGAAGCATTGCTATTACATTAGAGACTTGTTCTTGCCTCTTTGCCAGATGAAAGCCAGAGGTTGCACTAATGCACCAATTTAGTTTGGTAATTATGGAAATAGCCACTGTGAATATGTCATTAGGTATATGACTGATGCCAGCCAAACATCAACTGGGCTAAGGGAAAATAATGCATGGAAGGGTCTAGGCCAATTTCGGAAATAATTTCTTGCAGATCTAGCTGCAGAAAACTTTCACATGCAGAGAATAGCATGCTGTGAACTGTGAATGTAAGATCTGATGCTGTGATTTTTTTTTTTTCAGGAAGGTGTTGAGGCAGAAAAAACAGCCATTGGTCTCCTGTCCAAGTTAAGAAATGAGCTGCAAACTGACAAGCCAGTACTACCTCTTACAGATGGATTTCCAGATGCTGCCCAGTGGAATAAATATCTAGAACAACAACAGGCTCGACTGGGCTCTGAGGAAAACACCAGTTGGTTTAAAGCACCCTGGTTGTATGTGGAGTGTTACATGTACCGTAGGATCCATGAAGCATTGTTGCTCAAGTGGGTGAAGCAATTAATTAATTACAAAAATGAAACAAAATCTCATTGGATGATACATTTGTATTGAACTAAATTGTGAGCAGACTATAGATTTAGTTGAATGAACTTGTCATAGAGTTGTACAGTGCAGAAACAAGCCCATCTACACTGAACCCATTTGCCCACATTAGTTCTGTATAATTCTGTGCCTTGCCTATTTTAGCATTTGTCCAAATGCCTCCTAACAGTGGTAGGAAGGAACTGCAGATGCTCGTTTAAACTGAAGATAGACACAAAAGAAGGGTCGGGCCCCAAGCATCACCCATTCCTTCTCTATCTATCAGTGGTAATTGCATCTGATTACAGCTCCTCCTCTGACTGATCTTTCTAGATATCAACTGTTCTTTGCATTTGTGTAAAAGACATTCCAATAATCCCTCTTTAAAACTCCTTCATCTTAAACCCACGTGCTCTTGTTTTCGATACCCTATTGGGGATGTATATGGTGAATTTGCAAAAATCTTTCGTAATTTTATTTACGTGTTTCTTTTTACTGTTTTAATTTTGACGCTGCGTGTGTGTGTATTCTTCTCCTACCTGCACATAATAACATTACCTGTATTACATTTCATCTATCATTGCTTTGTGTATTATATAATCTTCCCTATGACCCCAGGATGTCCTGTTCCATCTACTTGTATATGCTTCCTGTTGTGTGGCAGTGGCAAATCTTCATAAAATCCTTGATAATTGCTTATTTGAAAGGAAGTTTGGGATGTCCCAAGGATGTGATAGGTACTAAATGAATCTGGCTCTTTGTGATCAATGCAACAAAACATCCTCTAAATCAGAAGGCTCACTGTTAAAATCCTTTTTATGACCTTTTTTTACAACATCATCTTAAGACTGACAGCGTGAAAATTCTGCATTTCTTATATATTTTGCATCCGCACACACCTTGTCGTATCTGAATTCTGCATTTTTAATTTGCTAGGCTATAAGTTGTGAAAATACCTCTTTAAATGTTCTACGCCAATACCTGCCATCCCTCCTGGAAACCCTGCATAGGACATTTTCACTGCCTGAGTGAGGCCACATGCAAACTGGAAGAACAGCACCTCATATTCCACGTGGGTATCCTAAAATCCAATGGTATGAACGTTGAATTCACAAATTTGGAGTAACATCCCCTACCCCTCCTGTACACGTTTCTTCAATCTCCCACCACCATCTGCATCACCCAGTTCCATTCCCCTCCTCCATTCCTCATCTTCCACTCCTCTCATCTCTTGAGTCCCCCATTTCCCTTTCATCCCCTCTCTTTCTTCCCTCCCCCCCCCATCTCTTGAAACCCGTATCTCTCCCTCTAGGTTTACATTTCATTCAATTTTTCTCCTTTATATGGCACCCTTTTGACTCTATTTCACCATTGGCCTTTGTCACTAGCTCCACCCATCTGCTGTCACCCCATCTCACCTGTATTCCCCTATCACTTTCCAGGATTTACTCTACCACTCTTTACCAGCGACCGTCCCTCACTCCCAACAGCAACAGCCTGAAGAAGGGTCCTCACCGAGGATTTGTCTGTCTATCTCTTCCACAGATGCTGCCTGACCCGCTGAGTTACTCCAGCGTTTTGTTATTTTATAATCTTTTTTCCTTGCCTTTAAAGACCTATCCTATATATTCTTCTTTAAAAACTGACTTTGGTGTTTTTTTTGTTGTTGAATGTAAATGAACAATATTATGGCAATATCAAATACCAAGCTATCTACTGACTTTTAGAAGTGAGTGAATGGTTACATTTCTCGTTTTACATTGCAGTCCCCCGATGTGCGATTTTGATGTATTTAATGAAGCAAAGACTCAAGGTTTCATGGAGTCACAGCAAGCTATTATTGCTATCTCCACCCACCTTCAGAATGTAAATGAGAACGTAAAATGCTTTAAAGAAACAGAACTCAAAGCTGAGTTACAGCGGCTCCTGCAGGTAACCTTACATTTTTTAAACTAATTTTCGTTATGTACATTTGTTATATGGTTAATGTTTTATACGACTCTGGAAATACTGCTGTATCATCCAATAATTAATTGTACCACTGTTTCTGGTATTGCCAGATCAGAAAAGTAAAATAAAGAAAAATATTAGGATATTTTCATTCTGTATCTAATGGATGATTTTAATATGAAACATCCCAACCTGAGTAGCCTCTGAATTTTACCCATTTGACATAAATAGGAGTACATTGACCCAAGCATCAATAACTGGAGAATTTAGTTTTTATCAGTGTAACTTGCAAGTTATTGTGCTCTTAGTAATATCAATTAAAAGACATTGCACCAGAAATCTAATGCAGTTTGTATTTTAAATTTTAAAAATCTACTTAGTATTTTGTAGAATTGTCACTAGTTTAACAAATGCTGACTGGCCCTCAGGCCATTGTTCTTTTTTGGAGTCGACTGAAATTTCTAAACAAATTATGATGAGCATTTTAAAATATTGTGAATCCAGAAGGGGTCCATGCTGTTCAGCATCAGTCACATGCCAATGTTTTGGGTATTTGCCCATGTGTATCTAGATGATGTCATGTTCAGCCAATTTCTTCATTAAGTTTATCATTTACCATCAGTTCCATGAGTTACAGCGCTATGTGGTGGATTCGTTTGTGGGAAAGAGTTGCAATAAAAGGCGACCGAGTGACTAGTGGAGTTCTGCAAGGGTCGGTGCTGGGGCCGCTACTCTTCATGTTGTATATTAATGATTTGGATATGGGGATTGAAGGCTTTGTGGCCACGTTTGCAGATGATGCTAAGATAGGTGGATGAGCAGGCAGTGTAGAGGAAGCAAGGACTCTGCAGGACGTCATGCAATAAGAATAAAGGCGTAGATTATTTTATTTTATGAATGGGGAGAGAATCCAGAAATCGCAAGTGACTTGTGAGAGCTGGTGCAGGGCTCCCAAAAAGTTAATTTGCAAGTCGACTCGGTAGAAAGAAAGGCAAATTCACTGCTAGCATTTATATCAAGAGGACTGGAATAACAAAGCAGAGATGTAATGCTGAGGCTCTAAGGCGCTGGTCAGGCCACATTTGGAGTAATGTGAACAAATTTGGGCCACTTTTCTGGGAAGGATGTGCTGCTTCTGGAGAGGGTCAGGAGGAAGTTTACAAGAATGATTCCAGGAATGAGTGGGTAAGCATATGATGAGCGCTTAACAGCATTGGGCTTCTACTTGCTGGAGTTTAGAAGGTTTAGGGGGGACCTCATTGAAACGTACAGAATAATGAAAGGCATAGATAGAGTGGATGTGGAAAGGATGTTTCCACTTGTGAGAGAGTCTCGGACCAGAGGTCATAGTCTCAGAATTAAAGGGCGCTCTTTTAGAAAGGAGGTGAGGAAGAACTTCTTTAGTCAGAGGGTTGTTTTTTTACTCAAGATTCTGGCATCTGCTTCATTTGTATCTATTAAATAATATTGTGCCTTACAAACTCGATAACTTTTAAAGATAGACCATTGAAAATTCTCACTTCAATGTTCTCACGTACATTCTTTAAAAGTTTTTAGGTGTACTCTGTTAAACACAAAAGAGTGATTTATTAATTTCAGGAGTCAGATTGGTGGAATTTTAGTCACTTGGGAATTTTATCATTGGGGAGGGTAGTTTTTCAACAAATATTCTTTTCAGGTGTCCAATCTCTGTGTCAGTTGTTTTTAAAAGAGGAGCTGGAGGAGTTTGTCGTATCTGAATTCTGCATCTTGTGATTCACAAGTCAATCTATGATTCACAAGTCAATCGTTTATAAATTTAGTGGTACAGCCGCGCTAATCAATGTTAGTTATTCTTAAATATTAACTGATTAAAACATTTAAGGTAATGAAAAAAATGTGGCTGCCAACATTTTTTAAATTGTACAATTTTTTAAATTCCAGATCATCTCACAAAGAATGTCTTGTGGTTTTCTGTCTTGTAATTTATGTTTTCATTGTCTTTGTCCAGGAGTAAACATGTTTTAATGTGGAAAATAAGGTTTTGGTCTTCATTCGGTTTACTTTGTCGACATTGTAATTTCCTGCGATGTGTAAAGATAATCTTCATAGTTTGTTTTTTTTTAAATTCCAGGTTTCTCTATGGGGAAACAGATGTGACCTTTCCATTTCTGCTGGTGTGGCAAACTCACAGAAATTGAATCCACTAACTACTCTGGACTCTTTGAAGCCTCTAATTTTGGTAGATGACTTTGAATCTGTTTGGTGCTGCCTCATTAATAGTAAGCGAAAGGGCACCTCAGAAACAGCTTGCACCCGAGTAGATATTGTCCTTGACAACTCTGGATTTGAGCTGGTGGCTGACTTGATCCTGGCAGACTTTCTCATCACCTCGCAGCTTGCCGATGAAATTCATTTTCATGGGAAGAGCATACCCTGGTATGTTTCTGACACAACTAAAACAGATTTTGACTGGACATTGAAGCAGATGAAGACATCCTGCCACCTGCAGATGTCCTGTTGTGGTGTTGCATGGGAAAATAATGTGACAAAAGGTGTTTGGATTTACCAGGACCATCCATTCTGGACCTTCCCCCATGAGTTTTGTGACATGTCCCTAGTTGCAAATGATTTGTATGCTGAACTGCAGAAATCAAATTTAATATTTTTTAAGGGAGACTTGAATTATAGAAAGCTGACCGGGGACAGGAGGTGGAACTATTCAGTTCCTTTTGAAACTGCTCTGCGTGGGTTTCAGCCAGCACCACTGTGCAGCTTGCGAACTCTAAAAGCTGATGTTCAGGTTGGCTTAAAGCCTGGACTAGGCGAGCAACTGGCGGCTTCCGAGCCTGACTGGATGACCACAGGGCACTATGCCGTTATTCAGTTCAACAGCCCACTCAGAAAATAACAATCTTCCATGGTACATCTCTCGGTCTGTCTAGTTGGGTATGCTGTTTGATTGTTTACAATATACTTGCTGGTCTTAAGCATGTTTGGTTTGAGGTTACTATAATGTAACGTCTTAATGGGAAATACCCTTGGGAATATTTGTGGTAAAATGCACCAAAAAACAAATATGCATAAATGCATTTTTAAATCTTTATGTACTTGAGTGAAATGTTACATTGATATTGATACAATAAGATACAATGGGTCACTGAAATATCAATTACCGGTTGCTTAAATTACAAAATACATGTTCACTCGTGATTAAAATGGTTGCTAGTTTTGTTTTCAATTCATTTATTTTATCAGATTGCTATCAACGTATGAGGAATTTTATAAATAGAATGGGAAAAAAATCCATACCAGGTCTTTTCTATAATAGGCAAAAATAGCAAGAATCACCTTCACGATAGTAGAAATGTATGAGGTAGTTTAAACTAACCTCAGGGGAATACCACAGTCTACCATCTCCAGCCTGGCAAATAACTGTTTACCACTGCCCGGGTAGACAAAAATGCTGGAGAAACTCAGCCAGTGAGGCTGCATCTATGGAGCGAAGGAAATGGGCAACGTTTCGGGCCGAAACCCTTCTTCAAACCCTTCTTCAGGGTTTTGTCTACCTTCGATTTTCCAGCACCTGCAGTTCCTTCTTGAACGTTTACCACTGCCCTTTGTTTTCTGCCTTTTTGAACTGATTTCCTATCCATGCTACTAATGGCTTTATAATTCCACAAAGCTTAATTTTGTTCATCAGCCTTTTGTGTGGGACTGTGTAGAATGCCTTCTGAAAGTCGGTGTAGATGAAACCTACTGCACCGCTTTCATGAGCCTTCTCTCTAAACCCATCAAACAATTCACATTGTAAAACATGTTTAAACAAATCTATGCAGGTGCCGGGTTTATCAATGTAAGCTTCTCCATCCATATCAATGCTTTCCCTGGTTATTGTTTCTAAAAGCTTCATGACCAAGGTTAAACTGACTGACCTGTAGTTTTCTGTTTATTGCCCTGTTTTCATGACGATATAATGAATTCCAGGTTTATGTTTTAATGGTTATGGATATGTATAGTATTTCACCATGATATGTAGGGTGTATATAGCTAATGTGCATTCGTACTATTGTGTTTATACAAAAAGATTTGCTAATCTGTAGAGCAAGCCTCTGTAGATTAGTGTTACATTTAGCAGGTTGATAAATTATAAGGACACTACCCCAATCAGCACAAAACCTCTGAGCTAGATTACCTGTTCTATTCAGTTGGGCCCTTTGGCAAACTAATGTGTCTGATCAAACTTCATGAAGAGTTAAGGAAACCATTGAGTGGTTCATTATCCCATCTAATCCTCTTCATTCACAATGCCGTTGGGTATTAGCAGAGTAGTTTGAGACAACCACCTTGAAAAAGGAGAGTCTGCATTTATAAAAAGGCAGCAGGCCATTTGAATTGATTTGTTTAGAGGTACAGCATGGAAACGGGCTCTTTGACCCACTGAGTCCATGCCGACCATCAATCATCCGTTCCCACTATTTCCTTGTTATCCCACTTTCGGATCCATTCGTTGCACACTCGGGGCAATTTATAGAGGCCAATTGACCTACAAACCTGGGTTTGGGTTGTGGGAGGAAACTGGAGCACAAGGACAACTCGTGCAAAACTCAAGGAGAAAATGCAAATTCCACACAGACAACACCTGATGACCTGATGTCGGGATTACACCCTGGTCTCTGCCTTTGAGGAAGCAGCTTGATCAGCTACATTATTGTGCTGCCCATTTGTGTATAGGATTTACAGGATTCTATAGCCAGGTTTTAGCCAACAGGTCATCTGTTTAAACAGGTTGACAGAAGGACATATATTGACAGTTCTGGGAAAAGTCCCAAGTATTCCTGTCTAATAATATATGTGGGTTCAACTGGACAGCAGGTGGTAATTCCTGTGTGGTGTTAGCTTCATGTGCAATGGCAGGATTAATGCAGGGAGAGAGATTGGATCAATTAGTTTTATATTCATAGGAGTTTACAAAAAGAAAGAATCTCATGGAAGCATATAAAATTACGATGGAACTGCGCAGATTGGGTTCAGGAAGGATGTTTCGTTTGTTCAAAGCAGCATTTACAATCTAAGGAAAAGGGAAAGCCATTTAAGACAGAGACGAGACATTTCTCCTCCCAGAGAACGGTGAGCTTGAGGAATTCTCTACCATAGAAAGCAGTTGAAGCCAAATCATTAAATGCACTCAGGAAGGAGTGAAATTTTTTCAAAACGTTGAAAGGATATGGGGCATAGATTATTATTATTATTATGTTTATTTTAAACAGGGACAGTGCATATTAATAAACATTTACAAGTAAATATGCAAGATTATAGTCAGTAGCTAATTTCCATCTTTAGTCCCTTTGGCAGGTTGATGTTAAATAAACAAGTTAAACACATCACAACACAATAAGAAAAAAATAAAATAAAAATAACAATAAAGAGTACAATAAACAAACAGACAAACAATGCTGCTTATGACAGACCAGATAGCGGTGAATAATTTTAAGATAGATTATGAGTGCAGTATTGATTTTCCAGTAACCATGTTTTTAGATGTTTGGTAAATGAGATGGCAGATCCCATATGACGCTTGGTATCGTGTTCCAGGTCTGTGACGCTCGATATGAAAACACTGACTGCCCAAAAACACTTTTCCTAAATGGGACTAGACAATCACCTCTGGAGCCTACTCTAGTCGACAAAATCTAGTTTGAACGTAGTCTAGATGAAGCAGGGGACTGACTTTGGAAGATCACATTGAATGACCCCCACAGCCAACAATGGACCATTGTAGGCTCCACCTTTCCTTGATCATCATTGCTGTCTTTGATCTGGTTGTCTTTGCATATCTTTCTCCCCACAGCTAACAATTGTGAGCTCCACTTTTCCTTGATTATCGTTGCTGGCGTTGATCTGTCTTTTTGCATATCCTTCGTTAATTTGTTCAATGTACCTTTTCATATCTCTCAGTTCTCTTTCCGCTGACTCTCGACCCGAAACGTCACCTATCCCATTTCTCCAGAGATTCAGCCTGCCTGACCCGCTGAATTACTCCAGCACTTTGTGCCTATCTAGATTGACCATGCAGGCTGAAGGCCTATTCCGGCAACTAATTAAAAAAATATATATAATTCTGCATCCTGCAAGCGTACATTCAACATTCCCCATTAGCTTCAGCTTTCTAGCCACTTTCCACTTCTCGTGAATGAATCCCAGCCCTTCGTGAACGCTCCATCGTTTCCTCGCCCCTCCTTCAGCTCCTGTTACACAGCGTTGCCCGGAGAAACCCTGCTAACAGTGGAGCTGGGCGGGTTCGGCTTCTGTCTTCAGTCTGTGCCTTCAGGCCACCGGGATCCGCAGCACCCGGGAGCAACGCAGGTCCCTGATGTCCAACTGCAGAGGAGCAGATTCGGGCTCCCCGGTCCCGGAGCTGATCGATGTCAACAGTAACCGTGCGCTGCGCTCACTCGCATGGACCGGTTCCTCGGCCGCCGGTCGCTATGTGCCCGAGGTAAGTTAGCAAAGCCACCTGTATCCCAGCTCGGCACCAGAGTTACCGGGGCAGGAAGACCGCTTGGAAAATGAGGGGCGTGACCTTATGTCTGGCTCTGCCCACCTACATGGTAACCTCATGCTAACTTTAAAAATAATTTACTAGTCCATTAACGTTCAATTCACCATTTGCTACCCCGTGAGCTGAGATGGCTATTGGGCCCCTTACATTTCCCAGTGCAGTTAAGAGCCAGCCACATGATGTGGGTCTGGAGTCACATGTAGCCTCGGACAGGTGAGGAGTCACATTTCCTTCAACCTAATGGAATTTGTACAGTGGGTGAAACAGTGTTGTGGATATTCTGTGGGCCTACCCCAGAGAACAGCACAGCACAGAGAACAGCTGGGAGAGCTGCTACCTCACAGAGCCAGAGACCCAAGTTAGATCCCTGACCACGGGTGATGTCTGTATGGAGTTTGCCCATTCTCCCTGCAACCGTGTGGGCTTCCTTAGGGTAGTCTGGTTTCCTCCCATTTCCCAAAGACGTGCAGGTTTGTAGGTTAAATGCCCTCTGGAAATTGCCCCCTAGTTTGTAGGGAATGCCATAACACACAAGTGTAAATGGATGAACTATGGTCAGCATGGACTTGATGGGCCGAACGGCCGGTTTTCATGCTGTATCTTTAAATTAAAACTAAACTAAGGAACTCTAGTTCAGATCCCATCAGGAGTGAACATTATGGTGTCTGATCTCCCTAAGAACTTGTATGGTTAACGTCCTTCAGAGAGAGTGTTTCACAATCTCGGGATTGGTTTTGTGATGTGTGTATTGAGTTTGTATTTGTTTGAGGAACAAGAGTAATCGGTAAGGGATAATTTTGTTTAGTTTAGAGATATAGCGTGGAAACAGGCCCTTCGGCCCACCGAGTCCGAACTGACCGACGATCCCCGCACATTAACACTATCCTACACACACTTGGGATAATTTTACACTTATACCAAGCCAATTAACCTACAAACCGGTACGTCTTTGGAGTGAGAGGAAATCGAAGATCTTGGAGAAAACCCACGTGGTCATGGGGAGAAATGACAAACTCCGGACAGACAGCACTCACAGTCGAGATCGAACCCGGATCTCTGACGCTGCGCCACTGTGCTGCCTGAAACTTTACAGAATCAAAAAATATAAATAAATAGGCTGCACAGTAACACAGTTGGTAGACCTGCTCCCTCAGAACTCAATTGTACTTGGGTTTGGCTTGATTGTATTTATGTATAGCATTATCTGATATGTTTAGATAGCATGCAAACAAAACAGTTCACTGTACCTCAGTACACATAACACTAATAAATGTAAACCTAAACCCGTGACACAAATAAAGACAAAGTGCTGGAGTCAGGTAGTATCTCTGGAAAACTTACACAGGTGACATTTCGTGTCAGGGCCTTCTCACTATGGGAAGTGATAGGTGGATGAGGGTTTTTTGTTTGACAGCTTGATGGTGTTACATCTCCTGTGATTGCAGGGGAATGTACCTGCAGAGGCAGATGAGTGAACTGAGGAGTTGCGGAGGGAGCATTCCCTGGGGAAGGTGGAAAGGGGTGGAGATGGGAATGTAACCGCTGTTGGGATCACGTTGAAGGTGATGGAAATGTTGGAGAATGATATATTGGGTGCGGAATCTGTTTGGGGTGAAATGTGAGGACCAGGATTTTAGGATTAGCTGTACGGGTATTATTTATATGGGCTTCACGGAGGTTCCATATAAGATGCTGGTAACAAAAATGAGAGTACAGATTTGGGGACAACCTCGATGCTCAGATAGGAAATTGATGAGGAATTAAACAGAGCGTGTAAGCCAGTTGGCATAATGTGACACATGGTGTCATCCATGAGTCATACAGCATGGAAACGGGCACCAACTGTGTCGGTGGATATTGGACTTTCTCAGTGAACGCCCACAGACGGTGAGACTTGGACCCTACACCTCGACATCCCTGACCCTCAGCACAGGAGCACCGCATGGCTGTGTGCTCAGTCCGCTCCTCTACGCCCTATACACACATGACTGCTTGCCCCATCACCCCGCAAATAGGATCATAACATTTGCGGACGATACAACCGTGGTGGGGCTCATCTCAAATGGGAACGAGGTCGCCTATAGAGAGGAGGTGCACAGACTTTCTGAGTGGTGTGCTCACAACAATCTCTCTGAACACTAAAAAGACAAAGGAGATCATCACTGATTTCAGGCGACATAGAGCGGAGCTCAGGCCACTGGAGATAGGGGGCGAGGAGGTGGAGAGGGTGCCTAGTTTTAAATTTCTGGGGATCAACATCAGTGAGGATCTTAAATGGTCTGTGAACTCTGCTATAGTTGTAAAAAAGGCGCAACAGAGACTTTACTTCCTCAGAACACTGAGGAAGGCCCATCTGTCTGCTAAACTGCTGGAGTCTTTCTACCGCTGTTCGGTAGAAAGCATACTGACTTACTGCATAACTGCCTGGTTTGGGAACTGTTCAGCAGCTGACAGAGCAGCTCTCCAGAGGGTGATAAAAACTGCCCAGGGTATCATTGGACTCCCCCTGCCCCCTCTGGAGGACATTTACCACTCCAGATGCCGCAGCAGGACCTGTAATATCGTGAAAGACATTATACATCCTTGTCACCACCTTTTCACACTGCTGCCCTCAGGAAAAAGGTACAGGTCGCTAAAGTCACGCACTGCCAGACTCAAGAACAGCTTTTACCCATCAGCAATCTTGGAACTGAACTCTGTCTCGGGAGCGGGTTATGGGGAAGGAGGGGGGGTGGGAGACAGTGTTAATTTATGTAAATGTGAATCCATGGGTGGGTTTGGGGAGGGAGGGAGTGTAAAAAGTATGAGTATGTGAATGTTTGAAGTTCTTTTAAATGGAGAGACACAGTAATCTCGTTGTATGTGACACATGCAATGACAATAAAGCATTCTGACTTTGCCCCAACTTGCCTACAGCAACCAACATGCCTCACTAGTCCAACCAACCTGCGTTTGGCCCTTACCCCTTTATACCTATCCTATCCACATACATGTCCAGATGATTGTAACGGTTCTAATAGTACCTGCCTCAACTACCTCCTCTGGCAGGTACTATCAGAACCTCTTCCTGTAGCTCAGGCCCTTGATTCCTGGCAATATCCTCGTAAATCTCTGCACCCTTTCCGGCTTAAGATGGTCTATGTGGGGACTTCAAGTATTCATAATGGTTGTGAAATAACTTAAATGAAAGAATTGAGATAATATAAGTTTGCTGCTGACATTATCCCGCATAGTAAATAATGCCAGAACTTCGATTAATAGGAATAATGAACAGCTTTGCAACTTGGCAAAAAGTTATAAATAGACATTGATTTATTAACATGGGCTAATTGTGGCAGATAGAGCTGAACTTGGGAGTGGGGACATACAGTTCGCACCTCAGAATGTTAGATCAAAATATTTTATGAATGGCTAGAAAGCTAAAAACTGGATATGCAGAAAGACCCCGAGATCCCTGTGTAGAAAAGAATAAAAGTTAGTAAAATAGCACATAAAATAATAAAATATTGGCACATGACAAAAAGGCTGAAATATGAAGGGTTGCAAGATCTGTTATAGTTACACAGATCTGAGTTCCATTCTGAAAGAGCTGAAAGAGTTAATCTGTCAGAACAGGTGCATGGACTTGTATTGCCTGGAAAATAGAAAGCTGCGGGACAACTTTAATCGGGATGATTAAAGGTTATTTTCTTTCCTCTGGTACAAAATTCGGAACACCAGTGTAAACTTAAAATTTGAGTGGGGCAACTCAATATAATATCTGAAAGATAAGTTTTTCACAAAATGATAATGGAAATCAAGAATATTTCCCTCCCCCCCCCCACCCCAAAAACCCCATTTCAGGTAGATTTATTATAAATTTCAAAATTGAGATTGATTCAAGGGATGTAGACCAGAAGGGTGGAGGTATTAAGGAGGGACATATGCAGGACATTACACTTGCCAGCTTTTGCAGGGGTGCACATGTGCATCCTAGGTATTGCGGGGAAAAGGCGTGTGCACAAGTACTTGGGTATTTAGAAAAATATGTATATCACTAGGTTATGTGATGGGAGAGGTGACCCCAACATCTTTTGTTTCTTCTAATGCAGATAAGCCAGGAATAGATGGAACTTGCTCCAAGTTCTGAATAGGTCACCTATATTTTTAATTCTCGTTAGACTTTTTAATTGAAATCAACACTGGGAAAGTATGAAGATGGTTAATCTGGCAATAGGATTTTACACTTGCTTTTGTAACAATGCTGCATCCAATTTGCACACAGCAATTAGAGTCATCGACTCTCTATGAGTCTGACTGATGATAAAATCAAAATGACCCCCAGAGAACCATTCACCCTGGAATTGCTTGGATCACAGACTTATCACATTCTCATAAAAAGTAAAAGCAAAGCTACGATAATTGGACTTGCTTGGATAATTTGGAGCATCAAAATGAAACTCAAATCCATGACCAACAATGTGAAAAACATATAGTGGGATATATAGAAAATCTGCAGCAAAGTTAAAGGAAGGAAAGTAGAAAGGCTTGGAACAGCAAAACAGCAGAATAAAATATTAAATTAAAGCAGAATTAAAATATAAAATGAACACATGAATGATAAATTGATCCTTAAAGAAAATGTAATATGATTTGTCCACTTGAAGCGATTTTAGGCAATATTTTCGGAGAGTTTTTAGAATAATAATAATAATGGATGGGATTTATATAGCGCCTTTCTAATACTCAAGGTGCTTTACATCGCATTATTCATTCACTCCTCAGTCACACTCGGTGGTGGTAAGCTACTTCTGTAGCCACAGCTGCCCTGGGGCAGACTGACGGAAGCGTGGCTGCCAATCTGCGCCTACGGCCCCTCCGACCACCACCAATCACTCACACACATTTACACACATTCACACACAGGCAAAGGTGGGTGAAGTGTCTTGCCCAAGGACACAACGACAGTATGCACTCCAAGCGGGATTCGAACCGGCTACTTTCCGGTTGCCAGCCGAACACTTAGCCCATTGTGCCATCTGCCATTATGAGAATAAGGGTTTGTGTTCAGTAAACTTTGAAAGACCTTTGGTATAAGTTTACTTGGGTTTAATATTAAAGTATTATGAACATGTATTTAAGCATATGAAGCTGTATAAGAAGTTATTTGAATTGTCTATTTAGCTCAGTTGGGGTATTTTCATAGTCATATGGTGATAAAGCATGGAAACAGGCCCTTCGGCCCAACTTGCCCACACCGGCCAACGTGTCCAGCTACTCTAGTCCTACCTGCCTACGTTTGGTCCATATCCCTCCAAACCTGTCGTATCCACGTACCTATCTAACTGTTTCTTAAACGTTGGGATTGTCCCAGCCTCAACTATCTCCAATGGCAGCTTATTCCACACACCCATCACCCTTTGTGTGGAAAAGTTACCCCTTAGATCCATATTACATTTTTTTTTGCTTCACCATAAACCTATGTCCCCTGGTCCTCGATTCACATACTCTGGGCAAGAGACTCTGTGCATCTACCCGGCCTATTCCTCATGATTTTATACACAAAGATCATCACGTAAATAGTACATTTCCCTTACAAACTGATCTTAATCAAGCATGGGGTATCTTGACACTGTGTAAAGGAGATTATATAAAGACGGTAATTGTACTGGAGCACAATTCAACTACTTAGTGCAGGCTATTTTTGCCTCAGGCTGGAGCATCATTATAATCTTTATTTTAATTTTGGCATGATTAAAGGAGATTAGACTATAATTCAGATGGATCAGTAATGCCCCATTCCCTGATGTAAAGTGCAAACATTCCTGCATACTGGGTAATAGAACAATTACTTTGGTACACAAATCAAATTCATCTTAACTGATTTAACCTGAGATCACATATGTTTTTGTGATCACGAAACAGGAGTTATTCATTAAACTGTGAAAGATGAACTTTTCACCTGAATAACTACCTGATTAATGTTTCAGCTTCAAGAGCAACTCAATGCAATGAAGCGGCAACTGACCGAGAAGGAAGAGATAATTGCCACCCTGACTACTGGGAGGTAAGAGTATAGTACCAACACCACATTATATATGTGCATTTATTTGACCACATTGTCTATTTTCATGATCACACAAAGTTAAAGGTAAAAAGACCGTGTTTGTGTCATGCCAGTGAAGTTATTTTTAATGGAGAAACCATTGGGCGATTGTTCCGTGGACCACTTCTGTTCAGTCTGACCATCAGCTTCCAGTTGCCCGTGACTTTAAAATTCCATCCCAATCCCACTGATATATCTGTCTGGGACTTCCTGCACTATTCCTTTTTTTTTTTTTAATTTCAAGTCAAGAAAAAGAAAACAATAGAAAGGGGAAAAAGTGGAAAAATAGATGGTAGAGAGTAGAAAAATGTGAAGTGTGTATATATTTAAAAAAAAAGAAAAAGAAAAAAGAAAAAGTGGAAAGTAGAAATAGAAGAGAAGGCCCCTTAAAAGAGAATGTTTCAAATCTGTATTCGGAGATGTAGATCTATCCACGTCATGAACTGAAATCAGCAATCCTTATGGCACTATTCCTATGAAGCTCAATCTGAGGTTGAAGAACAGCATCTCATTTTCCATCTTGGTGCAGTTGCATTCTTTGGGGTTCAACAATTTTAGAGAACTTATTCTATTTCTGTTTGTACTAACCAATTCTCCTGCAAGGCTATCCAGCTGTAACAGCAACTCAGGTTTTCTATCTCCACAGACACTGCCTGATTTGTTGGGCATTTCCAACATTCTCCATTCTTATTTCACGTTTCCGCAGTAGCTCTGACCTGCATTTCACAGCTTTTGTTTGTTTTCTCTCCATCAACATTGAAAAGATATTTGGACAGGTTTATAAACAAGAAGTTTTAAGGGGGACAAGACCAAGTGCAGACCCGTTGGGTCTGCTCCCCCAATGGAAAATCTTTACCGGAATATGTAAAAAATTTACCGTTAGCGTGTCGTTTTTTGGAGAAGATGTGATTATACACAAACACACACACACACACACACACACACACACACACACACACACACACACACACACACATACACACACACACACAAATAAATAAATACACATACAAGATCAGACTTTTAATAGGTATACGATATGATATAGGCCAATTGCGGGCAAATGGGACTAACTTACATGGGGCATCTTGGTAATGCTGGGATGAGTTGGGCCGAAGGGCCTGTTTCTGTGCTGTATGATTCTATGACTGAGTACCCCCATTAATTTATCAACCGGACAGCTCCTTAAGCACGAGGATCACCTCAATATCCCACCCTCACCTTAACAGAGATATTCCCTTTACCCTCTCCATCCATTTCCCACCATCTCTGAAACTTAAAACTAACTTGTTTTCTCACTTACCCCAGTTCTGACTTAAAATATTAACTCTTTCCACAGATGCTGCCTGACTTGCTGAGTGTTTCCATCAGTTTATTTCACGTTTTCACACAAAATATGCAATATGTGAATATGTGTTTCTGTTCCATTCTGTTTTGTAGTTTTTTTTGCACAATCCGCGAGCATTGCCACTTTTCATTTCACTGCACATCTTGTATGTGTATGTGACGAATAAACGACTTTGACTTTGTTTTCAGCATCTGGAGTTTTTTTCCCCACTGCCCAATATTATTTTTTAATGTTACTGTAATGTGGGAGTTAAGGAATCCACATAGCTCTGCTCTGCAGACAGCACAGTGATAAGCCAGTCCAACTAATGATGTTGGTTGCCAGAGAAATCTTGGCCTCGACCTGGGGAAAATTCCTATTCTCGTCGTCGAATCTGTGATCTGAAAATGTTCTTGCAACCGCCTGAGATAACAGACAAAGTCAAAAACGGGGTCTTATCCAAATCACATCAACACTCCCTATGCCACTAGATTGGTGGTACAAGGAACTACAAATGCTGGAATCTTGAGCAAAACACAAAGTGCCGGAGGAGTTCAGTGGAGGAAATGCACGGGCGATGTTTTGTTTCAAGATCCTTGTTCAGGCTGATTGGATTAGGGGGGGAGAGAGCTGGAAAAAGCAGGTGGGGATGGGACAAAGCCTTTAAAATGATATATGGTTAAAGAGGGGTTTAATTAGCAGATTGCCACCAGATTGTCAGCCACTTACACTAAACGCTATTCCTTTATCATGTATCTATACACTGTAAATGGATCGATTGTGCCGACTGGTTTGAACACAACAAAAAGCTTTTCACTGTACCTCGGTACATAGAAACATAGAAAATAAGTGCAGGAGAAGGCCATTCGGCCCTTCGAGCCAGCTCCATCATTCAATATGATGGCTTATCATCCAAAATCAGTACCCCGTTCCTGCTTTCTCCCCATGTCCCTTGATTCTGTTAGCCCTAAGAGCTATATCTAACTCTCTCTTGAAAACATCCAGTGAATTGGTCTCCACTGCCTTCTGTGGCAGAGAATTCCCCAGATTCACAACTCTGTGTGGTACACGTGACAATAAACTAAACAAAAAACAAAACTAGCCTTAAACTATGGGCTGAAGTCTCAGAGGTGGAACTTGCACCTTGGAGTCAAAGGATCAATGTGGAGCCTCTAAGCCTGGACTGACATCTTGTATTCTGAGCCCGCAAACGGTTCCTTGTCTGATC
The DNA here is from genome assembly GCF_010909765.2 of Amblyraja radiata. Lineage (NCBI taxonomy): Eukaryota > Metazoa > Chordata > Chondrichthyes > Rajiformes > Rajidae > Amblyraja > Amblyraja radiata. The sequence continues at coordinate 67,617,867 of NC_045963.1, forward strand.
ACTAAATTAAGATGCTTATCCTTGTTGGTTACCGAAAGCCCTCGTGCCTTAAAAAATATGAAGCTCTGCATTGTTGGGATGTGTGGTTTTGTTTGGCCAAATTTCAGCAGGACACCCATCATGTGGCGAGATTATTATGGGTTGCCTGAAGTGTGGGCTGCGATGGGCATTTTCCTTAATATATCAGAAATAGGTAAGAATATTACATATTCAAAGGATATAGTATATATATATATATATATATATTCCATATTCATGTACAGAAGTCTATCTGTGCAGAATTATTTGTAGTTCTATTTGGAGAGTTAGATTTGTAAAAAAAAACATTTACCGTGAAATCATAAACCATTTAAAAATCAGCCCCTTAGATCAAATACATGGTGCTCCTTCTAATATATCTGTGATTTTGATGTTAACTTTTGTCTGTTTCCTCCTCTGAAGTATTTTGGTGTTAATGATATTTTAATAACCTGTAAGTTGTTTTACTTTTATAATGTAGAAGGCCTGAACAGATTGAAACAAAATTGCCAGGTTTGTTTGAATCGATGGTTTTTGTGTAGCAGGCTGCATATTCTAACATTGGTGTGATCCCACAACTGGAATATGTGTATTTCCATAATGCCACAGTCAAACCTCAATCTTTGAAAGTTATATTCCTTTCAAACTATGCGTAATGCTTGCGAAGAACTTGAATATTATGCGTATCGCAAAGCTCTTCATGACAAGTTATTGCATTACTTAAATAGAAGTTGTTGTTATAGTTACTTTTGAAATGTGCTCCCGGTTGCTATATATGTAAACAGCAACCAATTGTACACGGTCAAGTCCCACAAACAGCATATTAAATGAATGTCTGGTTAAGCAGTTTCAGATGACGACAGAATTCCCTGTTCTTGTTTAAATCATGTCACTCGATCTGCTGCATCAACCTAACGAGGCATATCAGACCTCTGTCAACACAAATCTGGAAACAGCACTCCTCAATTCTGAAGGTACACAAAAATGCTGGCGAACTCAGCGGGTGCAGCAGCATCTATGGAGCAAAACGTTGCCTATTTCCTTCGCTCCATAGATGCTGCTGCACCCGCTGAGTTTCTCCAGTATTTTTGTGTACCTTTGATTTTTCAGCATCTGCAGTTCCTTCTTAAACACTCCTCAATTCTGAACTGCAGTGTGCCTAAGAGGAACTTAAGTTGGACCATCAACTTGTGCTGTGGGTCAGTGACAGAATGACACAATATAGTTGATACTGCAAGCATTATGAGCAGAATGCTTTGTGAAGATGTGTGTCTGTGTGTGTGTGCCTGTCTGTTTGTGTGTGTGTGTGCCTGTCTGTATGTGCGAGTGTGTGTTGTGTCTGCGTGTGTGAGTGATATGGTTTAGTTCTCATTAGATTGTTTTTTGAGGATATGATTGCGTTGTTTCTCTCTGTAGTAACATGGAATACGATTGATATAATTATTCTGTTGAACTGCAGCCTGTACTATACTGTAACTTGCAGAGATGCAATAACGTGTTGGACATGGTACCAATTATTTGTTACGTAATATTATGCATCTGTGGGGATAATTGTCCACATTAAAATGTCGTTTCTGAAAATACATTGATGTTTCAAAAAATACAAAATAATTTATAAATTTCAGGTTTGGAAAATCAAAATTATAATTTCCATAAGCAAACCAATCAGAAGCTTACCTTCAGCGTTGAATAACTCTTGATAATAATGGTAGTCATAGAGTTATACAGCATGGTAACAGGCCCTCCAGCCCAACTTGCCCACACCGACCAACATGTCCCATCTACACTAGTCCCAACTGCCTGCGTTTGGCCAATATCCCTCTAAACCTAACCTATTTCTGTACCTATCCAAATGTTTCTCAAATGTTGCGATAGTACCTGCCTCAACTACCTCCTCATTCCATACTACTAGCTCGTTCCATATACCCACCACCCATTGTGTAAAAAAGTGACCCCACAGGTTCTTATTAAATCTTTCCCCCATCACCTTAAACCTATGTCTTGTGGTTCTTGATTCCCCTACTTTAGGCAAGAGACTAAACATTTGCCCAATCTATTCCTCTCATGATTTTGTACAACTCCTGTGTGTGACCTGATGACAGTAACAATCGTACAGTTTTATTGGAAGATGGTTGGATTGGGGTCCAGTGAAGCAAGGCCAACCCCAGAGTTTCCATTGCTATCAGGACAAGGAAACACCAATACTTTCCCTGATTACTTACCATTACTTTCTTTGGTCTGAAGAAGGCTCGACTCACCTATTCGTTTTCTCTAGAGATGCTGCCTGACCCGCTGAGTTACTCCAGCATTTTGTGTCTATCCTCCGTGTAAACCAGCATCTGCAGTTCCTCCCTACAACGTTACCTTCAAGTTCTCCCAAAGCCACCCGGACACAAAATGGACACATTTCTCCTTTCGTGCTTGTTGGAATTGTGAAACTCCATGGTTAATAGCAAAACGGTCCTGCCTTCCCTACGGGACTGTAGCAGTTGACGAAGAGGACTCGTCACTCTCAAGGGCAAACAAACATAGACCACCAATACAGACAGTTCAAATGATGCAAATACGCAGCATGTAATGAATAATTAACTTATTGCAACAGTTTAGTTTAAATACATTTTACAAGAACACAACAAAATAGGAGCTGGAGGAGGCCACCGGGATTTCAAACCTGCCCCTCCGTTCAATACGATCAATACTTCCCCAGACCACGACTCCTCTTCAGTGCCAGTTCCCCATTGCCCTCAATTCCCAACCTTTTATAAATTAATCTACCTGCTTTTCAAATAACCCGATGATCTGGACGCCTCAACCCTCTGGGGAAGACAATTCCACAAATTCATCACCCCTGAGAATAAACTATGACTAAAGCAACAGTTTTAGCACAACTCAAACCTGAACCTTCCTAAACCACTCCTTGTAAGATGAAAAATGTATCGGGCTCCTGCAGAATTACATGGTCGAATGTCGCTTCAATGTTTAAATGAGGCCATTGTCTCAAGCTAATGATATTCAAGTAACGCTGTTCTATTATCCATTTCACTTAATTACAGCTAATCCACCTAATCTGAGTCCCAACTAATCCTTTGTCTTTTGAATTTAATTTAAAGTAATATAATCAATAATATAAATGGGATCCCACCCTGTGATGTATTTGTTTAGAGTTTTGAACCATTTTGAAATGGTAGTGGGATGGATACTCATTAGTCATAGGTTCTTAAAACTTTGGGAAAATTATTATGGTGATAAACTGATCAATGAACTTATGAAAGTACACAAAATTGCTGGAGAAACTCAGCGGGTGCAGCAGCATCTATGGAGCGAAGGAAATAGGCGACGTTTCGGGCCGAAACCCTTCTTCAGACTGATGGGGGGTGGGGGGGGGGGGGGGGAGAAGGAAGGAAAAGGGGAGGAGGAGGAGCCCGAGGGCGGGCGGATGGGAGGGTGGGAGGAGACAGCTAGAGGGTTGAGGAAGGGGAGGAGACAGCAAGGACTAGCAAAATTGGGAGAATTCAATGTTAATGCCATCCGGACGCAAGGTCCCCAGACGGAATATGAGGTGCTGTTCCTCCAATTTCCGCTGTTGCTCACTCTGGCAATGGAGGAGACCCAGGACAGAGAGGTCGGATTGGGAATGGGAGGGGGAGTTGAAGTGTCTGAGCCACCGGGAGGTCAGGTTGGTTATTGCGGACTGAGCGGAGGTGTTCGGCGAAACGATCGCCCAACCTCCGCTTAGTCTCCCCGATGTAAATCAGCTGACATCTAGAGCAGCGGATGCAGTAGATGAGGTTGGAGGAGATACAGGTGAACCTTTGTCGCACCTGGAACGACTGCTTGGGTCCTTGAATGGAGTCGAGGGGGGAGGTGAAGGGACAGGTGTTGCATTTCTTGCGGTTGCAACGGAAAGTGCCCAGGGAGGGGGTGGTGTGGGAGGGAAGGGAAGAATTGACGAGGGAGTTGCGGAGGGAGCGGTCTTTGCGGAAGGCAGACATGGGGGGAGATGGGAAGATGTGGCGAGTGGTGGGGTCACGTTGGAGGTGGCGGAAATGGCGGAGGATTATGTGTTGTATTTGCCGGCTGGTGGGGTGAAAGGTGAGGACCAGAGGGACTCTGCCCTTGTTGCGAGTGCGGGGATGGGGAGAGAGAGCAGTGTTACGAGGTATGGATGAGACCCTGGTGAAGGATGAACTTATGAAACTGGCATCCTTGGTGAAGTTAGACACAAAAGGCTGGAGTAACTCAGCGGGTCAGGCAGCATCTCTGGAGAAAAGGAATAGGTGACGTTTTCGGTCGGAACCCTTCTTCAGACCTTGCTGAATACTTGCTTCAGCACATCGTCTGGCACAATGGTGACCCACTAATTATCCAACCAGTGGCCGAATGCTGAAGCATTTGTCAATGATCAATGAGCCCCTGATCTAACCCCAATGATTGTGACACGTAATTTCTGCGATGCACCTCCACCCCATTCTCGGATCTTCACCACAGTTTCTAAGGTTACTTTGGTCCAGTGCCACAATGATTTGACAACTGCTGGGTTCAATTTAAACAGATAATTCCCTCAGGGATGGGACAATAAAAATATACAATGGGCAGGGTTGCGCAGAAAAGTAAAATTCCGAATGGGATCAAACCGAATTGATTTAATTCCACGGGATGGTTCACAGCTATCACATTCACATTACGAGGAACATCATCAAAAGAATGTAAGAGGCAAACGTGGTCTGAGAACATATGCTACCAATCATATCGGCAAGTATTCCGAACCAAAATTGATTTCTGGGTTATGCTTTGCTCTAACCTTGTATCCTTTTTTCTGATACATTCAGTTGCATTGCGCACAAAATATGTGTGAACTTTATTTTTCTTTTTAACTAAATTGCTCGCAGAATTATAACACAATGAAAAGCTCCAAAGAAGATGGACATCATTCTGGTTATAAAACTGGACAAAAGAAGCAACGATTCAACCACGTGGAAATGTTATGTGGTTAATTTCAACTGCAATATCAATTTCTTTATGTGATAATTTTTATGTGCACGCTTAATTTTTATGTGTAGCCAGCTTTTTCTGATGCTGAGTTTTGGTAACTGAGTTTATGAAGTTTTCATTTATTGCTTGGCCAGGAAAGTTTATGATAATGCAACCATTGAAGCAAGTGAATAAACACATTGCACTCTGTAAGTAATCACTTTGTGAATGTAAAAACTTCAGAGTTGGTGAAAAGTTCCCCGTCGCACATTGTAGATTCATAGGGGCTTGTGGTGCCCGAGAATAGAAAACCTCAGCATGGAACAAATACTCCAGGATATTAGGGCAAGGCGGCATGGTTCAGGAGGTATTTCTTACAACAGCAGAGAAGTGGTGGATGTTCGGGTACATTTTCAAAATCCAGTCCCTACTCTAGTTTTCATGAACGGTGCCCGATCCAGGCAAACCCCAGCCTGCCGCGGGCCTCAAGCCATCGCCTTTCTTGGATGTTTCATCACTCTCCTTGCCCGTCCACCTTTGTGCCCCCGGGTTGCCTCCCACAGCCAACCTTGAGGACGCAGTAAGCCAGACCCTAGTTCCTTCTGCTACCGGCCTTGCTCCTCGCCTGTCGCTTCCTTTGTCGTCATATGCAAAAGGTTTTAACTTTTTATGCATTTAAAATGAAACCCAATTGTGAGCAAATTTGGGCACCATATCTGAGGAAGGATGCCGGCTCTGGAGAGGGTCCAGAGGAGGTTTACAGGAATGATCCCAAGAATGAGTGGGTTAACTTATGATGAGCGATGCAATGGCCCATTAAAGTTTGAGATTGTGAGCTGGGAGCTTTAGTTTATTTTTTTAATTTTCACGTGTACCAAGGTACAGAGAAAAGTTTTTTGTTGCGTCTCATCCAATCAGCGGTAAGACAACGCATGATTATGTTCCAGCAGTCCACAGTGTTCAGATACAGGCTAAAGTGAATAACATTTAGTGCTAGATGAAGTCCAGTAAAGACCGATTAAAGATTGTTCGAGGGTCTCCAATTAGACAGATGGCCGGCCAGGTCACTCGGTTATAAGATGGATGGATAGGTTGGTGATAGGTTGAGCAATGGATTTCCTTTGGTTAGTTACTTTTGTATTTTTGCATTATTGTTTGTTTGTTGCTTTTATGTGTATATATTATGTATATGTAAGAAGAAAAAGATAATAAACAGAATAAGAGGGGGTGGGTTTCTTAAATGTGTATATTTTAATGCTAGGAGCATTGTAAGAAAGGTGGATGAGCTTAGAGCCTGGATTGACACCTGGAAGTATGATGTTGTGGCGATCAGTGAAACATGGTTGCAGGAGGGCTGTGATTGGAAACTAAATATTACAGGATTTTGTTGCTTCAGGTGTGATAGAATTGTAGGGGCAAGAGGTGGAGGTGTTGCATTGCTTATCAGGGAAGATATTACAGCAGTGCTTTGGCAGGATAGATTAGAGGGCTCGTCTAGGGAGGCTATTTGGGTGGAACTGAGAAATGGGAATAGCAACACTTATAGTGGTGTAGTATAGACCGCCAAATGGGGAGCGAGAATTGGAAGAGCAAATATGTAAGGAGATCGCAGATATTAATAGTAAGCACAAGGTAGTGATTGTGGGAGATTTCAATTTTCCACACATAGACTGGGAAACACATTCTGTAAATGGGCTGGATGGTTTGGAGTTTGTAAAATGTGTGCAGGATAGTTTTTTGCAGCAATACATAGAGAAGGGGCAGTGCTGGACCTCCTGTTAGGAAATGAGACGGGCCAGGTGGCGGAGGTATGTGTTGGGGAACACTTCGGGTCCAGTGATCACAATACCATTAGTTTCAATATAATTATGGAGAGGGTCAAAACTGGACCTAGTGTTGAGATTTTTGATTGGAGAGGCTAACTTTGAGGAGATGCGAAATGATTTAAAAGGAGTGAATTGGGACATTTTGTTTTATGGGAAAGATGTGGAAGAGAAATGGAGGACATTTAAAGGTGAAATTTTAAGAGTACAGAATCTTATGTCCCTGTTCGGTTGAAAGGAAATATTAAAAATTGGAAAGAGCCATGGGAAATTGGACACTTGGTTCGGAAAAAGAGAGAGATCTACAATAATTATAGGCAGCATGGAGTAAATGATGTGCTTGAGGAGTATAAAGAATGTAAAAAGAATCTTAAGAAAGAAATTAGAAAAGCTAAAAGAAGATATGAGGTTGCTTTGGCAAGTAAGGTGAAAGTAAATCCAAAGGGTTTCCACAGCTATATTAATAGCAAAAGGATAACGAGGGATAAAATTGGTCCATTAGAGTGGACAGCTATCTGCAGAGCCAAAAGAGATGGGGGAGACATTGAACAATTTTTTTTCTTCGGTATTCACCAAGGAGAAGGATATTGAATTGTGAGGTAAGGGAAACAAGTAGAGTAGCTATGGAAACTATGAGATTCAAAGAAGAGGAAATACTGACACTTTTGAAAAATATAAAAGTGGATAAGTCTCCAGGTCCTGACAGGATATTCCCTAGGACATTGAGGGAAGTTAGTGTAGAAATAGCAGGGGCTATGACAGAAATATTTCAAATGTCATTAGAAATGGGAATAGTGCCGGAGGATTGGCATACTGCGCATGTTGTTCCATTGTTTAAAAAGGGTTCTAAGAGTAAACCTAGCAATTATAGACCTGTTAGTTTGACGTCAGTGGTGGGCAAATTAATGGAAAGGATACTTAGAGATGATATATATATGCATCTGGATAAACAGGGTCTGATTAGGAACAGACAACATGGATTTGTGCCTGGAAGGTCATGTTTGACTAATCTTCTTGAATTTTTTGAAGAGGTTACTCGGGAAATTGATGAGGGTAAAGCAGTGGATGTTGTATATATATGGACTTCAGTAAGGCCTTTGACAAGGTTCCTCATGGAAGGTTGGTTAAGAAGGTTCAATTGTTGGGTATTAATGGTGGAGTAGCAAGACGGATTCAACAGTGGCTGAATGGGAGATGCAGAGAGTAATGGTGGATGGCTGTTTGTCAGGTTGGAGGCCAGTGACTAGTGGGGTGCCACAGGGATCTGTGTTGGGTCCACTGTTTGTCATGTACATCAATGATCTGGATGATGGTGTGGTAAATTGGATTAGTAAGTATGCAGATGATACTAAAATAGGTGGTGTTGTGGATAATGAAGTAGATTTTCAAAGTCTACAGAGAGATTTAGGCCATTTGGAAGAGTGGGCTGAAAGATGGCAGATGGAGTTTAATGCTGATAAGTGTGAGGTGCTACATCTTGGCAGGACAAATCAAAATAGGACGTACATGGTAAATGGTAGTGAATTGAGGAATGCAGTTGAACAGAGGGATCTAGGAATAACTGTGCACAGTACTCTGAAGGTGGAATCTCATGTAGATTGGGTGGTAAAAAAAGCTTTTGGTGTGCTAGCCTTTATAAATCAGAGCATTGAGTATAGAAGTTGGGATGTAATGTGAAAATTGTACACGGCATTGGTGAGGCCAATTCTGGAGTATGGTGTACAATTTTGGTCGCCTAATTATAGGAAGGATGTCAACAAAATAGCGAGAGTACAGAGGAGATTTACTAGAATGTTGCCTGGGTTTCAGCAACTAAGTTACAGAGAAAGGTTGAACAAGTTAGGTCTTTATTGTTTGGAGCGCAGAAGGTTAAGGGGAGACTTGATAGAGGTCTTTAAAATGATGAGAGGGATAGACAGAGTTGACGTGGATAAGCTTTTCCCACTGAGAGTAGGGAAGATTCAAACAAGAGGACATGACTTGAGAATTAAGGGACAAAAGTTTAGGGGTAACATGAGGGGGAACTTCTTTACTCAGAGAGTGGTAGCTGTGTGGAATGAGCTTCCAGTGGAAGGTGGTGGAGGCAGGTTCGATTTTATCATTTAAAAATAAATTGGATAGTTATATGGACGGGAAAGGAATGGAGGGTTATGGTCTGAGTGCAGGTTTATGGGACTAGGGGAGAATAAGTGTTCGGCACGGACTAGAAGGGCCGAGATGGCCTGTTTCCGTGCTGTAATTGTTATATGGTTATTATATATATGGTTATGTGTGTGTGTGTGCGTATATGTAACTTTTTCTTTTATTTATTATATTATTTGCAAAGTTCTATGTTTACATATTCTGTTGTGCTGCTGCAAGTAATAATTTATTTGTTCTGTCTGGGACATATGACAATAAAACACTCTTGACCACATCTGTCCTGCATGCCATGCTCCATAGGGTTTGTTGGACCTCAGTTTCAGGATTTTTATTTATTGATGACCTGCTAATCACTCGTTATAGTTCTTTCAAAAAGGCTTTGTAAAAGATCAATCTTTCAAGTCATGATTTTGCCATCCAGCCATTGTTTGGACTTTGTGCCAGTTATGTAGCCTGTGTTCACACCTTTTCTTGTCTCACTGCAGGAGTCGGAGCCGAATGGAGACTCACAAGGTGCGTATTGTGGTTGCTCATGGTATCGGCAGATGAACTTTCAACGCAGTGGTGGGAGAATGCACTGTGGTTTCAGCAAGGATATCACATGCACATTTAACAAAACACTAAGAGGAAAATAATATGGACATCCCATGTGTTTGTCCGCTTATAATACTAACAGTAATTATTAGTGTTACAAATACAAAGTGTTTTCGAAAAGCGGATCTTAAGGTCAAGTGATAGGAGTAGAAGTAGGCCATTTGGCCCATCAAGTCTACTCCATCATTCAATCATGGCTGATCTATATCTCCTAACCCCATTCTCCTGCCTTGTTCCCATAACCTCTGACACCTGTACTAATCAAAAATCTACCTCTACCTTAAAAATATTCACTGACTTGGCATCTACAGCCTTCCGAAGCAAAGAATTCCACAATGTTTTCCTCATCTCCTTCCTAAAAGAAGGTCCTTTAATTCTGTGGCTGACTTCTAGTCCTAGACTCTCCTACTAGTTGAAACATCCTCTTCATATCCTCTCTACCCAAGCTTTTTACTATTCTGTATGTTTCAATGAGGTCCCCCCCCCCACAAAGTGCTAGAGGAATTCAGCAGGTCAGGCAGCATCTGCGGAGGCAAGGAACAAATGACAATTATGGTCAGGCCTTTTCTTCAGACTGATGAGTCTGCCTCGGTCTGATGGAGTGTGTAGGAAAGAACTGCAGATGCTGGTTTAAATCGAAGGAAGACACAAAATGCTAGAGTAACTCAGTGGGACAGGCAGCATATTCATCAGTCTGAAGAAGGGTCTCGACTCGAAAAGTTACCCATTCCTTCTCTCCAGAGATGCTGCCTGTCCCGCTGAGTTACTCCAGCATTTTGTCTCTACCTTCGACCTGAAGGATACTGACCCGAAACACAATCAAACCAATCCCTCCACAGACTCTGCCTGATTCACCGAGTTCCTCCAGCACTTTGTTTTTAACTAAAGGTTCCAGCAAGTGCAGTCTCTTGTGTTTCTATTCTTGCTGTCAAAAGACTTTGAATGTATCTTGACATATTCAAACATTTACAATATTTATCAATTTAAGCAGGCAATTAAAAATGTATTAAGAATCTTAAAAACAATTTAAAATGGTAAAAAAAACAACTTAAAATACTAAGTGACAATTAAATTACAATACAATTACAAATACAATTAAATTATCAACTCAGAAAATCTAAATTACCTCAAACTTATTGGAGCTGTTTCTCCTCATTGAAGTGGATGAACTTCCTGAACACATGCCAGGAATAACTGGCAAGGTTTCAGTGAGTAGACTTCCCAGAGAAACTACTGGGAAACAGAAGGAATTTGGCCCTTGCCATTGGACTGCACAAGGAATGAGAGTGATGAGGACCGCACAGGAAGCCCATGCAAGTGGCTCTTAATGGTCTATTTATTGCACTAGAGAGAGAGAGGCCATTTGGCCCCTTTGGGTGCGTGGCAGCTCCCAGGTGAGCAATTCCATCAGTTCCATTCATCCACTTACTTCCCCACAAATATTCTCTCACTATCCGATCTCCCTTTAATTCTATTGCCATTTACTTTGGGAATTAAAAAAAAAAAACATAAACTAAAGTTAGAGGTAAGTTAAATTTAAATAAGTTAAAGTTGAGGATGAGTTAAAGAGTGGACATTTACAAAAAAAATAAAACATTCAAAATAGACTTTATTCGAGAAATAAATATAGACAATAAATGATCCATACAAAACTCCATTCGACATTCTCAGAGGCTATACATACATTCAATAGTTTCCCCAATTCACAATTTTACCCCACACCCTTGCTACTCATGTGGCCCACTGGTGTGGGATCCCTTCCCTTGTTTTGAGGGGTGTCTCCACCACACCCTGCCCCCCATGTCCAGCAGTGGAAGGAACTTAGACTGTGGTCGTCCCCCACCGAGCCTTGGCGTTGGCTGCACCGAGCTTCAGTGCGTCCCTCAGCACGTACTCCTGCAGTCTGCAGCGGGCCAGTCGGCAACATTCCCCGACGGACATTTCGCTCCGCTGGGTGGTCAACAACGCTCGGGCAGACCAAAGAACGTCCATTGATGACCTTCCAGCAGCACTCGATGTCAGTCTCTGAATGTGTCCCTGGGAAGAGTCCGTAAATCAAAGAGTCCTCAGCTTGCAGACCACACCCAAGGTCAGGATTGAACCTGTGTCGCTGGAGCTGCGAGGCAGCAGCACCAACTGCTGCCTCGCTGTTGGGTTAGTTTGGGCCTACTTGCAAAAGGCTGTATGATTCACTGCAGCCACGTCAGGTCGCAGCAGCTTCCACATTCTCAGCACTTACTGGATTAAAGAGTCCTGAATTCTTTATGCATAAATTAAAGACTATTTTACATTTATAACTCCTGGTAATTTCCAGGCCCGCCACCCACTTAATCATCCTCAAAGTTAAAAAAAAACCTTTTAGATTACTTTTCAGTCAACTCTTTCATGTACTGCATGCAAGTCTGCTCATTCTTTCAAATTGGTATATCTCAGTTCTGATATTGCCCATACAAATATGTTTGCCTTGCCTAATATATGACTGAATGTGTAGGAAGTGATCTCTCATTTCCATATTTCTGTGTCTCCCTCTCCCCTGACTCTCCATCTGAAGAAGGGTCTCGACCCGAAACATCACCCATTCCTTCTATCCAGAGATGCTGCCTTTTCCGCTGAGTTACTCCATCATTTTGTGTCTATAATATGACTGAAACCAAAGATCATAGAGCGGATATGATCTTTGACTGAAACTGTGTCCAACCCTCAAAAAATGCAACTAAGTTTTAAACTTGCAAAGCTATTAGTTAAAAAATGACACAAAGTGCTGGATAACCTTAGTGGGTCAAGCAGCATCTCTGGAGATCAGGATTCTATTATCGAACTGGTAAGGGATGAGCCCATTTTGGAGGCTACTGAACACTGAGACTAGTAAGATAGACACAAAATGCTGGAGTAACTCGGTCGGACAGGCAGCATCTCTGGAGAGAAGGAATGGGTGACGTTTCGGGTGGAGACCCTTCTTCGGACTGAGAGTCAGGGGAGAGGGAAACGAAATGGAGGGTGAAAACGAGAGATCAAAGGCGACTAAATCAAGGAAAATGTAGAATATATCATTGTTAGCTTGGGGAAGTTGACAACGAGGCATACAAAGTAAAATTTAATCAGGAGGACAGTCAAACTGGTTGGAGAACTAGGATGGGGGAGGGATGGAGAGAGCGTTAAAGTAAGGGTTACTTGAAGTTAGAGAAGTCAATGTACATACTGCTGGCTTGTAAGCTGTCCAAGCGAAATATGAGGTGCTGTTCCTCCAATTTGCGTTGGGCCTCACTCCGACAGTGGAGGAGGCCCAGGACAGAAAGGTCAGTGTGGGAATGGGAAAGGGAGTTAAAGTGTTTAGCAACTGGGAGACTAGGTAGGTCGAGGCAGACTGAGTAACACAGTCAAGCAGGGAGCTTGGCTGTAGAGCACATTATGATTGGGACAGAATTGGGACCAGATCTATTGGAGTAGGGGCACGACTGTTCTGTAGGTGTGAGCACTTGTTGCCACTGTGCTGCCGCTCACGAGCTGTGCTTTACTTCATTCTTTAGGGGACGTTTGAGCCTTTGGTGGAATTTCCTGCTTCACGTGAAGAACTGAATCACCATCGGGTGGCATCTGAAACTGCTCGCTCTGAGCTGGCTGCCTTGCAGATCAAATACAAGAGCAGTCAGGCTGAGGTAATCAGAAACACAAGGGAGAGTTTTTTTCTGCCTGATGTTCATATAAAGTTAAATGATTAAACGTTAATCGCTTTGTTACTCTGTAAAATAAAGCATTTCACAAGCAATGAAGATAGACACAAAAAGCTGGAGTAACTCAGCGGGTCAGACAGCATCTCTGGGGAAAAGGAATAGGTGATGTTTTGGGTCGAGACCCTTCTTTGCGACCCGAAACGTCACCTATTCCTTTCTCCAGAAATGCTGCCTGATCCGCTGAGTTACTCCAGCTTTTTGTGTCTATCTTCGGTTTAAACCAGCATCTGCAGTTCATTTCCTACACATTTCATAAGCAATACTCACTTTAGTTCAAAAAGTTCCTTTATTGTTTTCCCCTCTTTTCCTCCTCTCTGTGAATTTTATTACCACTTGTCCATTGTAAATCCCCTCATCAGGACATGAATAAATCATCTCTCGTTACATACAATAGTTAATTTCATGGTGTATTGCGGGAAAAAACTGTCTCAAATTCTTTTAATGATCTGCTTTTCCAAATTACTTCTACCAATTTGATTTACATTAAGAATAAAATCCCTCATGTTATTTCACTAAATTTGTCGCAATTTCCTTATGTTTCGATTAAAGCACAGGCCAATAGTATTGTGCCTTTCAAGGATCCATGAACCACCCACATTATTGTCTCTGATCACCATTCACACTAATTCTTCCAGACAAGTTCATTTATCACTGCTGGTGTTATGCAGCCTTCTTGTTACAGAGCTCTCTCTCACTCCTTTAAAACTCTGAGCTTTTAAAATATCAAGTCCCATGGAGTGTTGTGTTGCCAGCAGTGGACTTAATGTAATCATGTTTCCATCACGGTTACTAGTTTGAAATTTGAGCAGCTCTTCAAGAGCCTATGACTGCCCTTCATCTTCTGCTGTGTGAAATGTTGATGTTCTGATAGTCTCCTGTCTCAGGACAAATACCACCCATTATTCTGCCTGAGAGCAATTTTTTCCCCTGTCTGTTGCCTGACCTAGTCTACTGACCTCATCAATCACTGGATCCATCTCACGTCGAGCATAATTGGGAAGATTGGAAAGTCACGATTAATTTTATGTGACATCTTTACATTTAATTAGATTTCCAGAGAACCAACTGGTTTAAACATGATCTTGGCTGGCATAGAATGGCTGTCTTTACTTTGGCTATCGTTTTAAATCAAAACAGATCATTAACTCCTTGTCAATCTGGGTGTTGACAAATCTTCCCTCCAGCTTACAGATACTTGCATGAGTCTTTCGTCCCGAGAGGGCTACATCCAGGAACTGAAGGCAGAGATTGAAAGCTACAAGGCAGACAACACAAGACAGGCATCTCTAATTGTTTGCTTGAGGGGAAGGATCCTGGAATCCGAGGAAGAATCCGGAGCACTTCTCACATCAAAGACTCGAGCAGAATTAACTCTGCAAGGTTTGCAGAATGAGAACAGGGATCTCCAGCAGAGGAATACAGAGTTGGAGAAGAAACTCAGGTTAGTACCTTGGATCATTAAAACAAAGGACACCACTCCCTGCCTATACATAGAACATAGAACAATACAGCACAAGAACAGGCCTTTTGGCACATAATGCCTGTGCCGAACATGATGTCAAGACCAATTCTTATCTGCCGGCTCATAAAATCATAAGAGATAGGATAGAATTAGGCCATTCGGCCCATCAAGTCTACTCCGCCATTCAATCATGGCTGATCTATCTCGCCCTCCTAACCACATTCTCCTGCCTTCTCCCCATAGTACACCCATACTAACCAAAAATCTATCTATCTCTGCCTTAAATATATCAACTGACTTTGCCTCCACAGCCTTCTGTGGCAAAGAATTCTACAGATTCACCACCCCCTGACTAAATTAATTCCTCCTCATTTCCTTCCAAAAAGAACATCCTTTAATTCTGATGATACGACCTCTAGTCCTAGACTCTCCCACTAGTGGAAACATCCTCTCCACATCCACTCTATCCAAACCTTTCACTATTCTGTACATAATCCATATCCTTGCATTCCCTGGTACACAAATATGCTGGAGAAACTCAGCGGGTGCAGCAGCATCTATGGAGCGAAGGAAATAGGCAACGTTTCGGGCCAAAGGGCCTGTTTTTGAGCTGTGACACTCAGTATTCTAATTACGGGTCTGTGAAGGAGAGAGACAGGGAACATGGTTCTTTGAAAAAAAAGATTTATTTTCAAGAAACCAAACTGATTATTGTGAAGTCTAATGGAAGGGAGGGAGGAAAGAGCAAGAGAGAGAGAGAAAGTGGGGAAATAAGATGAGTGTGTGAATAGAGATATAAAAGCATAGAGTCATACGACACAGATACAGTTTGTAGCAACCTACCATCAAGCTACCATTTACACCAATCCTACATGGAACCCTTTTTTATTCTCATCTACTTCTCTCGGATCATAACACACACACACACACAATTTACAGTGGCCAATTAACTTTTGAACCCTCACAATGTTTGGGATGAGGATGGAAGATGGAGCACCCAGGTTAACCCCAAGCTGTCACAGGGAGAACATGTCAATTGTGCACAAAGAACACCAGAGGTCAGGATCAAACGTGGGTCACTGGAGATCTGGGGTTGCAGCACGAATAGCTGTGACACTGTGTAATGCCCCTGTCCCACTTAGGAGACCTGAACGGAAACCTCTGGGGACTTTGAGCCCCACCCAAGGTTTCCGTGCTGTTCCCGGAGGTTTTTATCAGTCTCCCTACCTGCTTCCACTACCTGCAACCTCCAGGAACCGCACGGAAACCTTGGGTGGGGCGCAAAGTCTCCAGAGGTTTCCGTTCAGGTTTCCTAAGTGGGACAGGGGCATTACTCTATATTTGCATTTGAAGTTTTAAAACTCACACCTCGCATGAGGTGAATGAGGAGGGGTTAGTGGGGAACAGGGTTGAGTAGAATATTGATAAGGAAAGGGGGAAGCTAAAGTGACGTGGGTGAACATTAATGGGAATGATACGAAGGGAAGAGTTGGCGTCCAAGTGAGATGATAGAAGATACGATGCACCAAGGTTTAGAAGTAGCAGCAAGCGTAAAAGTAAGTGATCCACTCTGCCATTCAATCATGCCTGATCTATCTCTCCCTCCTAACCCCATTCACGTGCCTTCTGCCCATAACCTCTGACACCAATACTAATCAAGAATCTATCTATCTCTGTGTGAAAGATATCCACTGACTTGGCCTCCACAGCCTTCGGTGGGAAAGAATTCCACAGATTCACCACCCCCTGACACCCCGTACTAATTAAGAATCTATCAATTTCCACCTTCAAAAATATCCATTGATTTGTCCTCCACGGCCGTCTGTGGCTGTGGCTCGGTGGGCCGAAGGGCCTGATTCCATGCAGTGCCTCCAAACGAAACTAACTTTGAGAGGCTCACTGCTCCTTGCTAGCGACGGATTTGAAGCAGCTGCACTTTGCCACCAGTTGACTATCCTCTTTAATAATGAATCCCTCTGACTCCCCCAAGCCTTGTTTACATCCAGCCGCAAACTCAGGTATGCGTGCGTTCGTTCAAGAGAGTCGATTTTCCACGTCTGACTTTGAACTGCTCGGTGCCTGCAGAGGGGGGTGGTTAGTAACACCAGAGTACATCGGCCCTATAAATGTCATTTAGTATCCCTCAGTGGAATAAAAATGAAGGTAAGCATTTGATCTGCCATCTGCCCAGTTACGTGATATAATCTCAGCGTGTCTGTCCTGCTGCTTATGTGGAGTGACTCACCGTTTATATAACAATGTTTTGGGAGGAAAGAGAACTGCTCTGACCAGCCAGCGTTTTAAATTGCTATGTCGATTGTGTTTATGGCAGCAAATTAATGGCCTTTGATTCGCATTGAGGGTGCCCGTGCAAACTAGTGCAAACTCCACATGTCCTCAGTTCACTTCCACAAGTTCATAAGTGAGAGGAGCAGAATTAGGCCATTCGGCCCATCAAGACTATTCCGCCATTCAATCACGGCTGATCTATCTCTCCCTCTCAACCCCATTCTCCTGCCTTCTCCCCATAACCCCTGACACCCGTACTAATCAAGAATCTGTCATTCTCCACCTACTGATTGGATGATCAGCCGTGATCTCATTGAATGGTGGTGCTGGCTCGAAGGGCTGAATGGCCTACTCCTGCACCTTTTCTATGTTTCTATGTAGATAAAATTGATGAGAGGCATAGATTGGGTAAACAGTCAGAACCTTTTTTCCAGGATGGAAAGTATTAAATTCTAGAGGGCATAGCCTTAAGCTGAGAGGGGTAAAGGTTAAAGGAGACGTGTGGGGCAAGTTTTTTTTGCACAAACAGTGGTGAGTGGTTGTGGTGGGGGTGGTTGAGGCAGACATTACAGTGGGATTTAAGAGGGTTTTGGATAGATAGGGAATGGAGGGATGTGGAATGTGCGCAGGTAGATAATAGATGATATTGGCATCATATTCGGCATAGGCATGATGGGCCGAAGGGCCTGTCCATGTACTGTACTGTACTAAGTTCTATGTTCCTTGGGGTCTGGAAGGAAATAGAGGCACCTGGGAGAATATGCAAACTCAGCACAATAAGAGAGGTCTGGCTCAAATATGGACAGCCATAGTTGTCGGGTTGTAGCATTTACTACTGATGGGTGTCAGGGGTTGTGGGGAGAAGGCAGGAGAACGGAGTGAAGAGAGATAGATCAGCCATGATTGAATGGTGGAGTGACATGGTGGGTCAAATGGCCTAATTCTGCTCCTAGCACTTATGAACATAAACTACTGCGTCAATATAATAATAATAATAATATTTTTAATGTCATTGCACATATGCGCAACGAGATTTGGTATGCAGCTTCCATCCGATGTCATAACTTAAACAACTAATAACATTTAGATTTAGATACCCCGAGAAACATGATTTATAAAAAGAACAGTAAAACAGTCAAAACAGTCTAAAGTGCAAATGTGTCTGTGCTGGGTCGATGTGTGGCGTGACCATCCGAGGGAGATAGTTCATGGGGGTGGGGGGGCACTCAGCAGGACCGGTTCAGAGCAGCTATAGCTCTGGGGATGAAGCTGTTCCTGAGTCTGGAGGTGCGGGCGTAGAAGGCCTTGTAACGTCTGCCGGAAGGTAGGAGTTCGAACAGTCCATTACCAGGGTGTGAGGAGTCTTTGTGGATGCTGATGGCCTTCCTGAGACCTATTACCCCTACAGTTAATGTCTGCAGCGCACAATTATATTCATGATAAAATGTCACTGAACAGTTTGTATAAATGCAGGTAAGCTTCATATCTCTTCACCGTAGGCTTGATGCTCTTGGTGGCTTGAGTTGGTTGTGTGGTAGTGATATCACAAAACCATTGACGTTTTGTTTTTTCTCTCTCTTCCTTTAAAGTGACTTTCTTTTGGGAACACTGCACTGGTTTATGGATCCCTCCTGATTTCACGGAATATTTAAGCTGCATTGATCATTGCGAAGTCTAATGGAAGGGAGGGAGGAAAGCAAGAGAGAGAGAAAGTGGGGAAATAAGATGAGTGTGTGAATAGAGATATAAAAGCATAGAGTCATACGACACAGATACAGTTTGTAGCAACCTACCATCAAGCTACCATTTACACCAATCCTACATGGAACCCTTTTTTATTCTCATCTACTTCTCTCGGATCATAACACACACACACACAATTTACAGTGGCCAATTAACTTTTGAACCCTCACAATGTTTGGGATGAGGATGGAAGATGGAGCACCCAGGTTAACCCCAAGCTGTCACAGGGAGAACATGTCAATTGTGCACAAAGAACACCAGAGGTCAGGATCAAACGTGGGTCACTGGAGATCTGGGGTTGCAGCACGAATAGCTGTGACACTGTGTAATGCCCCTGTCCCACTTAGGAGACCTGAACGGAAACCTCTGGGGACTTTGAGCCCCACCCAAGGTTTCCGTGCTGTTCCCGGAGGTTTTTGTCAGTCTCCCTACCTGCTTCCACTACCTGCAACCTCCGGCAACCACCTGCAACCTCCGGGAACCGCACTCTTGGGTGGGGCGCAAAGTCTCCAGAGGTTTCCGTTCAGGTTTCCTAAGTGGGACAGGGGCATTACTCTATATTTGCATTTGAAGTTTTAAAACTCACACCTCGCATGAGGTGAATGAGGAGGGGTTAGTGGGGAACAGGGTTGAGTAGAATATTGATAAGGAAAGGGGGAAGCTAAAGTGACGTGGGTGAACATTAATGGGAATGATACGAAGGGAAGAGTTGGCGTCCAAGTGAGATGATAGAAGATACGATGCACCAAGGTTTAGAAGTAGCAGCAAGCGTAAAAGTAAGTGAAACGATTGAGGACAACGTTAGCTCCGAATTCACCACTGCCTGCCCTGCCATGGCAGGCTATCCAGCAGCAGCCGCCGGATAAGCAAGAAGTGGAAGAAAGTAGCAGAAGAAGAATAGGGAAGAATTAAAAGATAGAAATGCAGGAGGAATATTGAACGAAGAAGAAGATGGGAAGAGAGAATGAAAGAGGAGGGCAAAGAAAGGAAGAATGTGACCATATTGTTTGTTATAAAGAGAAAATAATGAATGTTTTGAGGGTGTATGCGAAATAGATTGCATGTGATCATATTGTCATATTCAATCAATAAGAGCTGGAGGAACTCAGCAGATCACAGACAGCGTCTATGGAAACGGACAAAGGACATTTTGGATTGGGACCCTTCTTCAGGAATTTTAACCTGAATTAGAATTATATATAATGCTAGCATAATTATAGTTAGATGGCTAAAGAATTAATTTTAATCATGAAGACATTAACATTCCAGCTTTTCTTGTGTCTTTCCTGACAAGAATACTACTGACAGAGCAGGACGAAGTCAAGCAACAGGACCACAGGAGAGTGAAACAGTATGATGAGTTTCTGATGAAGCTCACCCATGCCGTTAATATGGATTGTGGAGGAGCAGATCTGGATTTCCTTGTGTCACAGGTATCTCAATGGCATTTCAATTCAATGAACCAATATCTCTATTAATAGTTAGTCAAACTCTCTCAGGAGTCAGAATTCGAATTGTCTGATCTTAAAGAGGTGTACGAAATCATGAGAGGAATAGATCGGGTAGACCAGCGTTTCTCAACCTTTTGACCTTGAAATAATTTTCATCTCAGGGAACCCCTACATAAAAATTATTATATATCCTTATTAATCTCTTTCTTTCTCTTTCATAAACGTAAAGTTCATAAGGCAAACATAATATATTTTTCTGCTAACTGGTTTAAGCTAAATATAACGTGTGTTTTTCTCAAGTTTATTGACAATGCAAAAAAAACCTGAAATTAAACTGCTTGTTCAAAACTGAAGCAAATAAAGGCAAACAGAACTAACCTTGGAGGAAAGAGAGAGAGAGGGAGAGAGAGAAAGAGAGAAAACAACACACATAAACTTTTCATAAACTAACAAAAACATAGATAAATACATTTTTGATAAACTAACAAAAATAAACATAAACATACTTAATTTTTTTAAAATTCATATAGCATCCCTAAATGATGGGTAAAAATGACTAAATAACGTGGGTGAATGAGGGACTGTACCTGCACGCCAGGAGTCCCTGCATGCGTCTGTACTCGAGTGAGTCACATGATGATACACAAATCTTTCACGTACAGCTCCTGTCCACTGACCATCAATCAATCAACCTTAGGTACACAAAATTGCTGGGGAAACTCAGCGGGTGCAGCAGCATCTATGGAGCGAAGGAAATAGGCGACGTTTCGGGCCGAAACCCTTCTTCAGACTGATGGGGGGTGGGAGAAAGAAGGAAAAGGGGAGGAGGGGGAGGAGCCCGAGGGCGGGCGGATGGGAGGGTGGGAGGAGACAGCTAGAGGGTTAAGGAAGGGGAGGAGACAGCAAGGGCTAGCAAAATTGCTGTCTCCTCCCCTTCCTTAACCCTCTAGCTGTCTCCTCCCACCCTCCCATCCGCCCGCCCTCGGGCTCCTACCCCTCCTCCCCTTTTCCTTCTTTCTCCCACCCCCCATCAGTCTGAAGAAGGGTTTCGGCCCGAAACGTCGCCTATTTCCTTCGCTCCATAGATGCTGCTGCACCCGCTGAGTTTCCCCAGCAATTTTGTGTACCTTCGATATTCCAGCATCTGCAGTTCCCTTTTGAACACAATCAATCAACCTTTATTGTCATCTTGCAAGCAACAGCTGTACAGTGCAAAATGAGAAGACGTTTCCCAGGGAATACCGGAGCACCGCACATGAAATTTAAAACATTCCACACATAATAACACTAAAAACAATCCAGTCCCTGATGGAACAGTATAAATAGTTAAAAGCAGGTAAAACAACAACGTTAGAATACAGTAAAACCAATCATAAAAATGTCCGGGACAGCTGATTTGAGTGGCCAGTGCCAGTTATTAAAGTGGCCGTGCCAAGCCGCAGAATCAGGTGACTGTGAGTACAGAGTGATTGTTTAGCAGCCTCACAGCCTGTGGTAGGAAGCTGTTTAGCAGTCTTGTAGTCCGGGCTTTGATGCTGCGATATCTCTTGCCTGATGGCAGGAGATCCAGATATGTGTGGAGGGGGTGCAGTTTGTCCTTAGCAATTCTCTGAGCTTTTTTCAGACAGCGGCTCTGGAACAGTTCTTGTACCGAGGGTAGGGAGACGCCAATGATCCTCTCTGCTCCCCTCACTACCCTCTGCAGAGCCTTCCTGTCCGAGCAGTTGCAGGTGGAGTACCACGTATTTATGCAGTACGCGGGTACAGACTCCACCGTACCCCTGTAGAAAGTCCTGAGGATGTTGGTGGGGAGTGAGGCCTGTTTTAGTTTCCTCAGGAAGTGCAGTCGCTGATGGGCCCGTTTGACGGTCCCAGTGGTGTTCCTGGACCAGGTGAGACTGTCTGTAATTTGCACACCGAGGAACTTTATGCTCTCCACTCTCTCCACTGTGATGCCACTGATGTTGAGGGGTGTATGCTTTGGCTGCGCCCTCCTGAAGTCGACAACCATCTCCTTCGTTTTGTCGACATTTAATTCTAGATTATTTTTGCCGCACCAGTCCACTAGTTGTTTTACTTCCTCCCTGTACATTGATTCGTCATCTCTGCTGATGAGTCCCATCACTGTTGTGTCATCCGCAAATTTTATGATCTTATTGTCCCTGAATCTGGCAGCACAGTCATGTGTGAGCAATGTGAACAACAGCGGGCTGAGCACACAGCCTTGAGGGGAGCCGGTGCTCAGCTCATTAATGGTTGTTTCACACTGGCGCCGTATAGACGTCGTTAAATATGATGTTGCTAAATAGACGTCGTTAAATATGTCGTACATGTATAATAAAATTACGAATATGAGATTAAACACATAAATGACTCACAATCGCATTTACATATGATTAGCCTACTTATCACTATATCTCTCGGAACCCCTAGTGACCCCGCAGAGCCCTAGCGTTCCGGGGAACCCCGGTTGAGAAATGCTGGGGTAGACACACATAGTCTCTTGCCCAGAGTAGGGGAATCGAGAACCAGAGGACAGACTGTAGGTTTAAGACGAAGGGGGAAAGATTTAATAGGAACCTAAGGGATAACTTTTTCACACAGAGGGGGATGGGTGTATGGAATGAGCTGCCGGAGGAGGTAGTTGAGGCAGTTCGTATTGCAACTTTTAAGAAACATTTGGACAGGTACATGGATAGGACAGGTTTAGAGGGATACGGGCCAAATGCAGACAGGTGGGTCTAGTGTAGATGGGACATGTTGGTCAGTGTGGGCAAGTTGGGCCAAAGGGTCTGTTTCCACACTGTATGACTCTGACTCCAAGGGGTTAAAAAATAGCAACTGAATAATGTAGCAGTGTAAACAAAGCAAGAGTCTTAACTTGTTACCCTTTAACAAGTGATGCAAGATTATTTTAGAAGTTTAACGATTCTTCACAAGCCGGGCCTAATGGACAGTCAAAGGCCAAGAACAAACATTTGGAACAATATAATTTACTCATTGAAGGCACAGGTTTTCATTAGAAAATCCTGCAATTTACAGCATATGTGGCAAGACAAAAAGTTATCACTTGGTATTTGATGATGTTTTTTAAGAAGGGCAGAGACTGGGGAAATGGGGTGGGGTGTTAAGAACAAATAAGCTGCTGCTAAAAGAGGACATATTAGGATTGTGGGTTATAAATGGATAGTAATAAGAAAGAGTAGGGCTCATGAGAAGGCGTAAATGGGAATAGAATTATACTATTACTAAAACTCGCATCTTGTCCTCTTTCGGTTTGCATTGTTTTAAAATTTGCGCAAAAACGGTACCCTATATCGCTAGGATTTTTTTACCACCTTACTCACCGTTCTCCTCTGCTCCAAGCGCACCAAGTTTTGTTCCGATTGGTGAAATATTAGAAAAGTTGTTGATCTGTTACTCACCGGGACGGCGGCGCCCCCGCCAACTGTCAATCACTGGCGCCGAGTATAAAGCTGAAGGGGCGAAGTGTGGGCTGTGTTCGCGGGCGTCTGGGACGGAAGCCGCTGAGTGAGTCCGGAGCCTGGTCTGGAGCCGGTGGTCGGAGCCGGGGGCCGGGAACCAGTGAGCTCACACCCCCCCTCCCCTACACCCCCCTCCCCTACACCCCCCTCCCCTACACCCCTCCTCCCCTACACCCCCCTCCCCTACACCCCTCCTCCCCTACACCCCCCCTCCCCTACACCCCCCTCCCCTACACCCCTCCTCCCCTACACCCCCCCTCCCCTACACCCCCCTCCCCTACACCCCCCCTCCCCTACACCCCTCCTCCCCTACACCCCCCTCCCCTACACCCCCCTCCCCTACACCCCCCTCCCCTACACCCCTCCTCCCCTACACCCCCCTCCCCTACCCCCCCTCCCCTACACCCTCCCTCCCCTACACCCACCCTCCCTACACCCCCCTCCCCTACACCCCCCTCCCCTACACCCCCCTCCCCCCCTACACCCCCCTCCCTGCACCCCTACATCCCCCCTCCCCTACACCCCCTCCCTACAACCCCCCCCCCTCCCCTACACCCCCCTCCCTACACCCCCCTCCCCTACACCCCTACACCCTCCCTCCCCTACACCCCTACACCCTCCCTCCCCTACACCCCCCTCCCCTACACCCTCCCTCCCCTACACCCCACTCCTCTACACCCACCCTCCCCTACACTCCCCTCCCCTACACCCCCCCCCCCCCCCTACACCCCCCTCCCCTGCACCCCTACATCCCCCCTCCCCTACACCTCCCCTCCCCTACACCCCCCCTCCCCTACACCTCCCCTCCCCTACACCCCCCCCTCCCCTACACCCCCCCCTCCCCTACACCCCCCCTACACCCCCCCTCCCTTACACCCCCCTCCCCTACACCTCCCCTACACCCCCCTCCCCTACACCTCCCCTACACCCCCCTCCCCTACACCTCCCCTACACCCCCCTCCCCTACACCTCCCCTACACCCCCCTCCCCTACACCCCCCTCCCCTACACCTCCCCTACACCTCCCCTACACCTACCCTCCCCTACACCTCCCCTACACCCCCCTCCCCTACACCTCCCCCTCCCCTCCCCCCCCCCTCCCCTACACCCCCCCTCCCCTCCACCCCCCTCCCCTACACCTCCCCTACACCTCCCCTCCCCTACACCCCCCCCTCCCCTACACCTCCCCTCCCCTACACCCCCCCCCTCCCCTACACCTCCCCTCCCCCTACACCCCCCCTCCTCTACACCCCCTCTACCCTACACCCCCCCAGAGCACCCAGGGAGAATGTGCAAACTCCATACAGACAAAATCCTAGTCCAGATCGAACCTGGAACTCTGCCGCTGTAAGGCA
The DNA here is from genome assembly GCF_010909765.2 of Amblyraja radiata. Lineage (NCBI taxonomy): Eukaryota > Metazoa > Chordata > Chondrichthyes > Rajiformes > Rajidae > Amblyraja > Amblyraja radiata. Next base: position 67,642,930 of record NC_045963.1, read on the forward strand.
GCAGTTCTACCACTGCACCACCCTGTCACCAGTTCAATTACTGAAATTGCCTCCCTATGGTGGACAATGCATTGTTATCCCTAATGGTTACTTTACATCAAAAGATAGTGTTTAGGAACAGTATGACTATTGATTGAGAATAACAGAGAAGTGGGGAAATAATAGGTGGTTTGTTTCGTCAGGCTCTTGTTTAGAGAAGAGGAAGAAAGTGCAGCGTGTCTGTACATTGTTCTCCAGTGGTCCTTGTCCATAACTGTGATACAATAAAAACGGGAAGCCTACTGTTTTCTTATTTTCCTTATTTAAAAAAAAAAAGTGAAAACAAAATTTATCGACCAAGTGAAAGGAAGTTAGCCTAACATTTGTGGTGGGAAAATTAATGGGAGAGAAGGCGAGGGAGAAAATAAATCAGCGTTTAGAAAGGCGCAGCTAAATCAAGGATAGTCAGAATGATAGCATCAATTTTCAAGGGATGTCTGGCTGTTGAATTTATTGAGGAAATAACTAGGTTTGATCCAGATGGTGTGTTTGACATGGATTATAGCAGGATTTATGACAGTCACACATTGCCGATCGATCAGAGAAGTGAAATCCCATGAGCTCCAAAGGGAAGTGGCAAGCTGATTCAAAATTAGCTTAGTGGTAGGAAGCATGGGATGATGGATGATGTTTCAGAAACTGAAAACTGGTTTTAGTTTAGTTTAGTTTAGGGGTACAGCGCGGAAACAGGCCCACCGAGTCAGAGCCAACCAGCAATCCCGGTACACACACTAGGGACAATTTACAATTCTACCAAGCTAATTAGCCTACAAACCTGTGCGTCTTTGCAGTTGTTGGGAGCTACATCACAGAAACAGGTCCCTCGGCTCACCGAGTCCATGCCGACCATCGATCAGCTGTTCACACTATCTCTATGTTATCCCACTCTCTTATCCACTCCCGACACACTAGGGTTTCAATTTTACAGAGGGCCAATTAATCTCCAAACCTGCATGTCTTTGGGACATGGGAGGAAACCAGAGCGCCGGAGGAAACCAACGTGGTCACAGGGAGAATGTGAAAATTCCACACAGAGAGATAGCACCCAAGGTCAGGACCGAACACGGGCCTCTGGCGCTGTGAGGCAGTGGCTCTACCAGCTTTGCCACTATCCAACCTTTTGGATTGCTCATGGATTAGTGCTGGTTTCCTTGCTCCTTGTGATATGCATCGTTGACTTAATCTTGTATGTAAGAGTGGAAGCCATAACTAAGAAAATTGCCCAGGATGCAGAAATTAGCCACGTCATTGGATTCATCAGATAGACAAATGTACAGCAAATGTGATTCAACTCAGAAGAATGTGAATTGAAAGATTTGATGAAAGCAATTAAGTCAAGGGAATGCTTTACAGATGATAGGATTCCAAGACCTGTGGGGAAATAGAGCCCCACAGGTAACCCACACCCCCTCTGTCCCTTTCTCTCTTCTTATATCCACCCTCATCCTCTCACACACACCTTTCTTTCCTCCACTCTCACTCCATCTGCCCATCATCCACACATACCTCACAATCGATCCCCTTACCACCCCTCCTTGATTTTCACACCTCATCTCCCCATGTTCTGCTATTCCCTCTTATTCAGGTCCACTCTTTACCTTCTTTTCCCATTAGATTCCAGAATCTGCAGCCTTTTGTCCTCCACTTGTCTCCAACTCCTCCCTTCCCACCCCCAGTTATCCCCCATATAACCCCTTCACACGTATCCACCTATCACTTGCTAGCTCTTGCCTCATTTCCCCCATCCCTCTTCCTCCCCCCTCTCTCCCACCTTGTCATGCTGGCTATTTCCCCTCTAATCTTTCAGTCCATGTAAAAGATCTCGATCCAGTATGTCAACTGTCCATTTCCATTAGTAGAAGATGCCTGGCCTACCAGCAACCCTCCTTTCCTCTTTCCATGAGAAGACACTGGTTAACCTTCTTTCCTTTGGAACAGAAGAAACTGAGGGACAGATTTAATTGAGGAATATAACATTTTGAGGGTCCCGGATTGGAAGAACCATTTTTCTCTCCACACTTAAGTCAATAAATGATGGACATGATTCTAAGGTAAATGGTAAAGAGGTCGCTATGGAATTGGAGAAAGCGTTTCCCTGCCAGAGGTTGGTGATGGGGCCTTCAATTTGATACCTGTTAAGGAGATAGAGGCAGTGATTCACTGCATGTGTAGATATTGCTAGGATGCACACTTTAACTTACAGGGTTATGGACTGAGATCTGGAAAGTGGAATACTATCTGCATAGTTGTTGTTTGGCTGGACTGAACAAGAAACCCAAATGGCCTTGAGACCTGTAAATCTCCAACGTTCAGGCTAAATCCCAAAGATTGATCAAAAGATAAGATACTGTGCTTCAAGCCTATTTTTAAATTCATTATTCGCTGGTAACAGGGAGGTCGGAGTGGGAATGTGACGGAAGTTGACGGACACTCCAGGATCGACTTGGCACATAGAATGGATTTGTTCGACAAAGCAGTTACCCAATCTGTATTTAGCATCCTAAAATAAAGGAGAAAACATTGCAAGAAATGCACTAAATGTGGAGGTACAATTAAATGGCAGTGGTAACCTAGGAGGAGGGTTCAGCAACTCTTGAGAGCGGGCAGTTAAAAATATAATTGTTACATCTCTTGCCCTTGCATGGGAAGATGCCACGGGAAGGGGAGAGGATGAGGATGAGGAGATAGGAGTTGGGGGGGGGGGGGGGGGGGGGGGGGATTGAAGTAGTGTCACAAAATGCCAAAAGTAATGGGGATGGAAGATTTATTTGGTATTTGATATCACCCTGGAAGTGGCTTCATTGGCAAATGATGATCCTTTCAGGGATAGATATGTGAAAAGAAAGAGATTAGTTAAAACAAATGTAGGTCCCTTGCAGTCAGAAACAGGTGAGTTGATCTTGGGGAACAAGGATATGGCGGAACAATTGAATAACTACTTTGGTTCCGTCTTCACTAAGGAAGACATAAATAATCTGCCGGAAATAGCAGGGGACCGTGGGTCAAAGGAGTTGGAGGAATTGAGTGAAATCCAGGTTAGCCGGGAAGTGGTGTTGGGTAAATTGAATGGATTAAAGGCCGATAAATCCCCAGGGCCAGATAGGCTGCATCCCAGAGTACTTATGGAAGTAGCTCCAGAAATAGTGGATGCATTAGTAATAATCTTTCAAAACTCTTTAGATTCTGGAGTAGTTCCTGAGGATTGGCGGGTAGCAAACGTAACCCCACTTTTTAAGAAGGGAGGGAGAGAGAAAACGGGGAATTACAGACCAGTTAGTCTAACATCGGTAGTGGGGAAACTGCTAGAATCAGTTATTAAAGATGGGATAGCAGCACATTTGGAAAGTGGTGAAATCATTGGACAAAGTCAGCATGGATTTACAAAAGGTAAATCATGTCTGACGAATCTTATAGAATTCTTCGAGGATGTAACTAGTAGCGTGGATAGGGGAGAACCAGTGGATGTGGTGTATCTGGACTTCCAGAAGGCTTTCGACAAGGTCCCACATAAGAGATTAGTATACAAACTTAAAGCACACGGCATTGGGGGTTCAGTATTGATGTGGATAGAGAACTGGCTGGCAAACAGGAAGCAAAGAGTAGGAGTAAATGGGTCCTTTTCACAATGGCAGGCAGTGACTAGTGGGGTACCGCAAGGCTCAGTGCTGGGACCCCAGCTATTTACAATATATATTAATGATCTGGATGAGGGAATTGAAGGCAATATCTCCAAGTTTGCGGATGACACTAAGCTGGGGGGCAGGGTTAGCTGTGAGGAGGATGCTAGTAGACTGCAAGGTGACTTGGATAGGTTGGGTGAGTGGGCAAATGTTTGGCTGATGCAATATAATGTGGATAAATGTGAGGTTATCCATTTTGGTGGCAAAAACAGGAAAGCAGACTATTATCTAAATGGTGGTCGACTAGGAAAAGGGGAGATGCAGCGAGACCTGGGTGTCATGGTACACCAGTCATTGAAAGTAGGCATGCAGGTGCAGCAGGCAGTGAAGAAAGCGAATGGTATGTTAGCTTTCATAGCAAAAGGATTTGAGTATAGGAGCAGGGAGGTTCTACTGCAGTTGTACAGGGTCTTGGTGAGACCACACCTGGAGTATTGCGTACAGTTTTGGTCTCCAAATCTGAGGAAGGACATTATTGCCATAGAGGGAGTGCAGAGAAGGTTCACCAGACTGATTCCTGGGATGTCAGGACTGTCTTATGAAGAAAGACTGGATAGACTTGGTTTATACTCTCTAGAATTTAGGAGATTGAGAGGGGATCTTATAGAAACTTACAAAATTCTTAAGGGGTTGGACAGGCTAGATGCAGGAAGATTGCTCCCGATGTTGGGGAAGTCCAGGACAAGGGGTCACAGCTTAAGGATAAGGGGGAAATCCTTTAAAACCGAGATGAGAAGAACTTTTTTCACACACAGAGTGGTGAATCTCTGGAACTCTCTGCCACAGAGGGTAGTCGAGGCCAGTTCATTGGCTATATTTAAGAGGGAGTTAGATGTGGCCCTTGTGGCTAAGGGGATCAGAGGGTATGGAGAGAAGGCAGGTACGGGATACTGAGTTGGATGATCAGCCATGATCATATTGAATGGCGGTGCAGGCTCGAAGGGCCGAATGGCCTACTCCTGCACCTAATTTCTATGTTTCTATAGATAGATTCTTGATTAGTACAGGCGTCAGAGGTTATGGGAAGAAGGCAGGAGAATGGGGTTAGGAGGGAGAGATAGATCAGCCATGATTGAATGGCGGAGTAGACTTGATGGGCCGAATGGCCTAATGCTACTCCTATTCCTTATGACCTTATGGACCCATGTCAAATCCTGGTTCTGGGAGTGACAGGAAGGGAAGGGTAAGTGGAGGGAATGGAATGGTCCTGTCATCCCAATGAAGTGGCTGCATTGTAAAGTAATTTGGAAGTGTCGGTATAGAAGGCATCAGTGTCATTCCAGAGACGGCAGTGACAATGAAAGTAGAAGGAATTATTTAGAGTCATAGAGTCTTACAACGTGGAAACAGGCCCTTCGGCCCAACTTGCCCACACCGGCCAACATGTCCCATCTACACTAGTCTCACCTGCCTATATTTGGCCCATATTTAAACCTGTCCTATCCATGTACCTGTCTAAATGATTCTTAAATGTTGCAATAATACCTGCCTCAACTACCTCCTCATGCACTCCTCCTAACTCCATACACCGACCACCCTTTGCTTGAAAAAGTCACCCTCAGGTTCCTTTTAAATGTTTGTCCCCTCACCTGAACCCTATGTCCTTTGGTTCTCGATTCCCCTACTCTGGGCAAGAGACTCAGATTCTCAAAAGATATTAGTTCTGCTGGATTAGAACTGGCCGAAATGACCAGTCTACCAGGCCAGCCTTGTTTATGGTTCTTGGGAAGTAGATAGGAGCAGACTGGTATAGGGTGAGACTGGAGGGTGCGCAGGGTAGATCTCCAGAGGAGATGTGGTCAGTGACGGATGCAGAAGCAATGCTTTGGCTCGGGAGAAGGCAGGAGAATGGGGTTGGGAGGGAACGGGGACAGTTACCAAGGTTCATCTCGAAGGTGGAGGGCAGTTCACTAAACCTCAGCAACACCACCCTGTCTCAGGGTTTAATGGCAGAGTAATGCCCCTGTCCCACTTAGGAAACCTGAACGGTAACCTCTGGAGACTTTGCGCCCCACCCAAGGTTTCCGTGCGGTTCCCGGAGGTTGCAGGTGGTTGCCGGAGGTTGCAGGTAGTGAAAGCAGGTAGGGAGACTGACAAAAACCTCCAGGAACCGCACGGAAACCTTGGGCGGGGCGCAAAGTATCCAGAGTTTTCCGTTCAGGTTTCCTAAGTGGGACAGGGGCATTAGGGTTAAACCTTTATTGGATTTAAGGAGGGGATTCCAGAACCTATAACCTAGGCAGCTGAAATTTGGCCACATTGGATTAGTTAAAATCCCATAACCTATAGGACAAGCTTGGTTAAACACATAAGGTAATGGTATTGATATGTTGTTATTGTCACGTGTACAGAGGCATGTTAAAATCTATGTTTTGCGTGCTATCTAGGCAAATCACACCATAGGTGAGTCCATCAGGTCATGCAAAAGATAAAATAAACATAAAGCGGAATATAGTGTACAGCTACAGAGAAAGTGCAGCGGCTGCAATGAGGTAGACTGGAAGATTAGGAATTCATCCTCAGCATCTGACAAGTCTATTCAAGAGTCTGATAGCAGTGTGGAAGAAGCTGTTCTTGAATCTAGTGGCATGTGCTTTCAGGCATCTGTAACTAATACCTGAAGGGAGAGGGGAGAAGAGAAAGTGACCATGGTGTAAATGGACCTTGATTATGTAGGATGTTTTCCCTATGCAGTGTGAAGTGCAGATGGTGACAAGTTATTGCGTGATGACAAATCTGATAGGATGCTTTCTATTCTTTATGTACAAACTAGTAAGTCATTGGAGACTATCCTTGTCCTTCTGAGAAAGAAGAGTTGTTGGTGTGCTTTCTTGGCCGAAGCATTTGTCAACAATAAATTTTAACAACATTTTAGTTTTTAGTTTAGTTTTAGTTTTAGAGGTATGGTGTTGAACTTGGCCCACTGAGTCTGCACAAACCAGCAATCACCCTACCCTACCTAATTAACCTACAAATTTGGAAAATTATTGGCCAACTTTTGAAAAAGTTCAAAGCCTGGAGAAGGGTCTCGACCCGAAATGTCACCCATTCCTCCCCCCCCCCCCCCAGAGATGCTGCCTGTCCCGCTGAGTTACTCCAGCATTTTGTGTCTATCTTCGGTGCATCTACAGTTCCTTCCTACACATCTATGAAGAAAACTGGTATTGGGCTCACGAAGTACTCTTCATTATACAATGTTGTTTCATTCAGGTTGTCCAATTATTCATATTTTTAACACTAATTGGTTTATTTAAATTATTGACCAACTTTTAACACTCTCAGAAGTCGATGATTCCTCACCAAATTGAAAATGGGCGACCTTGGTACACAATTCTTTCTCCGATGGCCTAAGCCCTGACAAGTCATCTCAGGCCAACAACGTAGAGGTCAGGCATAGGATAACATGTGTGAAGAGGACTGTGACCATATTAGGGGATGTAACACCATCTGGGATAAGTCACTCTACCTTTGTTTTAAAGTTTCCTTTATCTTGCTTGCCAGGTTTTTGTCTCTCAATTGATATTTTTTTCTGGGGTCAGCGTGTTCCAGTCTTCCTCGGATATCTTGGCAGACTCCCCTTTCCCACTTACAAGCCTTGCACTGGATCTGTTGCAATCCTGGCTCAAATGAGGTAACTCAGTCCAGATCATAGGAACGCAGGAAATGCTAGATGAGAGAAGGCCAAAAATTCCATCTAATTCACCTTCTCCCATCCACGTAGTTGCCTAATATGGACATCATGTTTACAAGGCTTGATTTCCCCCAAACATATAAAACTCGGAGCTCAAAACTTTGGAAATAAAGGCGTCCCAAGTCATCAAATCCTCCTACAAATCTTATAGAGGTGTATAAAATCATGAGAGGAATAGATCAGGTAGATGCACAGAGTCTCTTGCCCAGAGTAGGTGAATCGAGGACCAGAGGACATAGGTTTAGGGTGAAAGGGAAAAGATTTAACAGGTAACCTTTTCACACAAAGGGCGCTGGATGTATGGAACAATCTGCCGTAGAAGGTAGTTGAGGCAAGGACTATCCCAACGTTTACAAAACAGCTAAAGAGGTACATGGATAGGAGGGATAATGGCCAAACGCGGCCAGATGGGACTAGTGTAGCTGGGACATGTTGGCCGGTGTGGGAAAATTGGGCCGAAGGGCCCGTTTCCATGCTGTATCGCTCTATGACTCTAAATATTATACTTTACCACATGTTAAGCTTCAAATTACCCAAATATTTAATGCCAAATCGTCACTTCCAATTTTTTTTGTGACCGTTTAATTTTTGGGATCAGAGCGTCACTGCAAAGGCCATCCCTTATCCCATGAGCTATTCCCAAAGCTATCCCTTATTCCCTTCTCAGGCCATTTAAGAGCCAACCACGTTGGTAGCTTAGAAGTCATGTATAAGCAGATAGGGCAAGGATGATAGATTTCCTCCCCTGAAGAACATTAATGAACCAGAAGGGTTTGTAATGACAATCCTTTAATTCTGGAGTCATTATTATTAATGAAAACTAAATCCCATTTTATTCATTTTAGTTAAATTTTCCAACGATCATGGTGGGATTTAAGCTTGGATCTCTGGACTGCTGATCACTGAAATGCATGTGTTCCTAGAGTGGTTGACTAAATCAAAGCAAGGATAGTGTTTCCCCTGGCCATAGAGTTTGGAACTAGGATGACGGAGTCTCAAACTAAACGGTTTGCCCATCAGGGCACAAGTGAAAAGACATTTCTTCACATGAGGGGGTGAATTTTCGGAATATCCTAACCAAGAGAGTGGCGGAGGCTCAATTTCTGAGAATATTCAAGACAGCAACCAACAGATTTTTGGTGTCCAGGGAATCAAGAGGTACGGGATTTGTGCAGGAAAGTGGCCCTGAGATTGAGAATTAGGTTTTAGCATAAGGGACTGTCTAACTATTTCTGCTCCTATTTCTTTAGTTCTATCACCAACTAGAGAGCGGTTCTGAGCTACCATCTACCTCATTGAAGACCCCCGGACTATCTTTCTTTGGACTTTATCTTGTACTAACCGTTATTCCCTTTATCCTGTATCTGTACACTCTGGACAGCTTGATTGTAATCATGTATAGTCTTTCCACTGACTGGATAACACACGACAAAAAAGCTTTTCACTGTACCTCAATACACGTGACAATCAACTAAACTTAAGTAAACTAGTCGGAGAAAGTTCAAGGGACAGAGGAAGGAATCTTAACCCTAACAAAAGCCTTCCTTTGTGATAGAACATTTGACCACCAACCCCCCCCCCCCCGCCACCCCCCAACACCACCCCTAACCATCTCCCCAATTTTACAATCACTTCCGGCCTTGCCTCCTTACAGATTGTCATTCTGACTCCCCCTTCCCTCCAACACCCCTCCCTTTCTCTGTTGCCACTGACTACTCCAAAGAGCCTGTGCAAGGCATCTGCTGCTGCTTCTCCAGTCCAGCAACCACCTGGAAACAGTGAAGAAAATAATTGTTAAAGAGGTTCTTCAGTTTAGTTTAGAGATACAGCGTGGAAACAGGCCCTTCGGCTCACCGAGTCCGCACCGACCAGTGGTCTCTACACTAGCACTATCCTACACAAACTAGGGACAATTTACAATTTTACCTAGTCAATTAACCTACAGAACAGGACGTCTTCAGAGTGTCGGAGGAAACCGGAGCACTCGGAGAAAACTCATGCAGGTCACGGGGAGAATGTACAAACTCCGTACAGATAGCACCCGTAGTCAGGATCGAACCCGGATCCCTGGCGCTGTGAGGCAGCAACTTTATGGCTGCGCCGCCTCCCACAGCGCTGGATTTCCAGTTTTCTCCCACGGCAGTCACACTCCCATGTCTCCATCCCTATCTGGCTGTAAATAAGAGGGCCAGGGAGACCGCATCGTCGGTTAGTGGAGGCAGGAGCTTCAATCGAGAGGCATAGCATTACTACATGTTGCACAACCACAGGCAGAGGTGTACAGCGTGTGCTGCGGACTCCCCCACCACCAGTCCTTGTAAGATCATTCATCAAAACCCCAGTGACCGCAGTTAATGCCATGTTCAGCCTGCATCTACATTTTAGCTGATTTTAAAAAACCCCGACCAGCTAAAAGTAAAATGTGCCTGCTGTATATTTTCTAAAACCATATCGTGTATTTCAGTCTGATTTCTTAAAACTGTTTGTTTGAAATTTCAAAGGCGTTACAGAGTTAGTATTTTTTCTTCCCCCCCCCGCTTAGATCGGAGAGTTTTACCAGGGAAGCAGCAGGAAAAGTTCCCAGATTACGAACCTTGAGGAGGCCATTAGTGCCCATGACATGGAGTCGAAGGCAAGCCGAGAAACCATCATGAGACTCGTGTCTGAGCTGGGGAGGGAGCAGAAAGCTGTGGCATCTTACGCACAGGAATTTGAGACCCTTCGTAAGGTAGGCAGAAGCTTATCTTGATTCTGATGAATTAGCCTGGATAATAGCATGGGTAAAAGAAACATGAGAAGCCCTCCCCCATGTGCGGTCGTGGGCAGAGCACTTGCCATTTATACATACCTGTACATCTGTACTCTTATATGCTCTGCCCAAGTCGGCAAGGCATTGCAGAAAGCTGTGGATGCAGCTCGATCAATCACACAAGTCAGCCTCCTCTCCATCGACTCCACCTACACTGCACGTTGCCTTGGGAAAGCAGCCAACATAATCAGGGCCCATTGAACCCGGATCATTCCCTCTTCTCCCCTTTCTTGTCCAGCAGAAGATACAAGAGCCTGATCCCGCCAGATTCAGGTGCAGCCTCTACCTGCTGTCATCGTACCACTGAAAAGAACCTACCATGAGCTAAGGGTGTGTAGTCCTGATCTTCCAAGCTACCTCATTGGAAGACTTGCATTTTTTAAACATTCACTTTCTCTGTAACCGTAATGCTGTATTGCTGTAATACTATATTCTGCACTCTGGTTATTTTCCTCTTTGCATTACCTGTTGAACTTGTGAAGAGCTTGATTGTACTCATGCACAGTGGGAATTTGACTGGAAAGCAGGCAAACAAACCTTTTCACTACATCTTGGTACATGTGACAATAATAAATCGATATAAAGACAGCATAGAAAACTCAGGACATAGAAAACAGAGAAAAATAAGTGCAGGAGTAGGCCATTCGGCCCCTCGAGCCAGCACCGCCATTCAATATGATCATGGCTGATCATCTAAAATCCATACCCCGTTCCTGCTTTTCTTCCCCCATATCCCTTGATTCCTTTAGCCCTAAGAGCTAGATCTAAATCTCTCTTGAAAACATCCAGTAAATTGGTCTACACTGCCTTCTGTGGCAGAGAACTCCACAGATTCACAACTCTGGGTAAAGAAATGTTTCCTCATCTCAGTCCTAAATGGCCTAACCCTTATTCTTAAATTGTGACCCCTGGTTCTGGACTCCCCCAACATCGGGAACAATTTTCCTGCATCTAGCCTGTCCAATCCTTTAAGAATGTTATATGTTTCTATAAGATACCCTCTCATCCTTCTAAATTCCAGTGATCACAAGCCCAGTCAACCCATTCTTTTATCATATGTCGGTCTCGCCATCCCGGGAATTAACCTGGTGAACCTATGCTGCACTCCCTCAATAGCAATAATGTCCTTCCTCAGATTAGGAGACCTAAATTGCACACAATACTCCAGGTGCGGTCTCACCAGGGCCCTGTACAACTGCAGTAGGACCTCTTTGCTTCTAAACTCAAATCCTCCCGCAATGAAGGCCAACATGCCATTAGCTTCACTGCCTGCTGTATCTGCATGCTTACTTTCAGTTACTGATGTACAAGCACGCCCAGGTCTCGTTGCACCTAATCTGACACGATTCCGATAATAATCTACCTTCCTGTTCTTGCCACCAAAGTGGATAACCTCACATTTATCCACATTATATTGCATCTGCCATGCTTCTGTCCACTCACCCAACCTATCCAAGTCACCCTGCAGCCTCATATTATCCTCATCGCAGCTCACACTGCCACCCAGTTTTGTGTCATCTGCAAATCCGTCACATTTAATTCCTTCGTCTAAATCGTTAATATATATTATAAATAACTGTGGTCCCAGCACCCCACTAGTCACTGGCTGCCATTCTGAAAAGGACCCGTTAATTCCTACTCTTTGCTTCCTGTCTGCCAACCAGTTCTCTATCAATGTCAATACCCTACCCCCAATACCATGTGCTCTAATTTTACACACTAATCTCTTGTGTGGGACCTTGTCAAAGGCTTTTTGAAAGTCCAGATCCACCACATCCACTGGCCCTCACTTATCTGTTATACTTGTTACATCCTCAAAACATTCCAGAAGATTAACCAAGCATGATTTCTCCTTCATAAATCCATGCTGACTTTGACCGATCCTGTCACTGCTTTCCAAATGTGCTGCTATAACATCTTTAACAATCGACTCGAGCATCTTCCCCACCACCGATGTAAGGCTAACTGGTCTATAATCTCCCGTTTTCTCTCTCCCTCCTTTCTTCAAAAATGAGGTTACATTGGCTACCTTCCAGTCCACAGGAACTGATCCAGAATCGAGAGAACATTGGAAAATGATCACCAATGCATCCAAGATTTCTAGGGCCACCTCACTGAGTACTCTGGGATGCAGACCATGAGGCCCAGGGGATTTATCTGCCTTCAGTCCCAACAGTTTACAAACACCATTTCCTGACTAATGTGGATTCCCTTCAGTTCCGCCCTCCCACTAGATCCTCGGTCCCTGAGTATTTCTGGGAGATTGTTTGCGTCTTCCTTAGTGAAGACAGAACCAAAGTACTCATTTAACTGTTCTGCCATTTCTTTGTTTCCCATTATAAATTCACCTGTCTCTGATTGTAAGGGACCTAAATTTGTCTTAACTAATTTTTTCCTTTTTACATATCTAAAGAAGCTTTTAGTGGAAGTTTTTATATTCCCCACAAGCTCTTTGCTCTTTCCCCCCCTCGTAATTAACCCCTTTGTCCTCCTCTGTTGTGTTCTAAATTTCTCCCAGTCCTCCGGTTTGCTGCTTCCTCTGGCCAATTTATATGCCTTTTCCTTGGATTTGGATTGGATTTCCTTGGATCGTTTACTTCCCTCGTTAGCCACGGTTGAGCTGTCTTCCCCGTTTTATTTTATCAGCCAGATGGGGATGAACAATTTTTGGAGTTCATCCATGCGGTCTTTAAATCTTTGCCATTGCATCTTCACCATCAACCCTTTAAGTATAATTTGCCAGTCTATCCTAGCCAATTCACCTTCAAAGTCTCCTTTCTGTTAGTTCAGGACCCTAGTCTCTGAATTAACCGTGTCACTTTCCATCCTAATGCAGAATTCCACTATATTATGGTCACTGTTGACCAAGGGGCTTTGCACAACAAGATCGCTAACTAACCCTTCCTCATTACACAAATACCCAGTCTAAAATGGCCTGTCCTCCAGTTGGTTCTCCTACATATTGGTTTAAAAACCATCCCGTATACATTCCAGGAAATCTTCCTCTTCAGCACTGCTACCAATTAGGTTGGCCCAATCTATATGTCACTAAAGTCACCTATGATAACTGCTGTACCTTTGTTACACACATCCCTAATTTCCTGCTTGATGCCATCCCCAACCTGCTGCTTGGTGGTCTTCATACAACTCCGACAAGCGTGTTCTGCCCTTGGCTATTTCGCAGTTCTACCCTTACCAATTCTACAGCTATTAAGCTGATGTCTCTCCTTGCTGTTGCATTAACCTCCTCTTTAATCAGCAATGCCACCCTACTTCTTCTTCCTTTCTGTCTATCCTTCCTAAATATCGAATACCCCTGCATGTTTAGCTCCCAGTCTTGGTCACCCTGGAGCCATGTCTCTGTAATTCCAACTATATCATATTCCTTAACTACTAACTGCACATTCAATTCATCCACCTTATTACGAACGCTCCTGGCATTAAGGCACAAAGCTTTCAGGTGTGTTTTTCTTATCTCCCTTCTACCTTTCCCTCCTTTTACAGTATGCCCCGCTGTCTCCTTGCATTGGTTCCCTACCCCCTGCGCTGTTAGTTTAAACGTGACCTTTCCAACACTCTCTTTCCCGTTAACTGCACGCATACGCTTCCACGTTGTTGACTCCACCCTCCCCCACTGTTTACTTTAAACCCACCCATGTAGCACTAGCAAACCTGCCTGCCAGAATGTCGTCCCCCTCCAATTAAGGTGCAACTCGTCCCCTTTGTGCAGGTCACCCACCCCTGCCCCAGAAGAGATCCCAGTGATCTAGAAATCTAAATCCCTGCCCCCTGCACCAACTCCTCAGCCACACATTCAGATCCCCTATCTCCCTGTTCCTCCCCTCACTAGAACGAGGTACCGGAAGCAACCCAGAGATAACCACCCTAGAAGTCCTGCTTTTCAGCCTCCTACCCAGTTCTCTGCACGCGTTGCAGAAACTCCTTCCTCTTCTTACCCACGCCATTTGTGCCTACATGCACAACTACCTGGCTGCACTCCTTCCCTCACGAGAATGTTCTTAAGTCGGTCTGAGGACCGGAGATCAGGGTTAAACCTGGGGTCATAGAAACATAGAAACAGAAAATAGGTGCAGGAGTAGGCCATTCAGCCCTTCGAGCCTGCACCGTCATTCAATATGATCATGGCTGATCATCCAACTCAGTATCCCATACCTGCCTTCTCTCCATACCTCCTGATCCCTTTAGCCACAAGGGCCACATCTAACTCCCTCTTAAATATAGCCAATGAACTGGCCTCAACTACCTTCTGTGGCAGAGAATTCCACAGATTCACCACTCTCTGTGTAAAAAATGATTTTCTCATCTCGGTCCTAACAGACTTCCCTCTTATCCTTAAACTGTGACCCCTTGTTCTGGACTTCCCCAACATTGGGAATAATCTTCCTGCATCTAGCCTGTCCAACCCCTTAAGAATTTTGTAAGTTTCTACAAGATCCCCCCTCAAGCTTCCTGTAACTGTGAGGCAGCAGTTGGATCTACTGCATTGCCACGTAGTCACCCGAGTGCGCCGTGGCGATTGCTATTAATATATTTATTTCTGATTATTTTCTCTCAGGAAATAGAGAACACCAGGAATGATAGGCAGCTCGTTGAAAGAGGAAACAGGATCTTGCAGGACAGGCTGGATGCAAAACACCGAGCTTGCGAATCTTCGAAGCTAGAGTTAATACGGTGGGAGCAACGTTGCAAGGAGCTGGATGGAGGCCTGCTGACCAGTGTGTCGGATGCCAAAGCAGTTAAAGGCCATTTGGATGCATTCAAACATCAGCTGGCCTCTCTGCTCAACAAAGCAAATGTAGTCGTTCAGCCCACTGAAGAAGCGATCCGGGAAAGAATCTGTCAACTTTGTGACAGCGAAGAAAACATGAGGATGGTAAGTAACTTCTGCCCACGGCAGAGAACGGTCGAAGGGTTAACAACCGTAAAATAAAGCCATATTCTCATATAAGGTAGAAATTGCCTTTGGAAGTTGTGCGGCTGAGTGTTTGATGGTGGTAACCCAGTGCTGTAAACCCAGCTTACCTCGATCTATCTCCTCTGAAGACCAGATTCCAGGCTTGTTTCTTCCACTGAGTAACTGCTGGTCAGTCACATACTCTCAGTAATCTGCACCCAAAGTCCTGGCACCTGTTATTTAACCTGCCCCTCTCTCCTCTTCTCATTTGACTCCCAATAGGAAAAGGGGAGATGCAGCGAGACCTGGGTGTCATGGTACACCAGTCATTGAAAGTAGGCAAGGTACACAAAATTGCTGGGGAAACTCAGCGGGTGCAGCAGCATCTATGGAGCGAAGGAAATAGGCGACTTTTCGGGCCGAAACCCTTCTTCAGGTGCAGCAGGCAGTGAAGAAAGCGAATGGTATGTTAGCATTCATAGCAAAAGGATTTGAGTATAGGAGCAGGGAGGTTCTACTGCAGTTGTACAGGGTCTTGGTGAGACCACACCTGGAGTATTGCGTACAGTTTTGGTCTCCTAATCTGAGGAAAGACATTCTTGCCATAGAGGGAGTACAGAGAAGGTTCACCAGACTGATTCCTGGGATGGCAGGACTTTCATATGAAGAAAGACTGGATAGACTCGGCTTGTACTCGCTAGAATTTAGAAGATTGAGGGGGGATCTTATAGAAACTTACAACATTCTTAAGGGGTTGGACAGGCTAGATGCAGGAAGATTGTTCCCGATGTTGGGGAAGTCCAGAACAAGGGGTCACAGTTTAAGGATAAGGGGGAAATCTTTTAGGACCAAGATGAGAAAAACATTTTTCACACAGAGAGTGGTGAATCTGTGGAATTCTCTGCCACAGAAGGTAGTTGAGGCCTGTTCATTGGCTATATTTAAGAGGGAGTTAGATGTGGCCCTTGTGGCTAAAGGGATCAGGGGGTATGGAGAGAAGGCAGGTACAGGATACTGAGTTGGATGATCAGCCATGATTATATTGAATGGCGGTGCAGGCTCGAAGGGCCGAATGGCCTACTCCTGCACCTATTTTCTATGTTTCTATGTTTCTAATACATCAATGTCTCAAATTTAGTGTTCTTGTCTAATCTAAAAAATGGTGAATGCTGGACATATTCAGTAGTCTTAGCAGCATGCGTAGAGAAAGACACAGAATTAAGTTTAGGTTTATTAGGTTTAGGTTTATTATTGGCACAACGCAGTGAAAACCACCATGCCATTGTAAAGATGCCAATCCCAACCAAGGAACGGCCACCACCTGGTCACAGGTGTGAGTGGAGGACCTGGAAGTCCCTCAATATTTGTACTGGGATGGGCTGATGCAAGACCAATATGAGCAAATGGGGCTAAGCAGATGCGGCAGACACAGAATGTGAATGTTGAACATCGGTACAATCCATGCCACTCCTACTAAGATGCCCACTTCTTGGTGAACAATGCTGCCTGGAAGGTCTAGTGTGGTGGCAAACGAGAAGGCTGTCCACTGTGCAAGAGCCTGGCCGAACATTTGAAACAGATGATGGATGCGAAAGAAGATTATTGTCACATCTACTGAGGTACAATGAAAAGCTTTAGGTAAAGTTGCTACCTTACAGTGTCAGATACCCGGGTTCGATCCTGAGTACGGGTGCTGTCTGTACGGAGTTTGTATGTTCTCCCTCTGACCGCGTGGGTTTCCCCCAGGTGCTCCGGTTTCCACCCACGTTCCACAGACGTACAGATTTATAGGTTAATTGGCTTCTGTAAATTGTCCCTAGTGTGTAGGATAGAACTAGGGCCTGTTTCAGCATTGTATCTCTAACCTAAGCTTTGTTTAGCATACTATCCAAACAGAATGAATGTTTTCAGTTGACGACCTGAATGGAGAACATTTAGAAACATAATATTTTTTTAGTTGTAGAGAAGGGTGAAGAGAAGATTGCAGACAATTTACAGAAGCCAATTCACCTACAAACCTGCATGTCTTTGGAACGTGGGAGGAAACCAGAGCACTCGGAGAAAAGCCAACCGGTCACGGGGAAAACGTGCAAACTCCATCAAGACAGCACCCATAGTCAAACCTGGATCTCTGGTGCTGCAAGGCATCAACTCTATCACAGTGCCACAGGGGAATCAAAATCAATGTTTCATGCCATTGACCGTTCCTCAATAGTGGCCAGTTCTGATGCAAACTTGAAAGGTTGATTATCTGAAATGATTGAAACCCATGTTGACCGTAATGTGGCAGATGGGAAGATGAGGTGCTGTTCCTTGGGTTTATGTTGAGCATCATTCTAACATTGTGGCGGTCACAGACAGAGTTGGGATGGAGGATTAAAATGACAGGAAGCTCAGGATCACCCTCTGGCACTGAAAAAAAGTGTTCAGTAAAGCTTTGGTTTAAACTCAAGCTACATTATCCTCGAGAGTTGTCAGCACAAGATGTTAATGGACCAGCAATGGTGATGTTATTAAACTCTGATTATTAATAACCCATTATCTGTTATTTGCACTTTAATCAGTCATGTGTGTATATATTTATACAATAGTATATGGACACACTGATCTGTTTTGTAGTAAATGCCTACTATGTTCTGTGTGCTGAAGCAAAGCAAGAATTTCATTGTTCTATCAGGGACACATGACAGTAAACTCACTTGAACAATGGTCGTCAGCCCAGCTTAATTCATTGTACAGACAGATCCCATTTTGGCATCCTAATATTTCTTCAACTATTCTATAGTTTTATTTATATGTTCCTATAACGTCACCACTGATGAGTACGTTTCCTACCTGTGCAAATTTTGTATTTCTGCACTGATGTCTTTTCTTTTGCAGTCTTTTTCTTTTCACTGTGTTGTAGAGTTTATGTGCAATTTATATATAAATTATGTATGATTTATGTTTTTGAGTGCAGTCTTCTGTGTGCAGGTTTATGTGCTGGTGATGCTGGTACATGCAAGATTTTTCTTGTACCTGTACCCTATGGAACTTGTGTATATGGCATTAAGATAGACACAAAGTGCTGGAGTAACTCAGCAGGTCAGGCAGCATTCTTGGAGAAAAAGGGTGGGTGTTTAAGAAGGAACTGCAGATGCTGGAAAATCGAAGGTACACAAAAATGCTGGAGAAACTCAGCAGGTGCAGCAGCATCTATGGAGCGAAGGAAATAAGCAACGAAGAAGGATGGGTAATGTTTCGGGCAGGGACCTTTCTTCAGACCCTCTTTGAAGGTTCGCTTCCTCTCTCCGACGAAAGTTCTGCAACCATCACCCAGTGGCGGGGACGAGAAGAAGTCCAGCCAAAAACTAATCGAACACGAGTTGTGTGCACTAGACGTGTTTATTCTCTCCAATACAGCTCCCTACTCCTCCAAGGTCACGGGCTTGCCCTGCCTGAAATACCAACTCAGATACCAACCCCGCGACTAAAGCCTCCCACACCAAGACGCCGATGGTTCGTTGTGCCCTTGGCTTGCCACCAGGTGCCGCCACAACCCGCCCTTTTTCTCCACAGATGCTGCCTGACCCACTGAGTTGCTCAAACATGAAAAGGCAGGAAACATGTTCCCGATGTTGGGGGAGTCCAGAACCAGGGACCACAGCTTTAAGAATAAGGAGTAAGCCATTTAGAACGGAGACGAGGAAACACTTTTTCTCACAGAGAGTTGTGAGTCTGTGGAATTCTCTGCCTCAGAGGGCGGTGGAGGCAGGTTCTCTGGATGCTTTCAAGAGAGAGCTAGATAGGGCTCTTTAAAAATAGCAGAGTCAGGGGATATGGGGAGAAGGCAGGAACGGGGTACTGATTGGGGATGTTCAGCCATGATCACATTGAATGGTGGTGCTGGCTTGAAGGGCCGAATGGCCTACTCCTGCACCTATTGTCTATTGTGTCTATCTTTGGTATAAGCCAACAGCATCTACAGTTGTTTGTTTCTACATACGTCAATAAACGCAACTTGACTTGACATTCACTGAGGGCAGGACATTGATCAGCAGTAACACAGTGGAAGGATCAAAACTGGAGACTGATTTTCAGAGCAGATAGATGGTGTGGATGGGTTTGGAGTGCTGGGCAAACGCCAACAAACACTCAAACATATAACTCTCTGGATGTAATGCAAGGGTCAAGGGGCTGAGGAAAGGATATGTTCTCAATGGTTCCTTTGGAAAAAAGATGCAACATCCCCATTGACTCATGGAATCCCCGGCCCAATGCCCCACAAAATGGAGAGGCAGCATTTGGAACTGGACTGTCCCAGCCAACTCCTGTTACTGTGTCCTGATGGTGATTATATCTGCACCTTAGCTGTGATACAGGGGTGGGAGATTGCAATCTTCCCCTGGTCAGCCCTGCTTCGACAAATGCAATCAACCTGGCGTGCACAATCAAATAAGATCAGATAGAACAAGTTGTCTTACAACTTTAGGCTGTGCACGCCATACGCAAGAAGAAGAAGAAGCTGTGATATATATAAACCACGGACACAGAGCACAGGATACTGATGTTCATAATGTCAAAGTTGCTTTGTCCGTGTGAATACATTTTGATATCACTCCTATAATTGCCTTGCGTGCATCTGTACTGTTACTGTAATGAGAGCTGAACATCCTGCGGCGAAATGTTGTCACGTTCTAGCAGGTTTTGTTCTTTTTACACTCAATATTCGTTGTACACCAAGTCATTCCACTAGGGTAATTAAAGATAGCTGATCTCACCCTTTGATAGTCTTTTGAAACCCCTCCAGTTCGCTCTTACTTACGGAGAGCTCAGTGCTTTCAGCATCAATCTTAATGTGGATTAACTGGCTACTGACGTTTTTGCATTTTCCCCGCTGCCAATTATGAAAATACTTTGCTACTCGAAACTGAATCTTACTTGAAATTCGTCATCGGATGAAGCTTATCTGAGTGTCACCCTGGCTCAGTGTCAGCAAAGTAGAGCCTCGGGAGATACTGGCACCTTATGCAAAGTGTGATAGCTAAAGCTAAGTGGTGGTGATGCTAAGAAGCAGCAATGAGCAGGGAGGTGGCAGCAACATCTCAGGCAGATTTACATTTCCATGGCAGCAGTATTTCAAGGGCAATTATCAGGGACCACCTAATGTAAAATGTCCCTCTACAGTGCTGAGCACCTGGTTTGGTGTAGCTTAGTTTAGTTATGAGATACAGCGCAGAAACAGGCCCTTCGGCCCACCGAGACCGTGCCGACCAGCTAAACCTTGTGCATTAACATCTCCCTGCACACACTCGGGACAATTTTACATTTATACATTTACACCAAGCCAATAAACCTACAAACCTGTGCATCTTTGGAGTGTGGGAGGAAACCGAATATCTCGGGGAAAACCCACGCAGGTCACGGGGAGAATGTGCAAACTCCGTACAGACAGCACTCATAGTCAGGATCGAACCCAGGTCTCTGGCGCTGTAAGGCAGTAGTTTTACCGCTGCCCTCCAGTGCTTTATAATGCTGCAGATGTGGAGAGTGACAGAACACTGTCACTGCCTCTGGGTCAGCTGTGTAGTGCGTCCGTGAACAATGCAATACATCAACTCCAAGAGTTCTCTTGGACTTTACCCAGTTGGTACTGTTGATTTAGGAAGGAGCCCTGTATGAGTGATATTTCCACGGTAGCCAGTCCAGGCAGCACACAGAATACTCTGGGGATAACCGTGTTAAGTTTTGGGCCAAAGTTTCGATCATTTGTATTCAGGGGATTGACAAATCAATGTGTTTAAATAGAGGGAGTACAGAGAAGGTTCACCAGACTGATTCCTGTGATGTCAGGACTTTCATATGAAGAAAGACTGGATAGACTCGTTTGTACTCGCTAGAATTTAGAAGATTGAGGGGGGATCTTATAGAAACTTACAACATTCTTAAGGGGTTGGACAGGCTAGATGCAGGAAGATTGTTCCCGATGTTGGGGAAGTCCAGAACAAGGGGTCACAGTTTAAGGATAAGGGGGAAATCTTTTAGGACCGAGATGAGAAAAACATTTTTCACACAGAGAGTGGTGAATCTCTGGAATTCTCTGCCACAGAAGGTAGTTGACGCCAGTTCATTGGCTATATTTAAGAGGGAGTTAGATGTGGCCCTTGTGGCTAAAGGGATCAGGGGGTATGGAGAGAAGGCAGGTACAGGATACTGGGTTGGATGATCAGCCATGATCATATTGAATGGCGGTGCAGGCTCGAAGGGCCGAATGGCCTACTCCTGCACCTATTTTCTATGTTTCTATTCCCCACAAAATGAGTATGAAAGAGATTTGGTGTAAAGGCCAAAGCCATGCAACACTGAAACAGGCCATTTGGCCCAACTTGCCCATGCTGACCTAGATGCCCCATCTACACTAGTCCCACCTGCCCATGTTTGCCCATACCCCTCTAAAGCTGTGGTATCCATGTACATGTCCATGGATATCTTAGGAAGGTGTAGCATTATGCAAAGGAATTTTGATGCCTATCTATCAAACTCAGTCCTGAGGGGATCTCACATAATGTGTATAGTTAGCATAACCTGGGGGCTAAAGAGACAACTGTCAACCACTAACCACAGTGGCGCAGCGGTATAGCTGCTGCCTTACAGCGTCAGAGACCCGGGTTCAATCCGGACTAGGGGTGCTGTCTGTACAGAGTTTGTACGGTCTCCCTGTGACCACGGAGGTTTTCTCCGGGTGCACCAGTTTCCTCTCACACTCCAAAAACGCACTGATTGATTAGTAGGACTGGATGTTACAATCCCTAAGGTTTTTCACTACAATTGACATTTGGTATTCTTGGGGATGACCACTAGGTGATTTTGCTACCAATCAGACACATCTTCAGTTGTGTACCTCAACGTCACTGGGTGTTTCGGCCTTTTATCACAAGACACCCTCAGTCGAGGCAGGCCCACCGCAGGGTGATCAGACCTGGGTGTGTGTCTTATGGTTAGCCTCTAGATGGTCACGTGGCAGCCCAGACAGCATCTTTTTGTAGATTAATTGGCTTCGGTAAAATTGTAAATTGTCCCTATTGTGTAGGATAGTTCTAACATATCGCTGGTCAGCGCGGATTCAGTGGGTCGAAGTGTCTGCTTCCGCGCTGTATCTCTAAAGTCTAAAGTCACTCAGCTAGAAATTGGGCCCTATAACAACATTAAATCAAAGTAAATAATGTTGCCAAGTAGAGAAGAGGAAACAGTGTAGAAATGACTCTGTTCTAACACAGAAGCAACCGTTTGTCCCAACATATCCATGCCGGGTTCTGGAAGAACAATCCTATTAGTCTCAAAACCTGATTATTTCCCTGTACTCCTCTCTCACACCTACCTATCCCCTTGGTTCTTTTTGCCACGTACCCAAGTTACCACGGGGTAATTTATACAGGACAATTACTTTAACAACGTGCCTTTGGGATGTGTGAGGAAAGTAGAACCTGCAGGGGAAACCCACACAATCATGGGGAGAACTTGCAAACTCCACACAAACAGCATCCGAAGTCAGGGTTGGACCCAGATCCCTGGAAATCATAATAATATGTCTAGATATTTTACTGGATATCAGGCTAGATTTAGTGCTCAAGCCCAGAAGTAGGCTTTTGTCCATATCATCTTAATTCGGGCAAAAGACCTGCTACTAATCCATGATTGACAGTATTGGAAAAGCCATAGTATATCAATGTCCAGTCAGCGTTAGTCATGAATCAATGTTTCTTTAGGCATCTCCAGATTCGATACAGTGGGCTCAGTGCAGTGCTAAGGGAGAGGTGCATTGACAGAGCTGCCATCTTTCAGATTGATGCCTTCGTATATCGGTATAAAAAGAACCTTGGCCTCTGCCGGTGGGTTCTCCCCAGTGTCTTCTTTACCATTTCCTTACTACAAAAATTAGAAATAGAAATACTGCTTATAGTTTCTGTGCTGTTTGTAGAACCTGTGTGCAGTGTTTGCGCACAGCTTGACTGCCACTTTGGCGACACAGTGGTGCAGCGGTAGAGTTGCTGCCTTACAGCGCTTGCAGCATCAGAGATGCCGGTCGATCCTGACTACAGGTGCTGGCTGTTTGTACAGGCTCCCCGTGACCTCGTGGGTTTTCTCCGAAATCTTTGGTTTTCTCCCACACTCCAAAGACGTACGGGTTTGTAGGTTAATTGGCTTGAGTTTGTGTACTTGGTATAAGTGTGAATTGGCCCTAGTATGTTATGGTGTTAATGCGCAGGGATCGCAGGTCGGCGCGGACTCGGTGGGCCGAAGGGCCTGTTTCCGCACTGTATCTCTAAACTGAACTAAACTAAACTAATGGAGGATAGTGAGGTTGTGAATGACTATTGGGGGACTGGATCTACCCATGGAGTATTGATCCAATGACAAAGCAGTAGGAGATTCAGCCACTAGGTAGCAGTGTTCTTGTATTGTCCCACTGAGCTACATTTTATGTCTATCTTTTTTTATTGTTAGTCAGACAGTCAGGGTTTCACTTATAACAAACATTTGACAAACCTGTCCCCAAACTATCTCCCTGGCAATACAACAATGACCAAGTGTTATCTTTGTCTGTGAGCCAGTCAAACCTGCATAAAAGCAGGGGGATCTACAGTCATCAATGTTCCTGCATTTATAATCTACTTTAAGTGTTTAGTGCTGGAATTTGTAAAGAGTGATTCCAATAGGTGAACAAGAGGATGAGGACTGGACTCTGTTGCCTTCCCTCACAGTGGGAACCATTGTGGGGGGACATTTTTATGTTTTATGTTAAATTATGTTAAGTTAGTTCCCGATGGTACACAAAAAAGCTGGAGAAACTCAGCGGGTGCAGGAGCATTTATGGAGCGAATGAAATAGGCGACGCTGAGTTCCTCCAGCTTTTTAGTGTGCTGCTGCAGCAGCTGAGTTTCTCCAGCTTTTTTGTGAAGTGTTTCGGCCCGAAACGTTGCCTATTTCCTTCGCTCCATAGATGCTGCTGCAGCCGCTGAGTTTCTCCAGCTTTTTTGTGTACCTTCGATTTTCGAGCATCTGCAGTTCCTTCTTAAACAACATGTTCCTGATGTTGGGGGAGTCCAGAACCAGGGGCCACAGTTTAAGAATAAGAGACGAGGAAACACTTTTTCTCACAGACAGTTGTGAGTCTGTGGAATTATCTGCCTCAGAGGGCGGTGGAGGCTGGTTCGCTGGATGCTTTCAAGAGAGAGCTAGATAGGGCTCTTAACGATAGCGGAGTCAGGGTATATGGGAAGAAGGCAGGAACGGATACTGATTGGGGATGATCAGCCATGATCACATTGAATGGTGGTGCTGGCTCGAAGGGCTGAATGGCCTACTCCTGCACCTATTGTCTATTGTCAGTCCTGCCTCGCTCCCTGCTGTGCTCCTGATTATCCTGACGACTGAACTTACTTTCATCACCTCCCGTATCGATCTCCATCCTTTTGAATAGGCAGTCTATGTGGCTGCTCACCTTAAATGACTTGATCCCTTCTGCTGCAAATCATGTAGACAATGAACTCTTCTAATATGTTGCATGTGCGCTCTCACTCTCCCCTATACACAACATTCCTTTAAGTGAATTATTATCATCAGACACATGTGAAGCAGCGGAGCTTGTAAATGTACTGAGCTCATCAGATTGCACAAGAATCAGCAATCTGTTGCTAGCTCCTGATGGACACCACCGTGTTTTATTTTGTCCGGAGCAGGTGTGGCATCGCTAATCTCAGGCATCAGTGACTTAACCCATTGTGCGCAAGAGTATACCATGGATTGATTAACAGTGGGTATAATGGGTGTCCAAGTGTATAATCCCTGGGAAGGGATCTGATGGGCCTGGATAGAGTGGATGCGAAGAGGACGCATCCACTAGTGGGAGAGTCCAGGAGCAGAGGCCATAACCTCCGAATATAAGGACGTACCTTCAGAAAGGATGCGAGGAGCAATTTCTTTAGTCGGAGGGTGGTGAATCTATGGAGTTCATTCCTACAGACAGACAGATGTGGGGGCCAAGTCAATGGACATTTTCTAAGGTGAAGATAGATAGATTCTTGATTAGTGTCATAGGTTATGGGGAGAAGGCAAGAGAATGAGGTTGAGCATAAGAGAGATCAGTCGCGATTGAATGGCGGAAAAGATGGGCCCAATGGCCTAATTCTGGTCCTAGAACTTAGGAACATGACTTTAATGGTAATCAGTTTTGCCCCTGTCCCACTTAGGAAACCTGAACGGAAACCTCTGGAGACATTGCGTCCCACCCAAGGTTTCCGTGCGGTTCCCGGAGGTTGCAGGTGGTTGCCGGAGGTTGCAGGTAGTGGAAGCAGGTAGGGAGATTGACAAAAACCTCCGGGAACCGCACGGAAACCTTGGGTGGGGCACAAAGTCTCCAGAGCTTTCTGTTCAGGTTTCCTAAGTGGGACAGGGGCATTACTCTTCCCACAGATGCTCCCTGAACTGCTTGTAATGTTTTCTGTTTTATATGTCACTGGAGAGCAGTGGTCGCACTCGTGAGTCAACCTGTAGGTTCTGTTTTTCCTGCAGGAGGCAGTGATCCTGTTCCCACTGATATTGATGGTGGATGTCTGGACACACACTCCCTAGGGCCCAATCATAAAACCTTGTCCACAAAATCAATCCAACACCAGTAAATTACCAAGTAAATGAGCGAGGGACAGTTGCCATAACTCCCTGCTGCATCAGCTTGTTTGGTTTGGTTTAGTTTACAGCACAGAAACAGGCCATTCGGCCCACCGAGTCCGTGCCGACCAGCGATCCCAGCACATTAACACTATTCTATACACACCAGGGACAATTTACACTTATACCAAACAAATTAACCTACAAACCTAACATAGACACAAAATCAGTCTGAAGAAGGGTCTCGACCCGAAACGTCACCCATTCCTTCTCTCCGGAGATGCTGCCTGTCCCGCTGAGTTACTCCAGCATTTTGTGTCTATCTTTGAGGTAAACCAGCATCTGCAGTTCTTTCGTACACAACCTACAAACCTGTACGTCTTTGGAGTGTAGGAGGAAACTGAATGTCTCAGAGAAAATAAATCTGGTCCGAATTAAAAGACATTCTTTTTGGAAGTAGATGAGGAGGAATTTCTTTAGTCAGAGGGTGGTGAATCTGTGGAATTCTTTGCCACAGAAGGCTATGGAGGCCAAGTCCGTGGCTATTTTTAAGGCAGAGATAGATAGATTCTTGATTAGTACAGGTGTCAGAGGTTATGGGGAGAAGGCTGGAGAATGGGGTTAGGAGGAAGAGATAGATCAGTCATGATTGAATGTCGGAGTAGACTTGATGGGCCGAATGGTCTAATTCTACACCTATTCCTTATGACCTTATGAAAACTCACTCGGTCATGGGGAGAACGTACAAACTCGGTACAGAGAGCGCCCGTAGTCGGGATCAAGCCAGGTCTCTTAACGCTGCAAATGCTGCAAGGCAGCAACTCTACCACTGGAACTCTATCGCTTGTGCTGGAAGTTATTCCCAGATTATCATTTTATTAAATCTTTACTGCTGATCTGGTATCAGCAGCCTTGAGGGGTTCACTGAAAGGAAAACAAACCACATTATTTTGTGACAATGATGCAATGTTTGGAGAGGGCTGAAATTGTTTATTCAGTACTTTGCATGTGGGAGTGCCCCAGATGTGGGTTGTTATCTGGTCAGGCCCCCAGTTTAGGCAGACAGTGCTTAAGTGCTCATAAAAACCATTAAAACATTCCACAGCAATGTTTTTTTTAAAGAAAAGGGGAAAAAAACTGCAGTGCAATAATATAAACCTTAAATTAAAGTTGAAATGGTGGAAATACACATTGCGTTGTTTATTCTTGGTCAGAACTCAAGCCTGAAAGTTGCATAGGAATTGCTGCTGATGAAATGGATAAAGCACATCAGGTGCTGTCTGTGTGGAGTTTGCACGTTCACCCCGTGACTGCGTGAGTTACCTCCACGTGCTCCAGTTTCACAAGATCATAAGACTCGGGCGCAGAATTAAGCCATTTGGCCCATGGAGTCTGCTCCGCCATTCAGTCATGGCTGATCTATCTTTCCCTCCCAGCCCCATTCTCCTGCCTTCTCACCATTACCCCTGACACCCGTACTAATCAAGAATCTATCAATCTCCGCTTTAAACACACCCAATGATTTAGCCTCCACAGCCTATGTGGTGTGGGTTTGTAGGTTAATGGCCACTGTAAAATTGCCCCTAGTGTGTAGGGAGTCAATGAGAAAGTGGGAGAACTTATATTTAGGCACAAAATGCTGGAGTAACTCAGGGGGACAGGCAGCATCTCTGGAGAGATGGAATGGGCTCTTCAGACTGAATGTAGAACTTATTTTTAAAGCGGAGATCGATTGGCTCTTGATTAGTAAGGGCGTCAAAGGTCATGGGGAGAAGGTAGGAGAAAGGGGTACAGAGGGGAAATTGGATCAGCCCTGATTGAATGGCGGAGTAGACTTGATGGGCCGAATGGCCTAATTCTGCTCCTCTGTCTTATGAACCTATAATGTGATCAGTGGTCGGTATGGACTTGTGGGCCGAAATGCCTGTTTCCATGCTGTATCTTTAGCCTTAGCCCCACGTCCCCCTCCCTTTTCATCTGTGCTTGAATTGCTTCATATTGTGTTTTGAATTGAATTCTGTCTTTAATTTGTGTACTAGTCATGTCTCTACTATTTATTTCATTCCGCTTACATGTTTTTCCTCTACTTGCTAAATTTTTGTAAGGTGTCCTTGAGACTCTTGAAAGGCGCCCATAAATAAAATTTATTATTATTATTATTATCTCTAAATTAAACAATGCCAGGCAGGTGAGGAGGGAATCCGCAGACCCATCAATGAGAGGGAGTCAGTGTATATTGAGTCTTCAATTTTGTTCTTTATTTCTGAAATAGTGGTTCACTTACAGCTATCGGTCTAATGACAAGTACACACCTGAACCATTAACCTGCCTTTTCTTTTTACTGATGCGCCATGACTCCAGCAGACCACAGCTCGCCTTAGTGGAAGGGTGTATTGTCCATAGCAGGGTGTAGTGCAGCTTCACACCAATAATACTGGGCTTGAAGGGTAAAATAAGGAGAGCCTGCCTACATTTGGCTTGTATTTCTGGTTTTATTTAATCCATTTCACTGCACTTTTATCAACTGGCATTTATTTTGGTCTTTAAAGCGAAGACCCCTTTTAAATGTTTTTTGATTCCAAAATAGCATTATCAAAATGAACTGGGGAAAAACAAAAGTTAAATAAAAATCTTGTCCTCGTGTTTCAGCAAAGCAGGCTGGCCCCTTAGGTGCAGAGGCTTGAAGCATAACAGTGGACGCATTGTGTTCCCTCTCCAGGGGTACCCAGGCACTGATGGATTGGAGTAGGAAGGAGCTGCAGATGCTGGTTTAAACCGAAATTAGACACAAAAAGCTGGAGCAACTCAGCGGGTCAGGCAGCACCTCCGGAGAAAAGGGATAGGTAACCTTTCGGGGTCGAGACCCTTCTGGTATTGGTTTATTATTGTCAGGCATACCGAGGTGCAGTGAAAGGTTTTTGTTTGCGTGCTAGCCAATTAATTCAGATAATACTATCCACAAATGCAATCGAGACATACTCAAGTACAACAGATGGAGCAAAGAGCAAAAAATACCAGAGTGCAGAATGTAACCTCCTGAGAGGGGTGATTAGTTGGGATGGCCAATGAAGAACAGCTCATGCAAGAGGCAGGCTCCATATTGTACAGGGTCCATCAAGGTCCTCCACGGTCAGAGTCAGATGCTCCTGGCAATAGGTTGCCAGAAAGGTATCTGTTATGCCCCTGTCCCACTTGGGAAACCTGAACGGAAACCTCTGGAGACCTTGCTCCCCACCCAAGGTTTCCGTGAGGTTCCCGGAGGTTCCGCTCACTCTCCCTAATGGTGGAAAGTGGTTTCCGCGTAGTCAAGGCTTCTTCTATGTTCCTGCGATTATTTCAAAAAAACAAAACCGGCCTCGGCTAAAAATAGGTTGCCGTTTGGGTCGAAGCTCATGGAGAGTGACCGGAACCTCCGGGAACCGCCGGGAACCTCACGGAAACCATGGGTGTGGCGCAAGGTCTCCAGAGGTTTCCGTTCAGGTTTCCTAAGTGGGACAGGGGCATAAGGAGTCCATCATTACCTGCACTTTGGGAGATGTAGATAGATTTCCTGCACCCACGGGCTGAAGGAAAAGTAGATGATGACTCCATTTCCAGTTTGGAATCTGGGTGCGACTTTGTATTGTAGCATTGAGCAGTAATCTGCAAGACTGAGATAACCAGCAACAGTCCTGGACTAATCTTCAGTTCATATGAAGCTGCCCCAAAAGGGCTGTGGTCACAAAGATTTATTAGGTAGTTTAAGGGTAATCACGACCTTGCTCAACAAGGACAAAGCAATCAATTAATGTCAACAGTATAATAGTGTGTTGTGTGAGTCTAAGTGCCTGTGGTGCTGCTGCTGCAAGCAAGATGTTGCATTTGAGAATATTATTATTTCTGTAAATATTATTTACAAATATATGTAAAGTCATAGGATGCAGTTTGATTTGTTGTAACTTTAAAAAGCATGGATTCACAGAACGTACTGTAAGGTTAGTGGAACCCAGTGGCTTTCTGAGTAAATAACAAACCGTTGTATTTCTGACTGAGATTGAAATGTAGATGAATTTTACATGTTACAATACTGTCAAGTCTTGGTTTAAGGCTCGCACCGACCGGTAGACTAAAGAATAGTTTCTACCCATGTACGATAAAAGAGCTAAATTCCAACAGAGAATGCTGGGGAAGCAAAATGTAATTCCAAGAAATGCCGCAAAATTCTTTTAAATTCTTTTAAAATACCTATTTATTTTTTACTAATAAGTGTACATATGTGTTAATGGTTGTCGTGTTTGTATTTTTTTTTTAACTGGAGGAGATGTAATGGAATTTTGTTGCACAGTATTGTGCAATGACAATAAACGTATTCATTCATTCATTCATTCATTCATTCATTCATTCATTCATTCATAATGTCATATAGAGTGATACAGAGTGGAAACAGGCCCTTCGGCCCAACTTGCCCACACCGGCCGACATGTCCCAGCTACACTAGTCCCACCCTTAAATGGCGGATGGCAGGAGAATTGGGTAGCGGGAGGGGGGGGGGGGGGGGGATAGTGAAGTGACGAGCAGCTAAGAGATAGTAGTTTGCAGGGAAATAAGTATGGAGAATGAGATTGATGGGACTGCTCTGGCAGTAATTGTAGCTTCAATGGTTCGAGTAGCTTTTTAGTTTTAGTTTAGTGTTGTTTATTGTCATGTGTACTGAGGTGAAGTGAAAAGCTTTCTGTTGCCTACTATCCAGTCAGAGGAAAGGCTATACGTTTGTGGTAGGTAAATGTGGGAAGTAAATTCTAGTCCATGATCCAATTGAATGGAGAGCCAAGGGGCTCCTGTGCCTGATGATCTTAAGCTCCATGTTTCCATTTGATATGGATTAGAAAGTGGTTGGTATGGGAGATGAGCCTGGATACCACGCACAGACATGACCACAGGTGACCCCAGTGTCACGAAACGGGGTTGCGTTCCAAGAAAACGATCAATATCCTCATTTTTTACAATGTGAAGCCACATCATCAGCGTCGTAAAAAAAATATTTATTTATCTTTTACCCCCATATAAATTTCTTATTACGTATCCCTGAGGTTTTGGTGGTGAGTTGCGCATTCTGCAAGGCATTCTGCAAGGGGGTATGGAGAGAAGGCAGGTACAGGATACTGAGTTGGATGACCAGCCATGATCATATTGAATGGCGGTGCAGGCTCGAAGGGCCGAATGGCCTACTCCTGCACCTATTTTCGATGTTTCTATGAACGTATCAGCAGCATCTCTGGAGAACATGGGTAGGTGACGTTTTTGGTTGGGACCTTCCTTCAGTATGAAGAAGGGTCCCAACCCGAAACATCACCGTTCCATGTTGTCCAGAGATGCTGCCTGACCCGCTGAGTTACTTCAGCACTTTGTGATATTTTGCGTAAACCCGCATCTGCAGTTCTTTGTATCTAAATTCTATGCCTGGCGTGGGAAACATGACAATAATTACTTTGCTTTATTACATCTCACTATTTCAAATTGAATGATTGAGCATCTCCATAGTTCCCTAAGTTGATTTCAATACAAATTTAGAGCAGGGATCAGCCACTTGAGCCTTCTCCACCATTTAGTAAGACCACGGCTGATCTGACTGAAACTCCAGCCCAACATTTCTGTCTCCCTGAAGATAGACACAAAATGCTGGAGTAAATGCAGGAGCATCTCTGGATAGAAAGAATGTGTGATGTTTTGGGTCGAGACCCTTCTTCAGTCTGAGAGTCAGGGGAGAGGGAGACATGGAGATATGGAAGGGTAAGATGTGAAAAGGAGACATCAAAGGGGACAAAGATAAGGAAATTGTTAGCTTAGGGATTGTGACAATGAAGCATTCAATGGTAAGATTTAACCAGGAAGACAGTCAGACTGGTCGGAGAACTAGGATGGGGGAGGGATAGAGAGAGAGGGAAAGAAAGGGTTGGAGAAGTCGATATTCATACCGCTGGGTTGTAAGCAGCTTACAACCATTGGAACGTCACCCATGCCTTCTATCCAGAGTTGCTGCCTGTCCCGCTAGGAATCAAGAGATATGGGGAAAACGCAGGAACGGGGTACTGATTTTAGATGATCAGCAATGATCATATTGAATGGTGGTGCTGGCTCGATGGGCCGAATGGCCTACTCCTGCACCTATTTTTCTATGTTTCTATTTAAACCAGCATCTGCTTTAATGTTAACGTGCTCTTGTCGTCCTTGCCAGGCCGTGTCGCAGCTGGAAGAGAACGGGAGCAAGCTGACAGTGCAACTGGAGAGGCAGGTGGACCTGCACCAAGCAGCAGTGCAGCGCTCCACCAAGGCCGAGCAAAGGCTGTCGGAGCTGCAGGACCGAGTGCAGTACCTGGAGGGACGCCTGCTGGATGGGGACGTGTTTCGTGATGCTCTGAGCCAGGACAAACAGAAAGTAAGGGGTGGACTCAGATCAACGTTATTTACTGCAGTGGTTCAGCATCAAAACGGCTGGCATAACGTTAAATGATAAGGTTTACATCTTGTCCTGTTTGATGTGAACAAACAATTCAAACTATTTTACTTCTTAAAAATGTTATCTGTAACCTGTTCCCATATTTCAATGTAGACAAAAGACAATAGGTGCAGGAGTAGGCCATTTGGCCCTTCGAGGCGGCACCGCCATTCAATGTGATCATGGCTGATCATCCCCAATCAGTACCCCGTTCCTGCCTTCTCCCTATATCCCCTGACTCTGCTATTTTTAAGAGCCCTATCTAGCTCCCTCTTGAAAGCTTCCAGAGAACCTGCCTCCACCGCCCTCTGAGGCAGAGAATTCCACAGACTCACCACTCTCTGTGAGAAAAAGTGTTTCCTCGTCTCTGTTCTAAATGGCTTACTTCTTATTCTTAAACTGTTTCCTTATGACATAGAAGGAGGCCATTAACCATATAATAACCATATAACAATTACAGCACGGAAACAGGCCATCTCGACCCTTCTAGTCCGTGCCGAACACATAATCTCCCCTAGTCCCATATACCTGCGCTCAGACCATAACCCTCCATTCCTTTCCCATCCATATAACTATCCAATTTATTTTTAAATGATAAAAACGAACCTGCCTCCACCACCTTCACTGGAAGCTCATTCCACACAGCTACCACTCTCTGAGTAAAGAAGTTCCCCCTCATGTTACCCCTAAACTTCAGTCCCTTAATTCTCAAGTCATGTCCCCTTGTTTGAATCTTCCCTACTCTCAGTGGGAAAAGCTTTTCCACGTCAACTCTGTCTATCCCTCTCATCATTTTAAAAACCTCTATCAAGTCCCCCCTTAACCTTCTGCGCTCCAAAGAATAAAGCCCTAACTTGTTCAACCTTTCTCTGTAACTTAGTTGCTGAAACCCAGGCAACATTCTAGTAAATCTCCTCTGTACTCTCTCTATTTTGTTGACATCGTTCCTATAATTAGGCGACCAAAATTGTACACCATACTCCAGAATTGGCCTCACCAATGCCTTGTACAATTTTAACATTACATCCCAACTTCTATACTCAATGCTCTGATTTATAAAGGCCAGCACACCAAAAGCTTTCTTTACCACCCTATCTACATGAGATTCCACTTTCAGGGAACTGTGCACAGTTATTCCCAGATCCCTCTGTTCACCTACATTCTTCAATTCCCTACCATTTACCATGTACGTCCTATTTTGATTTGTCCTGCCAAGATGTAGCACCTCACACTTATCAGCATTAAACTCCATCTGCCATCTTTCAGCCCACTCTTCCAACTGGCATAAATCTCTCTGTAGACTTTGAAACTCTACTTCATTACCCACAACCCCACCTATCTTAGTATCATCTGCATACTTACTAATCCAATTTACCACGCCATCGTCCAGATCATTGATGTACATGACAAACAACAGTGGACCCAACACAGATCCCTGTGGCACCCCACTCGTCACTGGCCTCCAACCTGACAAACAACCATCCACCATTACTCTCTGGCATCTCCCATTCAGCCACTGTTGAATCCATCTTGCTACTCCACCATTAATACCCAACCATTGAACCTTCTTAACCAACCTTCCATGAGGAACCTTGTCAAAGGCCTTACTGAAGTCCATATACACAACATCCACTGCTTTACCCTCATCAATTTCCCGAGTAACATCTTCAAAAAATTCAAGAAGATTAGTTAAACATGACCTTCCAGGCACAAATCCATGTTGACTGTTCCTAATCAGACCCTGTTTATCCAGATGCTTATATATATTATCTCTAAGTATTCTTTCCATTAATTTGCCCACCACTGACGTCAAACTAACAGGTCTATAATTGCTAGGTTTACTCTTTGACCCCTTTTTAAACAATGGAACAACATGTGCAGTACGCCAATCCTCCGGCACTATTCCCGTTTCTAATGACATTTGAAATATTTCTGCCATAGCCCCTGCTATTTCTACACTAACTTCCCTCAATGTCCTAGGGAATATCCTGTCCGGACCTGGAGACTTATCCACTTTTATATTTCTCAAAAGTGTCAGTACTTCCTCTTCTTTGATCCTCATAGTTTCCATAGCTACTCTACTTGTTTCCCTTACCTCACATAATTCAATATCCTTCTCCTTGGTGAATACCGAAGAAAAGAAACTGTTCAATATCTCCCCCATCTCTTTTGGCTCTGCAGATAGTTGGCCACTCTGACTCTCTAATGGACCAATTTTATCCCTCGTTATCCTTTTGCTATTAATATAGCGGTAGAAACCCTTCGGATTTACTTTTACCTTACTTGCCAAAGCAACCTCATATCTTCTTTTAGCTTTTCTAATTTCTTTCTTAAGATTCTTTTTACATTCTTTATACTCCTCAAGCACCTCGTAAGATTAGTGTAAATCTGTGGTTGTTGACTGGCGGGACTTGGTGGGTGTCATGGTATGTTCTGTTCTACATGTCTCCAAGGCTCAATAAAACAACAGGAAAGCCATGCGTTTCACATGGGGAATGGGAAAACCCACAGATACTGCAGCACCTGTAGTCTAGCTTGTAGCTTGTAGTCAGACTTGAACATAGTTCGTTGGAGCTGTGAGGCAGCAGCTCTACCAGTTGTGCCACTGTGCCACCTTTCATGTTAGAACATCACTTATTTTACCATGAGGGGAGAGGGAAGCATTAATTGTAGGTTGGAGCAGTATACACTTCGTCTTCTTCTTCTTTTTCTTCTACTTCTTCTTCTTCTTCTTCTTCTTGCGTATGGCGTGCACAGCCTAAAGTTGTAGGACAACTTGTTCTATTTGATCTTCCGTTTGTGCACGTCGAGTTGATTGCATTAGTCGAAACAGGGCGGACCACGTGAAGGTTGCAATCTTCCACCCCAGCAGTATACACAGTGTTCCACAACAGTTTGTGCCTTGCAAGATGCCATAGATCCAGTCCACTGGTTACTGCAAAACAGTTTGTGCAGTACTTTACTTAATGAACAATATGCCCAAATATTCCCCCATTGTTCAACTGCTCGCAGCCCTTATCCTGTTCCTGCTGCTCTCAGAGGCTAGTTTTGCTCTGAATGAAGAAACTCTGTGGCCGCAGGCAGGAGGAGTTTTCTCATGTATATATTGATGCTTGACCAATGGAGCCATTTCCTATTGATGATGTCCAACAAGAAGGGTGCTACCTTTACTAGATGGCCAGGACTCAGAAATAAAACAAGCCTTATTCTCACCTAGATGGCCAGACTAGATTAGATTAGATGACCTAGACTATGAACTCATGGAAGTGGAAAAGATGCTAGATAGGAGACTGTGTTGTGGATAATTCATGATTCAATATTATGATGGCTTGGTGGTGAGGTGGTAGAGTGGCTGCCTTACAGTGCCAGCGACCAGGGTTCGATCCTGACTACAGATGCTTGTCTGTACAGAGTTTGTGCGTTCTCCCCATGACCTGCGTGGGTTTTCTCTGGGTGCTCCAGTTTTCTCTCTCACTCCAAAGACAAACAGGTTTGTGGGTTAATTGGCTTTGGTAAAAACTGAAAATTGTCTCTAGCGTGTGTCGGGTAGTGTTAGTGTTTGGGGATCGCTGGTCAGAGCAGACTCGGTGGCCTGAAGGCCCTGTTTCCATGCTGTACCTCCAAACTATACTAAACTAAACTGTGCTAAAAATGTTTCTGATGCCATTTGGGTGTCCTTGTTGAATCGTGCACCCTGAATTAATTCAGAGATGGCGTATCTTAGCACATTAGGTGGTTAAATTGGTTTGCAAGAACATTATAATGTGTACAAAGAGATTTTTAAAATATTATCTGCTTTCTCTTAAGTATCTGAAGTTTCTGGAGCAAATAGCAGAGAAAATGAAGCTGCATCAGATGACGTCAGAGATTGGGTTCGATATGCAACTCGACGCGATTTTTGCTCGAGCCGATCAGCTGGTTAAAATGGAGAGTGAAGCCATTGTTGAAAACAAGACTCTAACATACAACCTGAGAAGGAAGGTAGATTAATCTGAGATATGTGATTATTGACTCTTTCAACGTAATCTTATTTTTCTTCTCCAATTAACTGCAAAGCATGGGAAATGGAGCGTGGTTCGATATATCAAAGGCAGGCCAATCATCTCAATGATCACGACCCTTCCCAAGTCCAACTCTATCGTGGACTTTCTTCCCAAATCATTTTCCTTCACAGGACCTTTGGGCCGAGCCTGGAATCCACACTTCCCACGCGGTAGTGGTGAGCAACTCCTTTCCCACATGTGTGGAGCCAGGCAGGGGGACAGATTTTGTGACCTCGATGATACCTTTTGGTTCCTGGGTGCTGCAGTGTACAGTCTGTCATGGAGACCACAACATTGTTGGTAACATTGAATGTCACTAAATGAATGTATAATACCCGCTGCCTGGATACTGTTCATTAACTAGTAAGGTGCAGTGTGTATTGAACCTTGAAAAGATTGGAGATAGACACAAAAAGCTGGAGTAACTCAGTTGAACAGGCAGCATCTCTGGAGAGAAGGAATGGGTGACGTTTCGGGTCTCGACCCGAAACATCACCCATTCCTACTCTCCAGAGATGCTGCCTGTCCCGCTGAGTTACTCCGGCTTTTTGTGTCTATCTTCGATTTAAACCGGCATCTGCAGTTGCTTCCTACACATTGAGAAGACTGGAATCCCTTCTGATTGCCCTTCTGACTGATGGCTGTGGAGGCCAAGTCATCGGATAATTTTAAGGTGGGGATTGACAGATTCTTGATTACTAATGCCCCTGTCCCACTTAGGAAACCTGAACGGAAACCTCTGGAGACTTTGCGCCCCACCCAAGGTTTCTGTGCGGTTCCTGGAGGTTTTTGTCAGTCTCCCTACCTGCTTCCACTACCTGCAACCTCCGGCAACCACCTGCAACCTCCGGGAACCGCATGGAAACCTTATGTGGGGCGCAAAGTCTCCAGAGGTTTCCGTTCAGGTTTCCTAAGTGGGACAGGGGCATTAGGGTGTTGGGGATTATTGGGAGAAGGCAGTAGAATGGGGGTTGAGAGGGAAAGACAGAGCAGCCATGTTTGAATGGCAGAGTAGACCCG
This sequence comes from Amblyraja radiata, assembly GCF_010909765.2. Lineage (NCBI taxonomy): Eukaryota > Metazoa > Chordata > Chondrichthyes > Rajiformes > Rajidae > Amblyraja > Amblyraja radiata. The sequence continues at coordinate 67,680,249 of NC_045963.1, forward strand.
AAGGGCCGAATGGCCTAATTCTACTCCTGGAACTTGTGAATGTATAAATCACCCAGGTCAAGGCATGACCAGCTGTTACAAAAGCCTTGAGTCCCCAGTATTCCATTCACTGTGCACTTGAAAACCTCTCCAGTCTAAAGAAACCTTGCGCTACTGGAGAATAAATTATTTAAAAAAAGCTTTCAATAGAAATGAATCAGAGGCAGGGTGTTTGGTCCTTCTCTGCTATTAAATGCCAGATTCGCTGTGCGGGGGATGGTGTTAGCTGCATTGTTGAATTGGCAGGGCTGGCACCACCTTAATCTTGCCCCCGAGGGACCTCTGACCTGCCAGTCGTGCATTCTTCCGGCAAACAGGATGCACTGGCATCTTCTGCAATACGTTGGTTGGAGCGACTCTCGTGGTAAATGTGCACATGTGCAGCACACTGCAATTTTCACACTAACGTGCGGATCCCAAACGCTGGTGCTGTGCTACCAGACTCGGCAGACTTTGTGGCCATCTCTTACAAACAACAGCACAGTGCTCAGGCCCATATGAAGCTTTCCACAAAGGGGGGTGGCATGACAGGATTACAAAAAAATTAATGTGAAATAGTGTGTGCGCTGCGCACATCACAAGCGCGAAGCGTGAAGTTCCTCGATACCAGGGTCCAGGGCCTGCTTAAGGGCCCTGGAAGCTCTGGGGTTTTAGATGCTCTCTGATGCATTCTGAGCCTTATTTTGGAGCATTTTTGCACCAAATTTATGACCAATATTTCAGAAATTAACAGGAATCTGAGGTAGCTTTTTCACACTAAGGGTGCTGGGTGTATGTATATAACAAGCTGCCAGAGGAGGTTGAGGCTGGGACTATCCTAATGTTTAAGAGACGTTTGGACACGTACATGGATAGGACAGGTTTAGATGGATATGGGCCAAACGCGTGTGAGTGGGACTAGTTTAGATGGGACATGTTGGTCGGTGTGGGCAAGTTGGGTTTCCACACTGCATCATTCTATGACTAAAAAGTTAAGAAGAAAAATGCATGTAGATAAGTAGAGCAGATTTGAAAGAGGAGTGAAATGTAAAGGCAGAGAGAGGTTTATGGGTGGAAAGGAACATAGGAAAGGAGGGGGGAGAGTGGGCTTGGGCAGATGGGTGAAGGGAAAATAGAAACAAAGTGCTGGAGTAACTCAGTGGGTCAGGCAGCATCTGCGGAGAATATGAATAGGCAACATTTCACAGAGTGCGGGAGTAACCCGGCGGGTCAGGCAGCATCTCTGGAGAACATGGATAGATGACATGTCACAGAGTGCTGGAGTAACTCAGTGAGTCAGGCAGAATCTCTGGAGAAAATATATAGATTATATTTCGGGTCAAGACTCTTCTTCAGTAATATTCATGATGTGGCATGCATAGACATTCCTGAATGTTACCCAAACCATCGTGAGCTACTTTATTACGGTGCTTGCCCTCTCCTATAACATCTCTGCTGCCTTGGGTGATGCAGGACAGGACACAAGCTTTGGGACACGGTGTGAAGCTGTTGCCGTCTGTCCCAGCCTGGTAAAAACCTGGATGGAGTGGATGTGGAGAGGATGTTTCCACTAGTGGGAGAGTCTAGGACCAGTGGCCACAGCCTCAGAATTAAAAGACATTCCTTTAGGAAGGAGATGAGCAGGAATTTCTTAAGTCAGAGGGTGGTGAACTGTGGAATTCATTGCCACAGCCAGCTGTGGAGGTCAAGTCAATGGACATTTTTCAGGAGGAGATTGATAGATTCTTGATTGATACGGGTGTCAGAGGTAATGGGGAGAAGGCAGGAGAATGTGTTTGAGAGGGAAAGATAGTCATAGAGTGATACAGTGTGGAAACAGGCCCTTCGGCCCAGCATGTCCCATCTGCACTAGTCCCACCTGCCCACGTTTGATCCATATCCCTCCGAACCAGTCCTATCCATGTATCTGTCTAACTGTTTCTTAAATGTTGCGATAGTCCCCGCCTCAACTACCTCCTCTGGCAGCTTGTTCCATACACCTACCACCCTTTGTGTGAAAAACATACCCCTCAGATTCCTATTAAATCTTTTGCCCTTCACCTTAAACTTATGTCCTCTGCTCCTCGATTCACCTACTCTGGGCAAAAGACTCAACCATATCTATTCAAATCATGATTTTATACACCTCTATTAGATCATCCCTCATCCTCCTGTGCTCCATGAAATAGAGTCCCAGCCTACTCAACCTCTCCCTATAGCTCTGGCCCTCTAGTCCTGGCAACATCCTCGTAAATCTTCACTGTACCCTTTCCAGTTTGATGATATCTTTCCTATAACATGGTGCCCAGAACTGAATACAATACTCTGAATGCGGCCTCACCACCTTCTTATGCAACTGCAACATGACCTCCCAACCTCTATACTCAGCCTGACCCGCTGAGTTATACCAGCACTCTGTGAAACGTCACAGAACAGGGCAAGATTAGCAAGTTTGCTGATGATTCAGAAGTGAGTGGTTTTGCATATAGTGAAGATGGTTGTGAAAGATTGCAGCAGGATCTGGATCAATTAGCCAGGTGGGCAGAGGAATGGTTGATGGTTGCATGGTTCCTTGAAGGTCGTGTCGCAGGTATATCAGGTGGTCAAAACGTATTTTGGCACTTTGGTCTTCATCAGTCAGAGTATTGAGTATAGAAGTTGGGAGGTCATGTTGCAGTTGTATAAGACGTTGGTGAGACCGCATTTAGAATATTGTGTTCAGTTCTGGGCACCATGTTATAGGAAAGATGTCAAACTGAAAAGAGTACAGAGATCCCCATCCTGGATCAGTCCAATCAGGGTTGTGTCGTCCGCAAACTTGAGAAGCTTGACAGAAGAGTCAGTGGAGGTGCAGTCATTGGTGTGGCGAGAGTAGAGGAGAGGGGAGAGTACGCATCTTGCGATGCTCCTATGCTGAGCGTTTGTGGGTCAGAGATATGCTTTCCCGTCTCACATGCTGCTTCCTGTCTGTCAGAAAGCTGGTGATCCACCGACAGAGGGGTTCAGGCACAGTCAACTCAGAAAGTTTGGTGCATAGTAGCTCTGGCACAATGGTGTTGAATGCAGAGCTAAAATCAACAAACAAAATCCTCGCATAGGTCCCCTGGCGGTCTAGGTGCTGGAGGATGAAGTGCAGGCCCAGATTGACTATGTCATCCACAGATCTATGGCCCAATATGCAAAATGCAGATGGTCCAGTTGAGGGATTGTGATATTTTTCAGCTTGACCAGCACAAGCCTTTCAATGGTCTTCATGACTACAGAGGTCAGTGCGACAAGCCTGTAGTCATTAAGACCAGTAATCCTTACCTTTTTGGGTACAGGGACAATAGTGGAGACTTTGAAGCAGGCAGGGACAGTACATCTTTGCAGGGACTGGTTAAAAATGAGTAATTGGGTGTGAAGTGTTGGTTGGGGTGGGAAAGGGTCCACTCTTTTCATACTGGAGGCCTTAAGTAGGTGTTAAGTGGTGAATGGGAAGGAGAGGGTGCAGGGTCCATTCTTTGCAGACTGGGGTCTGGCTGTGTTTGTTGGGGAGGGGGTACCAGGGTTACGTTTCTGATTTTCAAACCTGCAGTAAAACTCATTCAGGTTGTTCGTCAGCTGACGATTGTCCAAAGAGCAGGGGGTTTCCTCTTATAGCTGGTGATTTCTTGCATGCCCTTCCAAACTGAAGAAGAGTAACTAGCTGAGAACTTGCTCCTCAACTTCTCAGAGTACCTTTCCTTGGCAGCTCTGATTCCTCTTCTCAGCTCTTTATCGATTAGGTTATCTTTAACTCTTTAACGATTAGGCTATCGGCTTGACGCATATTTGCCCCCAACCCCCCGATCTTGAAATGGAAATGTTACATCTGTATATAATGATCCCATTAAAATGTATATTTATGTCACAAACTATGGAATTCATATTTTTCAGTATTGTTATCAAGGAAAAGAAAGCAGTTCCAATTGTTTGATATTATTTGATATTGTTTAAAATTATTCATATGGAGGAGAAAATATAATAGCTCTAAAACCTACCTTAATTTTGCAATCTCACTAAAGATAATCCCCCTTTCCCTCTTCCCTCCCCCATCTCTCTCTCACCCCTCCCTTCCCCTCTCTCTCTCCCCCTCCCACATCCACCCCCCCTCTTTCTGGTGGGGGGGGCGAAGATGAAAGTGGCGCGGGCCCAGCGGGGGTGGCGTGGTCCAGCAGGGGTGGCGTGGGCCCAGCGGGGGTCAGCGGGAGTGGCGCGGGACAGCGGGGGTGGCGTTGGCCCAGCGGGGGTCAGCTGGGGTGGCATGGGCCCAGCGGGGGTGGCGTGGGCCCAACGGGGGTGGCGGGGGCCATCGGGGTTGGCGTGGGCCCAGCGGGGGGGGGGGGCGTGGGCCCTGTGGGGATGGCGTGGGCCCTGCGGGGGTCAGTGAGGGTGGCATGGGCCCAGCGGGGGTGGCGGGGGCCAGCGGGGGTGGCGTGGGCCCTGCGGGGGTGGCGTGGGCCCTGCGGGGATGGTGTGGGCCCAACGGGGGTGGCGTGGGCCCACACCCTGGGATTTTTTCTTACTCTGGGGAAAAAAGGGGGGGGGGTGCGGTCGCACCCAACGCACCCCCCCTTAGGACGGCCATGGCGCTCCCTCGATACTGCACCGCAAGTCTCATCCTGGATTAAGAGCTGTGGTCTTCTGGAGTGGATCTTCAACCCACAACCACCTGACTCCAGCTATAGTGCCACCACCGAGCCAGGCAGACATCTAAAAGACTGAACGTGTAGGAAGGAACTGCAGAGACTGGTTTATACCGAAGATAGACACAAAAATGCTGGAGTAGCTCCGTGGGTCAGGCAGCATCTCTGGAGAAAAGGAATAGGTAACGTTTTGGATCGGAAGAAGGGTTCTAACCCAGAATGTCGCCTATTCCTTTTCTCCAGAGACACTACCAGGCCCGCTGAGTTACTCCAGCATTTTGTGTCTAGAAGACTGAAGAAGGGAGAGGAGAATGGTGGCGCAGTAGTAGAATTGTTACAAGAGACCATTGTTCTATCCTGACTACGGGTGCTGTCTATACGGAGTTTGTACGTTCTCTCCGTGACCTGTGTGGGTTTTCTCTGGGAGGTCTGGTTTCCTCCCACACTCCAAAGACGTACAGGTTGGTGGGCTAATTGGCTGGATATAATTGTAAATTGCCCTGGTGTGTGTAGGATAGTGCTAGTGTGCAGGGATCGCGGGACGGTGCGAACTCGGTGGGCCGAAGGGCCTGTTTCCGTGCTGTATCTCTAAATTAAACTAAACTGAGACAAATTATTTTCACTCTTCCAGCTTAAAGCACAGAAAGAGAGGTTGGAGAGCAAAGAGCTGCACATGGACCTGCTGAGGAAAAAAGTTACCCAACTGGATGTGGAGAAACAGACCCAAACTGCACTGGCAGTGGAGAGGGATGAAGCTAACTTTACTGTGAGGAAACTGCAGAAAAAAGTGGAACGACTTGAGAAGGAGCTGCAGTCAGCACACTGCTACAGCATGGACCTGCGAGCAAAGCTGTCTGACACTCATGAGCTCAAGGTAATTCTGAGAATGCTAACCCTGCTACTATCAACCAATGTTCAGATTCTGGGGTTACTGCCTCACAGTCTTTCACACTCAATGTTACTGTTGGTGGGCAAGGTGTTGGAAGAAAGGCCCAACGATTCAACAAAATGGGATCACTCTGAGGGCCAGCATGGACTTGATGTGTGAAAAGGCCTCTTACTGTATCATAAGAAAATACAAACTAAAGTGATCCTTTACTCTGAAGATATTCACAAAATGCTGGAATAACTCAGTGGGACAGGTGACGTTTTGGGTTGATACCCTTTAGACTGAGAGTCGGGGGAGAGGGAAACTAGAGATATGGAAGGGTAAGATGTGAAGAAGACAGATTAAAGCAGGCCGATGATCAAGGAAATGTAGGTAGACACAAAATGCTGGAGTTACTCAGCGGGAAAGGCAGCATCTCTGGAGAGAAGGAATGGGTGATGTCTGAAGAAGGGTCTCGACCCGAAACGTCACCCATTCCTTTTTTCCAGAGTTGCTGCCTGTCCCGCTGAGTTACTCCAGCATTTTGTGTCTACCTTCGATTTAAACCAGCATCTGCAGTTCTTTCCTAAATCAAGAAAATATAGAATGGTTCATTGTTGGCTGAGGGGAAGGTGACAACGAGGCATACAAACAGTAAAATTAATCAGGAGGACGGTGAAACTAGACTGAGAACTAGGGTGGGGGAGGGACAGGGACGGAACAAGAGGGGAAGCAAGGGTTACCTGAAGTTAGAGAAGTCAATATTCATACCGCTGGGTTGTAAGCCGCCCAAGCGAAATATGAGGTGCTGTTCCTCCAATTTGCGTTGGGCCTCACTCTGACAGTGGAGGAGGCCCAGGGCAGGAAGGTCAGAATGGGAGGGGGAGTTAAAGTGTTTAGCAAACAGCAGATCGCGTAGGCCTAAGCGGAATTCAACACTAATCAATGTTACTTTTTACTCGGAACAGCAAGCCAAGTTGTTGGTGGGCAAGGTGTTGGAAGAAAGGCCCAACGATTCAACAAAATGTAAAATTATGAATTTCAGTGGAGTTGCCTTTGCAAACAAAATATAGATTGGAGAAGTATTGTTGCGCTTAATACATCTCATGATCTCTTTAAGTGCAGCTCCACTTTGGCCCAGCCCTTTGGTTTGTATTTGTTGTTTAAATCAAGTGGGCACAGTGACAAGAAAGCAAAGTTATTCCTGCCACTGGTGTTTCTTTTACATGCTTCAGAACCACACAGAATATTCCAGATGTGGAATATTCACCTCGACAGATGAAGGCAAGCATCCCATAGGCCTTCTTCACCTCTCCATCCACCTGTTCCGACACCGTCGGAGATCTACGGACTATATTCCAAAATCCCTCTGTTACGCAATACTCCATAGGGAATCTAACTAGTACTGTGTATGTCCGAGCCTTGACCTTGGGTTGGTGTCAGGGGTTATGGGGAGAAGGCAGGAGAATGGGGTTAGGAGGGTGATATACATCAGCCATGATTGAATGGCAGAGTAGATTTGATGGGCCGAATGGTCTAATTCTTCTTCTACTCCTTATGACCTGCAGGGGGGAGTCTGGGAAGCTGGCGAGTTCAGTCCCAAAGACCGGAGAGTCGAGGGAAAGGGAGAGTGCCAATTTCTTCATGGCTTCATAAACATAAAATACACAAAGTAACATCTGCTGATCATAGCTTATGGCCTAATTCTGCTCCTATCACCTTTCAAAATGCATCAATTTACACGGGTCCGGATTAAATTCCACCTGCCATTGCTTTGTGCAACTTTCAATCTTTTCAATGCTTTGCTGATACAGTCTGAAGAAGGGTTTCGGCCCGAAACGTTGCCCATCTCCTTCGCTCCATAGATGCTGCTGCACCCGTTGAGTTTCTCCAGCATTTTTGTGTACCTGCTGATACAGGCACCTCGTGTTCCACACAGAGGGAATGTTCTTGAAAGCAGCGCGAGTCACAAAGACGTGTAAATTAAACATCTATGCGGTGTAGATTTGAGCGCGCTATTTAAAAAATACAAGCACGTCAATCAGGCTATAGTATTAAATGAACAAGCGTGTTATTCTAAAGATTGCATAAATCCAACACGCTGTATATTTCAGACCGCAACGTTTAAAAAGTGAACACGAACAGGCAGGAGATGAAGGGGTTGGGACCAAGTGCAGGCAGATGGGATTAGATTAAATTGGCATCATGGTCAGAAGAGACATGATAGGCAGAAGGGCATGTTCCTATGCTGCACTGCTCAATGTTCATTGCTGCAGCCGATGTTAATCGTCCTCACTGCAATGCTTCAAATTTTTGTGTCATCTGCAAATTTACTAATTAATCTTCATAATCCTACCCCCTATGAATGAAATACTTGTCCTTCCTGGTGCTGAATTTTCTGTAAAGTGTGCTCCGTCTCACTCAGCAGTAACTGAATCCTTCTCCGATGTGTCTGCAGATTAAAACGCTGGAGCAAAACAAAACAATCGGGGATCTGAATAAATCTGTGAAGAAGCTGGAGAAGTTAAAACATGAGGCCACAGCAAAGCTCGGCAACACCAAGTCAGAGCTGAGTTTCACCGAGTTTGAGGCCAGGGAGGAAAAAGACCGAGCCCGGAACATATTGGAGGCTGTTAGCAGTGAGCTTAAGACTCTAAAACAAACCCTGGAAGAATTGGCCCAAAGGGAGAGACAGGTAGGAATATTCATTCTTGTCCTGGTCATGTTGAAGAGTGGCGAGATCAAGGGGTGAAACGTTGACCGTATCGGGCAGTACTGAGTAAACTCTTCTAATGCAACAGATAGTTATGTGTAAGGATAAGACTGGTACTCGGGTGAAAGTGCCAAACTCGGGCCTCTTTAGTCAGAGGGTGGTGATTCTGTGGAATTCATTGCCACAGACGGCTGTGGAGGCCAAGTCATCGGACATTTTTAAGGCGGAGATTGACAGATTCTTGAATAGTAAGGATGCCAGGGGTTATGGGGAGAAGGCAGGAGAATGGGGTTGTGCTGGAAAGATGGATCAGCCATGATTGAATGGTGGAGTTAACTTGATGGGCCGAATGGCCAAATTCTGCTCCTGCAACATGAATTTACGGGGGGGAGGCTACTTAAGGGGCTGACCCACTTGGGCGACCTAATTGGCAAGTTTAGAAGAGTTTAGGAGAGTTTGAATGTTGAAGACCTCCTTCGACAATGTTGAAGACCTCCTTCGACTGTGTTGAAGACTAGCTTCGACTGGGTATGACTAACTTCGGGAAAATTGGACACCGAATAGTGGAGAGTGAAGACGACCTCCTTTGATTTCCTTTGACCTCCTTTCGACCTCCCTTCGACTATGATGAAGACTATCTACGACTACCTTTGACTACCTGCGACTACCCTTGATTACCTACGACTAAATTGCCGACCTACTACGACTAAACCTACGAGTAAAAAAAGTATCGATTTTTTTTCAATGGTGACCTTTTTTTACTCGCGGGCATTTTTCAACATGTTGAAAAATACGCCGCGACCTAGCTGAGGCCTCGAGTACACGGGGACTACTCTCGAGCATGAAGGAGAGTTACAAAGACCTCCGACGACCTCGTGTCGACCATGCTGCGAGTATGAGTTGAGGGCAAACTCGCCAGAACTCGCAGATTAGGTCGCCCAAGTGGAACAGCTCCTTTATAACACTATAAGACAGGAACTGGAGAAAGTAGATTGGCAGTGACTCTTTGAGGGTAAATCCATATTGGCATGAAAATTGGTGTAGTAGTAGATAGCCAGATAGATTCTCAAATAATACAGCAGGATATAGATCATAGTCATAGAGTGGAAACAGGCCCTTTGGCCCAACTTGCCCACACCGACCAACACACCCCGTCTACACTATCCCATCTGTCTGCCTTTGGCCCATATCCCTCTAAACCTATTCTGTCCATTTACCTGTCTAAATGTTTCATAAATGTTGTGATAGTATATACGTCAACTACCTCCTCCGGCAGCTCGTTCCATACACCCACTACCCTTTGTTTAAAAATAGGTTGCCTCTCAGGTTCCTATTAAAACCTTTCCCCCTCAACTTAAATGGCTTCTGGTTCTTGATTCCCTGCTCTGGGTAAAAGACTCTGTGCAATTACGGTATCCATTACTCTCATTTGGAGATCAGATGGAAATTTGGGCAGACAAATGGCAGATGGAGTTTAATCTGGACATGTTTGAGGTGTTGCTTTTTGCATGTTCAATTGGAAGAGGAAAAGGTAAAGCAAATACGGAATCCTTAGCAGCATTAATTTACAATGGGATCTTGGCGTGCATGGCTCCCTGAAAGTGGTAACAAAAGTGGATAGGGTGTCAAAGAAGGAGTGTGGCATGCGTGCCTTCATCGGTTGGAGGTGTTGAATATAAAAGTTTGCAAGTCATGTTTAACAGAATGCTGCCTGGATCAGAGGGTATTAGCTGGAAGGAAAAGTTGGATTGTGTTCTCTGGAGCTTTGCAGGCTGAGAGGTGACATGAGTAAAATATATGAAAGAATGAGGCATCATTTGGATAGTTAAGGCCCTGTCCCACTTAGGCCATTTTTTTCGGCGACTACAGGTGACTGCTGCAAAATTTTCAACATGTTGAAAATTTTATGGCGACAGTGGCGACAATTTTTGCTGTCGTAGGTTGACGTAGGTGTTGACGTAGGTGTTGCCGTAGGTTGACGTAGGTGTTGCCGTAGGTGAAGTCCATTAAAACTCATCCCTGGCAGTCGCCTAAAGAGTCGCCTAAGTGGGACAGGCCCAATAGGAGTTTTTTCCCCAGGGTTAAAATGTCATAGACAAGAGGGCATAGGTTTAAGGTGAGAGGGATGTGGCTGAAAGAAAGTTTTTATACAGATAGTTTTAGGAACCTGGAAAGTGTGTTGCCAGGGGTGGTGGTGTGAACAGATAAGACAGCAATGTTGAAAGGAGCATTTAGACAGGCACGTGGACAGTGGGAATAGAGGGATGTGGACCATCTGCAGGCAAGTAAGATTAATTTAGATTGGCATCACGTTCGGTGGGATGAAGGGCCTGAGACTGTGCTGTACTGTTCTATGTTCTATCTGGGTATAAATGGTGCTCAGTTTCAGCACTCTCGCTTCTGAGTGAGGAAGCTTAATTTTCAAGATTCAAGATTCAATTTAATTGCCACATGTACCAATTAAGGTACAGTGAAATTTGAGTTACCATACAGCCAAACTAAGTAAAAAGCAAAAATACACACAGCACATAAAATAAAGTTGAACCTAAACATCCACCACAGTGGAATCAACATTCCTCACTGTGATGGAAGGCAATAATATTCAGTCATCTTCCTCCTCCTTCCTCCGGGCCCTTTGAACGGGGCCGTTGCTGACAGTCCGCTATTCAAGCCCTCTCATCGGGATGATCGAAACTCCGGCGTTGGGACGGGTCGGAACATGGAGCTCCCGGATCGGCCGCTTTTTACCGGAGACCGCTGCTTCACGGTGTTAAAGCCACAGGCCCTGCAATCGGAGACCTGGACATCTGGGCAACATAGTGTCACTGCTTGTAGAACTACTGCCTCATTAGCTTGAGTGACCTGGGTTCTCTCATGACCTCCAGTGCCGTCTGAGTGAAATTTGCATCGTTTCCCTTTGACCCTTTGTGACCATAAGACAAAGTTAGCAGAATTAGGCCATTTGGCCCGCCAAGTCTACTCTGCCATTCAATCGTGGCTGATCTATCTTTCCCTCTCAACCCCATTCTCCCACCTTGTCCCCATAACCTTTGACACCTTTACTAATCAAGTAAGGCCCAGGTGCTCCAGTTACCTCCAACATCCCACAGATATGTGGGCTGGCAGATTATTTGGCCACTATAAATTCCATCCAGTGTATGGAAAAGTGGTAGAACTCGATGAGAATATGGAACTAATATAATACGACCAGTGTGTTTGATTGTCAGTGCACGTTTAGTAGGGTGAAGGGTTTGATTCCGCACTGTGTGACTTCATGACCATTATGCAAACTGACATTGAAGGGGAACTGTATCAAAGTTGCTGGGATGTCTGAAATAGGTTGGAAGTCAGGAGATTAAATGACAAGCACATTGAAGATGCAAGCCTAATAGAGAATGGTAATGACACAAGAAAAAGAACATTGCCCGAGTCAATGGAAGTAAAAATAGGATCAGCAGAATCAATACCGACAGGTGCTATGCAGAAACAGATGTGGGTTGTGATCAGAAATTCTTGAGGTATGAGATGTCTAAACAATGGATGAAGTGCAGTTCCTCAGGCTCATGTTGGATCATGTTCGGACGTCAGAATGGATATGGGATATTTGTGGTTATGCTTCCAGAGTGAATGGTGATATTCTGCAGGGGTAAATCTTTGGATCATTGAAAGGGGAATGGGAGATGCTTTTGGTGGATCACTCTGGAGATGGTGGACTTGGTGGCCTTGAACGAGGACTGCAAGGAATAGGCAGTGTGTGAAGGAATGAGAGGGAGATACTCGGTCAGGGTTAAGCATATTAGGAGTACCAGTGGAAGATGCATTGGGAGCACTGGTACAGAAGGTGGCATTGGAGTGCAGTTTGCTTCTTTGCCCTGTGACCATTTGTGACCATAAAAGAAAGGAGCAGAACTAAGCCATTTGGCCCACCAAGTCTACTCTGCCATTCAATCATGGCTGATCTAGGTCATGAACGGACACAACAGAGAGAAATTGGGAGAATGGATTTGAACCCTTACCAAAATGGCATGAGGGGAAGAGTGGTCACGTTAGCTGAGAGACTCAGTAGGCTCCCAGCGGATATTGGTCTGAGTATGCCCCCTGAGATAGAGGTATAAGAAGAGTTGGGGAACATGTCAAATTAATGGAAGAATGCACACTGAAAAAGTTGCTTCAAGCCGGTTATAGATTTACTGTTCCGCTTGCCCAGAAGAGGGAGTGTTTTACTGCAAGATCTTTGGCCTTTGTTACTGTGGAGCTGGCTACTCTATAGGTGTGCCTCGTTCAACTTACTTTGCACCTAATAAAAGGGATCCACAGCGTGATTCCGTAGAATTGGCGGGAATTGTGAGAGATTTTCTGAGCCTGAGGCAGAGCTGGGAGACCTATGGCCAGCCACTGGAAGGAGTGAAAATGAGGGTGGTCAGCCTAAAGTTGTAGATCGAGGGTAGACATCCAGGTCAGGACAGCATCGGTTACTGGGTGGATGGCCATGAGGCCCCCAGGGAAAAGCCTCAGTGGGCAGTCATAGATGCAAACAGGTTATGGGATCAGCAGGTGAGAGGAGGTGAATGAGGACAATCGCCAGATGAACGAACAAACTGGCTCTGGTTCAGCTCCTTAACCTAATTGGTGTATTCCTCAGGCCAGAGCTTGCTTTAGAAGGAGTGATGAATCACAGTCCAATGATTCAGGTACTCAGTTTAGTTCCGTTTAGTTTATTGTCACGTGTACCTAAGTGTCAGCACCTAAGTTACAGAGAAAGGTTGAACAAGATAGGTCTTTATTCTTTGGAGCGCAGAAGGTTAAGGGGGGGACTTGATAGAGGTCTTTAAAGTTATGAGAGGGATAGACAGAGTTGATGTGGATAAGCTTTTTCAATTGAGAGTAAGGAAGATTCAAACAAGGGGACATGATTTGAGAATTAAGGGACAGAAGTTTAGGGGTAACATGAGGGGGAACTTCTTTACTCAGAGAGTGGTAGCGGTGTGGAATGAGCTTCCAGTGGAAGTGGTTTAGGCAGGTTCGATTTTATCATTTAAAAATAAATTGGATAGGTACATGGATGGAAAAGGAATGGAGGGTTACGGTCTGAGTGCAGGTAGATGGGACTAGGGGAGAGTAAGTGTTCGGCACGGACTAGAAGGGCCGAGATGGCCTGTTTCCGTGCTGTAATTGTTATATGGTTATATGGTACCGAGGTACACTGAAAAGCTTTTGTTGCATGCTAACCAGTCAGCAGGAAGACTATACATGATTACAATCGAGACATTCACAGTGTACAGATACATGATGAGGGAATAACGTTTAGTGCAAGATAAAGTCAGTAAAGTCCGATCAAAGATAGTCTGAGGGTCACCGATGAGGTAGATAGTAGTTCAGGACTGCTCTCTAGTTGCGGTAGGATGGTTCAGATGCCTGATAACATGCTGAGAAGAAACGGTCCCTAGACACAGAAGCAGGCACTGACATCTCAGCAGGTAAACATACCGCTCTTTGTAATGCGCCATTTTCGATTTTTCACTCATAACTTGGCCATGCATAGGTTAAACCGGGATCTGCGGTTCCTTGTGCCTCTACATCTAACCATATAACCATATAACAATTACAGCACGGAAACAGGCCATCTCGGCCCTACAAGTCCGTGCCGAACAACTTTTTTCCCTTAGTCCCACCTGCCTGCACTCATACCATAACCCTCCATTCCCTTCTCATCCATATGCCTATCCAATTTATTTTTAAATGATACCAACGAACCTGCCTCCACCACTTCCACTGGAAGCTCATTCCACACCGCTACCACTCTCTGCGTAAAGAAGTTCCCCCTCACGTTACCCCTAAACTTCTGTCCCTTAATTCTGAAGTCATGTCCTCTTGTTTGAATCTTCCCTATTCTCAAAGGGAAAAGCTTGTCCACATCAACTCTGTCTATCCCTCTCATCATTTTAAAGACCTCTATCAAGTCCTCCCTTAACCTTCTGCGCTCCAGAGAATAAAGACCTAACTTATTCAACCTTTCTCTGTAACTTAGTTGTTGAAACCCGGGCAACATTCTAGTAAATCTCCTCTGTACTCTCTCTATTTTGTTGACATCCTTCCTATAATTGGGCGGCCAAAATTGTACACCATACTCCAGATTTGGTCTCACCAATGCCTTGAACAATTTTAACATTACATCCCAGCTTCTATACTCAATGTTCTGATTTATAAAGGCTAGCATACCAAAAGCTTTCTTTACCACCCTATCTATATGAGATTCCACCTTCAAGGAACTGGCCTGGCATTTTGTAGAATAACTATTCTGTACCAAATTCTGAATCCTCTAGTCCAGAATAAAATGCATTAGTCGTGGGTTATTCTCACTATTAGCCCCGTGAGTGTATATGCATGTATAATTGAGCATGTTTGTCTGAGCCATTTTGTGACAAGATGGTGCATGTATGACTGTGTGTGTGCGCATGCGTATGTGCACGCGTGTATGCGCGCCCGTGCGTGTGTGTGCGCGTGCCTGTGTGTGTTTGCGTGTGTTGTGTGTGTGTGTGCGTATGCTGGCCCGTGTGTGCCCGCAGCAGGTGTTCAGCTCTCCCGAAGGCCGTACAATCAGATGTGTGAACGACTCTGAATGCACCTTGTCCTTTTCCATGTATCTGTGAAAGCTCAAGTACAAACGGGGAAAACTAAATCATTCAGAAAAGGTGCAAGATGCATAGAAAATAAAAGCTTGAGGTACATCAAGTGTTCCTTCAGGGATCTTTGTGTTCCTCAGTCACCGTCAGTTCTAAAGAGTGTGACAAGTTGAAGAATTGATCATATTTATTAATTAGAAAATACATTGCGCCTTTCACACCTTTTGGACACTGCTCTCACACGCTGACTCCTGCTGTAACTAATTATTGAGAGAGAGAGAGTGAGAGAGATAGAGAGAGGGGAGGGGGAACCATCTTGAAGTGAGTCTGACAATAGGTGCAGGAGTAGGCCATCGGCCCTTCAAGCCAACACCACCATTCAATGTGATCATGGCTGATCATCCCCAATCAGTATACTCCGTTCCTGCCTTCTCCTCATATCCCCTGACTCCGCTATTTTTAAGAGCCCTATCTAGCTCTCTCTTGAAAGCATCCAGAGAACCGGCCTCCACCACCCTCTGAGGCAGAGAATTCCACAGACTCACCACTCTCTGTGAGAAAAAGTGTTTCCTCGTCTCCGTTCTAAATGGCTTACTCGTTATTCTTAAACTGTGGCCCCTGGTTCTGGACTCCCCCAACACCGGGAACATGTTTCCTGCCTCTAGCGTGTCCAAACCCTTAACAATCTTATATGTTTCAATGGGATAGCCTCTCATCCTTCTAAACTCCAGAGTGTACAAGCACAGCCGCTCCATTCTCTCAGCATATGACAGTCCTGCCTTCCCGGGAATTAACCTTGTAAACCTACCCCGCACTCCCTCAATAGCAAGAATGTTCTTCCTCAAATTAGGGGACCAACACTGCACACAATACACCAGGTGTGGTCTCACTAGGGCTCTGTACGACTGCAGAAGGACCTCTTTGCTCCTATATTCGATTCCTCTTGTTATAAAAGGTTCTCTGATCAGCACTTTTGTACCAAATCTTGTTTCCCCACTCCATATATGAAATTGCTGCTTGTACTCCCCTCACATACCCCATCACCTCTTTTTTTTAAATCCCCACAGGTTGTGAAATCTAGACAGACATACTAAATGGCCTGTCCCACTTTCCCGAGCTGCTCATGAATTCTCCCGAGTTTTCCCCATAATTCAAAATCGGAAAATTATCGTATGAGTCCGTAGGAGGCCTTAGGAGTCCGTAGATATATCGTAGCGGCTCGTTATGTCAGCCGTAGGTACTCGGGGCATCAGGTAAGTCGGGACGTTTTTTCCAGCACGATAAAAATGTCCACGAGTAAAAAGATAGTCGGGAGAAGAAAAATTGCAACATTTAATGACCCGAGTACCAACGGCAGACATAACTGGTGCTCCAACCTGCGGGAGCTGCGGACAGTAACATCGTGAAGCTCGCCGTCTCTGGTTAGGGACTGATTTCGGGAACTCCAAGCCGCAGGAGTTTCGACCGCCCCGATGCAGGAGCTTAGACTGCCCCGACGAGGGAGATCGATCGCCGGCTGCGGATGGTTCGACTCCCCCGACTGCGGGAGGAAAGGAAGAAAGAAGATAAGACTTTATTGCCTTCCATCACGGTGGGGATTGTGGAGGAGCCGCTGTGGTGGATGTTTATGTTAATTTTTATGTAGTTGTGTGTCTTGTTGCTTATTTGTTATGACTGTACGGCAAACCAAATTCCTCGTATGTTGCAAAACGTACTGGGCTAATAAATTACTATTATGATTATGTTGGAGGGAGCCGGAACACCCGATGAAAACCCACACGGTCACAGGGAGAATGTACAAATTCTGCACAGACAGCACCCATAGTCAGGATTGAACCTGGGTCTCTGGCGCTGTGAGGTAGCAGCTCTACTGCTGCGCCACTCCCTTAATCAACCTCACTTAAATAAACTGTGCTCATTGTTGTATTGCTATCCCTGCGAACTTCCTTAGCACACGTTTACTGCTGTATTTCACACACTGCCATAATGATCACACGTCTGAAGTATTTCATTGGCTGTGATGTGCTTTGGATCATCCAGAATCCGTGAAAAATTCTACACAATACAATTCTTTCCCTGGAGTCGAAGGTTTTGAGACATTCCATTCTCATGTCATCTTTTTAACCCGTTGATTCCAATGGAAACTAACCCTATTTTTAATGGGCTATAAAAAGGAACTCTTAGGGTCATGTCGCACGGAATCCAGACCCTTCGGCCCAACTGATCTATGCTGACCAAGTTGCCCCATCTAAGCTAATCCCATTTGCCCATGTTTAACCCATATCTCTCTAAACCTTTCCTGTCCTTGTACCTGTCTAAATGTGTTTTTAATGCTATTATAGTATCTGCCTCAACTATCTCTCTGAGGCATAGAGCATGGAAACGGGGCCTTCGGCCCAACTTGCCCGCACCGACCAACATGTCCCATCTCGACTAGTCCCCCTACCTATGTTTGGCCCATATCCATCTGAACCTGTCTAAATGTCTGAATGCTCTTTTGGCAACTCATTCCATCCACACACCACCCTCTGAGTGAAAAAAATCACCCTTCAGGTTCCTATTAAATCTTTTCCCTTTCACCTTAATCCTGGTTCTTGATTCCTCTACTCTGGGTAAAAGACTGTCTTTTAGACCTTGTGAGTGCATGAGTGTGTGAAGCAGATAATCTATGTAACATTGCGCGCTTGTTGTTTCAGCTGGTGAATTTCAGGGACGTTGTCTCACGGATACTGGGCTTGAACGTTCATGCTCTTGCACTTCCTGACTATGAGATAATAAAACGCCTTGAGATGCTTGCCCAAGCTCACCATTCTTCAGCAGTGACTGCACTGCAGCTCGAGAACTCCATGGACAAGCTAAACCAAGGCTATGCAGCAGGACGCGAGGCCAGGCAAAGATTGGCTGCTGATCTGAACCACCCAGGCCCCATGCGAATGACACCAATGCCACCAAGGAGACTGAAGAGCGCCTCATCATGAGAAGCTTTCACCATCTGAGTTATCATCAACATTGGAATGGTAGTGTGCAGAGTCTGAATAGCAATCATAGTAATTATTTCAAAATATTGTCACCTTTCCGAAGTTCTTGGGATGGCCTGCTAGTCTGAGACAGACTGTGCTGATGTTGGTGGTATTCAGAAGGTTGTGAGTTCAAGTCCCACTCCTGAGGCTTGAGCACACCATCTAGACCAGGGGTTCCCAACCTTTTTCGTCCCGGTTACCCATGGCAATTTTAATAGCACATTACAATGTTATTTCGCTTATTTATGAACAACTAATGATGAACAGATATACCAGAACCAAATACAGTCTGCCAATGAGAAAAAAATATGTACAAATCCAGAATCATTAAATTTACCCTCTGGGTCGGCGAAATTGACCCCCTGGGGTAGAGATGCAGGTGGGAGGCAGGTAAATTTACCCCAGGTTGGGAACCCTTGATCTAGACTGAAGCTCCCAGGTGCCGAACTCGGAGGTTGCTGAGGTGCTGGAGTTTCATTCTGTCTAACGAGATATTAAATTAATGCACAGTTTGCTCTCCACAAAGGACGTAGAGGTTGTCTGACATTCTTCTGAAGAACAGGAGGACTTTCCAGATCAATAACTATCCCTCGAGTAGATCAGTAGAACCGTTCACTTCTTTACTGTTTGCAAGCTGTTGACATGTGGAAATTAGCTGCTGTCAGTAGTCAGTGAATGAATGCCTTTCAAATGATTCCCTGTGAGGCACAAGATGCTCAAACGTGGCGGATGAATTCACTTTCCTCCTTCCCTTTCTAAAGGGCCATCCCTCCTCTCCACAGCTCCATCCCCACGGAGATGTTGGCAAAGTCTGAGCAGAAAGGAGAAAGATTCAGGTGGGAGATCACAGCAGAAGTGAACAAATTGTCCTCATCCTCAACAAATTCCCCTTTTGACTCCTCTCACTTTATTCAACGTAAAGGTGTGGTCATGGGCACTCGCATGGGCCCCAGCTGTGCCTGCCTCTTTGTTGGTTACGTCCAACGGTCCTTGTTCCAAAGGTACTCTTTCTCCACTGCAACGATGACTGCATTGGGGCTGCCTCCTTGCAGAACTCGTCAATTTCATCACCTTTTTTACCATCAACTTACACCCTTCCCTCAAATTCACTTTGATTATCCCTGACACCTCTCTCTCTCTCCCCTTTCTTGACCTCTCTGTCTTAATCACAGGGACAGACTATAGACTGATGTCTGCTATAAACCCACTGACTCACACAGTTATCTGGACTGACCCTCCTCCCACCCTGCCTCTGGCGAAGACGCCATCCCCTATTCTCAAATTCTTTGTCTCCGTTGCATCTACGCCCAAGGTAAGGATGCCCCACTCTGGGATATTTGTCCTCTTTTGAAATTAACCCTGCTGTCGTTGATGGATTTCTCACCCACGTCACCTCTGTGTCCGGCAGTTCTATTGTGGTTCCCTCTCCCCCCTGATGGAATACATAATTCTTTGGCATTTCTACCAACGCATCATTCTTTGACGTTTAGCCAATGTGATCCCACCACCAGTCACCTCTTCCCACCACATTGCTTTTCGCAGAGACCATTCCCTCTACAACTCCTTGGCTCACTGATCCCTTCCCAACAAATCTCCCCATCCACTCCGACCAGGTACTTTCCTCCGGTACACCACATGAGTTGTCCCTACACCTCCTCTCTCACATCCATCCAGTGACCCCAACAACACTGGCAGGTGAGACATAGGTTCCCTCTAAAACCCCATATACTGCATTCAGTGCTCTCGATGTGCCCTCATTTACAATGGCGAGATCAAACATTCGGTCCTGGGCCTGCTCCATTGTACGGGTGAGGCCACATGCAAACTGGAGGAACAACTGTTCCTCACTATGGTCTCCTCGACATTGTGCAGCTCCGCTCTTGCTCCCCCTTCCCCCAGTCGCAACAGGGCCTGAGACCCCCTAGTCTTCACTTTTCACCCCATCAGCCGTCATTTACAGCACATAATCCGCCGACGCTTTCGTCACCCCCCACGGGATCCCACCACTAGCCACATCTTCCCATCTCCGCCCCTTTCCACTTGCCGCAGAGACCACTCCCACCGCAACTCCTGGGTTAACTAATCCCTTCACACCCAAACCACCCCTCCCCAGGTACTTTCCCTTGCAACCGCAAAAGATGCGACGCCTTTCCCTATACCTCCTCCCTCGACTCCGTCCCAACAGTCTTTTCTGGTGAGGCGGAGGTTCACTTGCACCCCCTCAACCTCATCTACTGTATCCGCTGTTGCATGTGTGGACTCCTATATATCGGCGAGACCAAGCGCAGGCTCGGCGATCGTTTCGCTGAACACCTCCGCTCAGTCCTGCAAAAACTACCTGATTTCCTGGTTGCTAAACACTTTAACTCCCCTTCCCATTCCCACACTGACCTTTCTGTCCTGGGCCTCCTCTATTGTCAGTGTGAGGCCTAGTGCAAATTGGAGAAACAGCACCTCATATTTCACTTGTGCAGCTTACACCCTCTCTCTCCATCCATCCCCCTTCCCAATTCTCCAACCAGTCTAACTGTCTCCCTGATTATATTTGATCTCTGTTTGCTTTGTTGTCACTTTCTCCGAGCTAACAATGATCTATTCTCCATCTTCCTTGAATTTCATCTCTTTTGATGTCTTGCTTTCACACGCTACCTTCCCTTATCTCTGTGTCTCCCACTCCCTTCACTTTCAGTCTGAAGAAGGGTCTTGACCCGAAAGTCACCCGTTCCTTCTCTCAGAGTTGCTACCTTTCCCGCTGAGTTACTCCAGCATTTTGTGTCTTATCTTCGGTATAAACCAGTATCTGCAGTTCCTTCCTACACATCTCCAAGGTAAAAATCACCTTGTGGATAAACCAGTTTCGAAGGTAGGAGAGCATATCTGACTCGGGTAAACTGGATCATAGTTTGCCAGGCAAATCTGTAATTTAAAGCAGATACGTTCCTACTGAAATTGAGGCATAATTCTGTGAACACAGGGAAATTGAAGACCGGATCACTAAAAATTATTGAGTGTTAAACAGAGCTATAAAAAAGGTATTATGGCAGATGTCAGGCAGATGGCACATGTGAGACTATTTATAGGCAATTGAGAAAGGAAGTGGGTAAAAGAAGGAAATAAGGGAGTTCAGGAGAGAACGTGAGAAATGAGTGGCGAGAAGTATAAGAGTGGGCCCAAAAATATTTTATCAGCATGTGACCAGTAAAAGCATAATAAAAAGAGAGGTCGATTATAACTCAAAAGGAAATCCCCCCATGGACGCAGAGTGAAGGACTGTTGCTGTGTATTTTAATTAGTTTTCACCAGAAGCGAAGATGTCCCTGGAGTCTAAGGAAAGGAAGGAGTAGCTGAAATATTTGGTGAGCTCAAATTGATGAAAAGGTACCAGAAAGAGTAGCTGCTCTTAAAGTGGAAAGGTCGCCTGCTGCAAATTGCTGAAGGAATTAAGGGAGGAAATAGCAGAGGCCATGTCCATAACCTTCAGATTCACATTCACATTCCAAATATCTACAGTTACCGTTGAGGTGTCTGAAGACTGGTGAATGCCCATGTTACAGGCATGGTCAAAAACAGGTGCAATATTAAATCCAGCAACCGCAGCCTGTTCAGTTTAACGTCCATGCTGGGGAAAGTTCTGTTGACAATAGTCAGGGCTAGAATTCCACTGTGACCACAAGGGCTTCCTCACAGATCCCAAAACAACTGGGGTAGATTAAATTATCCCTTAGAAGAGGTAAGAAGTAAATGATTGATCGGCACGTGAGGGAGAATGTAGGGCTGCAGGGGAGTGAGGAGAGATATGAAGAACTGCAGGAAAGGTAATAGACTTCAAGGAGATGTAGGAGTGGGCAGATAGATGGCAGGTGAAATTAAATTCGAAGCCTTAGATTTAAGTTGGAGAATTAAAGAGAGGCAATTTTTAGCAGAGGGTACAATTTCAATAGAATTAAAGTCTAGTTTATAGTCTTGTGTACTGAGGTATAGTGAAAAGCTTTTATTGCAGTCAGCGGAAAGGCAATACATGATTACAATCGAGCTATCCACAGTGTGCATTGATCATCGTAAATGGCAGTGACGGTTGAGAAAAGAGAATAA
Organism: Amblyraja radiata; assembly: GCF_010909765.2. Classification (NCBI taxonomy): domain Eukaryota; kingdom Metazoa; phylum Chordata; class Chondrichthyes; order Rajiformes; family Rajidae; genus Amblyraja; species Amblyraja radiata. The sequence continues at coordinate 67,702,250 of NC_045963.1, forward strand.
AAATGCGTGTGGAATCCTGGGCTTTATTTATAAAGGCGTGGGTTGCGTGGACCTTATATGGAAAAACCTCAAATGGACAATTGTGTCCCATCTGCAGCGACACTTTGGGAAGGAGGTGAAGGAGTAGGAAAGGGTGCAGAAGACTTTCACTGGATTGATCCCAAGGAATTAGGGACTTTGGTTGTGGACAGACTGGATTTGTTGGAACATTGGAAATTGAGGGGATTTGATGGCGATATTTTAAATCCTGATTAGCCGAGAGAGATACTGCTCTGTGTTGCCCGAAGGGCCAATATCCAGAGGACAGAGAATGAGAGGGAATAGCATAACAGGAGGAACATCATTTTTAGTCAGCATTTGGTAAGGTTTGGGTTGAACTGTCAGGGGCGTGATCAAGCTTAAGTCAATCTTGGCATTGAAAAGGGAAGTCGATAAGTATATGAAAGATAAGTATTGTCATGGCTTGGAGGAAGGAGGCAAGGAGTGGGGCTAGCTGGATCGTTCTTGCACAAACCTTGCCTGAACTTGATGGGTCAAATTAGAACGGAGACGAGGAAATACTTTTTCTCACAGAGCCTGTGGAATTCTCTGCCTCAGTGGGCGGTGGAGGCCGGTTCTCTGGATGCTTTCAAGAGAGCTAGATAGGGCTCTTGAAAATAGCGGAGTCAGGGGATATGGGTAGAAGGCAGGAACGGGGAATTGATTGGGGATGATCAGCCATGATCACATTGAATGGCGGTGCTGGCTCGAAGGGCCGAATGGCCTACTCCTGCACGTATTGTCTATTATCTATTGTCTAAATGGCCTCCTTCCATCCTGTGATTTTGTCCAGATAGGCAAAGCTCAGGAAAAAAGGCTGAGTTTGTAGATACAATGCAAGAACTTTACTGGGTAAAATTCAGGGCTGCACGATACTGCAACGGCAGAGTTGCTGCCTTAAGGCCTCCATTCTCTGGTGCTCCGAGACCCGGGTTCGATCCTGACAATGGGTGCTGTCTGTATGGAGTTTGTACGTTTTCCCCCATGACCGCGAGTTTTCTCTGCGTGCTCCGATTTCCCCCCACACTCCAAAGGTTTGGCTTTGGTAAAAAAAATTGTAATTTGTCCCCAGTGTGTAGGATAGTGCTAGTGTACTGGTCGACGCAGACACAGTGGGCCGATGGGCCTATTCCCGCTCTGTATTTCTAAACTAAAATAAACTAATCTAAATACAGTTGATCAGCTGACTGTAAACTTGTATCTCCTTATCCATTAGAGTTTTTAGAGGTATCTGCAGCCAACTGGGAGGGAACCAAATGCAGCATCACGTTTCATGAAAATATTGTGCTCCCCAACCAGAGATCAATAAATGTCAACCAAAGCCTTCAACGTAAAATGCACACCCTTGTGTTTAAATGTCATCTGGCCCGTTACCGCTCTTTATCGAGGTAATCACTAGCTCTGTAAGCCACCAATTCTCTCTCCATTCCCTCGCTGGTAAACTTTTGTGCACCCTTTCACCAACCCGCTGGTGTGGCCTCCTTTGCCTGAAATTCCCTCCCGACACCTCGCCACCGTGTAGGCTCTCTGCCCTCTGGCTTCAGTTTCAATCCAGAGAATTAGGAACAGCATCTTCCCCTCTGTTATCACCCTTCTTAACGATCCTTCCAGAAGCTAGGCTACTGTCCAATTCACCTCGACCCTGTTGCAGACTTTGGACTTTGTCTGTGGAATTGATGCAGAGAATTATTTTCTGCCCTTTACTCTACCTATTATACTTGAGTTTGACTCGATTGTATTTATGTACAGTATGATCTGATCTGATCCAATGGCGTGCAAAACAAAGCTGTTCACTGTACCTCAGTACACGTGACAACATCTAAAGCTAGGTGTATTCACTGAAGATATCGCGTGCTTCCCTTCTGTCTGCAGCTCTGTCCTCTGCCCTCACATGACACTTGCCTCATCACCGGGTTAATGATCATCATTCGTACGGGTGTCAGTGGTTATGGGGGCGAAGGCAGGAGAATGAGGTTGAGATTGAAAGGTAGATCAGCCACGATTGAATGGAAGAGGTAGACCTGGTGGACTGAATGGCCTAATGAACATTATGAACACCAATGTCGGTGAGAAACTCACTGAAATAATGTTAGAAAAGAAGGAAAGAGAGAAGCTGTGCCCTATGTGTCTCAAGTGCCACTGAGGAATTCCCACTAAACCGGGCAGACATTTAGACCTGCTTTACTATGGTGTTTGCAGCAGGAATGTCCAACATTCGTGTATGCACGAACCTTTTAAAGTAACACCAAAATTGACATAGGAATTGCATTGTTGTGGTCTATATGTACTGTACTTCTGTGTAGGAACGAACTGCAGATGCTGGTTTAAACCGAAGATAGACACAAAAAGCTAGACTAGTCTGAAGAAGGGTCTCGACCCCAAACGTCACCCATTCCTTCTCACCAGAGATGCTGCCTGTCCTGCTGAGTTACTCCAGCTTTTTGTGTCTATGCACTGTACTTCCAATTGGTTAAATTGATTAAAAGATACAGCATGGAAACAGGTCCTTTGGCTCACCGTGTCCAAGCCGACCATCAATCTGCTGTTCACACTAGTTCCATGTCGCATCCACATTCTGCACACTAGCGGCCAATTAACCTAGAAACCTGCACATCTTGATCTTTGGAATGTGGGAGGAAACAGGAACATCCGGAGGAAGCCCACGCGGTCATAGGGGAAATGTGCAAACTCCACAAAGACAGCACCTGAGGTCGGGATCGAACCCGGGTGCCTGGCGCTGTGAGGCTGCAGCTCCGACACTCGCTCTCGCTGAGTGTGCTCTCCCCACTGTGCTGCCCTTTCAAAAGAATTTGATAAAATGCTGCAGAATAAGTATGGACGGTGCAAACATGCAGTGCCAGTGTGGAGCAGTGCCGGCACTTGCGTGAGTGAACGGCGACAAATGCTGGAGGCACAGAGTGAATGTGGAAATGGCAATGGGCGTGCAAGTCTTGCCCCACAACCGGTGTGCGTAGTTCTGCGACGCAGACAAGGCTGCATCTGCCTTGAGCCACCGGCTGAGATTTGGAGGCACCACCCAGCTCCAGGCTGGTGTCTTCCTTAACTTCCCAGCATTACTAATTGACCTGGTGATCCCCCTTCATTACCCTGACCTGACACTCCCACCAACATCTGCTCATCACCCCACAATTTATCATCCCGCCACACCCCCCATCCATTAAAGATATTCTATCGGGGCTGCAGGTGGTTCAGCAACTAGTCTGCCCAAGACTGTAAGAAAGACCCCACTCGGGGAATGCCCTCTTTGCACCATCTCCTCCCATCAACCCCTCTCCCTAACCTCCCCGGCTACCCCACCTCCCTCCTCTACTAACTAGTTAACCCACAACCATCCCCTGGCAATCCTCTCCCTCAAGATCTCCCCCAATTGAAAACTCCTCCATTGAATCCCCTCCATGGCGTTGGGAGATGGTGGAGAAGAGATCTCATCCAACACACCCGAGCCTTGGGTGCCATGCGCCGCAGAACATCAGTGGTCCATGGTTTGGTCTTCCTCGGTCGATAACTAGGGCTGCAACAAAGCACTCAGAAATCCCGAGGATGCCCCCCTTCTGAAGGCTGTGATATACATTACCAGTGATACTCTGTTAACGCGCAAATTAGGGTTTGCACTTGGGGAAGTGGTTGAAAGAGTGTTACACAGAGTGGAAGGTGGTAGGCTAGTTAATGAAGTGTGTAAAGGAAACTGCACTCAGGAGCAAACCAGAGAGATTGATGATATGGTGATTATGATGATTATGGACCAAATAGTGGTTTGATCACAAGTTTACATTTTTATTTTAATTCTCCATGCATGGCCAGTACTTTTTCCCCTGGTTCCCTTACAAAATAGGCCCAGTAATTCACTTCAAGAATTGTGCTATCAGGCATGCCGAAAACCATTGTTCTTTTTAAATGTTCCAAGGCGTAACTCAGAAATACACTGTGCCATTCATCTGAGTGTTTAGGCTAAGGAATCTCAACTTAGGACCGACTAGAGAGGGGGAGATGTAGCAAAATGTGGAGACGTTTCTAAGACTTGTGACGGTCTTGGACAGGTCGATAATCCGAGACGGGGAAAAGGTTTTGGAACAATAATATTAATAATGCTGTTTGCTTGAGGCAGGTTTAAACCTCTAACCTTGGACAGAAAATCGACGTTACATTCTAACCTTGATGGTGAAAAGGTCCCAATCTTCCTTTATGACTGTAGAAGTTTGGCAGAAACGCAAGGTAATAGCAGGAACTCTAATCTCTGGGGTGTATCTCACTTTATTTATTCCTTATTGCCGTACAAAATCACTGCAATCCAATATCACAGACTCAACAAGTAAAAGGTATCGGTAATTAAAGAGGCTTACTTACAGGAAAACTTGTCAACTTAGTCTTCCCATAAAGATTTCATTTTGTGTTTGATGATTGATTTTTATTCGCTTGATTGTGATAATTATACATTTATTTTCCGATTCCTTACATTCAGCACATTCCCGAAATCTGGATACAATTTACTCAACGTACTTAAAATAATAATTCCCTTCATTCATCATTAAAAAGAGATTTAAGGGAAGGGGGCCTATATAACCTGGAGCAATTAAGGACCACAGTGGAGATGTCAGAGGTGGGGCAACATAACCCTGAGTCTCCAAGTGGGAGCCCATCGCAGGAGGTACATTTCTCTACAAAATAGCCACAAGCTGATGTTCGGTAACTATATATGCATATTATTTTATCCGTTTGTTGATTTGCAGAAGTGCTGCTTGTATGGCTGTGGGGACAGGACAGTGGAATTGTGTCTTATGCTGGAATAAATTTGCTGACTAACATTTGACTTTTGTTCGTAATATTTTCGAAGATAAACATTGCACCACGGCTGCACAGTGAATAAATAAATCATAAAATAAAGCAAACGAGATCCAAAGTTGTCAGGAACAACTGATTTAAAGAACCCCATCCATGCTGACCGGCAGCAATCCCAATTACTGTCACGTGGTTAGAACACAAAGGGCCAGAGTAACTCTGAGGGTCAGGCAGCATCTCTGAAGAACACGGATAGGCAATGTTTCAGGTCGACACCCACCCCAATGTCTCCCATCCTATGTCCTCCAGAGATGCTGCCTGACCTGCTAAGTGACCTGATCACTTTGTGTCCGACGCAAGATTCCAGCATCTGCAGTTTCTTGTGTCACCATCACTTGGTTCAATGTTTACTATGCCTTGCTAATTCATGAGCCCATCCGATATTTAATTGTTAATGTCCCATGTCCCATGTCCCACTTAGGAAACCTGAACGGAAACCTCTGGAGACTTTGCGCCCCACCCAAGGTTTCCGTGTGGTTCCCGAAGGTTTTTGTCAGTCTCCCCACCTGCTTCCACTACTTGCAACCTCTGGCAACCACCTGCAACCTCCGGGAACCGCACGGAAACCTTGGGTGGGGCGCAAAGTCTCCAGAGGTTTCCGATCAGGTTTCCTAAGTGGGACAGGGGCATTAGAGTCCCCACCCCGCCAATTATGCAGGCGCACACCCACTCCACGCCTAAAACCTCCATCTTAACCTTTTGATTCGGGCAAAGGGGCTGCGTCGGTGGAAGTTGTTGATCTGCCAGCACAAAGTGGTTCTCTACTGATGGAAGGAGGCGAGCCATTTTCTTAAAATTGCCTCGAGGTTATCCTTGTCTCGGGGTCACGGATGTTCAGGCAAAGGGAAATTAGGTGTGAGTTCACAAGTTAATGGAGTAGAATTAGGCCATTCGGTCCATCAATTCCATTCCGTCATTCAATCATGGCTGATCTCTGCCCCCTCATCCCATTTTCCTGCCATCTCCCCATGACACCCGTTCTAACCAAGAATTAGTCTATCTCTGTCTTAAAAATATCCACTAACTTGGCCTCCACTGCCCTCTGTGGCAATGCGTTCAACAGATTAACTACCCTCTGACTAAAGAAGTTCCTCCTCACCTCCTTTCTAAAAGAGCGCAATTTAATTCAGAGGCTATGACCTCTGGTCCTGGACTCTCCCACCAGTGGAAACATCCACTCTATCTATGCCTTTCATTATTCTGTAAGTTGAAGGTACTGTGAGGCCACAGTTGTCTGGGATGGGATGGGCTGACTGGTCCCTGGTGCCATTGTTATTGGATGCGGTTCTCGACCAGCTCCCTGATGTTTAGAGACTTATCCCTATGATTGTTAATTCTCTTGACCTGATTATAATCTAAACCACAGGATGTCTTGATTAATCTTCACTATATAGCCTTGACTATCAAGGATTACAAAGCAGAAGAAACATTAAAAACATCTAAATATAGAGTCAAACAGCCCTTTGGCTCCCCATATCCATGGCAACAGTCAATAACCCATTCATCCTTATCCCATGTACCAACACTTGGTCTGTGGACTTCTATGCCTTGTCTAGTATCATCAATTACTTATGATAATTCCCAGTTCAATATTTAGTTTAGTTTAGTGATACAGCGCGGAAACAGGCGCTTCGTCCCACCGAGTCCGCACCGACCAGCGATCCCCGCACATTAACACTATCCTACACACACTAGGGACAATTTACATTTATACCAAGCCAATTAACTTACACACCTGTACGTCTTTTCAGTATGGGAGGAAACTGGCGCATCTGGGAAAACCCACTCAGGTCACGGGGAGAATGTACAAACTCCGTACAGACAGCACCCGTAGTCAGGATCGAACCCGGGTCTCCGGCGCTGTAAGGCAGCAACTGTACCGCTGGGCCACCATGCTGCCCTAATCCAATTTCTGATCCAAAGATGCACTTTCAATAGATGCACAACAATAATGTAGCAATAAATGTAGCAAAGCTATTGTTTATCTTCTCTGAATCTAATGGCCCTGTCCTACTGTACGAGTTCATTCAAGAGCTCTCCCGACTTTAAAAAAAATCAAGCTCGTGGTAAGCAAGTAGAATGAACGTAGCGGGTACGTCGGAGCTCGGGGACGTCTCTTAGCAGCTCGTAACGCTAACGGCAGGTACTCGGGAAACGGGGTAAGCACGGGAAGACTCGTGAAGATTTTTCAACATGTTGGAAATTGTCCACGAGAGCCCTGAGTACCGACGAGCGGCCATTACCGTAAATCTCCGAGTTCGAATCAGGACAAACTCGGGAGAACTCTTTGAATGAACTCGTACAGTGGGACAGGGCTTTAATAGGTAATTTTTTGAGAACTGCTTCATTTCTTGAGCCGCAGTGGTGACATCAGCTCAAAACTTCAGAGCTGCCCCTATAATGTTGGATTATCAGAGAAGTCATATTTTAAATATGATATTAATCTCTCTCCCATTTGCCCTCTCAGTGGATGCAAAAGGTACCACAACATTTTATTCTGAAGGACAGGGTAATTCTTTCCAGTGCCCAATATAAATCCACAAGCCAGTGTCACTGAGTTAGATTATCTGGTCATTATCAAACAATTGTGTAGATTGTGTGAACTTGATCTGCACTAATTGGCTGTCATGTTTCTTGCACTGCGGCAGTGATTAGACTAAAGTCGTTAGCCGTTCACTAAATATTGCTTTGGAATGTCCCTGGTGGCATGAAATGGTTGTCTGACTATCTGCTCCAGTCTGAAGAAATACACAAAATGTTGGAGTAACTCAGTGGATCAGGCAGCATCCATGGAGAACATGGAGAGGTGACGTTTCGGGTCAGGATCCATCCCTTTGTGTGCAGAGAAGAAGGGTTTGTTTCAGGAGCTGCTGCAGTGACATCCGATCAAAATTTCAGAGCAGCTCCTATAGTGTTAGATTATCGGAGAAGTCATGCTTTAAATATGACATTAATTTCTCTGATTTGAAACGTCACCAAAATGTTCGAGTAACTCAGCGGGACAGGCAGCATCTCTGGAGAGGAGGAACGGGTAACGTTTTGGGTCAAACAATTGTTACCCATTCCTTCTCTGCAGAGATGTTGCCTGTCCTGCTGAGTTACTCCAGCAATTTGTGTCTATCTTCGGTATAAACTAGCATCTGCAGTTCCTTCCTACACGTATACATTTTCCCCAGGGATGCTGCCTGACCTGCTGATTTACTCCAGCACTTTGTGTCTTTCCTTGGTAAACCAGCATCTGCAGTTCCTTGTTTCTACATTTTGAGTACTCCAGTACTATGAAGTGTTGTGTCAAAATTCGAAGCTTTGCTGCTGTGATTCATTTTACCGTATACTATTATACCGGTTGCTCAACACATTCCCACACTGGCCTTTCTGTCCTGGGCCTCCTGCGTTGTCAGAGTGAGGCCCAGCGTAAATTGGAGGAACAGCACCTCATATTTCGCTTGGGTAGCTTACACCCCAGCGGTATGAACATTGACTTCTCTAACTTCAAGTAGCCTTTGCTTTCCCTCTCTCTCCATCCCTTCCCCCTTCCCAGTTCTCCAACCAGTCTTACTGTCGCCGACTACATTCTATCTCTGTCCCGCCCACTCCCCTGACATCAGTCTGAAGAAGGGTCTCGACTCGAAATGTCACCCATTCCTTCTCTCCAGAGATGCTGCCCGTCCCGCTGAGTTACTCCAGCGTTTTGTGTCTATCTTACCGTCCACTATTTTAGTGTTGAGATAATGAGCAGATACGACAAGCTCCCGATGGTACAGCAAAATATTAGAGTGCTGGATATAAAGTTACGTTTCAATTCACACTTCAATGCTGAAGCAAATTTGCACCTTGAGTACTGGAGTACTCAAATGTAAATTTGCACCTTGAAATTTCACTGAGAAAATCGCTCAAAGTGAAAGGCGTTACACGTGCCTTTCTGGATTTCATTAAGAAGAAAGTTGCCCTGAGGAAAACTGCTGGTGTGAAATAAGAGACTTACTCTCTAAACATAACAATCTGTTTAACAAGTGACCTGTAGCTGTTTAATACATCGATCTGAATTCACCAGCATCTTGGTCAATTTGTAATCGTGACATTCAGGTAATGGCTGCACTTGGACTCGTGTGCACATTTCAACCCCACAACCATTTACACATTTCTACAACAATCAGCATTTTGAGCTGTCAGTTTAAAGAACGACAGAGTAAGAGGGATAAAAAGAGCACATCCCCCTGAAGAAGGGTTTGGTGACTTCTCCCAGTCGCTGCAGAGCTGGTATTGACAGATGAATGTTACTAGGAGATGATTCTGACTGACTCAATTGATTGATTGAAAGACGCAGCATGGAAAAAGACCCTTCGGCCCACCAAACCCATGCTGACAATCGATCACCCGTTCACACTAGTTCTATGTTATCCCACTTTCGCATCCACTCCCTACGCACTAGGGGGCAATTTACAGAAGCCAATTAATCCACAAACCTGCACGTCTTCGGGATGTGGGAGGAAACCAGAGTACCCAGAGGAAACCCAGAGCAGTAACAGGGACAATGAGCAAACTCCACAAAGACAGCACCCGAGGTCGGGATCGAACCCGGGTCTCTGGCGCTGTGAGGCAGCGGGTCTACCAGCTGCGCCACCATTGTGGTGGTGGGGGGGGAATATTTCAGTTCAGAGACCATTCGTCAGGCCTGAAACATTAACCTCGTTTCTCTTTCCACAGAAGCAGCCTGACCTGCTGACTGTTTCTGTTTTTACTTTATTTCTGCTTTGGCATATTTTTGATGTTTTTTCTCTTGCCACAGTTTTAGACAGAATATTTTGTACGAGACAATAAATTATCTCTGCCACGCTTGTCTGTTTAACAGGTAAGATAAATCAGAAGGAGATCTCAGTATTGATTATTGCCCCTGGATTGGCGCCTTCCCTAAGATGCAAGCACTGAATTTGCACAAAGAACTCCCATCTTCTCAGTCTTGGTCTGCTGCGTTGTGTAGGAAACGGCAGTGCGGTACAGTACGCTATGTTCCACACTGAAACACCGTATGAAGTTAGGGTCCAGTACGTTTTGTTTGTTCAGCTGGAATGTAAAAGCGTCTCGTGTGCCAAGCCAAGTCCCACTCAGCCTCCTTTGAAGTGCAAACCCGAATGGGTTGGGAATCACTGCTAACAGGTGAGTGTTGCCGTGAGGTATAATGGTGGACAGAGAATGTTTGTGATCTTGGCTGCAGGTGGCGAGTGTAAGCGGGGTTGATCTTGGACGCTGCTGCGATATTGTTGGAACTGGTGCTTTGTGGTCGTTTTGGGGGCAGGAGGCACCTTTAAATGTGGTCTTCAGCGCTGGGTTCTCCATGGTGGAAAAAATCAAAAAGTTCAAAGGTTTGTGTTGTTCTGTAGTTCACACACATTCTTGACATGCTGCACCTCAAAGGCAAGTAGACTCAAAGACTGGTCTCTAAGTTTAGTTTAATTTAGTTTAGTTTAGAGATACAGCACGGAAACAGGCCCTTCGGCCCACTGGGTCCGCGCCGGCAGCGATCCCCGCACATTAACACTATCCTACACCCACTAAGAACAATTTTTTACATTTACCTAGCCAATTAACCTACAAACCTGTACGCCTTTGGAGTGTGGGAGGAAACCGAAGATCTCGGAGAAATCCTCATTATGCGATCGCTAATCTTTTGAGAGAACACAATTAAAAGTCTAAAATGATTCTTTCTCTTCACATGTTCGATTAGCAGAAATTTCCGTATGAATTTATCTCATATAGAGCCAAATCTGCCAATAAAATCTGAACATTGAATAGAACTTAATGCACAGATCCTATCACGATAGACCCCTTGCTTGAAATTCACACTACCCATGGGATGCATTATTTCCATCCAAGAAGACACAAAGTGCCGGAGTAAATCAGCATCTAATCAGGCAGCATCTCTGGAGAATGGAGCATCATGAATGGGTGATGTTTCGGATTGAGACCCTTCTTCAGACTGATTGTATTCCCCCCACCCCCACAATCAGTCTGAAGAAGGGTCTAAACCCGAAACATCGCCTATCCATGTTCCCTGGGGAGAGGTGGGATGGGTAGGGGGTGGTGGAGGAGCAAGACAAAGCCTTGGAGGTAAAAGGATGACTCAGGTGAGGAGGGTTTTTTGATAGGCAGATTATTGGATAAAGGCCAGGGATGAAAATACAGAAGGTGCGAGACAAAAGGATTGAAGAGTTGCAAATTGTGAAGCTAGAGGAAGAAATGTAGGGGGAAGGGAAGGAGGAGGAGAGAAATAGGTGGGACTCCAAGTGGAAAAACAGTGGAAGAGAGGGAGAAGAGGTGGTGGGGAAGGGATGTTATATGGGGGAAGAAGAAAGAAGGGGAGGATTATATCGTTACCTAAAATTGGAGAATTCAATGTTCATACCGTTGGGTTGCAAGCTAACCAAGCTAAATATGAGGTCAACACAGAACATCGAACTGTACAGCACAGGAATGGGCCCTTCGGCCTACTATGTTTGTGTCAAGATGCCAAGTTTTTAAACTGATTTTATCTGCCTGTGCATCATCCATATTCCTCTATTACTTGCACTTCCTTGTGCCTACCCAACAGCCTCTTACACGCCACTATCATATCTGCTCCGCCACTATCCCTGACAAGGCGTTCCAGGCCTCACCATTCCCTGTGTAAATAAACTCCCCTTCTCACCGCCAGCATTAGGCATTTCCACCCACCCAATGGTTGTTCCTCCAGTTTGTGTAAGGCCACACTCTGGCAATGGAGGAGGTCCAGGACAGGAGGATCAGTATAGGAATGGGAAGGGAATCCTAGGTGAAATCAACGTGACACAATTCATCAGGGTTGGCTGTAGATCGCACTTCAAGGACTGCAGCAGTGAAGATGCAGCTCATCGCCACTTTCAAGGGAAACTGAGGATGGGCGATTAAATGCAAAGTCCACATCTCTTCCATGAATGTAAAAAAAACCTGCACATTTCTATAATAATGAGCCTTTTTTAAATAATGCTCAGAATGCAGGACTGTCCAGTAAAAGGGACAAAGACTGCAAAGTACAAGAGGGAAACGCAGCACACAGACCACAGAGGGGATCATTTGCCTTTTCCAACGCTCACAGCATCATGTATCAGCAGTGCCCAACATCAAGAACATTATATTATAACATAACTAGAACTAACATTATATTATGGCCATCCTCTGGCATTAGGTTACTGATACTGATTAGGGATCATATTCAGATTCAATCTTTATTGTCATTGTGCAGTGTACAGTACAGAGACAATGAAATGCAGTTAGCATCTCACTCAGAAGAGCGAACATGGAATAATGAACAGTAAAATAATATATATATATGTACAAACAGTAGCAGTAGGTCAATTTTTCTGGGGGAAGGAGTGTGCGGGGGCGGGGGCGGGGGAGGGGGTGACTGGCAATCATCAAGGTGCAGAGTTAAGTAGTGTAACAGCCGCAGGGAAGAAGCTGTTCCTGAACCTGCTGGTCCGGCAATGGAGAGACCTGTAGCGCCTCCCGCCATGATCTCATTGAATGGTGGTGCTGGCTCGAAGGACCGAATGGCCTACTCCTGCATCTATTGTCTATCTATCTATTGATCACTTGCTAACTAATTGCTAACCATACTGTACGTGATCACCAAAATTCCATTTCTGATTTATAGTGAGTGCTAGAGATCGGGTGCATTCTCACACTGAGCCATGTGAACCTTACCACTTTGTATACTTGTCGGCAATGTGATCAGGCTAATTTACAGAGTATAAGTGATTTGTGATTTTAAGAGTGCTTTAATTCATAATTGAATACGTACGTTTTAGATAAGTAAGCACACTTACAGTACATTAACTATATAGAATGGCTGGCCCTAAAATGTAAGCTTACATTTCCACTCAACTGCTGTGGTGTCTCTAGAGTCAGAGACAGTGGCGGACGCTGGATAAAGGGCCTTTTTCAAGATGGCGGCGGATGGAGGAGAGGATTGGTGCCGCCAGGACAATGGGCCTATGAGGCCAAGATAACACTGCACTCGTAAGAAATTTGAAAATCTGTGGGCACCAAAAACATGGTGACTTTGTGTTTTGTCTCGGCGAAGTCTATTACACTGCAATCGTTGCACTTTTGTACGTATCTATGATTATGTATATCTATAGAATGATTTTAATGGATTATTTGCAAAGATTTTCACTGTGCCTAGGTACATCGCTACACGTGACAATAAAGTATATCGTGTGTATTCCATGTACCAAGGCGTACATGGATTTCTGTAATGGTTCAATTGACATTATAGCAGTGGAGTAAGATCTTTAAGGAGAATCCCAGTTCAAGTCTTGCTCAATGCTGGCCAGTAGAAATCACTGGCACACAGTCAGCCACTTGTACTATTTAGTGATACCAAAATTAGTACAAATGGCTGACTAGTGGTTTTTGCCTTGTCCAGGCTTCAAGTTCTACTCTCAAAAAGCCCCACCAGATATGGCAACCATATTTTCCCTTTCATAGATCCATGTTGACAATGCCCTGCATAATTGCAATAAGGCATCTTTATTCTGGCATTCAAATTGCCTTGTGATGGAGGCCAACATGTTTGCTTTCCTCCTGACTTCCCATGCTTGCATATTAGCTTTCAATGATTCATCTACTAACAGTCAAGCTTCACACATATAAGATTATTAAGGGTTTGGACATGCTAGAGGCAGGAAACATGTTCCCGATGTTGGGGGAGTCCAGAACCAGAGGCCACAGTTTAAGAAAAAGGGGCAAGCCATTTAGAACGGAGATGAGGAAATACTTTTTCACACAGAGAATTGTGAGTGTGGAATTCTCTGTCTCAGAGGGCAGTGGAAGCCGGTTCTCTGGATGCTTTCAAGAGAGAGTTAGAGAGAGCTCTTAAAGATTGCGAAGTCAAGGGATATGGGGAGAAGGCAGGAACGGGGTACTGATTGTGGATGATCAGCTATGATCACATTGAATGGCGGTGCTGGCTCAAAGGGCTGAATGGCCTACTCCTGCACCTATTGTTTATTGTCTATTGTCTAAGTGTTTAATTGTCATATGTACCGACAATAACATTCCTACTCGTAGCAGCAAAACAGGCCTGTAACACAATACACATAGAAAATCAATTACTTAATAACCTCAACATCAGTGCAAAAAAACATTCCAAAAAAAAACAAAGGCAGCCAGGTCCCTCTCAATGCCAACATCTTTCAATCTCTCTCTTGACAATGTACTCCACATTTTGTTCTATCAAAGTGATGCTGACATTTTTTTAAATTATTTTTCATCCGTAATGCCCTTGCCCATTTGCTTAGACTTTAGATATCACCTGAAGTCTCTCCATGTCCTCTTCACAACACAGTATGGAGTATGGTGTATGGAACAAACTGCCAAAGGTGGTAGTTGAGGCTGGGACTATCCCAAAGTTTAAGAAACTGTTAGACAGGTACATGGACAACACAAGTTTTGAGGGATATGGACCAAGCGCAAGCAGGTGGGACATGTTAGCAGGTGTGGGCAAGTTGGGCCGAAGGGCCTGTTTCCACACTGTATCATTCTATGACTCGATGACATGCTGCCCCATGTTCTGTGTCATCAGGAAACTTGACCATATTACACTTGGTCTTATTCAAACCATGGACATCCCATGCACAGCCAGCCAGACTGAAAAGGATCCATTTATTCCTGCTCTCTGTTTTCTGTTCATTTACCAGTCCTCAGCCCACAGCAGTAAATTTCCCCGATCTCACGTTCTTTAATTTTGCTAAATAATCTCGAACGGATCCTTATTGAAAACCTTCTTAAAATCAAAATACACCACATCCACTGGTTCCCCTTATCCACACTGCTAGATATAACTTCACCAAGCTCTAACAGATTTGACAAACATTGTTTCCTTTCATAGATCCATGTCGACAATGCCTGTTCTCATTCCACACTAACTCCCTGATTGCTTTCCCCATCCTTTCCTAAATAATAAAGTTACATTTACTACGGTGCAATCTGTGGGAAATATTGTTGATAATGAACGCATTCACAATCTCCAGAGCCATTCTTTTAAACCCTCAGCTGCAGGTCATCAGGTCCTGGGGATTTATTGCCTCTCAGTCCCATTAATTTCCCCGATACTATTTTTTCACTGTTGCTGATTTCAGTTCCCCATTCGCACTGGACCTCTGGAGCCCCATTATTTCCCAGAAGCTACTCATGTATTCTTTCATGAAGTCGGATACAAAATACTTGCTTCATTTCGCTGGGAACGCAAGAGACTACAGATGCTGGAATCTGAGCAAAGCAGCTGCTGGAGGAATTAGGCAGGCCAGGCAGTATCTGTGGAGGGAAGTGGACAGATGATGCTTGTATTTGAGGCACCTGCTTCAGTCTGGCGATGACTGAGTCGGAAGAATAGTCCCAAGCTGAAATATCATCTGTCGCATTTCTGAGTTGGATGTCGATACTGAGTTGGATGATCAGCCATGATCATATTGAATGGCGGTGCAGGCTCGAAGGGCCGAATGGCCTACTCCTGCACCTATTTTCTATGTTTCTATGCATTTCACTCCATAGATGCTGCCTGACCCGTTTAGTTTAGCTTGGTTTAGAGATACAGCGTGAAAACAGGCCCTTCGGCCCACCTGGTCTGTGACGACCAGCAACCCCGCACACTAGCACTACCCTACACACTAGGGACAATTTACAATTTTTTACCAAAGCCAATTAGCCTACATACCTGTGCATCAATGGAGTGTGGGAAGAAATGGCAGTACCCAGGGGAAACCAACGGGGAGAACGTACAAACTCCGTACAGTCAGCACCGGTAGCCAGGATCGAACCCAGGTCTCTGGCACTGTAAGGCAGTATTTTTATCGCTGCGTTTCCTCCATCGCTTAGTTTTTTGCTTAATTTCTTTGCAATTTCGCATTCCCAATATAATTTCTCCTGCCTATAACTTTACAAGGCTCCATAATATTAACTTTTGCTAATCATATCTTTTTCAGATGTCT